>NW_027472589.1:19262500-19862500 GCF_030347505.1 Rhynchophorus ferrugineus
CTATTTTCGGTCCAACTGATTTTATTACTTTTTACTACTGACTGTTTCAGTCGCTATTTTCGGTCCAACTGATTTTACTACTCTTTCCTAGTGACTGTTTCAGTCGCTGGTTTCGGTCCAACTGATTATACTAGTTTTTACTAGTGACTGTTTCAGTCGCTATTTTCGGTCCAACTGATTTTACTACTTTTTACTAGTGACTGTTTCAGTCGCTATTTTCGGTCCAACTGATTTTACTACTTTTTATTAGTGACTGTTTCAGTCGCTATTTTCGGTCCAACTGATTTTACTACTTTTTACTAGTGACTGTTTCAGTCGCTGTTTTGGGTCCAACTGATTTTACTACTTTTTTCTAGTGACTGTTTCAGTCGCTATTTTCGGTTCAACTGATTTTACTACTTTTTACTAGTGACTGTTTCAGTCGCTATTTTCGGTCCAACTGATTTTACTACTTTTTACTACTGACTGTTTCAGTCGCTATTTTCGGTCCAACTGATTTTACTACTTTTTTTTAGTGACTGTTTCAGTCGGTATTTTCGGTCCAACTGATTTTACTACATTTTACTAGTGACTGTTTCAGTCGCTGTTTTGGGTCCAACGGATTTTACTACTTTTTACTAGTGACTGTTTCAGTCGCTATTTTCGGTCCAACTGATCGATGGACGAACCTCAACGGATTTTACTACTTTTTATTAGTGACCGTCTCAGTCGCTGTTTTCGGTCCAACGGATTTTACTACTTTTTATTAGTGACTGTTTCAGTCGGTATTGTCGGTCCAACTGATTTTACTACTTTTTACTAGTGACTGTTTCAGTCGCTGTTTTGGGTCCAACGGATTTTACTACTTTTTGCTAGTGACTGTTTCAGTCGCTATTTTCGGTTCAACTGATTTTACTACTTTTTACTAGTGACTGTTCAGTCGCTATTTTCGGTCCAACTGATTTTATTACTTTTTACTACTGACTGTTTCAGTCGCTATTTTCGGTCCAACTGATTTTACTACTCTTTTCTAGTGACTGTTTCAGTCGCTGTTTTCGGCCCAACTGATTTTACTACGTTTTACTGGTGACTGTTTCAGTCGCTATTTTCGATTCAACTGATTTTACTACTTTTTACTAGTGACTGTTTCAGTCGCTATTTTCGGTCCAACTGATTTTATTACTTTTTACTACTGACTGTTTCAGTCGCTATTTTCGGTCCAACTGATTTTACTACTCTTTTCTAGTGACTGTTTCAGTCGGTATTTTCGGTCCAACTGATTTTACTACTTTTTACTAGTGACTGTTTCAGTCGCTGTTTTGGGTCCAACTGATTTTACTACTTTTCATTAGTGACTGTTTTAGTCGCTGTTTTCGGTCCAACTGATTTTACTACTTTTTTCTAGTGACTGTTTCAGTCGCTGGTTTCGGTCCAACTGATTATACTAGTTTTTACTAGTGACTGTTTCAGTCGCTAGTAAAAAGTAGTAAAAAAGTAGTTGTTTTGGGTCCAACGGATTTTACTTCTTTTTACTAGTGACTGTTTCACTCGCTGTTTTCGGTCCAACGAATTTTACTACTTTTTACTATTGACTGTTTCAGTCGCTGTTTTCGGTCCAACTGATATTATTACTTTTACTAGTGACTGTTTCACTCGCTATTTTCGTTCCAACTGATTTTACTACTTTTCATTAGTGACTGTTTTAGTCGCTGTTTTCGGTCCAACTGATTTTACTACTTTTTACTAGTGACTGTTTCAGTCGCTATTTTCGGTCCAACTGATTTTACTACTTTTCATTAGTGACTGTTTCAGTCGCTGGTTTCGGTCCAACTGATTATACTACTTTTTACTAGTGACTGTTTCAGTCGCTAGTAAAAAGTAGTAAAAAAGTAGTTGTTTTGGGTCCAACGGATTTTACTTCTTTTTACTAGTGACTGTTTCACTCGCTGTTTTCGGTCCAACGAATTTTATTACTTTTTACTATTGACTGTTTCAGTCGCTGTTTTCGGTTAAACTGATTTTACTACTATTTGCTAGTGACTGTTTGAGTCGCTGGTTTCGGTTCAACTGATTTTATTACTTTTTACTAGCGACGGTTTTAGCCGCTATTTTCGGTCCAACTGATTTTACCACTTTTTACTTGTGACTGTTTCAGTCGCTGTTTTCGGTCCAACTGATTTTACTACTTTTTCTAGTGACTGTTTCAGTCGGTATTTTCGGTCCAACTGATTTTACTACTTTTTACTTGTGACTGTTTCAGTCGCTGTTTTCGGTTAAACTGATTTTACTACTATTTGCTAGTGACTGTTTCAGTCGCTATTTTCGGTCCAACTGATTTTACTACTTTTTACTAGTGACTGTTTCAGTCGCTGTTTTCGGTCCAACGGATTTTACTACTTTTTACTAGTTACTGTTTCAGTCGCTATTTTCGGTCCAACTGATTTTACTACTTTTTACTAGTGACTGTTTCAGTCGCTATTTTCGGTCCAACGGATTTTACTACTTTTTACTAGTGACTGTTTCAGTCGCTGTTTTCGGTCCAACGGATTTTACTACTTTTTATTAGTGACAGTCTCAGTCGCAGTTTTCGGTCCAACGGATTTTAATACATTTTACTAGCGACCGTTTCAGCCGCTATTTTCGGTCCAACTGATTTTACCACTTTTTACTTGTGACTGTTTCAGTCGCTGTTTTGGGTCCAACGGATTTTACTACTTTTTACTAGTTACTGTTTCAGTCGCTATTTTCGGTCCAACTGATTTTACTAATTTTTACTAGTGACTGTTTCAATCGCTCTTTTCGATCCAACGGATTTTACTACTTTTTATTAGTGACCGTCTCAGTCGCTGTTTTCGGTCCAACGGATTTTACTACTTTTTATTAGTGACTGTTTCAGTCGGTATTTTCGGTCCAACTGATTTTACTACTTTTTGCTAGTGACTGTTTCAGTCGCTATTTTCGGTCCAACGGATTTTACTACTTTTTACTAGTGACTGTTTCAGTCGCTGGTTTCGGTCCAACTGATTATACTAGTTTTTACTAGTGACTGTTTCAGTCGCTATTTTGGGTCCAACGGATTTTACTTCTTTTTACTAGTGACTGTTTCACTCGCTGTTTTCGGTCCAACGAATTTTACTACTTTTTACTATTGACTGTTTCACTCGCTATTTTCGGTCCAACTGATTTTACTACTTTTCATTAGTGACTGTTTTAGTCGCTGTTTTCGGTCCAACTGATTTTACTACTTTTTACTAGTGACTGTTTCAGTCGCTATTTTCGGTCCAACTGATTTTACTACTTTTCATTAGTGACTGTTTCAGTCGCTGGTTTCGGTCCAACTGATTATACTACTTTTTACTAGTGACTGTTTCAGTCGCTGTTTTGGGTCCAACGGATTTTACTTCTTTTTACTAGTGACTGTTTCACTCGCTGTTTTCGGTCCAACGAATTTTATTACTTTTTACTATTGACTGTTTCAGTCGCTGTTTTCGGTTAAACTGATTTTACTACTATTTGCTAGTGACTGTTTGAGTCGCTGGTTTCGGTTCAACTGATTTTATTACTTTTTACTAGCGACGGTTTCAGCCGCTATTTTCGGTCCAACTGATTTTACCACTTTTTACTTGTGACTGTTTCAGTCGCTGATTTGGGTCCAACGGATTTTACTACTTTTTACTAGTTACTGTTTCAGTCGCTATTTTCGGTCCAACTGATTTTACTACTTTTTACTAGTGACAGTTTCAGTCGCTCTTTTCGGTCCAACGGATTTTACTACTTTTTATTAGTGACCGTCTCAGTCGCTGTTTTCGGTCCAACGGATTTTACTACTTTTTGCTAGTGACTGTTTCAGTCGCTATTTTCGGTCCAACTGATTTTACTACTTTTTGCTAGTGACTGTTTCAGTCGCTATTTTCGGTCCAACTGATTTTACTACTTTTTACTAGTGACTGTTTCAGTCGCTATTTTCGGTCCAACTGATTTTATTACTTTTTTCTAGTGACTGTTTCAGTCGCTGTTTTGGGTCCAACTGATTTTACTACGTTTTACTGGTGACTGTTTCAGTCGCTGTTTTGGGTCCAACGGATTTTACTACTTTTTACTAGTGACTGTTTCAGTCGCTGTTTTCGGTCCAACGGATTTTACTACTTTTTACTAGTTACTGTTTCAGTCGCTATTTTCGTTCCAACTGATTTTATTACTTTTTACTAGTGACTGTTTCAATCTCTCTTTTCGGTCCAACGGATTTTACTACTTTTTATTAGTGACAGTCTCAGTCGCTGTTTTCGGTCCAACGGATTTTACTACTTTTTATTAGTGACTGTTTCAGTCGGTATTTTCGGTCCAACTGATTTTACTACTTTTTACTTGTGACTGTTTCAGTCGCTGTTTTCGGTTAAACTGATTTTACTACTATTTGCTAGTGACTGTTTGAGTCGCTGGTTTCGGTCCAACTGATTTTAATACTTTTTACTAGCGACCGTTTCAGCCGCTATTTTCGGTCCAACTGATTTTACCACTTTTTACTTGTGACTGTTTCAGTCGCTGTTTTGGGTCCAACGGATTTTACTACTTTTTACTAGTTACTGTTTCAGTCGCTATTTTCGGTCCAACTGATTTTACTACTTTTTACTAGTGACTGTTTCAGTCGCTCTTTTCGGTCCAACGGATTTTACTACTTTTTATTAGTGACCGTCTCAGTCGCTGTTTTCGGTACAACGGATTTTACTACTTTTTATTAGTGACTGTTTCAGTCGGTATTTTCGGTCCAACTGATTTTACTACTTTTTGCTAGTGACTGTTTCAGTCGCTATTTTCGGTCCAACTGATTTTACTACTTTTTGCTAGTGACTGTTTCAGTCGCTATTTTCGGTCCAACTGATTTTACTACTTTTTACTAGTGACTGTTTCAGTCGCTATTTTCGGTCCAACTGACTTTATTACTTTTTACTACTGATTGTTTCAGTCGCTATTTTCGGTCCAACTGATTTTACTACTTTTTTCTAGTGACTGTTTCAGTCGCTGTTTTGGGTCCAACGGATTTTACTACTTTTTACTAGTGACTGTTTCAGTCTCTATTTTCGGTCCAACTGATTTTACTACGTTTTACTGGTGACTGTTTCAGTCGCTGTTTTGGGTCCAACGGATTTTACTACTTTTTACTAGTGACTGTTTCAGTCGCTGTTTTCGGTCCAACGGATTTTACTACTTTTTACTAGTTACTGTTTCAGTCGCTATTTTCGGTCCAACTGATTTTACTACTTTTTACTAGTGACCGTTTCAATCGCTCTTTTCGGTCCATCGGATTTTACTACTTTTTATTAGTAACCGTCTCAGTCGCTGTTTTCGGTCCAACGGATTTTACTACTTTTTATTAGTGACTGTTTCAGTCGGTATTTTCGGTTCAACTGATTTTACTACTTTTTACTAGTGACTGTTTCAGTCGCTGTTTTGGGTCCAACTGATTTTACTACTTTTTACTTGTGACTGTTTCAGTCGCTGTTTTCGGTCCAACTGATTTTATTACTTTTTACTACTGATTGTTTCAGTCGCTATTTTCGGTCCAACTGATTTTACTACTTTTTTCTAGTGACTGTTTCAGTCGCTGTTTTGGGTCCAACTGATTTTACTACTTTTTACTAGTGACTGTTTCAGTCGCTATTTTCGGTCCAACTGATTTTATTACTTTTTACTAGTGACTGTTTCAGTCGCTATTTTCGGTCCAACTGATTTTACTACTTTTTTCTAGTGACTGTTTCAGTCGCTGTTTTGGGTTCAACGGATTTTACTACTTTTTACTAGTGACTGTTTCAGTCGCTGGTTTTAGGTTCGTCCATCGATCGATGGACGAACCTAACTGATTTTACTACTTTTTACTAGTGACTGTTTCAGTCGCTGTTTTGGGTCCAACTGATTTTACTACTTTTTATTAGTGACCGTCTCAGTCGCTGTTTTCGGTCCAACGGATTTTACTACTTTTTATTAGTGACTGTTTCAGTCGGTATTTTCGGTCCAACTGATTTTACTACTTTTTACTAGTGACCGTTTCAGTTGCTGTTTTCGGTCCAACGGATTTTACTACTTTTTACTAGTGACTGTTTCAGTCGCTATTTTCGGTTCAACTGATTTTACTACATTTTACTAGTGACTGTTTCAGTCGCTATTTTCGGTCCAACTGATTTTATTGCTTTTTACTACTGACTGTTTCAGTCGCTATTTTCGGTCCAATTGATTTTACTACTTTTTACTAGTTATTGTTTCAGTCGCTGTTTTCGGTAAAACTGATTTTACTACTTTTTACTAGTGACTGTTTCAGTCGCTATTTTCGGTCCAACTGATTTTATTACTTTTTACTACTGACTGTTTCAGTCGCTATTTTCGGTTCAACTGATTTTACTACATTTTACTAGTGACTGTTTCAGTCGCTATTTTCGGTCCAACTGATTTTATTACTTTTTACTACTGACTGTTTCAGTCGGTATTTTCGGTCCAACTGATTTTACTACTTTTTATTAGTGACCGTCTCAGTCGCTGTTTTCGGTCCAACGGATTTTACTACTTTTTATTAGTGACTGTTTCAGTCGGTATTTTCGGTCCAACTGATTTTACTACTTTTTACTAGTGACTGTTTCAGTCGCTGTTTTGGGTCCAACGGATTTTACTACTTTTTGCTAGTGACTGTTTCAGTCGCTATTTTCGGTTCAACTGATTTTACTACTTTTTACTAGTGACTGTTTCAGTCGCTATTTTCGGTCCAACTGATTTTATTGCTTTTTATTACTGACTGTTTCAATCGCTATTTTCGGTCCAACTGATTTTACTACTTTTTACTAGTGACTGTTTCAGTCGCTATTTTCGGTTCAACTGATTTTACTACTTTTTACTAGTGACTGTTTCAGTCGCTATTTTCGGCCCAACTGATTTTACTACGTTTTACTGGTGACTGTTTCAGTCGCTATTTTCGGTTCAACTGATTTTACTACTTTTTACTAGTGACTGTTTCAGTCGCTATTTTCGGTCCAACTGATTTTATTACTTTTTACTACTGATTGTTTCAGTCGCTATTTTCGGTCCAACTGATTTTACTACTTTTTTCTAGTGACTGTTTCAGTCGCTGTTTTGGGTCCAACGGATTTTACTACTTTTTACTAGTTACTGTTTCAGTCGCTATTTTCGGTCCAACGGATTTTACTACTTTTTATTAGTGACCGTCTCAGTCGCTGTTTTCGGTCCAACGGATTTTACTACTTTTTGCTAGTGACTGTTTCAGTCGCTATTTTCGGTCCAACTGATTTTACTACTTTTGCTAGTGACTGTTTCAGTCGCTATTTTCGGTCCAACTGATTTTACTACTTTTTACTAGTGACTGTTTCAGTCGCTATTTTCGGTCCAACTGATTTTATTACTTTTTACTACTGATTGTTTCAGTCGCTATTTTCGGTCCAACTGATTTTACTACTTTTTTCTAGTGACTGTTTCAGTCGCTGTTTTGGGTCCAACTGATATTACTACGTTTTACTGGTGACTGTTTCAGTCGCTGTTTTGGGTCCAACGGATTTTACTACTTTTTACTAGTGACTGTTTCAGTCGCTGTTTTCGGTCCAACGGATTTTACTACTTTTTACTAGTTACTGTTTCAGTCGCTATTTTCGGTCCAACTGATTTTACTACTTTTTACTAGTGACTGTTTCAATCGCTCTTTTCGGTCCAACGGATTTTACTACTTTTTATTAGTGACAGTCTCAGTCGCTGTTTTCGGTCCAACGGATTTTACTACTTTTTATTAGTGACTGTTTCAGTCGGTATTTTCGGTCCAACTGATTTTACTACTTTTTACTTGTGACTGTTTCAGTCGCTGTTTTCGGTTAAACTGATTTTACTACTATTTGCTAGTGACTGTTTGAGTCGCTGGTTTCGGTCCAACTGATTTTAATACTTTTTACTAGCGATCGTTTCAGCCGCTATTTTCGGTCCAACTGATTTTACCACTTTTTACTTGTGACTGTTTCAGTCGCTGTTTTGGGTCCAACGGATTTTACTACTTTTTACTAGTTACTGTTTCAGTCGCTATTTTCGGTCCAACTGATTTTACTACTTTTTACTAGTGACTGTTTCAATCGCTCTTTTCGGTCCAACGGATTTTACTACTTTTTATTAGTGACCGTCTCAGTCGCTGTTTTCGGTCCAACGGATTTTACTACTTTTTATTAGTGACTGTTTCAGTCGGTATTTTCGGTCCAACTGATTTTACTACTTTTTG
Organism: Rhynchophorus ferrugineus; assembly: GCF_030347505.1. NCBI lineage: Eukaryota > Metazoa > Arthropoda > Insecta > Coleoptera > Curculionidae > Rhynchophorus > Rhynchophorus ferrugineus. The sequence goes on from NW_027472589.1 coordinate 19,270,737, forward strand.
CTAGTGACTGTTTCAGTCGCTATTTTCGGTCCAACTGATTTTACTACTTTTTGCTAGTGACTGTTTCAGTCGCTATTTTCGGTCCAACTGATTTTACTACTTTTTACTAGTGACTGTTTCAGTCGCTATTTTCGGTCCAACTGACTTTATTACTTTTTACTACTGATTGTTTCAGTCGCTATTTTCGGTCCAACTGATTTTACTACTTTTTTCTAGTGACTGTTTCAGTCGCTGTTTTGGGTCCAACGGATTTTACTACTTTTTACTAGTGACTGTTTCAGTCTCTATTTTCGGTCCAACTGATTTTACTACGTTTTACTGGTGACTGTTTCAGTCGCTGTTTTGGGTCCAACGGATTTTACTACTTTTTACTAGTGACTGTTTCAGTCGCTGTTTTCGGTCCAACGGATTTTACTACTTTTTACTAGTTACTGTTTTAGTCGCTATTTTCAGTCCAACTGATTTTACTACTTTTTACTAGTGACTGTTTCAATCGCTCTTTTCGGTCCAACGGATTTTACTACTTTTTATTAGTAACCGTCTCAGTCGCTGTTTTCGGTCCAACGGATTTTACTACTTTTTACTAGTGACTGTTTCAGTCGCTGTTTTCGGTCCAACGGATTTTACTACTTTTTATTAGTTACTGTTTCAGTCGCTATTTTCGGTTCAACTGATTTTACTACTTTTTACTAGTGACTGTTTCAGTCGCTGTTTTGGGTCCAACTGATTTTACTACTTTTTACTTGTGACTGTTTCAGTCGCTGTTTTCGGTCCAACTGATTTTATTACTTTTTACTACTGATTGTTTCAGTCGCTATTTTCGGTCCAACTGATTTTACTACTTTTTTCTAGTGACTGTTTCAGTCGCTGTTTTGGGTCCAACTGATTTTACTACTTTTTATTAGTTACTGTTTCAGTCGGTATTTTCGGTTCAACTGATTTTACTACTTTTTACTAGTGACTGTTTCAGTCGCTGTTTTCGGTCCAACTGATTTTACTACTTTTTACTTGTGACTGTTTCAGTCGCTGTTTTCGGTCCAACTGATTTTATTACTTTTTACTACTGATTGTTTCAGTCGCTATTTTCGGTCCAACTGATTTTACTACTTTTTTCTAGTGACTGTTTCAGTCGCTGTTTTGGGTTCAACGGATTTTACTACTTTTTACTAGTGACTGTTTCAGTCGCTGGTTTTTATTCAACTGATTTTATTACTTTTTACTAGTGACTGTTTCAGTCACTATTTTCGGTCCAACTAATTTTACTACTTTTTATTAGTGACCGTCTCAGTCGCTGTTTTCGGTCCAACGGATTTTATTACTTTTTGCTAGTGACTGTTTCAGTCGCTATTTTCGGTTCAACTGATTTTACTACATTTTACTAGTGACTGTTTCAGTCGCTATTTTCGGTCCAACTGATTTTATTGCTTTTTACTACTGACTGTTTCAGTCGCTATTTTCGGTCCAACTGATTTTACTACTTTTTACTACTGACTGTTTCAGTCGCTATTTTCGGTCCAACTGACTTTATTACTTTTTACTACTGACTGTTTCAGTCGCTATTTTCGGTCCAACTGATTTTACTACTTTTTTCTAGTGACTGTTTCAGTCGCTATTTTCGGTCCAACTGATTTTACTACTTTTTACTAGTGACTGTTTCAGTCGCTATTTTCGATCCAACTGACTTTATTACTTTTTACTACTGATTGTTTCAGTCGCTATTTTCGGTCCAACTGATTTTACTACTTTTTTCTAGTGACTGTTTCAGTCGCTGTTTTGGGTCCAACGGATTTTACTACTTTTTACTAGTGACTGTTTCAGTCTCTATTTTCGGTCCAACTGATTTTACTACGTTTTACTGGTGACTGTTTCAGTCGCTGTTTTGGTTCCAACGGATTTTACTACTTTTTACTAGTGACTGTTTCAGTCGCTGTTTTCGGTCCAACGGATTTTACTACTTTTTACTAGTTACTGTTTCAGTCGCTATTTTCGGTCCAACTGATTTTACTACTTTTTACTAGTGACTGTTTCAATCGCTCTTTTCGGTCCAACGGATTTTACTACTTTTTATTAGTAACCGTCTCAGTCGCTGTTTTCGGTCCAACGGATTTTACTACTTTTTATTAGTGACTGTTTCAGTCGGTATTTTCGGTTCAACTGATTTTACTACTTTTTACGAGTGACTGTTTCAGTCGCTGTTTTGGGTCCAACTGATTTTACTACTTTTTACTTGTGACTGTTTCAGTCGCTGTTTTCGGTCCAACTGATTTTATTACTTTTTACTACTGATTGTTTCAGTCGCTATTTTCGGTCCAACTGATTTTACTACTTTTTTCTAGTGACTGTTTCAGTCGCTGTTTTGGGTCCAACTGATTTTACTACTTTTTACTAGTGACTGTTTCAGTCGCTATTTTCGGTCCAACTGATTTTATTACTTTTTACTACTGATTGTTTCAGTCGCTATTTTCGGTCCAACTGATTTTACTACTTATTTCTAGTGACTGTTTCAGTCGCTGTTTTGGGTTCAACGGATTTTACTACTTTTTACTAGTGACTGTTTCAGTCGCTGGTTTTGATTCAACTGATTTTATTACTTTTTACTAGTGACTGTTTCAGTCGCTATTTTCGGTCCAACTAATTTTACTACTTTTTATTAGTGACCGTCTCAGTCGCTGTTTTCGGTCCAACGGATTTTACTACTTTCTATTAGTGACTGTTTCAGTCGGTATTTTCGGTCCAACTGATTTTACTACTTTTTACTAGTGACCGTTTCAGTTGCTGTTTTGGGTCCAACGGATTTTATTACTTTTTGCTAGTGACTGTTTCAGTCGCTATTTTCGGTTCAACTGATTTTACTACATTTTACTAGTGACTGTTTCAGTCGCTATTTTCGGTCCAACTGATTTTATTGCTTTTTACTACTGACTGTTTCAGTCGCTATTTTCGGTCCAATTGATTTTACTACTTTTTACTACTTATTGTTTCAGTCGCTGTTTCCGGTAAAACTGATTTTACTACTTTTTACTAGTGACTGTTTCAGTCGCTATTTTCGGTCCAACTGATTTTATTACTTTTTACTACTGACTGTTTCAGTCGCTATTTTCGGTCCAACTGATTTTACTACTCTTTTCTAGTGACTGTTTCAGTCGCTGTTTTGGGTCCAACGGATTTTACTGCTTTTTACTAGCGACTGTTTCAGTCGGTATTTTCGGTCCAACTGATTTTACTATTTTTTATTAGTGACCGTCTCAGTCGCTGTTTTCGGTCCAACGGATTTTACTACTTTTTATTAGTGACTGTTTCAGTCGGTATTTTCGGTCCAACTGATTTTACTACTTTTTACTAGTGACTGTTTCAGTCGCTGTTTTGGGTCCAACGGATTTTACTACTTTTTGCTAGTGACTGTTTCAGTCGCTATTTTCGGTTCAACTGATTTTACTACTTTTTACTAGTGACTGTTTCAGTCGCTATTTTCGGTCCAACTGATTTTATTGCTTTTTATTACTGACTGTTTCAATCGCTATTTTGGGTCCAATTGATTTTACTACTTTTTGCTAGTGACTGTTTCAGTCGCTATTTTCGGTTCAACTGATTTTACTACTTTTAACTAGTGACTGTTTCAGTCGCTATTTTCGGTCCAATTGATTTTACTACGTTTTACTGGTGACTGTTTCAGTCGCTATTTTCGGTTCAACTGATTTTACTACTTTTTACTAGTGACTGTTTCAGTCGCTATTTTCGGTCCAACTGATTTTATTACTTTTTACTACTGATTGTTTCAGTCGCTATTTTCGGTCCAACTGATTTTACTACTTTTTTCTAGTGACTGTTTCAGTCGCTGTTTTGGGTTCAACGGATTTTACTACTTTTTACTAGTGACTGTTTCAGTCGCTGGTTTTTATTCAACTGATTTTATTACTTTTTACTAGTGACTGTTTCAGTCGCTATTTTCGGTCCAACGGATTTTACTACTTTTTATTAGTGACCGTCTCAGTCGCTGTTTTCGGTCCAACGGATTTTACTACTTTTTGCTAGTGACTGTTTCAGTCGCTATTTTCGGTCCAACTGATTTTACTACTTTTTGCTAGTGACTGTTTCAGTCGCTATTTTCGGTCCAACTGATTTTACTACTCTTTACTAGTGACTGTTTCAGTCGCTATTTTCGGTCCAATTGATTTTATTACTTTTTACTACTGATTGTTTCAGTCGCTATTTTCGGTCCAACTGATTTTACTACTTTTTTCTAGTGACTGTTTCAGTCGCTGTTTTGGGTCCAACGGATTTTACTACTTTTTACTAGTGACTGTTTCAGTCGCTGTTTTCGGTCCAACGGATTTTACTACTTTTTACTAGTTACTGTTTCAGTCGCTATTTTCGGTCCAACTGATTTTACTACTTTTTACTAGTGACTGTTTCAATCGCTCTTTTCGGTCCAACGGATTTTACTACTTTTTATTAGTGACAGTCTCAGTCGCTGTTTTCGGTCCAACGGATTTTACTACTTTTTATTAGTGACTGTTTCAGTCGGTATTTTCGGTCCAACTGATTTTACTACTTTTTACTTGTGACTGTTTCAGTCGCTGTTTTCGGTTAAACTGATTTTACTACTATTTGCTAGTGACTGTTTGAGTCGCTGGTTTCGGTCCAACTGATTTTAATACTTTTTACTAGCGATCGTTTCAGCCGCTATTTTCGGTCCAACTGATTTTACCACTTTTTACTTGTGACTGTTTCAGTCGCTGTTTTGGGTCCAACGGATTTTACTACTTTTTACTAGTTACTGTTTCAGTCGCTATTTTCGGTCCAACTGATTTTACTAATTTTTAATAGTGACTGTTTCAATCGCTCTTTTCGGTCCAGCGGATTTTACTACTTTTTATTAGTGACCGTCTCAGTCGCTGTTTTCGGTCCAACGGATTTTACTACTTTTTATTAGTGACTGTTTCTGTCGGTATTTTCGGTCCAACTGATTTTACTACTTTTTGCTAGTGACTGTTTCAGTCGCGATTTTCGGTCCAACTGATTTTACTACTTTTTGCTAGTGACTGTTTCAGTCGCTATTTTCGGTCCAACTGATTTTACTACTTTTTACTAGTGACTGTTTCAGTCGCTATTTTCGGTCCAACTGACTTTATTACTTTTTACTACTGATTGTTTCAGTCGCTATTTTCGGTCCAACTGATTTTACTACTTTTTTCTAGTGACTGTTTCAGTCGCTGTTTTGGGTCCAACGGATTTTACTACTTTTTACTAGTGACTGTTTCAGTCTCTATTTTCGGTCCAACTGATTTTACTACGTTTTACTGGTGACTGTTTCAGTCGCTGTTTTGGGTCCAACGGATTTTACTACTTTTTACTAGTGACTGTTTCAGTCGCTGTTTTCGGTCCAACGGATTTTACTACTTTTTACTAGTTACTGTTTTAGTCGCTATTTTCGGTCCAACTGATTTTACTACTTTTTACTAGTGACTGTTTCAATCGCTCTTTTCGGTCCAACGGATTTTACTACTTTTTATTAGTAACCGTCTCAGTCGCTGTTTTCGGTCCAACGGATTTTACTACTTTTTACTAGTGACTGTTTCAGTCGCTGTTTTCGGTCCAACGGATTTTACTACTTTTTATTAGTTACTGTTTCAGTCGGTATTTTCGGTTCAACTGATTTTACTACTTTTTACGAGTGACTGTTTCAGTCGCTGTTTTGGGTCCAACTGATTTTACTACTTTTTACTTGTGACTGTTTCAGTCGCTGTTTTCGGTCCAACTGATTTTATTACTTTTTACTACTGATTGTTTCAGTCGCTATTTTCGGTCCAACTGATTTTACTACTTTTTTCTAGTGACTGTTTCAGTCGCTGTTTTGGGTCCAACTGATTTTACTACTTTTTACTTGTGACTGTTTCAGTCGCTGTTTTCGGTCCAACTGATTTTATTACTTTTTACTACTGATTGTTTCAGTCGCTATTTTCGGTCCAACTGATTTTACTACTTTTTTCTAGTGACTGTTTCAGTCGCTGTTTTGAGTCCAACGGATTTTACTACTTTTTACTAGTTAGTGTTTCAGTCGCTATTTTCGGTCCAACTGATTTTATTACTTTTTACTACTGATTGTTTCAGTCGCTATTTTCGGTCCAACTGATTTTACTACTTTTTTCTAGTGACTGTTTCAGTCGCTGTTTTGGGTTCAACGGATTTTACTACTTTTTACTAGTGACTGTTTCAGTCGCTGGTTTTTATTCAACTGATTTTATTACTTTTTACTAGTGACTGTTTCAGTCACTATTTTCGGTCCAACTAATTTTACTACTTTTTATTAGTGACCGTCTCAGTCGCTGTTTTCGGTCCAAGGGATTTTATTACTTTATGCTAGTGACTGTTTCAGTCGCTATTTTCGGTTCAACTGATTTTACTACATTTTACTAGTGACTGTTTCAGTCGCTATTTTCGGTCCAACTGATTTTATTGCTTTTTACTACTGACTGTTTCAGTCGCTATTTTCGGTCCAATTGATTTTACTACTTTTTACTACTTATTGTTTCAGTCGCTGTTTCCGGTTAAACTCATTTTACTACTTTTTACTAGTGACTGTTTCAGTCGCTATTTTCGGTCCAACTGATTTTATTACTTTTTACTACTGACTGTTTCAGTCGCTATTTTCGGTCCAACTGATTTTACTACTCTTTTCTAGTGACTGTTTCAGTCGCTGTTTTGGGTCCAACGGATTTTACTGCTTTTTACTAGCGACTGTTTCAGTCGGTATTTTCGGTCCAACTGATTTTACTATTTTTTATTAGTGACCGTCTCAGTCGCTGTTTTCGGTCCAACGGATTTTACTACTTTTTATTAGTGACTGTTTCAGTCGGTATTTTTGGTCCAACTGATTTTACTACTTTTTACTAGTGACTGTTTCAGTCGCTGTATTGGGTCCAACGGATTTTACTACTTTTTGCTAGTGACTGTTTCAGTCGCTATTTTCGGTTCAACTGATTTTACTACTTTTAACTAGTGACTGTTTCAGTCGCTATTTTCGGTCCAACTGATTTTATTACTTTTTACTACTGACTGTTTCAGTCGCTATTTTCGGTCCAACTGATTTTACTACTTTTTACTAGTGACTGTTTCAGTCGCTGTTTTGGGTCCAACTGATTTTACTAATTTTTACTAGTGACTGTTTCAATCGCTCTTTTCGGTCCAACGGATTTTACTACTTTTTATTAGTGACCGTCTCAGTCGCTGTTTTCGGTCCAACGGATTTTACTACTTTTTATTAGTGACTGTTTCAGTCGGTATTTTCGGTCCAACTGATTTTACTACTTTTTACTTCTGACTGTTTCAGTCGCTGTTTTGGGTCCAACTGATTTTACTAATTTTTACTAGTGACTGTTTCAATCGCTCTTTTCGGTCCAACGGATTTTACTACTTTTTATTAGTGACCGTCTCAGTTGCTGTTTTCGGTCCAACGGATTTTACTACTTTTTATTAGTGACTGTTTCAGTCGGTATTTTCGGTCCAACTGATTTTACTACTTTTTGCTAGTGACTGTTTCAGTCGCGATTTTCGGTCCAACTGATTTTACTACTTTTTGCTAGTGACTGTTTCAGTCGCTATTTTCGGTCCAACTGATTTTACTACTTTTTACTAGTGACTGTTTCAGTCGCTATTTTCGGTCCAACTGACTTTATTACTTTTTACTACTGATTGTTTCAGTCGCTATTTTCGGTCCAACTGATTTTAATACTTTTTTCTAGTGACTGTTTCAGTCGCTGTTTTGGGTCCAACGGATTTTACTACTTTTTACTAGTGACTGTTTCAGTCTCTATTTTCGGTCCAACTGATTTTACTACGTTTTACTGGTGACTGTTTCAGTCGCTGTTTTGGGTCCAACGGATTTTACTACTTTTTACTAGTGACTGTTTCAGTCGCTGTTTTCGGTCCAACGGATTTTACTACTTTTTACTAGTGACTGTTTCAATCGCTCTTTTCGGTCCAACGGATTTTACTACTTTTTATTAGTAACCGTCTCAGTCGCTGTTTTCGGTCCAACGGATTTTACTACTTTTTATTAGTGACTGTTTCAGTCGGTATTTTCGGTTCAACTGATTTTACTACTTTTTACGAGTGACTGTTTCAGTCGCTGTTTTGGGTCCAACTGATTTTACTACTTTTTAATTGTGACTGTTTCAGTCGCTGTTTTCGGTCCAACTGATTTTATTACTTTTTACTACTGATTGTTTCAGTCGCTATTTTCGGTCCAACTGATTTTACTACTTTTTTCTAGTGACTGTTTCAGTCGCTGTTTTGGGTCCAACTGATTTTACTACTTTTTACTAGTGACTGTTTCAGTCGCTATTTTCGGCCCAACTGATTTTACTACGTTTTACTGGTGACTGTTTCAGTCGCTATTTTCGGTTCAACTGATTTTACTACTTTTTACTAGTGACTGTTTCAGTCGCTATTTTCGGTCCAACTGATTTTATTACTTTTTACTACTGATTGTTTCAGTCGCTATTTTCGGTCCAACTGATTTTACTACTTTTTTCTAGTGACTGTTTCAGTCGCTGTTTTGGGTTCAACGGATTTTACTACTTTTTACTAGTGACTGTTTCAGTCGCTGGTTTTTATTCAACTGATTTTATTACTTTTTACTAGTGACTGTTTCAGTCGCTATTTTCGGTCCAACGGATTTTACTACTTTTTATTAGTGACCGTCTCAGTCGCTGTTTTCGGTCCAACGGATTTTACTACTTTTTGCTAGTGACTGTTTCAGTCGCTATTTTCGGTCCAACTGATTTTACTACTTTTTGCTAGTGACTGTTTCAGTCGCTATTTTCGGTCCAACTGATTTTACTACTCTTTACTAGTGACTGTTTCAGTCGCTATTTTCGGTCCAACTGATTTTATTACTTTTTACTACTGATTGTTTCAGTCGCTATTTTCGGTCCAACTGATTTTACTACTTTTTTCTAGTGACTGTTTCAGTCGCTGTTTTGGGTCCAACTGATTTTACTACATTTTACTGGTGACGGTTTCAGTCGCTGTTTTGGGTCCAACGGATTTTACTACTTTTTATTAGTGACTGTTTCAGTCGCTGTTTTCGGTCCAACGGATTTTACTACTTTTTACTAGTTACTGTTTCAGTCGCTATTTTCGGTCCAACTGATTTTACTACTTTTTACTAGTGACTGTTTCAATCGCTCTTTTCGGTCCAACGGATTTTACTACTTTTTATTAGTGACAGTCTCAGTCGCTGTTTTCGGTCCAACGGATTTTACTACTTTTTATTAGTGACTGTTTCAGTCGGTATTTTCGGTCCAACTGATTTTACTACTTTTTACTTGTGACTGTTTCAGTCGCTGTTTTCGGTTAAACTGATTTTACTACTATTTGCTAGTGACTGTTTGAGTCGCTGGTTTCGGTCCAACTGATTTTAATACTTTTTACTAGCGACCGTTTCAGCCGCTATTTTCGGTCCAACTGATTTTACCACTTTTTACTTGTGACTGTTTCAGTCGCTGTTTTGGGTCCAACGGATTTTACTACTTTTTACTAGTTACTGTTTCAGTCGCTATTTTCGGTCCAACTGATTTTACTAATTTTTACTAGCAACTGTTTCAATCGCTCTTTTCGGTCCAGCGGATTTTACTACTTTTTATTAGTGACCGTCTCAGTCGCTGTTTTCGGTCAAACGGATTTTACTACTTTTTATTAGTGACTGTTTCAGTCGGTATTTTCGGTCCAACTGATTTTACTACTTTTTGCTAGTGACTGTTTCAGTCGCGATTTTCGGTCCAACTGATTTTACTACTTTTTGCTAGTGACTGTTTCAGTCGCTATTTTCGGTCCAACTGATTTTACTACTTTTTACTAGTGACTGTTTCAGTCGCTATTTTCGGTCCAACTGACTTTATTACTTTTTACTACTGATTGTTTCAGTCGCTATTTTCGGTCCAACTGATTTTACTACTTTTTTCTAGTGACTGTTTCAGTCGCTGTTTTGGGTCCAACGGATTTTACTACTTTTTACTAGTGACTGTTTCAGTCTCTATTTTCGGTCCAACTGATTTTACTACGTTTTACTGGTGACTGTTTCAGTCGCTGTTTTGGGTCCAACGGATTTTACTACTTTTTACTAGTGACTGTTTCAGTCGCTGTTTTCGGTCCAACGGATTTTACTACTTTTTACTAGTTACTGTTTCAGTCGCTATTTTCGGTCCAACTGATTTTACTACTTTTTACTAGTGACTGTTTCAATCGCTCTTTTCGGTCCAACGGATTTTACTACTTTTTATTAGTAACCGTCTCAGTCGCTGTTTTCGGTCCAACGGATTTTACTACTTTTTATTAGTGACTGTTTCAGTCGGTATTTTCGGTCCAACTGATTTTACTACTTTTTACTAGTGACCGTTTCAGTTGCTGTTTTGGGTCCAACGGATTTTATTACTTTTTGCTAGTGACTGTTTCAGTCGCTATTTTCGGTTCAACTGATTTTACTACTTTTTACTAGTGACTGTTTCAGTCGCTATTTTCAGTCCAACTGATTTTATTGCTTTTTACTACTGACTGTTTCAGTCGCTATTTTCGGTCCAATTGATTTTACTACTTTTTACTACTTATTGTTTCAGTCGCTGTTTCCGGTTAAACTGATTTTACTACTTTTTACTAGTGACTGTTTCAGTCGCTATTTTCGGTCCAACTGATTTTATTACTTTTTACTACTGACTGTTTCAGTTGCTATTTTCGGTACAACTGATTTTACTACTCTTTTCTAGTGACTGTTTCAGTCGCTGTTTTGGGTCCAACGGATTTTACTGCTTTTTACTAGCGACTGTTTCAGTCGGTATTTTCGGTCCAACTGATTTTACTATTTTTTATTAGTGACCGTCTCAGTCGCTGTTTTCGGTCCAACGGATTTTACTACTTTTTATTAGTGACTGTTTCAGTCGGTATTTTCGGTTCAACTGATTTTACTACATTTTACTAGTGACTGTTTCAGTCGCTATTTTCGGTCCAACTGATTTTATTGCTTTTTACTACTGACTGTTTCAGTCGCTATTTTCGGTCCAATTGATTTTACTACTTTTTACTACTTATTGTTTCAGTCGCTGTTTCCGGTTAAACTGATTTTACTACTTTTTACTAGTGACTGTTTCAGTCGCTATTTTCGGTCCAACTGATTTTATTACTTTTTACTACTGACTGTTTCAGTCGCTATTTTCGGTCCAACTGATTTTACTACTCTTTTCTAGTGACTGTTTCAGTCGCTGTTTTGGGTCCAACGGATTTTACTGCTTTTTACTAGCGACTGTTTCAGTCGGTATTTTCGGTCCAACTGATTTTACTATTTTTTATTAGTGACCGTCTCAGTCGCTGTTTTCGGTCCAACGGATTTTACTACTTTTTATTAGTGACTGTTTCAGTCGGTATTTTTGGTCCAACTGATTTTACTACTTTTTACTAGTGACTGTTTCAGTCGCTGTATTGGGTCCAACGGATTTTACTACTTTTTGCTAGTGACTGTTTCAGTCGCTATTTTCGGTTCAACTGATTTTACTACTTTTTACTAGTGACTGTTTCAGTCGCTATTTTCGGTCCAACTGATTTTATTGCTTTTTATTACTGACTGTTTCAATCGCTATTTTGGGTCCAATTGATTTTACTACTTCTTGCTAGTGACTGTTTCAGTCGCTATTTTCGGTTCAACTGATTTTACTACTTTTAACTAGTGACTGTTTCAGTCGCTATTTTCGGTCCAACTGATTTTATTACTTTTTACTACTGACTGTTTCAGTCGCTATTTTCGGTCCAACTGATTTTACTACTTTTTACTAGTGACTGTTTCAGTCGCTGTTTTGGGTCCAACTGATTTTACTAATTTTTACTAGTGACTGTTTCAATCGCTCTTTTCGGTCCAACGGATTTTACTACTTTTTATTAGTGACCGTCTCAGTCGCTGTTTTCGGTCCAACGGATTTTACTACTTTTTATTAGTGACTGTTTCAGTCGGTATTTTCGGTCCAACTGATTTTACTACTTTTTACTTGTGACTGTTTCAGTCGCTGTTTTGGGTCCAACTGATTTTACTAATTTTTACTAGTGACTGTTTCAATCGCTCTTTTCGGTCCAACGGATTTTACTACTTTTTATTAGTGACCGTCTCAGTTGCTGTTTTCGGTCCAACGGATTTTACTACTTTTTATTAGTGACTGTTTCAGTCGGTATTTTCGGTCCAACTGATTTTACTACTTTTTGCTAGTGACTGTTTCAGTCGCGATTTTCTGTCCAACTGATTTTACTACTTTTTGCTAGTGACTGTTTCAGTCGCTATTTTCGGTCCAACTGATTTTACTACTTTTTACTAGTGATTGTTTCAGTCGCTATTTTCGGTCCAACTGACTTTATTACTTTTTACTACTGATTGTTTCAGTCGCTATTTTCGGTCCAACTGATTTTAATACTTTTTTCTAGTGACTGTTTCAGTCGCTGTTTTGGGTCCAACGGATTTTACTACTTTTTACTAGTGACTGTTTCAGTCTCTATTTTCGGTCCAACTGATTTTACTACGTTTTACTGGTGACTGTTTCAGTCGCTGTTTTGGGTCCAACGGATTTTACTACTTTTTACTAGTGACTGTTTCAGTCGCTGTTTTCGGTCCAACGGATTTTACTACTTTTTACTAGTGACTGTTTCAATCGCTCTTTTCGGTCCAACGGATTTTACTACTTTTTATTAGTAACCGTCTCAGTCGCTGTTTTCGGTCCAACGGATTTTACTACTTTTTATTAGTGACTGTTTCAGTCGGTATTTTCGGTTCAACTGATTTTACTACTTTTTACGAGTGACTGTTTCAGTCGCTGTTTTGGGTCCAACTGATTTTACTACTTTTTAATTGTGACTGTTTCAGTCGCTGTTTTCGGTCCAACTGATTTTATTACTTTTTACTACTGATTGTTTCAGTCGCTATTTTCGGTCCAACTGATTTTACTACTTTTTTCTAGTGACTGTTTCAGTCGCTGTTTTGGGTCCAACTGATTTTACTACTTTTTACTAGTGACTGTTTCAGTCGCTATTTTCGGCCCAACTGATTTTACTACGTTTTACTGGTGACTGTTTCAGTCGCTATTTTCGGTTCAACTGATTTTACTACTTTTTACTAGTGACTGTTTCAGTCGCTATTTTCGGTCCAACTGATTTTATTACTTTTTACTACTGATTGTTTCAGTCGCTATTTTCGGTCCAACTGATTTTACTACTTTTTTCTAGTGACTGTTTCAGTCGCTGTTTTGGGTTCAACGGATATTACTACTTTTTACTAGTGACTGTTTCAGTCGCTGGTTTTTATTCAACTGATTTTATTACTTTTTACTAGTGACTGTTTCAGTCGCTATTTTCGGTCCAACGGATTTTACTACTTTTTATTAGTGACCGTCTCAGTCGCTGTTTTCGGTCCAACGGATTTTACTCCTTTTTGCTAGTGACTGTTTCAGTCACTATTTTCGGTCCAACTGATTTTACTACTTTTTGCTAGTGACTGTTTCAGTCGCTATTTTCGGTCCAACTGATTTTACTACTCTTTACTAGTGACTGTTTCAGTCGCTATTTTCGGTCCAACTGATTTTATTACTTTTTACTACTGATTGTTTCAGTCGCTATTTTCGGTCCAACTGATTTTACTACTTTTTTTCTAGTGACTGTTTCAGTCGCTGTTTTGGGTCCAACTGATTTTACTACATTTTACTGGTGACGGTTTCAGTCGCTGTTTTGGGTCCAACGGATTTTACTACTTTTTATTAGTGACTGTTTCAGTCGCTGTTTTCGGTCCAACGGATTTTACTACTTTTTACTAGTTACTGTTTCAGTCGCTATTTTCGGTCCAACTGATTTTACTACTTTTTACTAGTGACTGTTTCAATCGCTCTTTTCGGTCCAACGGATTTTACTACTTTTTATTAGTGACAGTCTCAGTCGGTGTTTTCGGTCCAACGGATTTTACTACTTTTTATTAGTGACTGTTTCAGTCGGTATTTTCGGTCCAACTGATTTTACTACTTTTTACTTGTGACTGTTTCAGTCGCTGTTTTCGGTTAAACTGATTTTACTACTATTTGCTAGTGACTGTTTGAGTCGCTGGTTTCGGTCCAACTGATTTTAATACTTTTTACTAGCGACCGTTTCAGCCGCTATTTTCGGTCCAACTGATTTTACCACTTTTTACTTGTGACTGTTTCAGTCGCTGTTTTGGGTCCAACGGATTTTACTACTTTTTACTAGTTACTGTTTCAGTCGCTATTTTCGGTCCAACTGATTTTACTAATTTTTACTAGCAACTGTTTCAATCGCTCTTTTCGGTCCAGCGGATTTTACTACTTTTTATTAGTGACCATCTCAGTCGCTGTTTTCGGTCCAACGGATTTTACTACTTTTTATTAGTGACTGTTTCAGTCGGTATTTTCGGTCCAACTGATTTTACTACTTTTTGCTAGTGACTGTTTCAGTCGCGATTTTCGGTCCAACTGATTTTACTACTTTTTGCTAGTGACTGTTTCAGTCGCTATTTTCGGTCCAACTGATTTTACTACTTTTTACTAGTGACTGTTTCAGTCGCTATTTTCGGTCCAACTGACTTTATTACTTTTTACTACTGATTGTTTCAGTCGCTATTTTCGGTCCAACTGATTTTACTACTTTTTTCTAGTGACTGTTTCAGTCGCTGTTTTGGGTCCAACGGATTTTACTACTTTTTACTAGTGACTGTTTCAGTCTCTATTTTCGGTCCAACTGATTTTACTACGTTTTACTGGTGACTGTTTCAGTCGCTGTTTTGGGTCCAACGGATTTTACTACTTTTTACTAGTGACTGTTTCAGTCGCTGTTTTCGGTCCAACGGACTTTACTACTTTTTACTAGTTACTGTTTCAGTCGCTATTTTCGGTCCAACTGATTTTACTACTTTTTACTAGTGACTGTTTCAATCGCTCTTTTCGGTCCAACGGATTTTACTACTTTTTATTAGTAACCGTCTCAGTCGCTGTTTTCGGTCCAACGGATTTTACTACTTTTTATTAGTGACTGTTTCAGTCGGTATTTTCGGTCCAACTGATTTTACTACTTTTTACTAGTGACCGTTTCAGTTGCTGTTTTGGGTCCAACGGATTTTATTACTTTTTGCTAGTGACTGTTTCAGTCGCTATTTTCGGTTCAACTGATTTTACTACTTTTTACTAGTGACTGTTTCAGTCGCTATTTTCAGTCCAACTGATTTTATTGCTTTTTACTACTGACTGTTTCAGTCGCTATTTTCGGTCCAATTGATTTTACTACTTTTTACTACTTATTGTTTCAGTCGCTGTTTCCGGTTAAACTGATTTTACTACTTTTTACTAGTGACTGTTTCAGTCGCTATTTTCGGTCCAACTGATTTTATTACTTTTTACTACTGACTGTTTCAGTCGCTATTTTCGGTACAACTGATTTTACTACTCTTTTCTAGTGACTGTTTCAGTCGCTGTTTTGGGTCCAACGGATTTTACTGCTTTTTACTAGCGACTGTTTCAGTCATTATTTTCGGTCCAACTGATTTTACTATTTTTTATTAGTGACCGTCTCAGTCGCTGTTTTCGGTCCAACGGATTTTACTACTTTTTATTAGTGACTGTTTCAGTCGGTATTTTCGGTCCAACTGAATTTACTACTTTTTACTAGTGACTGTTTCAGTCGCTGTTTTGGGTCCAACGGATTTTACTACTTTTTGCTAGTGACTGTTTCAGTCGCTATTTTCGGTTCAACTGATTTTACTACTTTTTACTAGTGACTGTTTCAGTCGCTATTTTCGGTCCAACTGATTTTATTGCTTTTCATTACTGACTGTTTCAATCGCTATTTTGGGTCCAATTGATTTTACTACTTCTTGCTAGTGACTGTTTCAGTCTCTATTTTCGGTTCAACTGACTTTACTACTTTTAACTAGTGACTGTTTCAGTCGCTATTTTCGGTCCAACTGATTTTATTACTTTTTACTACTGACTGTTTCAGTCGCTATTTTCGGTCCAACTGATTTTACTACTTTTTACTAGCGACGGTTTCAGCCGCTATTTTCGGTCCAACTGATTTTACTACTTTTTACTTGTGACTGTTTTAGTCGCTGTTTTCGGTCCAACTGATTTTACTACTTTTTACTAGTGACTGTTTCAGTCGCTATTTTCGGTCCAACTGATTTTACTACTTTTCATTAGTGACTGTTTCAGTCGCTGGTTTCGGTCCAACTGATTATACTACTTTTTACTAGTGACTGTTTCAGTCGCTGTTTTGGGTCCAACGAATTTTATTACTTTTTACTATTGACTGTTTGAGTCGCTGGTTTCGGTTCAACTGATTTTATTACTTTTTACTAGCGACGGTTTTAGCCGCTATTTTCGGTCCAACTGATTTTACCACTTTTTACTTGTGACTGTTTCAGTCGCTGTTTTGGGTCCAACGGATTTTACTACTTTTTACTAGTTACTGTTTCAGTCGCTATTTTCGGTCCAACTGATTTTACTACTTTTTACTAGTGACTGTTTCAGTCGCTCTTTTCGGTCCAACGGATTTTACTACTTTTTATTAGTGACCGTCTCAGTCGCTGTTTTCGGTCCAACGGATTTTACTACTTTTTGCTAGTGACTGTTTCAGTCGCTATTTTCGGTCCAACTGATTTTACTACTTTTTGCTAGTGACTGTTTCAGTCGCTATTTTCGGTCCAACTGATTTTACTACTTTTTACTAGTGACTGTTTCAGTCGCTATTTTCGGTCCAACTGATTTTATTACTTTTTACTACTGATTGTTTCAGTCGCTATTTTCGGTCCAACTGATTTTACTACTTTTTTCTAGTGACTGTTTCAGTCGCTGTTTTGGGTCCAATTGATTTTACTACGTTTTACTGGTGACTGTTTCAGTCGCTGTTTTGGGTCGAACGGATTTTACTACTTTTTACTAGTGACTGTTTCAGTCGCTGTTTTCGGTCCAACGGATTTTACTACTTTTTACTAGTTACTGTTTCAGTCGCTATTTTCGGTACAACTGATTTTACTACTTTTTACTAGTGACTGTTTCAATCGCTGTTTTCGGTCCAACGGATTTTACTACTTTTTATTAGTGACAGTCTCAGTCGCTGTTTTCGGTCCAACGGATTTTACTACTTTTTATTAGTGACTGTTTCAGTCGGTATTTTCGGTCCAACTGATTTTACTACTTTTTACTTGTGACTGTTTCAGTCGCTGTTTTCGGTTAAACTGATTTTACTACTATTTGCTAGTGACTGTTTGAGTCGCTGGTTTCGGTCCAACTGATTTTAATACATTTTACTAGCGACCGTTTCAGCCGCTATTTTCGGTCCAACTGATTTTACCACTTTTTACTTGTGACTGTTTCAGTCGCTGTTTTGGGTCCAACGGATTTTACTACTTTTTACTAGTTACTGTTTCAGTCGCTATTTTCGGTCCAACTGATTTTACTAATTTTTACTAGTGACTGTTTCAATCGCTCTTTTCGGTCCAACGGATTTTACTACTTTTTATTGGTGACCGTCTCAGTCGCTGTTTTCGGTCCAACGGATTTTACTACTTTTTATTAGTGACTGTTTCAGTCGGTATTTTCGGTCCAACTGATTTTACTACTTTTTGCTAGTGACTGTTTCAGTCGCGATTTTCGGTCCAACTGATTTTACTACTTTTTGCTAGTGACTGTTTCAGTCGCTATTTTCGGTCCAACTGATTTTACTACTTTTTACTAGTGACTGTTTCAGTCGCTATTTTCGGTCCAACTGACTTTATTACTTTTTACTACTGATTGTTTCAGTCGCTATTTTCGGTCCAACTGATTTTACTACTTTTTTCTAGTGACTGTTTCAGTCGCTGTTTTGGGTCCAACGGATTTTACTACTTTTTACTAGTGACTGTTTCAGTCTCTATTTTCGGTCCAAATGATTTTACTACGTTTTACTGGTGACTGTTTCAGTCGCTGTTTTGGGTCCAACGGATTTTAATACTTTTTACTAGTGACTGTTTCAGTCGCTGTTTTCGGTGCAACGGATTTTACTACTTTTTACTAGTTACTGTTTCAGTCGCTGTTTTCGGTCCAAGGGATTTTACTACTTTCTATTAGTGACTGTTTCAGTCGGTATTTTCGGTCCAACTGATTTTACTAATTTTTTCTAGTGACTGTTTCAGTCGCTGTTTTGGGTCCAACGGATTTTACTACTTTTTACTAGTGACTGTTTCAGTCTCTATTTTCGGTCCAACTGATTTTACTACGTTTTACTGGTGACTGTTTCAGTCGCTGTTTTGGGTCCAACGGATTTTACTACTTTTTACTAGTGACTGTTTCAGTCGCTGTTTTCGGTCCAACTGATTTTACTACTTTTTACTAGTGACTGTTTCAATCGCTCTTTTCGGTCCATCGGATTTTACTACTTTTTATTAGTAACCGTCTCAGTCGCTGTTTTCGGTCCAACGGATTTTACTACTTTTTATTAGTGACTGTTTCAGTCGGTATTTTCGGTCTAACTGATTTTACTACTTTTTACGAGTGACTGTTTCAGTCGCTGTTTTGGGTCCAACTGATTTTACTACTTTTTACTTGTGACTGTTTCAGTCGCTGTTTTCGGTCCAACTGATTTTATTACTTTTTACTACTGATTGTTTCAGTCGCTATTTTCGGTCCAACTGATTTTACTACTTTTTTCTAGTGACTGTTTCAGTCGCTGTTTTGGGTCCAACTGATTTTACTACTTTTTACTAGTGACTGTTTCAGTCGCTATTTTCGGCCCAACTGATTTTACTACGTTTTACTGGTGACTGTTTCAGTCGCTATTTTCGGTTCAACTGATTTTACTACTTTTTACTAGTGACTGTTTCAGTCGCTGTTTTCGGTCCAACTGATTTTATTACTTTTTACTGCTGATTGTTTCAGTCGCTATTTTCGGTCCAACTGATTTTACTACTTTTTTCTAGTGACTGTTTCAGTCGCTGTTTTGGGTTCAACGGATTTTACTACTTTTTACTAGTGACTGTTTCAGTCGCTGGTTTTTATTCAACTGATTTTATTACTTTTTACTAGTGACTGTTTCAGTCGCTATTTTCGGTCCAACTAATTTTACTAATTTTTATTAGTGACCGTCTCAGTCGCTGTTTTCGGTCCAAGGGATTTTACTACTTTCTATTAGTGACTGTTTCAGTCGGTATTTTAGGTCCAACTGATTTTACTACTTTTTACTAGTGACCGTTTCAGTTGCTGTTTTGGGTCCAACGGATTTTATTACTTTTTACTAGTGACTGTTTCAGTCGCTATTTTCGGTTCAACTGATTTTACTACTTTTTACTAGTGACTGTTTCAGTCGCTATTTTCGGTCCAACTGATTTTATTGCTTTTTACTACTGACTGTTTCAGTCGCTATTTTCGGTCCAATTGATTTTACTACTTTTTTGTACTTATTGTTTCAGTCGCTGTTTTCGGTTAAACTGATTTTACTACTTTTTACTAGTGACTGTTTCAGTCGCTATTTTCGGTCCAACTGATTTTATTACTTTTTACTACTGACCGTTTCAGTCGCTATTTTCGGTCCAACTGATTTTACTACTCTTTTCTAGTGACAGTTTCAGTCGCTGTTTTGGGTCCAACGGATTTTACTGCTTTTTGCTAGTGACTGTTTCAGTCGCTATTTTCGGTCCAACTGATTTTACTACTCTTTTCTAGTGACCGTTTCAGTTGCTGTTTTGGGTCCAACTGATTTTACTACTTTTTTCTAGTGACTGTTTCAGTCGCTGTTTTGGGTCCAACGGATTTTACTACTTTTTACTAGTGACTGTTTCAGTCTCTATTTTCGGTCCAACTGATTTTACTACGTTTTACTGGTGACTGTTTCAGTCGCTGTTTTGGGTCCAACGGATTTTACTACTTTTTACTAGTGACTGTTTCAGTCGCTGTTTTCGGTCCAACGGACTTTACTACTTTTTACTAGTTACTGTTTCAGTCGCTATTTTCGGTCCAACTGATTTTACTACTTTTTACTAGTGACTGTTTCAATCGCTCTTTTCGGTCCAACGGATTTTACTACTTTTTATTAGTAACCGTCTCAGTCGCTGTTTTCGGTCCAACGGATTTTACTACTTTTTATTAGTGACTGTTTCAGTCGGTATTTTCGGTCCAACTGATTTTACTACTTTTTACTAGTGACCGTTTCAGTTGCTGTTTTGGGTCCAACGGATTTTATTACTTTTTGCTAGTGACTGTTTCAGTCGCTATTTTCGGTTCAACTGATTTTACTACTTTTTACTAGTGACTGTTTCAGTCGCTATTTTCAGTCCAACTGATTTTATTGCTTTTTACTACTGACTGTTTCAGTCGCTATTTTCGGTCCAATTGATTTTACTACTTTTTACTACTTATTGTTTCAGTCGCTGTTTCCGGTTAAACTGATTTTACTACTTTTTACTAGTGACTGTTTCAGTCGCTATTTTCGGTCCAACTGATTTTATTACTTTTTACTACTGACTGTTTCAGTCGCTATTTTCGGTACAACTGATTTTACTACTCTTTTCTAGTGACTGTTTCAGTCGCTGTTTTGGGTCCAACGGATTTTACTGCTTTTTACTAGCGACTGTTTCAGTCATTATTTTCGGTCCAACTGATTTTACTATTTTTTATTAGTGACCGTCTCAGTCGCTGTTTTCGGTCCAACGGATTTTACTACTTTTTATTAGTGACTGTTTCAGTCGGTATTTTCGGTCCAACTGAATTTACTACTTTTTACTAGTGACTGTTTCAGTCGCTGTTTTGGGTCCAACGGATTTTACTACTTTTTGCTAGTGACTGTTTCAGTCGCTATTTTCGGTTCAACTGATTTTACTACTTTTTACTAGTGACTGTTTCAGTCGCTATTTTCGGTCCAACTGATTTTATTGCTTTTCATTACTGACTGTTTCAATCGCTATTTTGGGTCCAATTGATTTTACTACTTCTTGCTAGTGACTGTTTCAGTCTCTATTTTCGGTTCAACTGATTTTACTACTTTTAACTAGTGACTGTTCAGTCGCTATTTTCGGTCCAACTGATTTTATTACTTTTTACTACTGACTGTTTCAGTCGCTATTTTCGGTCCAACTGATTTTACTACTTTTTACTAGCGACGGTTTCAGCCGCTATTTTCGGTCCAACTGATTTTACTACTTTTTACTTGTGACTGTTTTAGTCGCTGTTTTCGGTCCAACTGATTTTACTACTTTTTACTAGTGACTGTTTCAGTCGCTATTTTCGGTCCAACTGATTTTACTACTTTTCATTAGTGACTGTTTCAGTCGCTGGTTTCGGTCCAACTGATTATACTACTTTTTACTAGTGACTGTTTCAGTCGCTAGTAAAAAGTAGTAAAAAAGTAGTTGTTTTGGGTCCAACGAATTTTATTACTTTTTACTATTGACTGTTTCAGTCGCTGGTTTCGGTTCAACTGATTTTATTACTTTTTACTAGCGACGGTTTTAGCCGCTATTTTCGGTCCAACTGATTTTACCACTTTTTACTTGTGACTGTTTCAGTCGCTGTTTTGGGTCCAACGGATTTTACTACTTTTTACTAGTTACTGTTTCAGTCGCTATTTTCGGTCCAACTGATTTTACTACTTTTTACTAGTGACTGTTTCAGTCGCTCTTTTCGGTCCAACGGATTTTACTACTTTTTATTAGTGACCGTCTCAGTCGCTGTTTTCGGTCCAACGGATTTTACTACTTTTTGCTAGTGACTGTTTCAGTCGCTATTTTCGGTCCAACTGATTTTACTACTTTTTGCTAGTGACTGTTTCAGTCGCTATTTTCGGTCCAACTGATTTTACTACTTTTTACTAGTGACTGTTTCAGTCGCTATTTTCGGTCCAACTGATTTTATTACTTTTTACTACTGATTGTTTCAGTCGCTATTTTCGGTCCAACTGATTTTACTACTTTTTTCTAGTGACTGTTTCAGTCGCTGTTTTGGGTCCAATTGATTTTACTACGTTTTACTGGTGACTGTTTCAGTCGCTGTTTTGGGTCGAACGGATTTTACTACTTTTTACTAGTGACTGTTTCAGTCGCTGTTTTCGGTCCAACGGATTTTACTACTTTTTACTAGTTACTGTTTCAGTCGCTATTTTCGGTACAACTGATTTTACTACTTTTTACTAGTGACTGTTTCAATCGCTGTTTTCGGTCCAACGGATTTTACTACTTTTTATTAGTGACAGTCTCAGTCGCTGTTTTCGGTCCAACGGATTTTACTACTTTTTATTAGTGACTGTTTCAGTCGGTATTTTCGGTCCAACTGATTTTACTACTTTTTACTTGTGACTGTTTCAGTCGCTGTTTTCGGTTAAACTGATTTTACTACTATTTGCTAGTGACTGTTTGAGTCGCTGGTTTCGGTCCAACTGATTTTAATACATTTTACTAGCGACCGTTTCAGCCGCTATTTTCGGTCCAACTGATTTTACCACTTTTTACTTGTGACTGTTTCAGTCGCTGTTTTGGGTCCAACGGATTTTTCTACTTTTTACTAGTTACTGTTTCAGTCGCTATTTTCGGTCCAACTGATTTTACTAATTTTTACTAGTGACTGTTTCAATCGCTCTTTTCGGTCCAACGGATTTTACTACTTTTTATTAGTGACCGTCTCAGTCGCTGTTTTCGGTCCAACGGATTTTACTACTTTTTATTAGTGACTGTTTCAGTCGGTATTTTCGGTCCAACTGATTTTACTACTTTTTGCTAGTGACTGTTTCAGTCGCGATTTTCGGTCCAACTGATTTTACTACTTTTTGCTAGTGACTGTTTCAGTCGCTATTTTCGGTCCAACTGATTTTACTACTTTTTACTAGTGACTGTTTCAGTCGCTATTTTCGGTCCAACTGACTTTATTACTTTTTACTACTGATTGTTTCAGTCGCTATTTTCGGTCCAACTGATTTTACTACTTTTTTCTAGTGACTGTTTCAGTCGCTGTTTTGGGTCCAACGGATTTTACTACTTTTTACTAGTGACTGTTTCAGTCTCTATTTTCGGTCCAAATGATTTTACTACGTTTTACTGGTGACTGTTTCAGTCGCTGTTTTGGGTCCAACGGATTTTAATACTTTTTACTAGTGACTGTTTCAGTCGCTGTTTTCGGTGCAACGGATTTTACTACTTTTTACTAGTTACTGTTTCAGTCGCTGTTTTCGGTCCAAGGGATTTTACTACTTTCTATTAGTGACTGTTTCAGTCGGTATTTTCGGTCCAACTGATTTTACTAATTTTTTCTAGTGACTGTTTCAGTCGCTGTTTTGGGTCCAACGGATTTTACTACTTTTTACTAGTGACTGTTTCAGTCTCTATTTTCGGTCCAACTGATTTTACTACGTTTTACTGGTGACTGTTTCAGTCGCTGTTTTGGGTCCAACGGATTTTACTACTTTCTATTAGTGACTGTTTCAGTCGCTGTTTTCGGTCCAACTGATTTTACTACTTTTTACTAGTGACTGTTTCAATCGCTCTTTTCGGTCCATCGGATTTTACTACTTTTTATTAGTAACCGTCTCAGTCGCTGTTTTCGGTCCAACGGATTTTACTACTTTTTATTAGTGACTGTTTCAGTCGGTATTTTCGGTCTAACTGATTTTACTACTTTTTACGAGTGACTGTTTCAGTCGCTGTTTTGGGTCCAACTGATTTTACTACTTTTTACTTGTGACTGTTTCAGTCGCTGTTTTCGGTCCAACTGATTTTATTACTTTTTACTACTGATTGTTTCAGTCGCTATTTTCGGTCCAACTGATTTTACTACTTTTTTCTAGTGACTGTTTCAGTCGCTGTTTTGGGTCCAACTGATTTTACTACTTTTTACTAGTGACTGTTTCAGTCGCTATTTTCGGCCCAACTGATTTTACTACGTTTTACTGGTGACTGTTTCAGTCGCTATTTTCGGTTCAACTGATTTTACTACTTTTTACTAGTGACTGTTTCAGTCGCTGTTTTCGGTCCAACTGATTTTATTACTTTTTACTGCTGATTGTTTCAGTCGCTATTTTCGGTCCAACTGATTTTACTACTTTTTTCTAGTGACTGTTTCAGTCGCTGTTTTGGGTTCAACGGATTTTACTACTTTTTACTAGTGACTGTTTCAGTCGCTGGTTTTTATTCAACTGATTTTATTACTTTTTACTAGTGACTGTTTCAGTCGCTATTTTCGGTCCAACTAATTTTACTAATTTTTATTAGTGACCGTCTCAGTCGCTGTTTTCGGTCCAAGGGATTTTACTACTTTCTATTAGTGACTGTTTCAGTCGGTATTTTAGGTCCAACTGATTTTACTACTTTTTACTAGTGACCGTTTCAGTTGCTGTTTTGGGTCCAACGGATTTTATTACTTTTTACTAGTGACTGTTTCAGTCGCTATTTTCGGTTCAACTGATTTTACTACTTTTTACTAGTGACTGTTTCAGTCGCTATTTTCGGTCCAACTGATTTTATTGCTTTTTACTACTGACTGTTTCAGTCGCTATTTTCGGTCCAATTGATTTTACTACTTTTTTGTACTTATTGTTTCAGTCGCTGTTTTCGGTTAAACTGATTTTACTACTTTTTACTAGTGACTGTTTCAGTCGCTATTTTCGGTCCAACTGATTTTATTACTTTTTACTACTGACCGTTTCAGTCGCTATTTTCGGTCCAACTGATTTTACTACTCTTTTCTAGTGACAGTTTCAGTCGCTGTTTTGGGTCCAACGGATTTTACTGCTTTTTGCTAGTGACTGTTTCAGTCGCTATTTTCGGTCCAACTGATTTTACTACTCTTTTCTAGTGACCGTTTCAGTTGCTGTTTTGGGTCCAACGGATTTTATTACTTTTTGCTAGTGACTGTTTCAGTCGCTGTTTTCGGTTCAACTGATTTTACTACTTTTTACTAGTGACTGTTTCAGTCGCTATTTTCGGTCCAACTGATTTTATTGCTTTTT
Source organism: Rhynchophorus ferrugineus (assembly GCF_030347505.1). Classification (NCBI taxonomy): domain Eukaryota; kingdom Metazoa; phylum Arthropoda; class Insecta; order Coleoptera; family Curculionidae; genus Rhynchophorus; species Rhynchophorus ferrugineus. The sequence continues at coordinate 19,295,724 of NW_027472589.1, forward strand.
ACTACTGACTGTTTCAGTCGGTATTTTCGGTCCAACTGATTTTACTATTTTTTATTAGTGACCGTCTCAGTCGCTGTTTTCGGTCCAACGGATTTTACTACTTTTTATTAGTGACTGTTTCAGTCGGTATTTTCGGTCCAACTGATTTTACTACTTTTTACTAGTGACTGTTTCAGTCGCTGTTTTGGGTCCAACGGATTTTACTACTTTTTGCTAGTGACTGTTTCAGTCGCTATTTTCGGTTCAACTGATTTTACTACTTTTTACTAGTGACTGTTTCAGTCGCTATTTTCGGTCCAACTGATTTTATAGCTTTTTATTACTGACTGTTTCAGTCGCTATTTTGGGTCCAATTGATTTTACTACTTCTTGCTATTGACTGTTTCAGTCGCTATTTTCGGTTCAACTGATTTTACTACTTTTACTAGTGACTGTTCAGTCGCTATTTTCGGTCCAACTGATTTTATTACTTTTTACTACTGACTGTTTCAGTCGCTATTTTCGGTCCAACTGATTTTACTACTTTTTACTTGTGACTGTTTCAGTCGCTGTTTTGGGTCCAACTGATTTTACTACTTTTTACTAGTGACTGTTTCAATCGCTATTTTCGGTTTAACGGATTTTACTACTTTTTATTAGTTACCGTCTCAGTCGCTGTTTTCGGTCCAACGGATTTTACTACTTTTTTTTAGTGACTGTTTCAGTCGGTATTGTCGGTCCAACTGATTTTACTACTTTTTACTAATGACTGTTTCAGTCGCTGTTTTGGGTCCAACGGATTTTACTACTTTTTGCTAGTGACTGTTTCAGTCGCTATTTTCGGTTCAACTGATTTTACTACTTTTTACTAGTGACTGTTCAGTCGCTATTTTCGGTCCAACTGATTTTACTACTCTCTTCTAGTGACTGTTTCAGTCGGTGTTTTCGGCCCAACTGATTATACTACGTTTTACTGGTGACTGTTTCAGTCGCTATTTTCGGTTCAACTGATTTTACTACTTTTTACTAGTGACTGTTTCAGTCGCTATTTTCGGTCCAACTGATTTTATTACTTTTTACTACTGACTGTTTCAGTCGCTATTTTCGGTCCAACTGATTTTACTACTCTTTTCTAGTGACTGTTTCAGTCGGTATTTTCGGTCCAACTGATTTTACTACTTTTTACTAGTGACTGTTTCAGTCGCTGTTTTGGGTCCAACTGATTTTATTACTTTTTACTAGTGACTGTTTCAATCGCTCTCTTCGGTCCAACGGATTTTACTACTTTTTATTAGTGACCGTCTCAGTCGCTGTTTTCGGTCCAACGGATTTTACTACTTTTTATTAGTGAGTTTCAGTCGGTATTGTCGGTCCAACTGATTTTACTGCTTTTTACTAGTGACTGTTTCAGTCGCTGTTTTGGGTCCAACGGATTTTACTACTTTTTGCTAGTGACTGTTTCAGTCGCTATTTTCGGTTCAACTGATTTTACTACTTTTTACTAGTGACTGTTCAGTCGCTATTTTCGGTCCAACTGATTTTATTACTTTTTACTACTGACTGTTTCAGTCGCTATTTTGGGTATAACTGATTTTACTACTCTTTTCTAGTGACTGTTTCAGTCGCTGTTTTCGGCCAACTGATTTTACTACGTTTTACTTTTGACTGTTTCAGTCGCTATTTTCGGTTCAATTGATTTTACTACTCTTTTCTAGTGACTGTTTCAGTCGCTGTTTTGGGTCCAACTGATTTTACTACTTTTTGCTAGTGACTGTTTCAGTCGCTATTTTCGGTTCAACTGATTTTACTACTTTTTACTAGTGACTGCTTCAGTCGCTATTTTCGGTCCAACTGATTTTATTGCTTTTCATTACTGACTGTTTCAGTCGCTATTTTGGGTCCAATTGATTTTACTACTTCTTGCTAGTGACTGTTTCAGTCGCTATTTTCGGTTCAACTGATTTTACTACTTTTAACTAGTGACTGTTCAGTCGCTATTTTCGGTCCAACTGATTTTATTACTTTTTACTACTGACTGTTTCAGTCGCTATTTTCGGTCCAACTGATTTTACTACTCTTTTCTAGTGACTGTTTCAATCGGTATTTTTGGTCCAACTGATTTTACTACTTTTTACTTGTGACTGTTTCAGTCGCTGTTTTGGGTCCAACGGATTTTACTACTTTTTATTAGTGACTGTTTCAGTCGGTATTGTCGGTCCAACTGATTTTACTACTTTTTACTAGTGACTGTTTCAGTCGCTGTTTTGGGTCCAACGGATTTTACTACTTTTTGCTAGTGACTGTTTCAGTCGCTATTTTCGGTCCAACTGATTTTATTACTTTTTACTACTGACTGTTTCAGTCGCTATTTTCGGTCCAACTGATTTTACAACTCTTTTCTAGTGACTGTTTCAGTCGCTGTTTTGGGTCTAACGGATTTTACTACTTTTTAGTAGTGACTGTTTCAGTCGCTATTTTCGGTCCAACTGGTTTTATTACTTTTTACTACTGACTCTTTCAGTCGCTATTTTCGGTCCAACTGATTTTACTACTCTTTTCTAGTGACTGTTTCAGTCGCTGTTTTGGGTCCAACGGATTTTACTACTTTTTAGTAGTGACTGTTTCAGTCGCTATTTTCGGTCCAACTGGTTTTACTACTTTTTACTTGTGACTGTTTCAGTCGCTGTTTTGGGTCCAACGGATTTTACTACTTTTTACTAGTGACTGTTTCAGTCACTGGTTTCGGTTCCACTGATTTTATTACTTTTTACTAGTGACTGTTTCAGTCGCTGGTTTCGGTTCAACTGATTTTATTACTTTTTACTAGTGACTGTTTCAGTCGCTATTTTCGGTCCAACTGATTTTACTACTTTTTATTAGTGACCTTTTCAGTTGCTGTTTTCGGTCCAACGGATTTTAATACTTTTTATTAGTGACTGTTTCAGTCGGTATTTTCGGTCCAACTGATTTTACTACTTTTTGCTAGTGACTGTTTCAGTCGCTATTTTCGGTTAAACTGATTTTACTACTTTTTACTAGTGACTGTTTCAGTCGCTATTTTCGGCTCAACTGATTTTACTACTTTTTACTAGTGACTGTTTCAGTCGCTGTTTTGGGTCCAACGGATTTTACTACTTTTTACTAGTGACTGTTTCAGTCGCTGGTTTTGGTTCAACTGATTTTATTACTTTTTACTAGTGACTGTTTCAGTCGGTATTTTCGGTCCAACTGATTTTACTACTTTTTACTAGTGACTGTTTCAGTCGCTGTTTTGGGTCCAACGGATTTTACTACTTTTTGCTAGTGACTGTTTCAGTCGCTATTTTCGGTTCAACTGATTTTACTACTTTTTACTAGTGACTGTTTCAGTCGCTATTTTCGGTCCAACTGATTTTATTACTTTTTACTACTGATTGTTTCAGTCGCTATTTTCGGTCCAACTGATTTTACTACTTTTTTCTAGTGACTGTTTCAGTTGCTGTTTTGGGTCCAACGGATTTTACTACTTTTTACTAGTGACTCTTTCAGTCGCTGGTTTTGGTTCAACTGATTTTATTACTTTTTACTAGTGACTGTTTCAGTCGCTATTTTCGGTCCAACTGATTTTACTACTTTTTATTAGTGACTGTTTCAGTCGGTATTTTCGGTCCAACTGATTTTACTACTTTTTACTAGTGACTGTTTCAGTCGCTGTTTTGGGTCCAACGGATTTTACTACTTTTTGCTAGTGACTGTTTCAGTCGCTATTTTCGGTTCAACTGATTTTACTACTTTTTACTAGTGACTGTTTCAGTCGCTATTTTCGGTCCAACTGATTTTATTGCTTTTTACTACTGACTGTTTCAGTCGCTATTTTCGGTCCAGTTCATTTTACTACTTTTTACTACTTATTGTTTCAGTCGCTGTTTTAGGTTAAACTGATTTTACTACTTTTTGCTAGTGACTGTTTCAGTCGCTGTTTTGGGTCCAACTGATTTTACTACTTTTTATTAGTGACTGTTTCAGTCGGTATTTTCGGTCCAACTGATTTTACTACTTTTTACTAGTGACTGTTTCAGTCGCTGTTTTGGGTCCAACGGATTTTACTACTTTTTGCTAGTGACTGTTTCAGTCGCTATTTTCGGTTCAACTGATTTTACTACTTTTTACTAGTGACTGTTTCAGTCGCTATTTTCGGTCCAACTGATTTTATTGCTTTTTACTACTGACTGTTTCAGTCGCTATTTTCGGTCCAGTTTATTTTACTACTTTTTACTACTTATTGTTTCAGTCGCTGTTTTAGGTTAAACTGATTTTACTACTTTTTTCTAGTGACTGTTTCAATCGGTATTTTTGGTCCAACTGATTTTACTACTTTTTACTTGTGACTGTTTCAGTCGCTGTTTTGGGTCCAACGGATTTTACTACTTTTTATTAGTGACTGTTTCAGTCGGTATTGTCGGTCCAACTGATTTTACTACTTTTTACTAGTGACTGTTTCAGTCGCTGTTTTGGGTCCAACGGATTTTACTACTTTTTGCTAGTGACTGTTTCAGTTGCTATTTTCGGTCCAACTGATTTTATTACTTTTTACTACTGACTGTTTCAGTCGCTATTTTCGGTCCAACTGATTTTACAACTCTTTTCTAGTGACTGTTTCAGTCGCTGGTTTTTATTCAACTGATTTTATTACTTTTTACTAGTGACTGTTTCAGTCGCTATTTTCGGTCCAACTAATTTTACTAATTTTTATTAGTGACCGTCTCAGTCGCTGTTTTCGGTCCAAGGGATTTTACTACTTTCTATTAGTGACTGTTTCAGTCGGTATTTTCGGTCCAACTGATTTTACTACTTTTTACTAGTGACCGTTTCAGTTGCTGTTTTGGGTCCAACGGATTTTATTACTTTTTACTAGTGACTGTTTCAGTCGCTATTTTCGGTTCAACTGATTTTACTACTTTCTATTAGTGACTGTTTCAGTCGGTATTTTCGGTCCAACTGATTTTACTAATTTTTATTAGTGACCGTCTCAGTCGCTGTTTTCGGTCCAAGGGATTTTACTACTTTCTATTAGTGACTGTTTCAGTCGGTATTTTCGGTCCAACTGATTTTACTACTTTTTACTAGTGACCGTTTCAGTTGCTGTTTTGGGTCCAACGGATTTTATTACTTTTTACTACTGACTGTTTCAGTCGCTATTTTCGGTCCAATTGATTTTACTACTTTTTTGTACTTATTGTTTCAGTCGCTGTTTTCGGTTAAACTGATTTTACTACTTTTTACTAGTGACTGTTTCAGTCGCTATTTTCGGTCCAACTGATTTTATTACTTTTTACTACTGACCGTTTCAGTCGCTATTTTCGGTCCAACTGATTTTACTACTCTTTTCTAGTGACTGTTTCAGTCGCTGTTTTGGGTCCAACGGATTTTACTGCTTTTTGCTAGTGACTGTTTCAGTCGCTATTTTCGGTCCAACTGATTTTACTACTCTTTTCTAGTGACCGTTTCAGTTGCTGTTTTGGGTCCAACGGATTTTATTACTTTTTGCTAGTGACTGTTTCAGTCGCTGTTTTCGGTTCAACTGATTTTACTACTTTTTACTAGTGACTGTTTCAGTCGCTATTTTCGGTCCAACTGATTTTATTGCTTTTTACTACTGACTGTTTCAGTCGGTATTTTCGGTCCAACTGATTTTACTATTTTTTATTAGTGACCGTCTCAGTCGCTGTTTTCGGTCCAACGGATTTTACTACTTTTTATTAGTGACTGTTTCAGTCGGTATTTTCGGTCCAACTGATTTTACTACTTTTTACTAGTGACTGTTTCAGTCGCTGTTTTGGGTCCAACGGATTTTACTACTTTTTGCTAGTGACTGTTTCAGTCGCTATTTTCGGTTCAACTGATTTTACTACTTTTTACTAGTGACTGTTTCAGTCGCTATTTTCGGTCCAACTGATTTTATTGCTTTTTATTACTGACTGTTTCAGTCGCTATTTTGGGTCCAATTGATTTTACTACTTCTTGCTATTGACTGTTTCAGTCGCTATTTTCGGTCCAACTGATTTTACTACTTTTTATTAGTGACTGTTTCAGTCGGTATTTTCGGTCCAACTGATTTTACTACTTTTTACTAGTGACTGTTTCAGTCGCTGTTTTGGGTCCAACGGATTTTACTACTTTTTGCTAGTGACTGTTTCAGTCGCTATTTTCGGTTCAACTGATTTTACTACTTTTTACTAGTGACTGTTTCTGTCGCTATTTTCGGTCCAACTGATTTTATTGCTTTTTACTACTGACTGTTTCAGTCGCTATTTTCGGTCCAGTTTATTTTACTACTTTTTACTACTTATTGTTTCAGTCGCTGTTTTAGGTTAAACTGATTTTACTACTTTTTGCTAGTGACTGTTTCAGTCGCTGTTTTGGGTCCAACTGATTTTACTACTTTTTATTAGTGACTGTTTCAGTCGGTATTTTCGGTCCAACTGATTTTACTACTTTTTACTAGTGACTGTTTCAGTCGCTGTTTTGGGTCCAACGGATTTTACTACTTTTTGCTAGTGACTGTTTCAGTCGCTATTTTCGGTTCAACTGATTTTACTACTTTTTACTAGTGACTGTTTCAGTCGCTATTTTCGGTCCAACTGATTTTATTGCTTTTTACTACTGACTGTTTCAGTCGCTATTTTCGGTCCAGTTTATTTTACTACTTTTTACTACTTATTGTTTCAGTCGCTGTTTTAGGTTAAACTGATTTTACTACTTTTTTCTAGTGACTGTTTCAATCGGTATTTTTAGTCCAACTGATTTTACTACTTTTTACTTGTGACTGTTTCAGTCGCTGTTTTGGGTCCAACGGATTTTACTACTTTTTGCTAGTGACTGTTTCAATCGCTATTTTCGGTCCAACTGATTTTATTACTTTTTACTACTGACTGTTTCAGTCGCTATTTTCGGTCCAACTGATTTTACAACTCTTTTCTAGTGACTGTTTCAGTCGCTGGTTTTTATTCAACTTATTTTATTACTTTTTACTAGTGACTGTTTCAGTCGCTATTTTCGGTCCAACTAATTTTACTAATTTTTATTAGTGACCGTCTCAGTCGCTGTTTTCGGTCCAAGGGATTTTACTACTTTCTATTAGTGACTGTTTCAGTCGGTATTTTCGGTCCAACTGATTTTACTACTTTTTACTAGTGACCGTTTCAGTTGCTGTTTTGGGTCCAACGGATTTTATTACTTTTTAATAGTGACTGTTTCAGTCGCTATTTTCGGTTCAACTGATTTTACTTCTTTTTACTAGTGACTGTTTCAGTCGCTATTTTCGGTCCAACTGATTTTATTGCTTTTTACTACTGACTGTTTCAGTCGCTATTTTCGGTCCAATTGATTTTACTACTTTTTTGTACTTATTGTTTCAGTCGCTGTTTTCGGTTAAACTGATTTTACTACTTTTTACTAGTGACTGTTTCAGTCGCTATTTTCGGTCCAACTGATTTTATTACTTTTTACTACTGACCGTTTCAGTCGCTATTTTCGGTCCAACTGATTTTACTACTCTTTTCTAGTGACTGTTTCAGTCGCTGTTTTGGGTCCAACGGATTTTACTGCTTTTTGCTAGTGACTGTTTCAGTCGCTATTTTCGGTCCAACTGATTTTACTACTCTTTTCTAGTGACCGTTTCAGTTGCTGTTTTGGGTCCAACGGATTTTATTACTTTTTGCTAGTGACTGTTTCAGTCGCTGTTTTCGGTTCAACTGATTTTACTACTTTTTACTAGTGACTGTTTCAGTCGCTATTTTCGGTCCAACTGATTTTATTGCTTTTTACTACTGACTGTTTCAGTCGGTATTTTCGGTCCAACTGATTTTACTATTTTTTATTAGTGACCGTCTCAGTCGCTGTTTTCGGTCCAACGGATTTTACTACTTTTTATTAGTGACTGTTTCAGTCGGTATTTTCGGTCCAACTGATTTTACTACTTTTTACTAGTGACTGTTTCAGTCGGTATTGTCGGTCCAACTGATTTTACTGCTTTTTACTAGTGACTGTTTCAGTCGCTGTTTTCGGTTCAACTGATTTTACTACTTTTTACTAGTGACTGTTCAGTCGCTATTTTCGGTCCAACTGATTTTATTACTTTTTACTACTGACTGTTTCAGTCGCTATTTTGGGTATAACTGATTTTACTACTCTTTTCTAGTGACTGTTTCAGTCGCTGTTTTCGGCCCAACTGATTTTACTACTTTTTATTAGTGAGTTTCAGTCGGTATTGTCGGTCCAACTGATTTTACTGCTTTTTACTAGTGACTGTTTCAGTCGCTATTTTCGGTCCAACTGATTTTACTACTTTTTACTAGTGACTGTTTCAATCTCTCTTTTCGGTCCAACGGATTTTACTACTTTTTATTAGTGACCGTCTCAGTCGCTGTTTTCGGTCCAACGGATTTTACTACTTTTTATTAGTGAGTTTCAGTCGGTATTGTCGGTCCAACTGATTTTACTGCTTTTTACTAGTGACTGTTTCAGTCGCTATTTTCGGTTCAACTGATTTTACTACTTTTTACTAGTGACTGTTCAGTCGCTATTTTCGGTCCAACTGATTTTATTACTTTTTACTACTGATTGTTTCAGTCGCTATTTTCGGTCCAACTGATTCTACTACTTTTTTCTAGTGACTGTTTCAGTCGCTGTTTTGGGTCCAACGGATTTTACTACTTTTTACTAGTGACTGTTCCAGTCGCTGGTTTTGGTTCAACTGATTTTATTACTTTTTACTAGTGACTGTTTTAGTCGCTATTTTCGGTCCAACTGATTTTACTACTTTTTATTAGTGACTGTTTAAGTCGGTATTTTCAGTCCAACTGATTTTACTACTTTTTACTAGTGACTGTTTCAGTCGCTGTTTTGGGTCCAACGGATTTTACTACTTTTGCTAGTGACTGTTTCAGTCGCTATTTTCGGTTCAACTGATTTTACTACTTTTTACTAGTGACTGTTTCAGTCGCTATTTTCGGTCCAATTTATTTTACTACTTTTTACTACTTATTGTTTCAGTCGCTGTTTTCGTTTAAACTGATTTTACTACTTTTTGCTAGTGAATGTTTCAGTCGCTATTTTCGGTCCAACTGATTTTATTACTTTTTACTACTGACTGTTTCAGTCACTATTTTCGGTCCAACTGATTTTACTACTCTTTTCTAGTGACTGTTTCAGTCGCTGTTTTCGGCCCAACTGATTTTACTACGTTTTACTTTTGACTGTTTCAGTCGCTATTTTCGGTTCAATTGATTTTACTACTTTTTACTAGTGACTGTTTCAGTCGCTATTTTCGGTCCAACTGATTTTATTACTTTTTACTACTGATTGTTTCAGTCGCTATTTTCGGTCCAACTGATTTTACTACTTTTTTCTAGTGACTGTTTCAGTCGCTGTTTTGGGTCCAACGGATTTTACTACTTTTTACTAGTGACTGTTTCAGTCGCTGGTTTTGGTTCAACTGATTTTATTACTTTTTACTAGTGACTGTTTTAGTCGCTATTTTCGGTCCAACTGATTTTACTACTTTTTATTAGTGACTGTTTAAGTCGGTATTTTCAGTCCAACTGATTTTACTACTTTTTACTAGTGACTGTTTCAGTCGCTGTTTTGGGTCCAACGGATTTTACTACTTTTGCTAGTGACTGTTTCAGTCGCTATTTTCGGTTCAACTGATTTTACTACTTTTTACTAGTGACTGTTTCAGTCGCTATTTTCGGTCCAATTTATTTTACTACTTTTTACTACTTATTGTTTCAGTCGCTGTTTTCGTTTAAACTGATTTTACTACTTTTTGCTAGTGAATGTTTCAGTCGCTATTTTCGGTCCAACTGATTTTATTACTTTTTACTACTGACTGTTTCAGTCGCTATTTTCGGTCCAACTGATTTTACTACTCTTTTCTAGTGACTGTTTCAGTCGCTGTTTTGGGTCCAACTGATTTTACTACTTTTTACTAGTGACTGTTTCAGTCGCTGTTTTGGGTCCAACGGATTTTACTACTTTTTGCTAGTGACTGTTTCAGTCGCTATTTTCGGTTCAACTGATTTTACTACTTTTTACTAGTGACTGCTTCAGTCGCTATTTTCGGTCCAACTGATTTTATTGCTTTTCATTACTGACTGTTTCAGTCGCTATTTTGGGTCCAATTGATTTTACTACTTCTTGCTAGTGACTGTTTCAGTCGCTATTTTCGGTTCAACTGATTTTACTACTTTTAACTAGTGACTGTTCAGTCGCTATTTTCGGTCCAACTGATTTTATTACTTTTTACTACTGACTGTTTCAGTCGCTATTTTCGGTCCAACTGATTTTACTACTCTTTTCTAGTGACTGTTTCAATCGGTATTTTTGGTCCCACTAATTTTACTACTTTTTACTTGTGACTGTTTCAGTCGCTGTTTTGGGTCCAACGGATTTTACTACTTTTTATTAGTGACTGTTTCAGTCGGTATTGTCGGTCCAACTGATTTTACTACTTTTTACTAGTGACTGTTTCAGTCGCTGTTTTGGGTCCAACGGATTTTACTACTTTTTGCTAGTGACTGTTTCAGTCGCTATTTTTGGTCCAACTGATTTTATTACTTTTTACTACTGACTGTTTCAGTCGCTATTTTCGGTCCAACTGATTTTACAACTCTTTTCTAGTGACTGTTTCAGTCGCTGTTTTGGGTCTAACGGATTTTACTACTTTTTAGTAGTGACTGTTTCAGTCGCTATTTTCGGTCCAACTGGTTTTATTACTTTTTACTAGTGACTGTTTCAATCGCCTTTTTCGGTCCAACGGATTTTACTACTTTTTATTAGTGACCGTCTCAGTCGCTGTTTTCGGTCCAACGGATTTTAATACTTTTTATTAGTGACTGTTTTAGTCGGTATTGTCGGTCCAACTGATTTTACTACTTTTTACTAGTGACTCTTTCAGTCGCTGTTTTGGGTCCAACGGATTTTACTACTTTTTGCTAGTGACTGTTTCAGTCGCTATTTTCGGTTCAACTGATTTTACTACTTTTTACTAGTGACTGTTTCAGTCGCTGGTTTTGGTTCAACTGATTTTATTACTTTTTACTAGTGACTGTTTTAGTCGCTATTTTCGGTCCAACTGATTTTACTACTTTTTATTAGTGACTGTTTAAGTCGGTATTTTCAGTCCAACTGATTTTACTACTTTTTACTAGTGACTGTTTCAGTCGCTGTTTTCGGTCCAACGGATTTTACTACTTTTTACTAGTGACTGTTTCAGTCGCTCTTTTCGGTCCAACGGATTTTACTACTTTTTATTAGTGACCGTCTCAGTCGCTGTTTTCGGTCCAACGGATTTTACTACTTTTTATTAGTGACCGTCTCAGTCGCTGTTTTCGGTCCAACGGATTTTACTACTTTTTATTAGTGACTGTTTCAGTCGGTATTTTCGGTCCAACTGATTTTACTACTTTTTACTAGTGACCGTTTCAGTTGCTGTTTTGGGTCCAACGGATTTTATTACTTTTTAATAGTGACTGTTTCAGTCGCTATTTTCGGTTCAACTGATTTTACTTCTTTTTACTAGTGACTGTTTCAGTCGCTATTTTCGGTCCAACTGATTTTATTGCTTTTTACTACTGACTGTTTCAGTCGCTATTTTCGGTCCAATTGATTTTACTACTTTTTTGTACTTATTGTTTCAGTCGCTGTTTTGGGTCCAACTGATTTTACTACTTTTCATTAGTGACTGTTTTAGTCGCTGTTTTCGGTCCAACTGATTTTACTACTTTTTTCTAGTGACTGTTTCAGTCGCTGGTTTCGGTCCAACTGATTATACTAGTTTTTACTAGTGACTGTTTCAGTCGCTAGTAAAAAGTAGTAAACAGTAGTTGTTTTGGGTCCAACGGATTTTACTTCTTTTTACTAGTGACTGTTTCACTCGCTGTTTTCGGTCCAACGAATTTTACTACTTTATACTATTGACTGTTTCACTCGCTATTTTCGTTCCAACTGATTTTACTACTTTTCATTAGTGACTGTTTTAGTCGCTGTTTTCGGTCCAACTGATTTTACTACTTTTTACTAGTGACTGTTTCAGTCGCTCTTTTCGGTCCAACTGATTTTACTACTTTTCATTAGTGACTGTTTCAGTCGCTGGTTTCGGTCCAACTGATTATACTACTTTTTACTAGTGACTGTTTCAGTCGCTAGTAAAAAGTAGTAAAAAAGTAGTTGTTTTGGGTCCAACGGATTTTACTTCTTTTTACTAGTGACTGTTTCACTCGCTGTTTTCGGTCCAACGAATTTTATTACTTTTTACTATTGACTGTTTCAGTCGCTGTTTTCGGTTAAACTGATTTTACTACTATTTGCTAGTGACTGTTTGAGTCGCTGGTTTCGGTTCAACTGATTTTATTACTTTTTACTAGCGGCGGTTTCAGCCGCTATTTTCGGTCCAACTGATTTTACCACTTTTTACTTGTGACAGTCTCAGTCGCTGTTTTCGGTCCAACGGATTTTACTACTTTTTATTAGTGACTGTTTCAGTCGGTATTTTCGGTCCAACTGATTTTACTACTTTTTACTTGTGACTGTTTCAGTCGCTGTTTTCGGTTAAACTGATTTTACTACTATTTGCTAGTGACTGTTTCAGCCGCTATTTTCGGTCCAACTGATTTTACCACTTTTTACTTGTGACTGTTTCAGTCGCTGTTTTGGGTCCAACGGATTTTACTACTTTTTACTAGTTACTGTTTCAGTCGCTATTTTCGGTCCAACTGATTTTACTACTTTTTACTAGTGACTGTTTCAGTCGCTCTTTTCGGTCCAACTGATTTTACTACTTTTTATTAGTGACCGTCTCAGTCGCTGTTTTCGGTCCAACGGATTTTACTACTTTTTATTAGTGACAGTCTCAGTCGCTGTTTTCGGTCCAACGGATTTTAATACTTTTTACTAGCGACCGTTTCAGCCCCTATTTTCGGTCCAACTGATTTTACCACTTTTTACTTGTGACTGTTTCAGTCGCTGTTTTGGGTCCAACGGATTTTACTACTTTTTACTAGTTACTGTTTCAGTCGCTATTTTCGGTCCAACTGATTTTACTAATTTTTACTAGTGACTGTTTCAATCGCTCTTTTCGGTCCAGCGGATTTTACTGCTTTTTATTAGTGACCGTCTCAGTCGCTGTTTTCGGTCCAACGGATTTTACTACTTTTTATTAGTGACTGTTTCAGTCGGTATTTTCGGTCCAACTGATTTTACTACTTTTTGCTAGTGACTGTTTCAGTCGCGATTTTCGGTCCAACGGATTTTACTACTTTTTTCTAGTGACTGTTTCAGTCGCTGGTTTCGGTCCAACTGATTATACTAGTTTTTACTAGTGACTGTTTCAGTCGCTAGTAAAAAGTAGTAAACAGTAGTTGTTTTGGGTCCAACGGATTTTACTTCTTTTTACTAGTGACTGTTTCACTCGCTGTTTTCGGTCCAACGAATTTTACTACTTTTTACTATTGACTGTTTCACTCGCTATTTTCGTTCCAACTGATTTTACTACTTTTCATTAGTAACTGTTTTAGTCGCTGTTTTCGGTCCAACTGATTTTACTACTTTTTACTAGTGACTGTTTCAGTCGCTCTTTTCGGTCCAAGTGATTTTACTACTTTTCATTAGTGACTGTTTCAGTCGCTGGTTTCGGTCCAACTGATTATACTACTTTTTACTAGTGACTGTTTCAGTCGCTAGTAAAAAGTAGTAAAAATGTAGTTGTTTTGGGTCCAACGGATTTTACTTCTTTTTACTAGTGACTGTTTCACTCGCTGTTTTCGGTCCAACGAATTTTATTACTTTTTACTATTGACTGTTTCAGTCGCTGTTTTCGGTTAAACTGATTTTACTACTATTTGCTAGTGACTGTTTGAGTCGCTGGTTTCGGTTCAACTGATTTTATTACTTTTTACTAGCGACGGTTTCAGCCGCTATTTTCGGTCCAACTGATTTTACCACTTTTTTACTTGTGACTGTTTCAGTCGCTGATTTGGGTCCAACGGATTTTACTACTTTTTACTAGTTACTGTTTCAGTCGCTATTTTCGGTCCAACTGATTTTACTACTTTTTACTAGTGACAGTTTCAGTCGCTCTTTTCGGTCCAACGGATTTTACTACTTTTTATTAGTGACCGTCTCAGTCGCTGTTTTCGGTCCAACGGATTTTACTACTTTTTGCTAGTGACTGTTTCAGTCGCTATTTTCGGTCCAACTGATTTTACTACTTTTTGCTAGTGACTGTTTCAGTCGCTATTTTCGGTCCAACTGATTTTACTACTCTTTACTAGTGACTGTTTCAGTCGCTATTTTCGGTCCAACTGATTTTATTACTTTTTTCTAGTGACTGTTTCAGTCGCTGTTTTGGGACCAACTGATTTTACTACGTTTTACTGGTGACTGTTTCAGTCGCTGTTTTGGGTCCAACGGATTTTACTACTTTTTACTAGTGACTGTTTCAGTCGCGGTTTTCGGTCCAACGGATTTTACTACTTTTTACTAGTTACTGTTTCAGTCGCTATTTTCGGTCCAACTGATTTTATTACTTTTTACTAGTGACTGTTTCAATCTCTCTTTTCGGTCCAACGGATTTTACTACTTTTTATTAGTGACAGTCTCAGTCGCTGTTTTCGGTCCAACGGATTTTACTACTTTTTATTAGTGACTGTTTCAGTCGGTATTTTCGGTCCAACTGATTTTACTACTTTTTACTTGTGACTGTTTCAGTCGCTGTTTTCGGTTAAACTGATTTTACTACTATTTGCTAGTGACTGTTTGAGTCGCTGGTTTCGGTCCAACTGATTTTAATACTTTTTACTAGCGACCTTTTCAGCCGCTATTTTCGGTCCAACTGATTTTACCACTTTTTACTTGTGACTGTTTCAGTCGCTGTTTTGGGTCCAACGGATTTTACTACTTTTTACTAGTTACTGTTTCAGTCGCTATTTTCGGTCCAACTGATTTTACTAATTTTTACTAGTGACTGTTTCAATCGCTCTTTTCGGTCCAGCGGATTTTACTACTTTTTTTAGTGACCGTCTCAGTCGCTGTTTTCGGTACAACGGATTTTACTACTTTTTATTAGTGACTGTTTCAGTCGGTATTTTCGGTCCAACTGATTTTACTACTTTTTGCTAGTGACTGTTTCAGTCGCGATTTTCGGTCCAACTGATTTTACTACTTTTTGCTAGTGACTGTTTCAGTCGCTATTTTCGGTCCAACTGATTTTACTACTTTTTACTAGTGACTGTTTCAGTCGCTATTTTCGGTCCAACTGACTTTATTACTTTTTACTACTGATTGTTTCAGTCGCTATTTTCGGTCCAACTGATTTTACTACTTTTTTCTAGTGACTGTTTCAGTCGCTGTTTTGGGTCCAACGGATTTTACTACTTTTTACTAGTGACTGTTTCAGTCTCTATTTTCGGTCCAACTGATTTTACTACGTTTTACTGGTGACTGTTTCAGTCGCTGTTTTGGGTCCAACGGATTTTACTACTTTTTACTAGTGACTGTTTCAGTCGCTGTTTTCGGTCCAACGGATTTTACTACTTTTTACTAGTTACTGTTTCAGTCGCTATTTTCGGTCCAACTGATTTTACTACTTTTTACTAGTGACCGTTTCAATCGCTCTTTTCGGTCCAACGGATTTTACTACTTTTTATTAGTAACCGTCTCAGTCGCTGTTTTCGGTCCAACGGATTTTACTACTTTTTATTAGTGACTGTTTCAGTCGGTATTTTCGGTTCAACTGATTTTACTACTTTTTACGAGTGACTGTTTCAGTCGCTGTTTTGGGTCCAACTGATTTTACTACTTTTTACTTGTGACTGTTTCAGTCGCTGTTTTCGGTCCAACTGATTTTATTACTTTTTACTACTGATTGTTTCAGTCGCTATTTTCGGTCCAACTGATTTTACTACTTTTTTCTAGTGACTGTTTCAGTCGCTGTTTTGGGTCCAACTGATTTTACTACTTTTTACTAGTGACTGTTTCAGTCGCTATTTTCGGTCCAACTGATTTTATTACTTTTTACTACTGATTGTTTCAGTCGCTATTTTCGGTCCAACTGATTTTACTACTTATTTCTAGTGACTGTTTCAGTCGCTGTTTTGGGTTCAACGGATTTTACTACTTTTTACTAGTGACTGTTTCAGTCGCTGGTTTTTATTCAACTGATTTTATTACTTTTTACTAGTGACTGTTTCAGTCGCTATTTTCGGTCCAACTAATTTTACTACTTTTTATTAGTGACCGTCTCAGTCGCTGTTTTCGGTCCAAGGGATTTTACTACTTTCTATTAGTGACTGTTTCAGTCGGTATTTTCGGTCCAACTGATTTTACTACTTTTTACTAGTGACCGTTTCAGTTGCTGTTTTGGGTCCAACGGATTTTATTACTTTTTGCTAGTGACTGTTTCAGTCGCTATTTTCGGTTCAACTGATTTTACTACATTTTACTAGTGACTGTTTCAGTCGCTATTTTCGGTCCAACTGATTTTATTGCTTTTTACTACTGACTGTTTCAGTCGCTATTTTCGGTCCAATTGATTTTACTACTTTTTACTACTTATTGTTTCAGTCGCTGTTTCCGGTAAAACTGATTTTACTACTTTTTACTAGTGACTGTTTCAGTCGCTATTTTCGGTCCAACTGATTTTATTACTTTTTACTACTGACTGTTTCAGTCGCTATTTTCGGTTCAACTGATTTTACTACATTTTACTAGTGACTGTTCAGTCGCTATTTTCGGTCCAACTGATTTTATTACTTTTTACTACTGACTGTTTCAGTCGGTATTTTCGGTCCAACTGATTTTACTATTTTTTATTAGTGACCGTCTCAGTCGCTGTTTTCGGTCCAACGGATTTTACTACTTTTTATTAGTGACTGTTTCAGTCGGTATTTTCGGTCCAACTGATTTTACTACTTTTTACTAGTGACTGTTTCAGTCGCTGTTTTGGGTCCAACGGATTTTACTACTTTTTGCTAGTGACTGTTTCAGTCGCTATTTTCGGTTCAACTGATTTTACTACTTTTTACTAGTGACTGTTTCAGTCGCTATTTTCGGTCCAACTGATTTTATTGCTTTTTATTACTGACTGTTTCAATCGCTATTTTGGGTCCAATTGATTTTACTACTTCTTGCTAGTGACTGTTTCAGTCGCTATTTTCGGTTCAACTGATTTTACTACTTTTAACTAGTGACTGTTCAGTCGCTATTTTCGGCCCAATTGATTTTACTACGTTTTACTGGTGACTGTTTCAGTCGCTATTTTCGGTTCAACTGATTTTACTACTTTTTACTAGTGACTGTTTCAGTCGCTATTTTCGGTCCAACTGATTTTATTACTTTTTACTACTGATTGTTTCAGTCGCTATTTTCGGTCCAACTGATTTTACTACTTTTTTCTAGTGACTGTTTCAGTCGCTGTTTTGGGTTCAACGGATTTTACTACTTTTTACTAGTGACTGTTTCAGTCGCTATTTTCGGTCCAACGGATTTTACTACTTTTTATTAGTGACCGTCTCAGTCGCTGTTTTCGGTCCAACGGATTTTACTACTTTTGCTAGTGACTGTTTCAGTCGCTATTTTCGGTCCAACTGATTTTACTACTTTTTGCTAGTGACTGTTTCAGTCGCTATTTTCGGTCCAACTGATTTTACTACTCTTTACTAGTGACTGTTTCAGTCGCTATTTTCGGTCCAATTGATTTTATTACTTTTTACTACTGATTGTTTCAGTCGCTATTTTCGGTCCAACTGATTTTACTACTTTTTTCTAGTGACTGTTTCAGTCGCTGTTTTGGGTCCAACTGATATTACTACGTTTTACTGGTGACTGTTTCAGTCGCTGTTTTGGGTCCAACGGATTTTACTACTTTTTACTAGTGACTGTTTCAGTCGCTGTTTTCGGTCCAACGGATTTTACTACTTTTTACTAGTTACTGTTTCAGTCGCTATTTTCGGTCCAACTGATTTTACTACTTTTTACTAGTGACTGTTTCAATCGCTCTTTTCGGTCCAACGGATTTTACTACTTTTTATTAGTGACAGTCTCAGTCGCTGTTTTCGGTCCAACGGATTTTACTACTTTTTATTAGTGACTGTTTCAGTCGGTATTTTCGGTCCAACTGATTTTACTACTTTTTACTTGTGACTGTTTCAGTCGCTGTTTTCGGTTAAACTGATTTTACTACTATTTGCTAGTGACTGTTTGAGTCGCTGGTTTCGGTCCAACTGATTTTAATACTTTTTACTAGCGATCGTTTCAGCCGCTATTTTCGGTCCAACTGATTTTACCACTTTTTACTTGTGACTGTTTCAGTCGCTGTTTTGGGTCCAACGGATTTTACTACTTTTTACTAGTTACTGTTTCAGTCGCTATTTTCGGTCCAACTGATTTTACTAATTTTTAATAGTGACTGTTTCAATCGCTCTTTTCGGTCCAGCGGATTTTACTACTTTTTATTAGTGACCGTCTCAGTCGCTGTTTTCGGTCCAACGGATTTTACTACTTTTTATTAGTGACTGTTTCAGTCGGTATTTTCGGTCCAACTGATTTTACTACTTTTTGCTAGTGACTGTTTCAGTCGCGATTTTCGGTCCAACTGATTTTACTACTTTTTGCTAGTGACTGTTTCAGTCGCTATTTTCGGTCCAACTGATTTTACTACTTTTTACTAGTGACTGTTTCAGTCGCTATTTTCGGTCCAACTGACTTTATTACTTTTTACTACTGATTGTTTCAGTCGCTATTTTCGGTCCAACTGATTTTACTACTTTTTTCTAGTGACTGTTTCAGTCGCTGTTTTGGGTCCAACGGATTTTACTACTTTTTACTAGTGACTGTTTCAGTCTCTATTTTCGGTCCAACTGATTTTACTACGTTTTACTGGTGACTGTTTCAGTCGCTGTTTTGGGTCCAACGGATTTTACTACTTTTTACTAGTGACTGTTTCAGTCGCTGTTTTCGGTCCAACGGATTTTACTACTTTTTACTAGTTACTGTTTTAGTCGCTATTTTCGGTCCAACTGATTTTACTACTTTTTACTAGTGACTGTTTCAATCGCTCTTTTCGGTCCAACGGATTTTACTACTTTTTATTAGTAACCGTCTCAGTCGCTGTTTTCGGTCCAACGGATTTTACTACTTTTTACTAGTGACTGTTTCAGTCGCTGTTTTCGGTCCAACGGATTTTACTACTTTTTATTAGTTACTGTTTCAGTCGGTATTTTCGGTTCAACTGATTTTACTACTTTTTACGAGTGACTGTTTCAGTCGCTGTTTTGGGTCCAACTGATTTTACTACTTTTTACTTGTGACTGTTTCAGTCGCTGTTTTCGGTCCAACTGATTTTATTACTTTTTACTACTGATTGTTTCAGTCGCTATTTTCGGTCCAACTGATTTTACTACTTTTTTCTAGTGACTGTTTCAGTCGCTGTTTTGGATCCAACTGATTTTACTACTTTTTATTAGTTACTGTTTCAGTCGGTATTTTCGGTTCAACTGATTTTACTACTTTTTACGAGTGACTGTTTCAGTCGCTGTTTTGGGTCCAACTGATTTTACTACTTTTTACTTGTGACTGTTTCAGTCGCTGTTTTCGGTCCAACTGATTTTATTACTTTTTACTACTGATTGTTTCAGTCGCTATTTTCGGTCCAACTGATTTTACTACTTTTTTCTAGTGACTGTTTCAGTCGCTGTTTTGGGTCCAACTGATTTTACTACTTTTTACTAGTGACTGTTTCAGTCGCTATTTTCGGTCCAACTGATTTTATTACTTTTTACTACTGATTGTTTCAGTCGCTATTTTCGGTCCAACTGATTTTACTACTTTTTTCTAGTGACTGTTTCAGTCGCTGTTTTGGGTTCAACGGATTTTACTACTTTTTACTAGTGACTGTTTCAGTCGCTGGTTTTTATTCAACTGATTTTATTACTTTTTACTAGTGACTGTTTCAGTCACTATTTTCGGTCCAACTAATTTTACTACTTTTTATTAGTGACCGTCTCAGTCGCTGTTTTCGGTCCAAGGGATTTTATTACTTTATGCTAGTGACTGTTTCAGTCGCTATTTTCGGTTCAACTGATTTTACTACATTTTACTAGTGACTGTTTCAGTCGCTATTTTCGGTCCAACTGATTTTATTGCTTTTTACTACTGACTGTTTCAGTCGCTATTTTCGGTCCAACTGATTTTACTACTTTTTACTAGTGACTGTTTCAGTCGCTATTTTCGGTCCAACTGACTTTATTACTTTTTACTACTGATTGTTTCAGTCGCTATTTTCGGTCCAACTGATTTTACTACTTTTTGCTAGTGACTGTTTCAGTCGCTATTTTCGGTCCAACTGATTTTACTACTTTTTACTAGTGACTGTTTCAGTCGCTATTTTCGGTCCAACTGACTTTATTACTTTTTACTACTGATTGTTTCAGTCGCTATTTTCGGTCCAACTGATTTTACTACTTTTTTCTAGTGACTGTTTCAGTCGCTGTTTTGGGTCCAACGGATTTTACTACTTTTTACTAGTGACTGTTTCAGTCTCTATTTTCGGTCCAACTGATTTTACTACGTTTTACTGGTGACTGTTTCAGTCGCTGTTTTGGTTCCAACGGATTTTACTACTTTTTACTAGTGACTGTTTCAGTCGCTGTTTTCGGTCCAACGGATTTTACTACTTTTTACTAGTTACTGTTTCAGTCGCTATTTTCGGTCCAACTGATTTTACTACTTTTTACTAGTGACTGTTTCAATCGCTCTTTTCGGTCCAACGGATTTTACTACTTTTTATTAGTGACTGTTTCAGTCGGTATTTTCGGTCCAACTGATTTTACTACTTTTTACTAGTGACTGTTTCAGTCGCTGTTTTGGGTTCAACGGATTTTACTACTTTTTACTAGTGACTGTTTCAGTCGCTGGTTTTTATTCAACTGATTTTATTACTTTTTACTAGTGACTGTTTCAGTCGCTATTTTCGGTCCAACTAATTTTACTACTTTTTATTAGTGACCGTCTCAGTCGCTGTTTTCGGTCCAAGGGATTTTACTACTTTCTATTAGTGACTGTTTCAGTCGGTATTTTCGGTCCAACTGATTTTACTACTTTTTACTAGTGACCGTTTCAGTTGCTGTTTTGGGTCCAACGGATTTTATTACTTTTTGCTAGTGACTGTTTCAGTCGCTATTTTCGGTTCAACTGATTTTACTACATTTTACTAGTGACTGTTTCAGTCGCTATTTTCGGTCCAACTGATTTTATTGCTTTTTACTACTGACTGTTTCAGTCGCTATTTTCGGTCCAATTGATTTTACTACTTTTTACTACTTATTGTTTCAGTCGCTGTTTCCGGTAAAACTGATTTTACTACTTTTTACTAGTGACTGTTTCAGTCGCTATTTTCGGTCCAACTGATTTTATTACTTTTTACTACTGACTGTTTCAGTCGCTATTTTCGGTCCAACTGATTTTACTACTCTTTTCTAGTGACTGTTTCAGTCGCTGTTTTGGGTCCAACGGATTTTACTGCTTTTTACTAGCGACTGTTTCAGTCGGTATTTTCGGTCCAACTGATTTTACTATTTTTTATTAGTGACCGTCTCAGTCGCTGTTTTCGGTCCAACGGATTTTACTACTTTTTATTAGTGACTGTTTCAGTCGGTATTTTCGGTCCAACTGATTTTACTACTTTTTACTAGTGACTGTTTCAGTCGCTGTTTTGGGTCCAACGGATTTTACTACTTTTTGCTAGTGACTGTTTCAGTCGCTATTTTCGGTTCAACTGATTTTACTACTTTTTACTAGTGACTGTTTCAGTCGCTATTTTCGGTCCAACTGATTTTATTGCTTTTTATTACTGACTGTTTCAATCGCTATTTTGGGTCCAATTGATTTTACTACTTCTTGCTAGTGACTGTTTCAGTCGCTATTTTCGGTTCAACTGATTTTACTACTTTTAACTAGTGACTGTTCAGTCGCTATTTTCGGCCCAATTGATTTTACTACGTTTTACTGGTGACTGTTTCAGTCGCTATTTTCGGTTCAACTGATTTTACTACTTTTTACTAGTGACTGTTTCAGTCGCTATTTTCGGTCCAACTGATTTTATTACTTTTTACTACTGATTGTTTCAGTCGCTATTTTCGGTCCAACTGATTTTACTACTTTTTTCTAGTGACTGTTTCAGTCGCTGTTTTGGGTTCAACGGATTTTACTACTTTTTACTAGTGACTGTTTCAGTCGCTGGTTTTTATTCAACTGATTTTATTACTTTTTACTAGTGACTGTTTCAGTCGCTATTTTCGGTCCAACGGATTTTACTACTTTTTATTAGTGACCGTCTCAGTCGCTGTTTTCGGTCCAACGGATTTTACTACTTTTTGCTAGTGACTGTTTCAGTCGCTATTTTCGGTCCAACTGATTTTACTACTTTTTGCTAGTGACTGTTTCAGTCGCTATTTTCGGTCCAACTGATTTTACTACTCTTTACTAGTGACTGTTTCAGTCGCTATTTTCGGTCCAATTGATTTTATTACTTTTTACTACTGATTGTTTCAGTCGCTATTTTCGGTCCAACTGATTTTACTACTTTTTTCTAGTGACTGTTTCAGTCGCTGTTTTGGGTCCAACGGATTTTACTACTTTTTACTAGTGACTGTTTCAGTCGCTGTTTTCGGTCCAACGGATTTTACTACTTTTTACTAGTTACTGTTTCAGTCGCTATTTTCGGTCCAACTGATTTTACTACTTTTTACTAGTGACTGTTTCAATCGCTCTTTTCGGTCCAACGGATTTTACTACTTTTTATTAGTGACAGTCTCAGTCGCTGTTTTCGGTCCAACGGATTTTACTACTTTTTATTAGTGACTGTTTCAGTCGGTATTTTCGGTCCAACTGATTTTACTACTTTTTACTTGTGACTGTTTCAGTCGCTGTTTTCGGTTAAACTGATTTTACTACTATTTGCTAGTGACTGTTTGAGTCGCTGGTTTCGGTCCAACTGATTTTAATACTTTTTACTAGCGATCGTTTCAGCCGCTATTTTCGGTCCAACTGATTTTACCACTTTTTACTTGTGACTGTTTCAGTCGCTGTTTTGGGTCCAACGGATTTTACTACTTTTTACTAGTTACTGTTTCAGTCGCTATTTTCGGTCCAACTGATTTTACTAATTTTTAATAGTGACTGTTTCAATCGCTCTTTTCGGTCCAGCGGATTTTACTACTTTTTATTAGTGACCGTCTCAGTCGCTGTTTTCGGTCCAACGGATTTTACTACTTTTTATTAGTGACTGTTTCAGTCGGTATTTTCGGTCCAACTGATTTTACTACTTTTTGCTAGTGACTGTTTCAGTCGCGATTTTCGGTCCAACTGATTTTACTACTTTTTGCTAGTGACTGTTTCAGTCGCTATTTTCGGTCCAACTGATTTTACTACTTTTTACTAGTGACTGTTTCAGTCGCTATTTTCGGTCCAACTGACTTTATTACTTTTTACTACTGATTGTTTCAGTCGCTATTTTCGGTCCAACTGATTTTACTACTTTTTTCTAGTGACTGTTTCAGTCGCTGTTTTGGGTCCAACGGATTTTACTACTTTTTACTAGTGACTGTTTCAGTCTCTATTTTCGGTCCAACTGATTTTACTACGTTTTACTGGTGACTGTTTCAGTCGCTGTTTTGGGTCCAACGGATTTTACTACTTTTTACTAGTGACTGTTTCAGTCGCTGTTTTCGGTCCAACGGATTTTACTACTTTTTACTAGTTACTGTTTTAGTCGCTATTTTCGGTCCAACTGATTTTACTACTTTTTACTAGTGACTGTTTCAATCGCTCTTTTCGGTCCATCGGATTTTACTACTTTTTATTAGTAACCGTCTCAGTCGCTGTTTTCGGTCCAACGGATTTTACTACTTTTTACTAGTGACTGTTTCAGTCGCTGTTTTCGGTCCAACGGATTTTACTACTTTTTATTAGTTACTGTTTCAGTCGGTATTTTCGGTTCAACTGATTTTACTACTTTTTACGAGTGACTGTTTCAGTCGCTGTTTTGGGTCCAACTGATTTTACTACTTTTTACTTGTGACTGTTTCAGTCGCTGTTTTCGGTCCAACTGATTTTATTACTTTTTACTACTGATTGTTTCAGTCGCTATTTTCGGTCCAACTGATTTTACTACTTTTTTCTAGTGACTGTTTCAGTCGCTGTTTTGGGTCCAACTGATTTTACTACTTTTTATTAGTTACTGTTTCAGTCGGTATTTTCGGTTCAACTGATTTTACTACTTTTTACGAGTGACTGTTTCAGTCGCTGTTTTGGGTCCAACTGATTTTACTACTTTTTACTTGTGACTGTTTCAGTCGCTGTTTTCGGTCCAACTGATTTTATTACTTTTTACTACTGATTGTTTCAGTCGCTATTTTCGGTCCAACTGATTTTACTACTTTTTTCTAGTGACTGTTTCAGTCGCTGTTTTGGGTCCAACTGATTTTACTACTTTTTACTAGTGACTGTTTCAGTCGCTATTTTCGGTCCAACTGATTTTATTACTTTTTACTACTGATTGTTTCAGTCGCTATTTTCGGTCCAACTGATTTTACTACTTTTTTCTAGTGACTGTTTCAGTCGCTGTTTTGGGTTCAACGGATTTTACTACTTTTTACTAGTGACTGTTTCAGTCGCTGGTTTTTATTCAACTGATTTTATTACTTTTTACTAGTGACTGTTTCAGTCACTATTTTCGGTCCAACTAATTTTACTACTTTTTATTAGTGACCGTCTCAGTCGCTGTTTTCGGTCCAAGGGATTTTATTACTTTATGCTAGTGACTGTTTCAGTCGCTATTTTCGGTTCAACTGATTTTACTACATTTTACTAGTGACTGTTTCAGTCGCTATTTTCGGTCCAACTGATTTTATTGCTTTTTACTACTGACTGTTTCAGTCGCTATTTTCGGTCCAATTGATTTTACTACTTTTTACTACTTATTGTTTCAGTCGCTGTTTCCGGTTAAACTGATTTTACTACTTTTTACTAGTGACTGTTTCAGTCGCTATTTTCGGTCCAACTGATTTTATTACTTTTTTACTACTGACTGTTTCAGTCGCTATTTTCGGTCCAACTGATTTTACTACTCTTTTCTAGTGACTGTTTCAGTCGCTGTTTTGGGTCCAACGGATTTTACTGCTTTTTACTAGCGACTGTTTCAGTCGGTATTTTCGGTCCAACTGATTTTACTATTTTTTATTAGTGACCGTCTCAGTCGCTGTTTTCGGTCCAACGGATTTTACTACTTTTTATTAGTGACTGTTTCAGTCGGTATTTTTGGTCCAACTGATTTTACTACTTTTTACTAGTGACTGTTTCAGTCGCTGTATTGGGTCCAACGGATTTTACTACTTTTTGCTAGTGACTGTTTCAGTCGCTATTTTCGGTTCAACTGATTTTACTACTTTTAACTAGTGACTGTTCAGTCGCTATTTTCGGTCCAACTGATTTTATTACTTTTTACTACTGACTGTTTCAGTCGCTATTTTCGGTCCAACTGATTTTACTACTTTTTACTAGTGACTGTTTCAGTCGCTGTTTTGGGTCCAACTGATTTTACTAATTTTTACTAGTGACTGTTTCAATCGCTCTTTTCGGTCCAACGGATTTTACTACTTTTTATTAGTGACCGTCTCAGTCGCTGTTTTCGGTCCAACGGATTTTACTACTTTTTATTAGTGACTGTTTCAGTCGGTATTTTCGGTCCAACTGATTTTACTACTTTTTACTTCTGACTGTTTCAGTCGCTGTTTTGGGTCCAACTGATTTTACTAATTTTTACTAGTGACTGTTTCAATCGCTCTTTTCGGTCCAACGGATTTTACTACTTTTTATTAGTGACCGTCTCAGTTGCTGTTTTCGGTCCAACGGATTTTACTACTTTTTATTAGTGACTGTTTCAGTCGGTATTTTCGGTCCAACTGATTTTACTACTTTTTGCTAGTGACTGTTTCAGTCGCGATTTTCGGTCCAACTGATTTTACTACTTTTTGCTAGTGACTGTTTCAGTCGCTATTTTCGGTCCAACTGATTTTACTACTTTTTACTAGTGACTGTTTCAGTCGCTATTTTCGGTCCAACTGACTTTATTACTTTTTACTACTGATTGTTTCAGTCGCTATTTTCGGTCCAACTGATTTTAATACTTTTTTCTAGTGACTGTTTCAGTCGCTGTTTTGGGTCCAACGGATTTTACTACTTTTTACTAGTGACTGTTTCAGTCTCTATTTTCGGTCCAACTGATTTTACTACGTTTTACTGGTGACTGTTTCAGTCGCTGTTTTGGGTCCAACGGATTTTACTACTTTTTACTAGTGACTGTTTCAGTCGCTGTTTTCGGTCCAACGGATTTTACTACTTTTTACTAGTGACTGTTTCAATCGCTCTTTTCGGTCCAACGGATTTTACTACTTTTTATTAGTAACCGTCTCAGTCGCTGTTTTCGGTCCAACGGATTTTACTACTTTTTATTAGTGACTGTTTCAGTCGGTATTTTCGGTTCAACTGATTTTACTACTTTTTACGAGTGACTGTTTCAGTCGCTGTTTTGGGTCCAACTGATTTTACTACTTTTTAATTGTGACTGTTTCAGTCGCTGTTTTCGGTCCAACTGATTTTATTACTTTTTACTACTGATTGTTTCAGTCGCTATTTTCGGTCCAACTGATTTTACTACTTTTTTCTAGTGACTGTTTCAGTCGCTGTTTTGGGTCCAACTGATTTTACTACTTTTTACTAGTGACTGTTTCAGTCGCTATTTTCGGCCCAACTGATTTTACTACGTTTTACTGGTGACTGTTTCAGTCGCTATTTTCGGTTCAACTGATTTTACTACTTTTTACTAGTGACTGTTTCAGTCGCTATTTTCGGTCCAACTGATTTTATTACTTTTTACTACTGATTGTTTCAGTCGCTATTTTCGGTCCAACTGATTTTACTACTTTTTTCTAGTGACTGTTTCAGTCGCTGTTTTGGGTTCAACGGATTTTACTACTTTTTACTAGTGACTGTTTCAGTCGCTGGTTTTTATTCAACTGATTTTATTACTTTTTACTAGTGACTGTTTCAGTCGCTATTTTCGGTCCAACGGATTTTACTACTTTTTATTAGTGACCGTCTCAGTCGCTGTTTTCGGTCCAACGGATTTTACTACTTTTTGCTAGTGACTGTTTCAGTCGCTATTTTCGGTCCAACTGATTTTACTACTTTTTGCTAGTGACTGTTTCAGTCGCTATTTTCGGTCCAACTGATTTTACTACTCTTTACTAGTGACTGTTTCAGTCGCTATTTTCGGTCCAACTGATTTTATTACTTTTTACTACTGATTGTTTCAGTCGCTATTTTCGGTCCAACTGATTTTACTACTTTTTTCTAGTGACTGTTTCAGTCGCTGTTTTGGGTCCAACTGATTTTACTACATTTTACTGGTGACGGTTTCAGTCGCTGTTTTGGGTCCAACGGATTTTACTACTTTTTATTAGTGACTGTTTCAGTCGCTGTTTTCGGTCCAACGGATTTTACTACTTTTTACTAGTTACTGTTTCAGTCGCTATTTTCGGTCCAACTGATTTTACTACTTTTTACTAGTGACTGTTTCAATCGCTCTTTTCGGTCCAACGGATTTTACTACTTTTTATTAGTGACAGTCTCAGTCGCTGTTTTCGGTCCAACGGATTTTACTACTTTTTATTAGTGACTGTTTCAGTCGGTATTTTCGGTCCAACTGATTTTACTACTTTTTACTTGTGACTGTTTCAGTCGCTGTTTTCGGTTAAACTGATTTTACTACTATTTGCTAGTGACTGTTTGAGTCGCTGGTTTCGGTCCAACTGATTTTAATACTTTTTACTAGCGACCGTTTCAGCCGCTATTTTCGGTCCAACTGATTTTACCACTTTTTACTTGTGACTGTTTCAGTCGCTGTTTTGGGTCCAACGGATTTTACTACTTTTTACTAGTTACTGTTTCAGTCGCTATTTTCGGTCCAACTGATTTTACTAATTTTTACTAGCAACTGTTTCAATCGCTCTTTTCGGTCCAGCGGATTTTACTACTTTTTATTAGTGACCGTCTCAGTCGCTGTTTTCGGTCAAACGGATTTTACTACTTTTTATTAGTGACTGTTTCAGTCGGTATTTTCGGTCCAACTGATTTTACTACTTTTTGCTAGTGACTGTTTCAGTCGCGATTTTCGGTCCAACTGATTTTACTACTTTTTGCTAGTGACTGTTTCAGTCGCTATTTTCGGTCCAACTGATTTTACTACTTTTTACTAGTGACTGTTTCAGTCGCTATTTTCGGTCCAACTGACTTTATTACTTTTTACTACTGATTGTTTCAGTCGCTATTTTCGGTCCAACTGATTTTACTACTTTTTTCTAGTGACTGTTTCAGTCGCTGTTTTGGGTCCAACGGATTTTACTACTTTTTACTAGTGACTGTTTCAGTCTCTATTTTCGGTCCAACTGATTTTACTACGTTTTACTGGTGACTGTTTCAGTCGCTGTTTTGGGTCCAACGGATTTTACTACTTTTTACTAGTGACTGTTTCAGTCGCTGTTTTCGGTCCAACGGATTTTACTACTTTTTACTAGTTACTGTTTCAGTCGCTATTTTCGGTCCAACTGATTTTACTACTTTTTACTAGTGACTGTTTCAATCGCTCTTTTCGGTCCAACGGATTTTACTACTTTTTATTAGTAACCGTCTCAGTCGCTGTTTTCGGTCCAACGGATTTTACTACTTTTTATTAGTGACTGTTTCAGTCGGTATTTTCGGTCCAACTGATTTTACTACTTTTTACTAGTGACCGTTTCAGTTGCTGTTTTGGGTCCAACGGATTTTATTACTTTTTGCTAGTGACTGTTTCAGTCGCTATTTTCGGTTCAACTGATTTTACTACTTTTTACTAGTGACTGTTTCAGTCGCTATTTTCAGTCCAACTGATTTTATTGCTTTTTACTACTGACTGTTTCAGTCGCTATTTTCGGTCCAATTGATTTTACTACTTTTTACTACTTATTGTTTCAGTCGCTGTTTCCGGTTAAACTGATTTTACTACTTTTTACTAGTGACTGTTTCAGTCGCTATTTTCGGTCCAACTGATTTTATTACTTTTTACTACTGACTGTTTCAGTTGCTATTTTCGGTACAACTGATTTTACTACTCTTTTCTAGTGACTGTTTCAGTCGCTGTTTTGGGTCCAACGGATTTTACTGCTTTTTACTAGCGACTGTTTCAGTCGGTATTTTCGGTCCAACTGATTTTACTATTTTTTATTAGTGACCGTCTCAGTCGCTGTTTTCGGTCCAACGGATTTTACTACTTTTTATTAGTGACTGTTTCAGTCGGTATTTTCGGTTCAACTGATTTTACTACATTTTACTAGTGACTGTTTCAGTCGCTATTTTCGGTCCAACTGATTTTATTGCTTTTTACTACTGACTGTTTCAGTCGCTATTTTCGGTCCAATTGATTTTACTACTTTTTACTACTTATTGTTTCAGTCGCTGTTTCCGGTTAAACTGATTTTACTACTTTTTACTAGTGACTGTTTCAGTCGCTATTTTCGGTCCAACTGATTTTATTACTTTTTACTACTGACTGTTTCAGTCGCTATTTTCGGTCCAACTGATTTTACTACTCTTTTCTAGTGACTGTTTCAGTCGCTGTTTTGGGTCCAACGGATTTTACTGCTTTTTACTAGCGACTGTTTCAGTCGGTATTTTCGGTCCAACTGATTTTACTATTTTTTATTAGTGACCGTCTCAGTCGCTGTTTTCGGTCCAACGGATTTTACTACTTTTTATTAGTGACTGTTTCAGTCGGTATTTTTGGTCCAACTGATTTTACTACTTTTTACTAGTGACTGTTTCAGTCGCTGTATTGGGTCCAACGGATTTTACTACTTTTTGCTAGTGACTGTTTCAGTCGCTATTTTCGGTTCAACTGATTTTACTACTTTTTACTAGTGACTGTTTCAGTCGCTATTTTCGGTCCAACTGATTTTATTGCTTTTTATTACTGACTGTTTCAATCGCTATTTTGGGTCCAATTGATTTTACTACTTCTTGCTAGTGACTGTTTCA
Source organism: Rhynchophorus ferrugineus (assembly GCF_030347505.1). Lineage (NCBI taxonomy): Eukaryota > Metazoa > Arthropoda > Insecta > Coleoptera > Curculionidae > Rhynchophorus > Rhynchophorus ferrugineus. The sequence continues at coordinate 19,325,868 of NW_027472589.1, forward strand.
GTCGCTATTTTCGGTTCAACTGATTTTACTACTTTTAACTAGTGACTGTTTCAGTCGCTATTTTCGGTCCAACTGATTTTATTACTTTTTACTACTGACTGTTTCAGTCGCTATTTTCGGTCCAACTGATTTTACTACTTTTTACTAGTGACTGTTTCAGTCGCTGTTTTGGGTCCAACTGATTTTACTAATTTTTACTAGTGACTGTTTCAATCGCTCTTTTCGGTCCAACGGATTTTACTACTTTTTATTAGTGACCGTCTCAGTCGCTGTTTTCGGTCCAACGGATTTTACTACTTTTTATTAGTGACTGTTTCAGTCGGTATTTTCGGTCCAACTGATTTTACTACTTTTTACTTGTGACTGTTTCAGTCGCTGTTTTGGGTCCAACTGATTTTACTAATTTTTACTAGTGACTGTTTCAATCGCTCTTTTCGGTCCAACGGATTTTACTACTTTTTATTAGTGACCGTCTCAGTTGCTGTTTTCGGTCCAACGGATTTTACTACTTTTTATTAGTGACTGTTTCAGTCGGTATTTTCGGTCCAACTGATTTTACTACTTTTTGCTAGTGACTGTTTCAGTCGCGATTTTCTGTCCAACTGATTTTACTACTTTTTGCTAGTGACTGTTTCAGTCGCTATTTTCGGTCCAACTGATTTTACTACTTTTTACTAGTGATTGTTTCAGTCGCTATTTTCGGTCCAACTGACTTTATTACTTTTTACTACTGATTGTTTCAGTCGCTATTTTCGGTCCAACTGATTTTAATACTTTTTTCTAGTGACTGTTTCAGTCGCTGTTTTGGGTCCAACGGATTTTACTACTTTTTACTAGTGACTGTTTCAGTCTCTATTTTCGGTCCAACTGATTTTACTACGTTTTACTGGTGACTGTTTCAGTCGCTGTTTTGGGTCCAACGGATTTTACTACTTTTTACTAGTGACTGTTTCAGTCGCTGTTTTCGGTCCAACGGATTTTACTACTTTTTACTAGTGACTGTTTCAATCGCTCTTTTCGGTCCAACGGATTTTACTACTTTTTATTAGTAACCGTCTCAGTCGCTGTTTTCGGTCCAACGGATTTTACTACTTTTTATTAGTGACTGTTTCAGTCGGTATTTTCGGTTCAACTGATTTTACTACTTTTTACGAGTGACTGTTTCAGTCGCTGTTTTGGGTCCAACTGATTTTACTACTTTTTAATTGTGACTGTTTCAGTCGCTGTTTTCGGTCCAACTGATTTTATTACTTTTTACTACTGATTGTTTCAGTCGCTATTTTCGGTCCAACTGATTTTACTACTTTTTTCTAGTGACTGTTTCAGTCGCTGTTTTGGGTCCAACTGATTTTACTACTTTTTACTAGTGACTGTTTCAGTCGCTATTTTCGGCCCAACTGATTTTACTACGTTTTACTGGTGACTGTTTCAGTCGCTATTTTCGGTTCAACTGATTTTACTACTTTTTACTAGTGACTGTTTCAGTCGCTATTTTCGGTCCAACTGATTTTATTACTTTTTACTACTGATTGTTTCAGTCGCTATTTTCGGTCCAACTGATTTTACTACTTTTTTCTAGTGACTGTTTCAGTCGCTGTTTTGGGTTCAACGGATATTACTACTTTTTACTAGTGACTGTTTCAGTCGCTGGTTTTTATTCAACTGATTTTATTACTTTTTACTAGTGACTGTTTCAGTCGCTATTTTCGGTCCAACGGATTTTACTACTTTTTATTAGTGACCGTCTCAGTCGCTGTTTTCGGTCCAACGGATTTTACTCCTTTTTGCTAGTGACTGTTTCAGTCGCTATTTTCGGTCCAACTGATTTTACTACTTTTTGCTAGTGACTGTTTCAGTCGCTATTTTCGGTCCAACTGATTTTACTACTCTTTACTAGTGACTGTTTCAGTCGCTATTTTCGGTCCAACTGATTTTATTACTTTTTACTACTGATTGTTTCAGTCGCTATTTTCGGTCCAACTGATTTTACTACTTTTTTCTAGTGACTGTTTCAGTCGCTGTTTTGGGTCCAACTGATTTTACTACATTTTACTGGTGACGGTTTCAGTCGCTGTTTTGGGTCCAACGGATTTTACTACTTTTTATTAGTGACTGTTTCAGTCGCTGTTTTCGGTCCAACGGATTTTACTACTTTTTACTAGTTACTGTTTCAGTCGCTATTTTCGGTCCAACTGATTTTACTACTTTTTACTAGTGACTGTTTCAATCGCTCTTTTCGGTCCAACGGATTTTACTACTTTTTATTAGTGACAGTCTCAGTCGGTGTTTTCGGTCCAACGGATTTTACTACTTTTTATTAGTGACTGTTTCAGTCGGTATTTTCGGTCCAACTGATTTTACTACTTTTTACTTGTGACTGTTTCAGTCGCTGTTTTCGGTTAAACTGATTTTACTACTATTTGCTAGTGACTGTTTGAGTCGCTGGTTTCGGTCCAACTGATTTTAATACTTTTTACTAGCGACCGTTTCAGCCGCTATTTTCGGTCCAACTGATTTTACCACTTTTTACTTGTGACTGTTTCAGTCGCTGTTTTGGGTCCAACGGATTTTACTACTTTTTACTAGTTACTGTTTCAGTCGCTATTTTCGGTCCAACTGATTTTACTAATTTTTACTAGCAACTGTTTCAATCGCTCTTTTCGGTCCAGCGGATTTTACTACTTTTTATTAGTGACCATCTCAGTCGCTGTTTTCGGTCCAACGGATTTTACTACTTTTTATTAGTGACTGTTTCAGTCGGTATTTTCGGTCCAACTGATTTTACTACTTTTTGCTAGTGACTGTTTCAGTCGCGATTTTCGGTCCAACTGATTTTACTACTTTTTGCTAGTGACTGTTTCAGTCGCTATTTTCGGTCCAACTGATTTTACTACTTTTTACTAGTGACTGTTTCAGTCGCTATTTTCGGTCCAACTGACTTTATTACTTTTTACTACTGATTGTTTCAGTCGCTATTTTCGGTCCAACTGATTTTACTACTTTTTACTAGTGACTGTTTCAGTCGCTATTTTCGGTCCAACTGATTTTACTACGTTTTACTGGTGACTGTTTCAGTCGCTGTTTTGGGTCCAACGGATTTTACTACTTTTTACTAGTGACTGTTTCAGTCGCTGTTTTCGGTCCAACGGACTTTACTACTTTTTACTAGTTACTGTTTCAGTCGCTATTTTCGGTCCAACTGATTTTACTACTTTTTACTAGTGACTGTTTCAATCGCTCTTTTCGGTCCAACGGATTTTACTACTTTTTATTAGTAACCGTCTCAGTCGCTGTTTTCGGTCCAACGGATTTTACTACTTTTTATTAGTGACTGTTTCAGTCGGTATTTTCGGTCCAACTGATTTTACTACTTTTTACTAGTGACCGTTTCAGTTGCTGTTTTGGGTCCAACGGATTTTATTACTTTTTGCTAGTGACTGTTTCAGTCGCTATTTTCGGTTCAACTGATTTTACTACTTTTTACTAGTGACTGTTTCAGTCGCTATTTTCAGTCCAACTGATTTTATTGCTTTTTACTACTGACTGTTTCAGTCGCTATTTTCGGTCCAATTGATTTTACTACTTTTTACTACTTATTGTTTCAGTCGCTGTTTCCGGTTAAACTGATTTTACTACTTTTTACTAGTGACTGTTTCAGTCGCTATTTTCGGTCCAACTGATTTTATTACTTTTTACTACTGACTGTTTCAGTCGCTATTTTCGGTACAACTGATTTTACTACTCTTTTCTAGTGACTGTTTCAGTCGCTGTTTTGGGTCCAACGGATTTTACTGCTTTTTACTAGCGACTGTTTCAGTCATTATTTTCGGTCCAACTGATTTTACTATTTTTTATTAGTGACCGTCTCAGTCGCTGTTTTCGGTCCAACGGATTTTACTACTTTTTATTAGTGACTGTTTCAGTCGGTATTTTCGGTCCAACTGAATTTACTACTTTTTACTAGTGACTGTTTCAGTCGCTGTTTTGGGTCCAACGGATTTTACTACTTTTTGCTAGTGACTGTTTCAGTCGCTATTTTCGGTTCAACTGATTTTACTACTTTTTACTAGTGACTGTTTCAGTCGCTATTTTCGGTCCAACTGATTTTATTGCTTTTCATTACTGACTGTTTCAATCGCTATTTTGGGTCCAATTGATTTTACTACTTCTTGCTAGTGACTGTTTCAGTCTCTATTTTCGGTTCAACTGATTTTACTACTTTTAACTAGTGACTGTTTCAGTCGCTATTTTCGGTCCAACTGATTTTATTACTTTTTACTACTGACTGTTTCAGTCGCTATTTTCGGTCCAACTGATTTTACTACTTTTTACTAGCGACGGTTTCAGCCGCTATTTTCGGTCCAACTGATTTTACTACTTTTTACTTGTGACTGTTTTAGTCGCTGTTTTCGGTCCAACTGATTTTACTACTTTTTACTAGTGACTGTTTCAGTCGCTAGTAAAAAGTAGTAAAAAAGTAGTTGTTTTCGGTCCAACTGATTTTACTACTTTTCATTAGTGACTGTTTCAGTCGCTGGTTTCGGTCCAACTGATTATACTACTTTTTACTAGTGACTGTTTCAGTCGCTGTTTTGGGTCCAACGAATTTTATTACTTTTTACTATTGACTGTTTGAGTCGCTGGTTTCGGTTCAACTGATTTTATTACTTTTTACTAGCGACGGTTTTAGCCGCTATTTTCGGTCCAACTGATTTTACCACTTTTTACTTGTGACTGTTTCAGTCGCTGTTTTGGGTCCAACGGATTTTACTACTTTTTACTAGTTACTGTTTCAGTCGCTATTTTCGGTCCAACTGATTTTACTACTTTTTACTAGTGACTGTTTCAGTCGCTCTTTTCGGTCCAACGGATTTTACTACTTTTTATTAGTGACCGTCTCAGTCGCTGTTTTCGGTCCAACGGATTTTACTACTTTTTGCTAGTGACTGTTTCAGTCGCTATTTTCGGTCCAACTGATTTTACTACTTTTTGCTAGTGACTGTTTCAGTCGCTATTTTCGGTCCAACTGATTTTACTACTTTTTACTAGTGACTGTTTCAGTCGCTATTTTCGGTCCAACTGATTTTATTACTTTTTACTACTGATTGTTTCAGTCGCTATTTTCGGTCCAACTGATTTTACTACTTTTTTCTAGTGACTGTTTCAGTCGCTGTTTTGGGTCCAATTGATTTTACTACGTTTTACTGGTGACTGTTTCAGTCGCTGTTTTGGGTCGAACGGATTTTACTACTTTTTACTAGTGACTGTTTCAGTCGCTGTTTTCGGTCCAACGGATTTTACTACTTTTTACTAGTTACTGTTTCAGTCGCTATTTTCGGTACAACTGATTTTACTACTTTTTACTAGTGACTGTTTCAATCGCTGTTTTCGGTCCAACGGATTTTACTACTTTTTATTAGTGACAGTCTCAGTCGCTGTTTTCGGTCCAACGGATTTTACTACTTTTTATTAGTGACTGTTTCAGTCGGTATTTTCGGTCCAACTGATTTTACTACTTTTTACTTGTGACTGTTTCAGTCGCTGTTTTCGGTTAAACTGATTTTACTACTATTTGCTAGTGACTGTTTGAGTCGCTGGTTTCGGTCCAACTGATTTTAATACATTTTACTAGCGACCGTTTCAGCCGCTATTTTCGGTCCAACTGATTTTACCACTTTTTACTTGTGACTGTTTCAGTCGCTGTTTTGGGTCCAACGGATTTTACTACTTTTTACTAGTTACTGTTTCAGTCGCTATTTTCGGTCCAACTGATTTTACTAATTTTTACTAGTGACTGTTTCAATCGCTCTTTTCGGTCCAACGGATTTTACTACTTTTTATTAGTGACCGTCTCAGTCGCTGTTTTCGGTCCAACGGATTTTACTACTTTTTATTAGTGACTGTTTCAGTCGGTATTTTCGGTCCAACTGATTTTACTACTTTTTGCTAGTGACTGTTTCAGTCGCGATTTTCGGTCCAACTGATTTTACTACTTTTTGCTAGTGACTGTTTCAGTCGCTATTTTCGGTCCAACTGATTTTACTACTTTTTACTAGTGACTGTTTCAGTCGCTATTTTCGGTCCAACTGACTTTATTACTTTTTACTACTGATTGTTTCAGTCGCTATTTTCGGTCCAACTGATTTTACTACTTTTTTCTAGTGACTGTTTCAGTCGCTGTTTTGGGTCCAACGGATTTTACTACTTTTTACTAGTGACTGTTTCAGTCTCTATTTTCGGTCCAAATGATTTTACTACGTTTTACTGGTGACTGTTTCAGTCGCTGTTTTGGGTCCAACGGATTTTAATACTTTTTACTAGTGACTGTTTCAGTCGCTGTTTTCGGTGCAACGGATTTTACTACTTTTTACTAGTTACTGTTTCAGTCGCTGTTTTCGGTCCAAGGGATTTTACTACTTTCTATTAGTGACTGTTTCAGTCGGTATTTTCGGTCCAACTGATTTTACTAATTTTTTCTAGTGACTGTTTCAGTCGCTGTTTTGGGTCCAACGGATTTTACTACTTTTTACTAGTGACTGTTTCAGTCTCTATTTTCGGTCCAACTGATTTTACTACGTTTTACTGGTGACTGTTTCAGTCGCTGTTTTGGGTCCAACGGATTTTACTACTTTTTACTAGTGACTGTTTCAGTCGCTGTTTTCGGTCCAACTGATTTTACTACTTTTTACTAGTGACTGTTTCAATCGCTCTTTTCGGTCCATCGGATTTTACTACTTTTTATTAGTAACCGTCTCAGTCGCTGTTTTCGGTCCAACGGATTTTACTACTTTTTATTAGTGACTGTTTCAGTCGGTATTTTCGGTCTAACTGATTTTACTACTTTTTACGAGTGACTGTTTCAGTCGCTGTTTTGGGTCCAACTGATTTTACTACTTTTTACTTGTGACTGTTTCAGTCGCTGTTTTCGGTCCAACTGATTTTATTACTTTTTACTACTGATTGTTTCAGTCGCTATTTTCGGTCCAACTGATTTTACTACTTTTTTCTAGTGACTGTTTCAGTCGCTGTTTTGGGTCCAACTGATTTTACTACTTTTTACTAGTGACTGTTTCAGTCGCTATTTTCGGCCCAACTGATTTTACTACGTTTTACTGGTGACTGTTTCAGTCGCTATTTTCGGTTCAACTGATTTTACTACTTTTTACTAGTGACTGTTTCAGTCGCTGTTTTCGGTCCAACTGATTTTATTACTTTTTACTGCTGATTGTTTCAGTCGCTATTTTCGGTCCAACTGATTTTACTACTTTTTTCTAGTGACTGTTTCAGTCGCTGTTTTGGGTTCAACGGATTTTACTACTTTTTACTAGTGACTGTTTCAGTCGCTGGTTTTTATTCAACTGATTTTATTACTTTTTACTAGTGACTGTTTCAGTCGCTATTTTCGGTCCAACTAATTTTACTAATTTTTATTAGTGACCGTCTCAGTCGCTGTTTTCGGTCCAAGGGATTTTACTACTTTCTATTAGTGACTGTTTCAGTCGGTATTTTAGGTCCAACTGATTTTACTACTTTTTACTAGTGACCGTTTCAGTTGCTGTTTTGGGTCCAACGGATTTTATTACTTTTTACTAGTGACTGTTTCAGTCGCTATTTTCGGTTCAACTGATTTTACTACTTTTTACTAGTGACTGTTTCAGTCGCTATTTTCGGTCCAACTGATTTTATTGCTTTTTACTACTGACTGTTTCAGTCGCTATTTTCGGTCCAATTGATTTTACTACTTTTTTGTACTTATTGTTTCAGTCGCTGTTTTCGGTTAAACTGATTTTACTACTTTTTACTAGTGACTGTTTCAGTCGCTATTTTCGGTCCAACTGATTTTATTACTTTTTACTACTGACCGTTTCAGTCGCTATTTTCGGTCCAACTGATTTTACTACTCTTTTCTAGTGACAGTTTCAGTCGCTGTTTTGGGTCCAACGGATTTTACTGCTTTTTGCTAGTGACTGTTTCAGTCGCTATTTTCGGTCCAACTGATTTTACTACTCTTTTCTAGTGACCGTTTCAGTTGCTGTTTTGGGTCCAACTGATTTTACTACTTTTTTCTAGTGACTGTTTCAGTCGCTGTTTTGGGTCCAACGGATTTTACTACTTTTTACTAGTGACTGTTTCAGTCTCTATTTTCGGTCCAACTGATTTTACTACGTTTTACTGGTGACTGTTTCAGTCGCTGTTTTGGGTCCAACGGATTTTACTACTTTTTACTAGTGACTGTTTCAGTCGCTGTTTTCGGTCCAACGGACTTTACTACTTTTTACTAGTTACTGTTTCAGTCGCTATTTTCGGTCCAACTGATTTTACTACTTTTTACTAGTGACTGTTTCAATCGCTCTTTTCGGTCCAACGGATTTTACTACTTTTTATTAGTAACCGTCTCAGTCGCTGTTTTCGGTCCAACGGATTTTACTACTTTTTATTAGTGACTGTTTCAGTCGGTATTTTCGGTCCAACTGATTTTACTACTTTTTACTAGTGACCGTTTCAGTTGCTGTTTTGGGTCCAACGGATTTTATTACTTTTTGCTAGTGACTGTTTCAGTCGCTATTTTCGGTTCAACTGATTTTACTACTTTTTACTAGTGACTGTTTCAGTCGCTATTTTCAGTCCAACTGATTTTATTGCTTTTTACTACTGACTGTTTCAGTCGCTATTTTCGGTCCAATTGATTTTACTACTTTTTACTACTTATTGTTTCAGTCGCTGTTTCCGGTTAAACTGATTTTACTACTTTTTACTAGTGACTGTTTCAGTCGCTATTTTCGGTCCAACTGATTTTATTACTTTTTACTACTGACTGTTTCAGTCGCTATTTTCGGTACAACTGATTTTACTACTCTTTTCTAGTGACTGTTTCAGTCGCTGTTTTGGGTCCAACGGATTTTACTGCTTTTTACTAGCGACTGTTTCAGTCATTATTTTCGGTCCAACTGATTTTACTATTTTTTATTAGTGACCGTCTCAGTCGCTGTTTTCGGTCCAACGGATTTTACTACTTTTTATTAGTGACTGTTTCAGTCGGTATTTTCGGTCCAACTGAATTTACTACTTTTTACTAGTGACTGTTTCAGTCGCTGTTTTGGGTCCAACGGATTTTACTACTTTTTGCTAGTGACTGTTTCAGTCGCTATTTTCGGTTCAACTGATTTTACTACTTTTTACTAGTGACTGTTTCAGTCGCTATTTTCGGTCCAACTGATTTTATTGCTTTTCATTACTGACTGTTTCAATCGCTATTTTGGGTCCAATTGATTTTACTACTTCTTGCTAGTGACTGTTTCAGTCTCTATTTTCGGTTCAACTGATTTTACTACTTTTAACTAGTGACTGTTTCAGTCGCTATTTTCGGTCCAACTGATTTTATTACTTTTTACTACTGACTGTTTCAGTCGCTATTTTCGGTCCAACTGATTTTACTACTTTTTACTAGCGACGGTTTCAGCCGCTATTTTCGGTCCAACTGATTTTACTACTTTTTACTTGTGACTGTTTTAGTCGCTGTTTTCGGTCCAACTGATTTTACTACTTTTTACTAGTGACTGTTTCAGTCGCTATTTTCGGTCCAACTGATTTTACTACTTTTCATTAGTGACTGTTTCAGTCGCTGGTTTCGGTCCAACTGATTATACTACTTTTTACTAGTGACTGTTTCAGTCGCTATTTTGGGTCCAACGAATTTTATTACTTTTTACTATTGACTGTTTGAGTCGCTGGTTTCGGTTCAACTGATTTTATTACTTTTTACTAGCGACGGTTTTAGCCGCTATTTTCGGTCCAACTGATTTTACCACTTTTTACTTGTGACTGTTTCAGTCGCTGTTTTGGGTCCAACGGATTTTACTACTTTTTACTAGTTACTGTTTCAGTCGCTATTTTCGGTCCAACTGATTTTACTACTTTTTACTAGTGACTGTTTCAGTCGCTCTTTTCGGTCCAACGGATTTTACTACTTTTTATTAGTGACCGTCTCAGTCGCTGTTTTCGGTCCAACGGATTTTACTACTTTTTGCTAGTGACTGTTTCAGTCGCTATTTTCGGTCCAACTGATTTTACTACTTTTTGCTAGTGACTGTTTCAGTCGCTATTTTCGGTCCAACTGATTTTACTACTTTTTACTAGTGACTGTTTCAGTCGCTATTTTCGGTCCAACTGATTTTATTACTTTTTACTACTGATTGTTTCAGTCGCTATTTTCGGTCCAACTGATTTTACTACTTTTTTCTAGTGACTGTTTCAGTCGCTGTTTTGGGTCCAATTGATTTTACTACGTTTTACTGGTGACTGTTTCAGTCGCTGTTTTGGGTCGAACGGATTTTACTACTTTTTACTAGTGACTGTTTCAGTCGCTGTTTTCGGTCCAACGGATTTTACTACTTTTTACTAGTTACTGTTTCAGTCGCTATTTTCGGTACAACTGATTTTACTACTTTTTACTAGTGACTGTTTCAATCGCTGTTTTCGGTCCAACGGATTTTACTACTTTTTATTAGTGACAGTCTCAGTCGCTGTTTTCGGTCCAACGGATTTTACTACTTTTTATTAGTGACTGTTTCAGTCGGTATTTTCGGTCCAACTGATTTTACTACTTTTTACTTGTGACTGTTTCAGTCGCTGTTTTCGGTTAAACTGATTTTACTACTATTTGCTAGTGACTGTTTGAGTCGCTGGTTTCGGTCCAACTGATTTTAATACATTTTACTAGCGACCGTTTCAGCCGCTATTTTCGGTCCAACTGATTTTACCACTTTTTACTTGTGACTGTTTCAGTCGCTGTTTTGGGTCCAACGGATTTTACTACTTTTTACTAGTTACTGTTTCAGTCGCTATTTTCGGTCCAACTGATTTTACTAATTTTTACTAGTGACTGTTTCAATCGCTCTTTTCGGTCCAACGGATTTTACTACTTTTTATTAGTGACCGTCTCAGTCGCTGTTTTCGGTCCAACGGATTTTACTACTTTTTATTAGTGACTGTTTCAGTCGGTATTTTCGGTCCAACTGATTTTACTACTTTTTGCTAGTGACTGTTTCAGTCGCGATTTTCGGTCCAACTGATTTTACTACTTTTTGCTAGTGACTGTTTCAGTCGCTATTTTCGGTCCAACTGATTTTACTACTTTTTACTAGTGACTGTTTCAGTCGCTATTTTCGGTCCAACTGACTTTATTACTTTTTACTACTGATTGTTTCAGTCGCTATTTTCGGTCCAACTGATTTTACTACTTTTTTCTAGTGACTGTTTCAGTCGCTGTTTTGGGTCCAACGGATTTTACTACTTTTTACTAGTGACTGTTTCAGTCTCTATTTTCGGTCCAAATGATTTTACTACGTTTTACTGGTGACTGTTTCAGTCGCTGTTTTGGGTCCAACGGATTTTAATACTTTTTACTAGTGACTGTTTCAGTCGCTGTTTTCGGTGCAACGGATTTTACTACTTTTTACTAGTTACTGTTTCAGTCGCTGTTTTCGGTCCAAGGGATTTTACTACTTTCTATTAGTGACTGTTTCAGTCGGTATTTTCGGTCCAACTGATTTTACTAATTTTTTCTAGTGACTGTTTCAGTCGCTGTTTTGGGTCCAACGGATTTTACTACTTTTTACTAGTGACTGTTTCAGTCTCTATTTTCGGTCCAACTGATTTTACTACGTTTTACTGGTGACTGTTTCAGTCGCTGTTTTGGGTCCAACGGATTTTACTACTTTTTACTAGTGACTGTTTCAGTCGCTGTTTTCTGTCCAACTGATTTTACTACTTTTTACTAGTGACTGTTTCAATCGCTCTTTTCGGTCCATCGGATTTTACTACTTTTTATTAGTAACCGTCTCAGTCGCTGTTTTCGGTCCAACGGATTTTACTACTTTTTATTAGTGACTGTTTCAGTCGGTATTTTCGGTCTAACTGATTTTACTACTTTTTACGAGTGACTGTTTCAGTCGCTGTTTTGGGTCCAACTGATTTTACTACTTTTTACTTGTGACTGTTTCAGTCGCTGTTTTCGGTCCAACTGATTTTATTACTTTTTACTACTGATTGTTTCAGTCGCTATTTTCGGTCCAACTGATTTTACTACTTTTTTCTAGTGACTGTTTCAGTCGCTGTTTTGGGTCCAACTGATTTTACTACTTTTTACTAGTGACTGTTTCAGTCGCTATTTTCGGCCCAACTGATTTTACTACGTTTTACTGGTGACTGTTTCAGTCGCTATTTTCGGTTCAACTGATTTTACTACTTTTTACTAGTGACTGTTTCAGTCGCTGTTTTCGGTCCAACTGATTTTATTACTTTTTACTGCTGATTGTTTCAGTCGCTATTTTCGGTCCAACTGATTTTACTACTTTTTTCTAGTGACTGTTTCAGTCGCTGTTTTGGGTTCAACGGATTTTACTACTTTTTACTAGTGACTGTTTCAGTCGCTGGTTTTTATTCAACTGATTTTATTACTTTTTACTAGTGACTGTTTCAGTCGCTATTTTCGGTCCAACTAATTTTACTAATTTTTATTAGTGACCGTCTCAGTCGCTGTTTTCGGTCCAAGGGATTTTACTACTTTCTATTAGTGACTGTTTCAGTCGGTATTTTAGGTCCAACTGATTTTACTACTTTTTACTAGTGACCGTTTCAGTTGCTGTTTTGGGTCCAACGGATTTTATTACTTTTTACTAGTGACTGTTTCAGTCGCTATTTTCGGTTCAACTGATTTTACTACTTTTTACTAGTGACTGTTTCAGTCGCTATTTTCGGTCCAACTGATTTTATTGCTTTTTACTACTGACTGTTTCAGTCGCTATTTTCGGTCCAATTGATTTTACTACTTTTTTGTACTTATTGTTTCAGTCGCTGTTTTCGGTTAAACTGATTTTACTACTTTTTACTAGTGACTGTTTCAGTCGCTATTTTCGGTCCAACTGATTTTATTACTTTTTACTACTGACCGTTTCAGTCGCTATTTTCGGTCCAACTGATTTTACTACTCTTTTCTAGTGACAGTTTCAGTCGCTGTTTTGGGTCCAACGGATTTTACTGCTTTTTGCTAGTGACTGTTTCAGTCGCTATTTTCGGTCCAACTGATTTTACTACTCTTTTCTAGTGACCGTTTCAGTTGCTGTTTTGGGTCCAACGGATTTTATTACTTTTTGCTAGTGACTGTTTCAGTCGCTGTTTTCGGTTCAACTGATTTTACTACTTTTTACTAGTGACTGTTTCAGTCGCTATTTTCGGTCCAACTGATTTTATTGCTTTTTACTACTGACTGTTTCAGTCGGTATTTTCGGTCCAACTGATTTTACTATTTTTTATTAGTGACCGTCTCAGTCGCTGTTTTCGGTCCAACGGATTTTACTACTTTTTATTAGTGACTGTTTCAGTCGGTATTTTCGGTCCAACTGATTTTACTACTTTTTACTAGTGACTGTTTCAGTCGCTGTTTTGGGTCCAACGGATTTTACTACTTTTTGCTAGTGACTGTTTCAGTCGCTATTTTCGGTTCAACTGATTTTACTACTTTTTACTAGTGACTGTTTCAGTCGCTATTTTCGGTCCAACTGATTTTATAGCTTTTTATTACTGACTGTTTCAGTCGCTATTTTGGGTCCAATTGATTTTACTACTTCTTGCTATTGACTGTTTCAGTCGCTATTTTCGGTTCAACTGATTTTACTACTTTTACTAGTGACTGTTCAGTCGCTATTTTCGGTCCAACTGATTTTATTACTTTTTACTACTGACTGTTTCAGTCGCTATTTTCGGTCCAACTGATTTTACTACTTTTTACTTGTGACTGTTTCAGTCGCTGTTTTGGGTCCAACTGATTTTACTACTTTTTACTAGTGACTGTTTCAATCGCTATTTTCGGTTTAACGGATTTTACTACTTTTTATTAGTTACCGTCTCAGTCGCTGTTTTCGGTCCAACGGATTTTACTACTTTTTTTTAGTGACTGTTTCAGTCGGTATTGTCGGTCCAACTGATTTTACTACTTTTTACTAATGACTGTTTCAGTCGCTGTTTTGGGTCCAACGGATTTTACTACTTTTTGCTAGTGACTGTTTCAGTCGCTATTTTCGGTTCAACTGATTTTACTACTTTTTACTAGTGACTGTTCAGTCGCTATTTTCGGTCCAACTGATTTTACTACTCTCTTCTAGTGACTGTTTCAGTCGGTGTTTTCGGCCCAACTGATTATACTACGTTTTACTGGTGACTGTTTCAGTCGCTATTTTCGGTTCAACTGATTTTACTACTTTTTACTAGTGACTGTTTCAGTCGCTATTTTCGGTCCAACTGATTTTATTACTTTTTACTACTGACTGTTTCAGTCGCTATTTTCGGTCCAACTGATTTTACTACTCTTTTCTAGTGACTGTTTCAGTCGGTATTTTCGGTCCAACTGATTTTACTACTTTTTACTAGTGACTGTTTCAGTCGCTGTTTTGGGTCCAACGGATTTTACTACGTTTTACTAGCGACGGTTTCAGCCGCTATTTTCGGTCCAACTGATTTTACTACTTTTTACTTGTGACTGTTTCAGTCGCTGTTTTGGGTCCAACTGATTTTATTACTTTTTACTAGTGACTGTTTCAATCGCTCTCTTCGGTCCAACGGATTTTACTACTTTTTATTAGTGACCGTCTCAGTCGCTGTTTTCGGTCCAACGGATTTTACTACTTTTTATTAGTGAGTTTCAGTCGGTATTGTCGGTCCAACTGATTTTACTGCTTTTTACTAGTGACTGTTTCAGTCGCTGTTTTGGGTCCAACGGATTTTACTACTTTTTGCTAGTGACTGTTTCAGTCGCTATTTTCGGTTCAACTGATTTTACTACTTTTTACTAGTGACTGTTCAGTCGCTATTTTCGGTCCAACTGATTTTATTACTTTTTACTACTGACTGTTTCAGTCGCTATTTTGGGTATAACTGATTTTACTACTCTTTTCTAGTGACTGTTTCAGTCGCTGTTTTCGGCCAACTGATTTTACTACGTTTTACTTTTGACTGTTTCAGTCGCTATTTTCGGTTCAATTGATTTTACTACTTTTTACTAGTGACTGTTTCAGTCGCTGTTTTGGGTCCAACTGATTTTACTACTTTTTGCTAGTGACTGTTTCAGTCGCTATTTTCGGTTCAACTGATTTTACTACTTTTTACTAGTGACTGTTTCAGTCGCTATTTTCGGTCCAACTGATTTTATTGCTTTTCATTACTGACTGTTTCAGTCGCTATTTTGGGTCCAATTGATTTTACTACTTCTTGCTAGTGACTGTTTCAGTCGCTATTTTCGGTTCAACTGATTTTACTACTTTTAACTAGTGACTGTTCAGTCGCTATTTTCGGTCCAACTGATTTTATTACTTTTTACTACTGACTGTTTCAGTCGCTATTTTCGGTCCAACTGATTTTACTACTCTTTTCTAGTGACTGTTTCAATCGGTATTTTTGGTCCAACTGATTTTACTACTTTTTACTTGTGACTGTTTCAGTCGCTGTTTTGGGTCCAACGGATTTTACTACTTTTTATTAGTGACTGTTTCAGTCGGTATTGTCGGTCCAACTGATTTTACTACTTTTTACTAGTGACTGTTTCAGTCGCTGTTTTGGGTCCAACGGATTTTACTACTTTTTGCTAGTGACTGTTTCAGTCGCTATTTTCGGTCCAACTGATTTTATTACTTTTTACTACTGACTGTTTCAGTCGCTATTTTCGGTCCAACTGATTTTACAACTCTTTTCTAGTGACTGTTTCAGTCGCTGTTTTGGGTCTAACGGATTTTACTACTTTTTAGTAGTGACTGTTTCAGTCGCTATTTTCGGTCCAACTGGTTTTATTACTTTTTACTACTGACTCTTTCAGTCGCTATTTTCGGTCCAACTGATTTTACTACTCTTTTCTAGTGACTGTTTCAGTCGCTGTTTTGGGTCCAACGGATTTTACTACTTTTTAGTAGTGACTGTTTCAGTCGCTATTTTCGGTCCAACTGGTTTTACTACTTTTTACTTGTGACTGTTTCAGTCGCTGTTTTGGGTCCAACGGATTTTACTACTTTTTACTAGTGACTGTTTCAGTCACTGGTTTCGGTTCCACTGATTTTATTACTTTTTACTAGTGACTGTTTCAGTCGCTGGTTTCGGTTCAACTGATTTTATTACTTTTTACTAGTGACTGTTTCAGTCGCTATTTTCGGTCCAACTGATTTTACTACTTTTTATTAGTGACCTTTTCAGTTGCTGTTTTCGGTCCAACGGATTTTAATACTTTTTATTAGTGACTGTTTCAGTCGGTATTTTCGGTCCAACTGATTTTACTACTTTTTGCTAGTGACTGTTTCAGTCGCTATTTTCGGTTAAACTGATTTTACTACTTTTTACTAGTGACTGTTTCAGTCGCTATTTTCGGCTCAACTGATTTTACTACTTTTTACTAGTGACTGTTTCAGTCGCTGTTTTGGGTCCAACGGATTTTACTACTTTTTACTAGTGACTGTTTCAGTCGCTGTTTTTGGTTCAACTGATTTTATTACTTTTTACTAGTGACTGTTTCAGTCGGTATTTTCGGTCCAACTGATTTTACTACTTTTTACTAGTGACTGTTTCAGTCGCTGTTTTGGGTCCAACGGATTTTACTACTTTTTGCTAGTGACTGTTTCAGTCGCTATTTTCGGTTCAACTGATTTTACTACTTTTTACTAGTGACTGTTTCAGTCGCTATTTTCGGTCCAACTGATTTTATTACTTTTTACTACTGATTGTTTCAGTCGCTATTTTCGGTCCAACTGATTTTACTACTTTTTTCTAGTGACTGTTTCAGTTGCTGTTTTGGGTCCAACGGATTTTACTACTTTTTACTAGTGACTCTTTCAGTCGCTGGTTTTGGTTCAACTGATTTTATTACTTTTTACTAGTGACTGTTTCAGTCGCTATTTTCGGTCCAACTGATTTTACTACTTTTTATTAGTGACTGTTTCAGTCGGTATTTTCGGTCCAACTGATTTTACTACTTTTTACTAGTGACTGTTTCAGTCGCTGTTTTGGGTCCAACGGATTTTACTACTTTTTGCTAGTGACTGTTTCAGTCGCTATTTTCGGTTCAACTGATTTTACTACTTTTTACTAGTGACTGTTTCAGTCGCTATTTTCGGTCCAACTGATTTTATTGCTTTTTACTACTGACTGTTTCAGTCGCTATTTTCGGTCCAGTTCATTTTACTACTTTTTACTACTTATTGTTTCAGTCGCTGTTTTAGGTTAAACTGATTTTACTACTTTTTGCTAGTGACTGTTTCAGTCGCTGTTTTGGGTCCAACTGATTTTACTACTTTTTATTAGTGACTGTTTCAGTCGGTATTTTCTGTCCAACTGATTTTACTACTTTTTACTAGTGACTGTTTCAGTCGCTGTTTTGGGTCCAACGGATTTTACTACTTTTTGCTAGTGACTGTTTCAGTCGCTATTTTCGGTTCAACTGATTTTACTACTTTTTACTAGTGACTGTTTCAGTCGCTATTTTCGGTCCAACTGATTTTATTGCTTTTTACTACTGACTGTTTCAGTCGCTATTTTCGGTCCAGTTTATTTTACTACTTTTTACTACTTATTGTTTCAGTCGCTGTTTTAGGTTAAACTGATTTTACTACTTTTTTCTAGTGACTGTTTCAATCGGTATTTTTGGTCCAACTGATTTTACTACTTTTTACTTGTGACTGTTTCAGTCGCTGTTTTGGGTCCAACGGATTTTACTACTTTTTATTAGTGACTGTTTCAGTCGGTATTGTCGGTCCAACTGATTTTACTACTTTTTACTAGTGACTGTTTCAGTCGCTGTTTTGGGTCCAACGGATTTTACTACTTTTTGCTAGTGACTGTTTCAGTTGCTATTTTCGGTCCAACTGATTTTATTACTTTTTACTACTGACTGTTTCAGTCGCTATTTTCGGTCCAACTGATTTTACAACTCTTTTCTAGTGACTGTTTCAGTCGCTGGTTTTTATTCAACTGATTTTATTACTTTTTACTAGTGACTGTTTCAGTCGCTATTTTCGGTCCAACTAATTTTACTAATTTTTATTAGTGACCGTCTCAGTCGCTGTTTTCGGTCCAAGGGATTTTACTACTTTCTATTAGTGACTGTTTCAGTCGGTATTTTCGGTCCAACTGATTTTACTACTTTTTACTAGTGACCGTTTCAGTTGCTGTTTTGGGTCCAACGGATTTTATTACTTTTTACTAGTGACTGTTTCAGTCGCTATTTTCGGTTCAACTGATTTTACTACTTTCTATTAGTGACTGTTTCAGTCGGTATTTTCGGTCCAACTGATTTTACTACTTTTTACTAGTGACCGTTTCAGTTGCTGTTTTGGGTCCAACGGATTTTATTACTTTTTACTACTGACTGTTTCAGTCGCTATTTTCGGTCCAATTGATTTTACTACTTTTTTGTACTTATTGTTTCAGTCGCTGTTTTCGGTTAAACTGATTTTACTACTTTTTACTAGTGACTGTTTCAGTCGCTATTTTCGGTCCAACTGATTTTATTACTTTTTACTACTGACCGTTTCAGTCGCTATTTTCGGTCCAACTGATTTTACTACTCTTTTCTAGTGACTGTTTCAGTCGCTGTTTTGGGTCCAACGGATTTTACTGCTTTTTGCTAGTGACTGTTTCAGTCGCTATTTTCGGTCCAACTGATTTTACTACTCTTTTCTAGTGACCGTTTCAGTTGCTGTTTTGGGTCCAACGGATTTTATTACTTTTTGCTAGTGACTGTTTCAGTCGCTGTTTTCGGTTCAACTGATTTTACTACTTTTTACTAGTGACTGTTTCAGTCGCTATTTTCGGTCCAACTGATTTTATTGCTTTTTACTACTGACTGTTTCAGTCGGTATTTTCGGTCCAACTGATTTTACTATTTTTTATTAGTGACCGTCTCAGTCGCTGTTTTCGGTCCAACGGATTTTACTAATTTTTATTAGTGACTGTTTCAGTCGGTATTTTCGGTCCAACTGATTTTACTACTTTTTACTAGTGACTGTTTCAGTCGCTGTTTTGGGTCCAACGGATTTTACTACTTTTTGCTAGTGACTGTTTCAGTCGCTATTTTCGGTTCAACTGATTTTACTACTTTTTACTAGTGACTGTTTCAGTCGCTATTTTCGGTCCAACTGATTTTATTGCTTTTTATTACTGACTGTTTCAGTCGCTATTTTGGGTCCAATTGATTTTACTACTTCTTGCTATTGACTGTTTCAGTCGCTATTTTCGGTCCAACTGATTTTACTACTTTTTATTAGTGACTGTTTCAGTCGGTATTTTCGGTCCAACTGATTTTACTACTTTTTACTAGTGACTGTTTCAGTCGCTGTTTTGGGTGCAACGGATTTTACTACTTTTTGCTAGTGACTGTTTCAGTCGCTATTTTCGGTTCAACTGATTTTACTACTTTTTACTAGTGACTGTTTCTGTCGCTATTTTCGGTCCAACTGATTTTATTGCTTTTTACTACTGACTGTTTCAGTCGCTATTTTCGGTCCAGTTTATTTTACTACTTTTTACTACTTATTGTTTCAGTCGCTGTTTTAGGTTAAACTGATTTTACTACTTTTTGCTAGTGACTGTTTCAGTCGCTGTTTTGGGTCCAACTGATTTT
Source organism: Rhynchophorus ferrugineus (assembly GCF_030347505.1). Taxonomy (NCBI): domain Eukaryota; kingdom Metazoa; phylum Arthropoda; class Insecta; order Coleoptera; family Curculionidae; genus Rhynchophorus; species Rhynchophorus ferrugineus. The sequence goes on from NW_027472589.1 coordinate 19,345,522, forward strand.
ACTACTTTTTATTAGTGACTGTTTCAGTCGGTATTTTCGGTCCAACTGATTTTACTACTTTTTACTAGTGACTGTTTCAGTCGCTGTTTTGGGTCCAACGGATTTTACTACTTTTTGCTAGTGACTGTTTCAGTCGCTATTTTCGGTTCAACTGATTTTACTACTTTTTACTAGTGACTGTTTCAGTCGCTATTTTCGGTCCATCTGATTTTATTGCTTTTTACTACTGACTGTTTCAGTCGCTATTTTCGGTCCAGTTTATTTTACTACTTTTTACTACTTATTGTTTCAGTCGCTGTTTTAGGTTAAACTGATTTTACTACTTTTTTCTAGTGACTGTTCCAATCGGTATTTTTAGTCCAACTGATTTTACTACTTTTTACTTGTGACTGTTTCAGTCGCTGTTTTGGGTCCAACGGATTTTACTACTTTTTGCTAGTGACTGTTTCAATCGCTATTTTCGGTCCAACTGATTTTATTACTTTTTACTACTGACTGTTTCAGTCGCTATTTTCGGTCCAACTGATTTTACAACTCTTTTCTAGTGACTGTTTCAGTCGCTGGTTTTTATTCAACTTATTTTATTACTTTTTACTAGTGACTGTTTCAGTCGCTATTTTCGGTCCAACTAATTTTACTAATTTTTATTAGTGACCGTCTCAGTCGCTGTTTTCGGTCCAAGGGATTTTACTACTTTCTATTAGTGACTGTTTCAGTCGGTATTTTCGGTCCAACTGATTTTACTACTTTTTACTAGTGACCGTTTCAGTTGCTGTTTTGGGTCCAACGGATTTTATTACTTTTTAATAGTGACTGTTTCAGTCGCTATTTTCGTTTCAACTGATTTTACTTCTTTTTACTAGTGACTGTTTCAGTCGCTATTTTCGGTCCAACTGATTTTATTGCTTTTTACTACTGACTGTTTCAGTCGCTATTTTCGGTCCAATTGATTTTACTACTTTTTTGTACTTATTGTTTCAGTCGCTGTTTTCGGTTAAACTGATTTTACTACTTTTTACTAGTGACTGTTTCAGTCGCTATTTTCGGTCCAACTGATTTTATTACTTTTTACTACTGACCGTTTCAGTCGCTATTTTCGGTCCAACTGATTTTACTACTCTTTTCTAGTGACTGTTTCAGTCGCTGTTTTGGGTCCAACGGATTTTACTGCTTTTTGCTAGTGACTGTTTCAGTCGCTATTTTCGGTCCAACTGATTTTACTACTCTTTTCTAGTGACCGTTTCAGTTGCTGTTTTGGGTCCAACGGATTTTATTACTTTTTGCTAGTGACTGTTTCAGTCGCTGTTTTCGGTTCAACTGATTTTACTACTTTTTACTAGTGACTGTTTCAGTCGCTATTTTCGGTCCAACTGATTTTATTGCTTTTTACTACTGACTGTTTCAGTCGGTATTTTCGGTCCAACTGATTTTACTATTTTTTATTAGTGACCGTCTCAGTCGCTGTTTTCGGTCCAACGGATTTTACTACTTTTTATTAGTGACTGTTTCAGTCGGTATTTTCGGTCCAACTGATTTTACTACTTTTTACTAGTGACTGTTTCAGTCGCTGTTTTGGGTCCAACGGATTTTACTACTTTTTGCTAGTGACTGTTTCAGTCGCTATTTTCGGTTCAACTGATTTTACTACTTTTTACTAGTGACTGTTTCAGTCGCTATTTTCGGTCCAACTGATTTTATTGCTTTTTATTACTGACTGTTTCAGTCGCTATTTTGGGTCCAATTGATTTTACTACTTCTTGCTATTGACTGTTTCAGTCGCTATTTTCGGTTCAACTGATTTTACTACTTTTAACTAGTGACTGTTCAGTCGCTATTTTCGGTCCAACTGATTTCATTACTTTTTACTACTGACTGTTTCAGTCGCTATTTTCGGTCCAACTGATTTTACTACTTTTTACTTGTGACTGTTTCAGTCGCTGTTTTGGGTCCAACTGATTTTACTACTTTTTACTAGTGACTGTTTCAATCGCTATTTTCGGTTTAACGGATTTTACTACTTTTTATTAGTTACCGTCTCAGTCGCTGTTTTCGGTCCAACGGATTTTACTACTTTTTTTTAGTGACTGTTTCAGTCGGTATTGTCGGTCCAACTGATTTTACTACTTTTTACTAATGACTGTTTCAGTCGCTGTTTTGGGTCCAACGGATTTTACTACTTTTTGCTAGTGACTGTTTCAGTCGCTATTTTCGGTTCAACTGATTTTACTACTTTTTACTAGTGACTGTTCAGTCGCTATTTTCGGTCCAACTGATTTTACTACTCTTTTCTAGTGACTGTTTCAGTCGGTGTTTTCGGCCCAACTGATTATACTACGTTTTACTGGTGACTGTTTCAGTCGCTATTTTCGGTTCAACTGATTTTACTACTTTTTACTAGTGACTGTTTCAGTCGCTATTTTCGGTCCAACTGATTTTATTACTTTTTACTACTGACTGTTTCAGTCGCTATTTTCGGTCCAACTGATTTTACTACTCTTTTCTAGTGACTGTTTCAGTCGGTATTTTCGGTCCAACTGAATTTACTACTTTTTACTAGTGACTGTTTCAGTCGCTGTTTTGGGTCCAACGGATTTTACTACGTTTTACTAGCGACGGTTTCAGCCGCTATTTTCGGTCCAACTGATTTTACTACTTTTTACTTGTGACTGTTTCAGTCGCTGTTTTGGGTCCAACTGATTTTACTACTTTTTACTAGTGACTGTTTCAATCGCTCTCTTCGGTCCAACGGATTTTACTACTTTTTATTAGTGACCGTCTCAGTCGCTGTTTTCGGTCCAACGGATTTTACTACTTTTTATTAGTGAGTTTCAGTCGGTATTGTCGGTCCAACTGATTTTACTGCTTTTTACTAGTGACTGTTTCAGTCGCTGTTTTCGGTTCAACTGATTTTACTACTTTTTACTAGTGACTGTTCAGTCGCTATTTTCGGTCCAACTGATTTTATTACTTTTTACTACTGACTGTTTCAGTCGCTATTTTGGGTATAACTGATTTTACTACTCTTTTCTAGTGACTGTTTCAGTCGCTGTTTTCGGCCCAACTGATTTTACTACTTTTTATTAGTGAGTTTCAGTCGGTATTGTCGGTCCAACTGATTTTACTGCTTTTTACTAGTGACTGTTTCAGTCGCTATTTTCGGTCCAACTGATTTTACTACTTTTTACTAGTGACTGTTTCAATCTCTCTTTTCGGTCCAACGGATTTTACTACTTTTTATTAGTGACCGTCTCAGTCGCTGTTTTCGGTCCAACGGATTTTACTACTTTTTATTAGTGAGTTTCAGTCGGTATTGTCGGTCCAACTGATTTTACTGCTTTTTACTAGTGACTGTTTCAGTCGCTATTTTCGGTTCAACTGATTTTACTACTTTTTACTAGTGACTGTTCAGTCGCTATTTTCGGTCCAACTGATTTTATTACTTTTTACTACTGATTGTTTCAGTCGCTATTTTCGGTCCAACTGATTTTACTACTTTTTTCTAGTGACTGTTTCAGTCGCTGTTTTGGGTCCAACGGATTTTACTACTTTTTACTAGTGACTGTTCCAGTCGCTGGTTTTGGTTCAACTGATTTTATTACTTTTTACTAGTGACTGTTTTAGTCGCTATTTTCGGTCCAACTGATTTTACTACTTTTTATTAGTGACTGTTTAAGTCGGTATTTTCAGTCCAACTGATTTTACTACTTTTTACTAGTGACTGTTTCAGTCGCTGTTTTGGGTCCAACGGATTTTACTACTTTTGCTAGTGACTGTTTCAGTCGCTATTTTCGGTTCAACTGATTTTACTACTTTTTACTAGTGACTGTTTCAGTCGCTAGTAAAAAGTAGTAAAAAAGTAGTTGTTTTCGGTCCAATTTATTTTACTACTTTTTACTACTTATTGTTTCAGTCGCTGTTTTCGTTTAAACTGATTTTACTACTTTTTGCTAGTGAATGTTTCAGTCGCTATTTTCGGTCCAACTGATTTTATTACTTTTTACTACTGACTGTTTCAGTCGCTATTTTCGGTCCAACTGATTTTACTACTCTTTTCTAGTGACTGTTTCAGTCGCTGTTTTCGGCCCAACTGATTTTACTACGTTTTACTTTTGACTGTTTCAGTCGCTATTTTCGGTTCAATTGATTTTACTACTTTTTACTAGTGACTGTTTCAGTCGCTATTTTCGGTCCAACTGATTTTATTACTTTTTACTACTGATTGTTTCAGTCGCTAGTAAAAAGTAGTAAAAAAGTAGTTGTTTTCGGTCCAACTGATTTTACTACTTTTTTCTAGTGACTGTTTCAGTCGCTGTTTTGGGTCCAACGGATTTTACTACTTTTTACTAGTGACTGTTTCAGTCGCTGGTTTTGGTTCAACTGATTTTATTACTTTTTACTAGTGACTGTTTTAGTCGCTATTTTCGGTCCAACTGATTTTACTACTTTTTATTAGTGACTGTTTAAGTCGGTATTTTCAGTCCAACTGATTTTACTACTTTTTACTAGTGACTGTTTCAGTCGCTGTTTTGGGTCCAACGGATTTTACTACTTTTGCTAGTGACTGTTTCAGTCGCTATTTTCGGTTCAACTGATTTTACTACTTTTTACTAGTGACTGTTTCAGTCGCTATTTTCGGTCCAATTTATTTTACTACTTTTTACTACTTATTGTTTCAGTCGCTGTTTTCGTTTAAACTGATTTTACTACTTTTTGCTAGTGAATGTTTCAGTCGCTATTTTCGGTCCAACTGATTTTGTTACTTTTTACTACTGACTGTTTCAGTCGCTATTTTCGGTCCAACTGATTTTACTACTCTTTTCTAGTGACTGTTTCAGTCGCTGTTTTGGGTCCAACTGATTTTACTACTTTTTACTAGTGACTGTTTCAGTCGCTGTTTTGGGTCCAACGGATTTTACTACTTTTTGCTAGTGACTGTTTCAGTCGCTATTTTCGGTTCAACTGATTTTACTACTTTTTACTAGTGACTGCTTCAGTCGCTATTTTCGGTCCAACTGATTTTATTGCTTTTCATTACTGACTGTTTCAGTCGCTATTTTGGGTCCAATTGATTTTACTACTTCTTGCTAGTGACTGTTTCAGTCGCTATTTTCGGTTCAACTGATTTTACTACTTTTAACTAGTGACTGTTCAGTCGCTATTTTCGGTCCAACTGATTTTATTACTTTTTACTACTGACTGTTTCAGTCGCTATTTTCGGTCCAACTGATTTTACTACTCTTTTCTAGTGACTGTTTCAATCGGTATTTTTGGTCCCACTAATTTTACTACTTTTTACTTGTGACTGTTTCAGTCGCTGTTTTGGGTCCAACGGATTTTACTACTTTTTATTAGTGACTGTTTCAGTCGGTATTGTCGGTCCAACTGATTTTACTACTTTTTACTAGTGACTGTTTCAGTCGCTGTTTTGGGTCCAACGGATTTTACTACTTTTTGCTAGTGACTGTTTCAGTCGCTAATTTCGGTCCAACTGATTTTATTACTTTTTACTACTGACTGTTTCAGTCGCTATTTTCGGTACAACTGATTTTACTACTCTTTTCTAGTGACTGTTTCAGTCGCTGTTTTGGGTCCAACGGATTTTACTGCTTTTTACTAGCGACTGTTTCAGTCGGTATTTTCGGTCCAACTGATTTTACTATTTTTTATTAGTGACCGTCTCAGTCGCTGTTTTCGGTCCAACGGATTTTACTACTTTTTATTAGTGACTGTTTCAGTCGGTATTTTCGGTTCAACTGATTTTACTACATTTTACTAGTGACTGTTTCAGTCGCTATTTTCGGTCCAACTGATTTTATTGCTTTTTACTACTGACTGTTTCAGTCGCTATTTTCGGTCCAATTGATTTTACTACTTTTTACTACTTATTGTTTCAGTCGCTGTTTCCGGTTAAACTGATTTTACTACTTTTTACTAGTGACTGTTTCAGTCGCTATTTTCGGTCCAACTGATTTTATTACTTTTTACTACTGACTGTTTCAGTCGCTATTTTCGGTCCAACTGATTTTACTACTCTTTTCTAGTGACTGTTTCAGTCGCTGTTTTGGGTCCAACGGATTTTACTGCTTTTTACTAGCGACTGTTTCAGTCGGTATTTTCGGTCCAACTGATTTTACTATTTTTTATTAGTGACCGTCTCAGTCGCTGTTTTCGGTCCAACGGATTTTACTACTTTTTATTAGTGACTGTTTCAGTCGGTATTTTTGGTCCAACTGATTTTACTACTTTTTACTAGTGACTGTTTCAGTCGCTGTATTGGGTCCAACGGATTTTACTACTTTTTGCTAGTGACTGTTTCAGTCGCTATTTTCGGTTCAACTGATTTTACTACTTTTTACTAGTGACTGTTTCAGTCGCTATTTTCGGTCCAACTGATTTTATTGCTTTTTATTACTGACTGTTTCAATCGCTATTTTGGGTCCAATTGATTTTACTACTTCTTGCTAGTGACTGTTTCAGTCGCTATTTTCGGTTCAACTGATTTTACTACTTTTAACTAGTGACTGTTCAGTCGCTATTTTCGGTCCAACTGATTTTATTACTTTTTACTACTGACTGTTTCAGTCGCTATTTTCGGTCCAACTGATTTTACTACTTTTTACTAGTGACTGTTTCAGTCGCTGTTTTGGGTCCAACTGATTTTACTAGTTTTTACTAGTGACTGTTTCAATCGCTAGTAAAAAGTAGTAAAAAAGTAGTTCTTTTCGGTCCAACGGATTTTACTACTTTTTATTAGTGACCGTCTCAGTCGCTGTTTTCGGTCCAACGGATTTTACTACTTTTTATTAGTGACTGTTTCAGTCGGTATTTTCGGTCCAACTGATTTTACTACTTTTTACTTGTGACTGTTTCAGTCGCTGTTTTGGGTCCAACTGATTTTACTAATTTTTACTAGTGACTGTTTCAATCGCTCTTTTCGGTCCAACGGATTTTACTACTTTTTATTAGTGACCGTCTCAGTTGCTGTTTTCGGTCCAACGGATTTTACTACTTTTTATTAGTGACTGTTTCAGTCGGTATTTTCGGTCCAACTGATTTTACTACTTTTTGCTAGTGACTGTTTCAGTCGCGATTTTCTGTCCAACTGATTTTACTACTTTTTGCTAGTGACTGTTTCAGTCGCTATTTTCGGTCCAACTGATTTTACTACTTTTTACTAGTGATTGTTTCAGTCGCTATTTTCGGTCCAACTGACTTTATTACTTTTTACTACTGATTGTTTCAGTCGCTATTTTCGGTCCAACTGATTTTAATACTTTTTTCTAGTGACTGTTTCAGTCGCTGTTTTGGGTCCAACGGATTTTACTACTTTTTACTAGTGACTGTTTCAGTCTCTATTTTCGGTCCAACTGATTTTACTACGTTTTACTGGTGACTGTTTCAGTCGCTGTTTTGGGTCCAACGGATTTTACTACTTTTACTAGTGACTGTTTCAGTCGCTGTTTTCGGTCCAACGGATTTTACTACTTTTTACTAGTGACTGTTTCAATCGCTCTTTTCGGTCCAACGGATTTTACTACTTTTTATTAGTAACCGTCTCAGTCGCTGTTTTCGGTCCAACGGATTTTACTACTTTTTATTAGTGACTGTTTCAGTCGGTATTTTCGGTTCAACTGATTTTACTACTTTTTACGAGTGACTGTTTCAGTCGCTGTTTTGGGTCCAACTGATTTTACTACTTTTTAATTGTGACTGTTTCAGTCGCTGTTTTCGGTCCAACTGATTTTATTACTTTTTACTACTGATTGTTTCAGTCGCTATTTTCGGTCCAACTGATTTTACTACTTTTTTCTAGTGACTGTTTCAGTCGCTGTTTTGGGTCCAACTGATTTTACTACTTTTTACTAGTGACTGTTTCAGTCGCTATTTTCGGCCCAACTGATTTTACTACGTTTTACTGGTGACTGTTTCAGTCGCTATTTTCGGTTCAACTGATTTTACTACTTTTTACTAGTGACTGTTTCAGTCGCTATTTTCGGTCCAACTGATTTTATTACTTTTTACTACTGATTGTTTCAGTCGCTATTTTCGGTCCAACTGATTTTACTACTTTTTTCTAGTGACTGTTTCAGTCGCTGTTTTGGGTTCAACGGATATTACTACTTTTTACTAGTGACTGTTTCAGTCGCTGGTTTTTATTCAACTGATTTTATTACTTTTTACTAGTGACTGTTTCAGTCGCTATTTTCGGTCCAACGGATTTTACTACTTTTTATTAGTGACCGTCTCAGTCGCTGTTTTCGGTCCAACGGATTTTACTCCTTTTTGCTAGTGACTGTTTCAGTCGCTATTTTCGGTCCAACTGATTTTACTACTTTTTGCTAGTGACTGTTTCAGTCGCTATTTTCGGTCCAACTGATTTTACTACTCTTTACTAGTGACTGTTTCAGTCGCTATTTTCGGTCCAACTGATTTTATTACTTTTTACTACTGATTGTTTCAGTCGCTATTTTCGGTCCAACTGATTTTACTACTTTTTTTCTAGTGACTGTTTCAGTCGCTGTTTTGGGTCCAACTGATTTTACTACATTTTACTGGTGACGGTTTCAGTCGCTCTTTTGGGTCCAACGGATTTTACTACTTTTTATTAGTGACTGTTTCAGTCGCTGTTTTCGGTCCAACGGATTTTACTACTTTTTACTAGTTACTGTTTCAGTCGCTATTTTCGGTCCAACTGATTTTACTACTTTTTACTAGTGACTGTTTCAATCGCTCTTTTCGGTCCAACGGATTTTACTACTTTTTATTAGTGACAGTCTCAGTCGGTGTTTTCGGTCCAACGGATTTTACTACTTTTTATTAGTGACTGTTTCAGTCGGTATTTTCGGTCCAACTGATTTTACTACTTTTTACTTGTGACTGTTTCAGTCGCTGTTTTCGGTTAAACTGATTTTACTACTATTTGCTAGTGACTGTTTGAGTCGCTGGTTTCGGTCCAACTGATTTTAATACTTTTTACTAGCGACCGTTTCAGCCGCTATTTTCGGTCCAACTGATTTTACCACTTTTTACTTGTGACTGTTTCAGTCGCTGTTTTGGGTCCAACGGATTTTACTACTTTTTACTAGTTACTGTTTCAGTCGCTATTTTCGGTCCAACTGATTTTACTAATTTTTACTAGCAACTGTTTCAATCGCTCTTTTCGGTCCAGCGGATTTTACTACTTTTTATTAGTGACCATCTCAGTCGCTGTTTTCGGTCCAACGGATTTTACTACTTTTTATTAGTGACTGTTTCAGTCGGTATTTTCGGTCCAACTGATTTTACTACTTTTTGCTAGTGACTGTTTCAGTCGCGATTTTCGGTCCAACTGATTTTACTACTTTTTGCTAGTGACTGTTTCAGTCGCTATTTTCGGTCCAACTGATTTTACTACTTTTTACTAGTGACTGTTTCAGTCGCTATTTTCGGTCCAACTGACTTTATTACTTTTTACTACTGATTGTTTCAGTCGCTATTTTCGGTCCAACTGATTTTACTACTTTTTTCTAGTGACTGTTTCAGTCGCTGTTTTGGGTCCAACGGATTTTACTACTTTTTACTAGTGACTGTTTCAGTCTCTATTTTCGGTCCAACTGATTTTACTACGTTTTACTGGTGACTGTTTCAGTCGCTGTTTTGGGTCCAACGGATTTTACTACTTTTTACTAGTGACTGTTTCAGTCGCTGTTTTCGGTCCAACGGACTTTACTACTTTTTACTAGTTACTGTTTCAGTCGCTATTTTCGGTCCAACTGATTTTACTACTTTTTACTAGTGACTGTTTCAATCGCTCTTTTCGGTCCAACGGATTTTACTACTTTTTATTAGTAACCGTCTCAGTCGCTGTTTTCGGTCCAACGGATTTTACTACTTTTTATTAGTGACTGTTTCAGTCGGTATTTTCGGTCCAACTGATTTTACTACTTTTTACTAGTGACCGTTTCAGTTGCTGTTTTGGGTCCAACGGATTTTATTACTTTTTGCTAGTGACTGTTTCAGTCGCTATTTTCGGTTCAACTGATTTTACTACTTTTTACTAGTGACTGTTTCAGTCGCTATTTTCAGTCCAACTGATTTTATTGCTTTTTACTACTGACTGTTTCAGTCGCTATTTTCGGTCCAATTGATTTTACTACTTTTTACTACTTATTGTTTCAGTCGCTGTTTCCGGTTAAACTGATTTTACTACTTTTTACTAGTGACTGTTTCAGTCGCTATTTTCGGTCCAACTGATTTTATTACTTTTTACTACTGACTGTTTCAGTCGCTATTTTCGGTACAACTGATTTTACTACTCTTTTCTAGTGACTGTTTCAGTCGCTGTTTTGGGTCCAACGGATTTTACTGCTTTTTACTAGCGACTGTTTCAGTCATTATTTTCGGTCCAACTGATTTTACTATTTTTTATTAGTGACCGTCTCAGTCGCTGTTTTCGGTCCAACGGATTTTACTACTTTTTATTAGTGACTGTTTCAGTCGGTATTTTCGGTCCAACTGAATTTACTACTTTTTACTAGTGACTGTTTCAGTCGCTGTTTTGGGTCCAACGGATTTTACTACTTTTTGCTAGTGACTGTTTCAGTCGCTATTTTCGGTTCAACTGATTTTACTACTTTTTACTAGTGACTGTTTCAGTCGCTATTTTCGGTCCAACTGATTTTATTGCTTTTCATTACTGACTGTTTCAATCGCTATTTTGGGTCCAATTGATTTTACTACTTCTTGCTAGTGACTGTTTCAGTCTCTATTTTCGGTTCAACTGATTTTACTACTTTTAACTAGTGACTGTTCAGTCGCTATTTTCGGTCCAACTGATTTTATTACTTTTTACTACTGACTGTTTCAGTCGCTATTTTCGGTCCAACTGATTTTACTACTTTTTACTAGCGACGGTTTCAGCCGCTATTTTCGGTCCAACTGATTTTACTACTTTTTACTTGTGACTGTTTTAGTCGCTGTTTTCGGTCCAACTGATTTTACTACTTTTTACTAGTGACTGTTTCAGTCGCTAGTAAAAAGTAGTAAAAAAGTAGTTGTTTTCGGTCCAACTGATTTTACTACTTTTCATTAGTGACTGTTTCAGTCGCTGGTTTCGGTCCAACTGATTATACTACTTTTTACTAGTGACTGTTTCAGTCGCTGTTTTGGGTCCAACGAATTTTATTACTTTTTACTATTGACTGTTTGAGTCGCTGGTTTCGGTTCAACTGATTTTATTACTTTTTACTAGCGACGGTTTTAGCCGCTATTTTCGGTCCAACTGATTTTACCACTTTTTACTTGTGACTGTTTCAGTCGCTGTTTTGGGTCCAACGGATTTTACTACTTTTTACTAGTTACTGTTTCAGTCGCTATTTTCGGTCCAACTGATTTTACTACTTTTTACTAGTGACTGTTTCAGTCGCTCTTTTCGGTCCAACGGATTTTACTACTTTTTATTAGTGACCGTCTCAGTCGCTGTTTTCGGTCCAACGGATTTTACTACTTTTTGCTAGTGACTGTTTCAGTCGCTATTTTCGGTCCAACTGATTTTACTACTTTTTGCTAGTGACTGTTTCAGGCGCTATTTTCGGTCCAACTGATTTTACTACTTTTTAGTAGTGACTGTTTCAGTCGCTATTTTCGGTCCAACTGATTTTATTACTTTTTACTACTGATTGTTTCAGTCGCTATTTTCGGTCCAACTGATTTTACTACTTTTTTCTAGTGACTGTTTCAGTCGCTGTTTTGGGTCCAATTGATTTTACTACGTTTTACTGGTGACTGTTTCAGTCGCTGTTTTGGGTCGAACGGATTTTACTACTTTTTACTAGTGACTGTTTCAGTCGCTGTTTTCGGTCCAACGGATTTTACTACTTTTTACTAGTTACTGTTTCAGTCGCTATTTTCGGTACAACTGATTTTACTACTTTTTACTAGTGACTGTTTCAATCGCTGTTTTCGGTCCAACGGATTTTACTACTTTTTATTAGTGACAGTCTCAGTCGCTGTTTTCGGTCCAACGGATTTTACTACTTTTTATTAGTGACTGTTTCAGTCGGTATTTTCGGTCCAACTGATTTTACTACTTTTTACTTGTGACTGTTTCAGTCGCTGTTTTCGGTTAAACTGATTTTACTACTATTTGCTAGTGACTGTTTGAGTCGCTGGTTTCGGTCCAACTGATTTTAATACATTTTACTAGCGACCGTTTCAGCCGCTATTTTCGGTCCAACTGATTTTACCACTTTTTACTTGTGACTGTTTCAGTCGCTGTTTTGGGTCCAACGGATTTTACTACTTTTTACTAGTTACTGTTTCAGTCGCTATTTTCGGTCCAACTGATTTTACTAATTTTTACTAGTGACTGTTTCAATCGCTCTTTTCGGTCCAACGGATTTTACTACTTTTTATTAGTGACCGTCTCAGTCGCTGTTTTCGGTCCAACGGATTTTACTACTTTTTATTAGTGACTGTTTCAGTCGGTATTTTCGGTCCAACTGATTTTACTACTTTTTGCTAGTGACTGTTTCAGTCGCGATTTTCGGTCCAACTGATTTTACTACTTTTTGCTAGTGACTGTTTCAGTCGCTATTTTCGGTCCAACTGATTTTACTACTTTTTACTAGTGACTGTTTCAGTCGCTATTTTCGGTCCAACTGACTTTATTACTTTTTACTACTGATTGTTTCAGTCGCTATTTTCGGTCCAACTGATTTTACTACTTTTTTCTAGTGACTGTTTCAGTCGCTGTTTTGGGTCCAACGGATTTTACTACTTTTTACTAGTGACTGTTTCAGTCTCTATTTTCGGTCCAAATGATTTTACTACGTTTTACTGGTGACTGTTTCAGTCGCTGTTTTGGGTCCAACGGATTTTAATACTTTTTACTAGTGACTGTTTCAGTCGCTGTTTTCGGTGCAACGGATTTTACTACTTTTTACTAGTTACTGTTTCAGTCGCTGTTTTCGGTCCAAGGGATTTTACTACTTTCTATTAGTGACTGTTTCAGTCGGTATTTTCGGTCCAACTGATTTTACTAATTTTTTCTAGTGACTGTTTCAGTCGCTGTTTTGGGTCCAACGGATTTTACTACTTTTTACTAGTGACTGTTTCAGTCTCTATTTTCGGTCCAACTGATTTTACTACGTTTTACTGGTGACTGTTTCAGTCGCTGTTTTGGGTCCAACGGATTTTACTACTTTTTACTAGTGACTGTTTCAGTCGCTGTTTTCGGTCCAACTGATTTTACTACTTTTTACTAGTGACTGTTTCAATCGCTCTTTTCGGTCCATCGGATTTTACTACTTTTTATTAGTAACCGTCTCAGTCGCTGTTTTCGGTCCAACGGATTTTACTACTTTTTATTAGTGACTGTTTCAGTCGGTATTTTCGGTCTAACTGATTTTACTACTTTTTACGAGTGACTGTTTCAGTCGCTGTTTTGGGTCCAACTGATTTTACTACTTTTTACTTGTGACTGTTTCAGTCGCTGTTTTCGGTCCAACTGATTTTATTACTTTTTACTACTGATTGTTTCAGTCGCTATTTTCGGTCCAACTGATTTTACTACTTTTTTCTAGTGACTGTTTCAGTCGCTGTTTTGGGTCCAACTGATTTTACTACTTTTTACTAGTGACTGTTTCAGTCGCTATTTTCGGCCCAACTGATTTTACTACGTTTTACTGGTGACTGTTTCAGTCGCTATTTTCGGTTCAACTGATTTTACTACTTTTTACTAGTGACTGTTTCAGTCGCTGTTTTCGGTCCAACTGATTTTATTACTTTTTACTGCTGATTGTTTCAGTCGCTATTTTCGGTCCAACTGATTTTACTACTTTTTTCTAGTGACTGTTTCAGTCGCTGTTTTGGGTTCAACGGATTTTACTACTTTTTACTAGTGACTGTTTCAGTCGCTGGTTTTTATTCAACTGATTTTATTACTTTTTACTAGTGACTGTTTCAGTCGCTATTTTCGGTCCAACTAATTTTACTAATTTTTATTAGTGACCGTCTCAGTCGCTGTTTTCGGTCCAAGGGATTTTACTACTTTCTATTAGTGACTGTTTCAGTCGGTATTTTAGGTCCAACTGATTTTACTACTTTTTACTAGTGACCGTTTCAGTTGCTGTTTTGGGTCCAACGGATTTTATTACTTTTTACTAGTGACTGTTTCAGTCGCTATTTTCGGTTCAACTGATTTTACTACTTTTTACTAGTGACTGTTTCAGTCGCTATTTTCGGTCCAACTGATTTTATTGCTTTTTACTACTGACTGTTTCAGTCGCTATTTTCGGTCCAATTGATTTTACTACTTTTTTGTACTTATTGTTTCAGTCGCTGTTTTCGGTTAAACTGATTTTACTACTTTTTACTAGTGACTGTTTCAGTCGCTATTTTCGGTCCAACTGATTTTATTACTTTTTACTACTGACCGTTTCAGTCGCTATTTTCGGTCCAACTGATTTTACTACTCTTTTCTAGTGACAGTTTCAGTCGCTGTTTTGGGTCCAACGGATTTTACTGCTTTTTGCTAGTGACTGTTTCAGTCGCTATTTTCGGTCCAACTGATTTTACTACTCTTTTCTAGTGACCGTTTCAGTTGCTGTTTTGGGTCCAACTGATTTTACTACTTTTTTCTAGTGACTGTTTCAGTCGCTGTTTTGGGTCCAACGGATTTTACTACTTTTTACTAGTGACTGTTTCAGTCTCTATTTTCGGTCCAACTGATTTTACTACGTTTTACTGGTGACTGTTTCAGTCGCTGTTTTGGGTCCAACGGATTTTACTACTTTTTACTAGTGACTGTTTCAGTCGCTGTTTTCGGTCCAACGGACTTTACTACTTTTTACTAGTTACTGTTTCAGTCGCTATTTTCGGTCCAACTGATTTTACTACTTTTTACTAGTGACTGTTTCAATCGCTCTTTTCGGTCCAACGGATTTTACTACTTTTTATTAGTAACCGTCTCAGTCGCTGTTTTCGGTCCAACGGATTTTACTACTTTTTATTAGTGACTGTTTCAGTCGGTATTTTCGGTCCAACTGATTTTACTACTTTTTACTAGTGACCGTTTCAGTTGCTGTTTTGGGTCCAACGGATTTTATTACTTTTTGCTAGTGACTGTTTCAGTCGCTATTTTCGGTTCAACTGATTTTACTACTTTTTACTAGTGACTGTTTCAGTCGCTATTTTCAGTCCAACTGATTTTATTGCTTTTTACTACTGACTGTTTCAGTCGCTATTTTCGGTCCAATTGATTTTACTACTTTTTACTACTTATTGTTTCAGTCGCTGTTTCCGGTTAAACTGATTTTACTACTTTTTACTAGTGACTGTTTCAGTCGCTATTTTCGGTCCAACTGATTTTATTACTTTTTACTACTGACTGTTTCAGTCGCTATTTTCGGTACAACTGATTTTACTACTCTTTTCTAGTGACTGTTTCAGTCGCTGTTTTGGGTCCAACGGATTTTACTGCTTTTTACTAGCGACTGTTTCAGTCATTATTTTCGGTCCAACTGATTTTACTATTTTTTATTAGTGACCGTCTCAGTCGCTGTTTTCGGTCCAACGGATTTTACTACTTTTTATTAGTGACTGTTTCAGTCGGTATTTTCGGTCCAACTGAATTTACTACTTTTTACTAGTGACTGTTTCAGTCGCTGTTTTGGGTCCAACGGATTTTACTACTTTTTGCTAGTGACTGTTTCAGTCGCTATTTTCGGTTCAACTGATTTTACTACTTTTTACTAGTGACTGTTTCAGTCGCTATTTTCGGTCCAACTGATTTTATTGCTTTTCATTACTGACTGTTTCAATCGCTATTTTGGGTCCAATTGATTTTACTACTTCTTGCTAGTGACTGTTTCAGTCTCTATTTTCGGTTCAACTGATTTTACTACTTTTAACTAGTGACTGTTCAGTCGCTATTTTCGGTCCAACTGATTTTATTACTTTTTACTACTGACTGTTTCAGTCGCTATTTTCGGTCCAACTGATTTTACTACTTTTTACTAGCGACGGTTTCAGCCGCTATTTTCGGTCCAACTGATTTTACTACTTTTTACTTGTGACTGTTTTAGTCGCTGTTTTCGGTCCAACTGATTTTACTACTTTTTACTAGTGACTGTTTCAGTCGCTATTTTCGGTCCAACTGATTTTACTACTTTTCATTAGTGACTGTTTCAGTCGCTGGTTTCGGTCCAACTGATTATACTACTTTTTACTAGTGACTGTTTCAGTCGCTATTTTGGGTCCAACGAATTTTATTACTTTTTACTATTGACTGTTTGAGTCGCTGGTTTCGGTTCAACTGATTTTATTACTTTTTACTAGCGACGGTTTTAGCCGCTATTTTCGGTCCAACTGATTTTACCACTTTTTACTTGTGACTGTTTCAGTCGCTGTTTTGGGTCCAACGGATTTTACTACTTTTTACTAGTTACTGTTTCAGTCGCTATTTTCGGTCCAACTGATTTTACTACTTTTTACTAGTGACTGTTTCAGTCGCTCTTTTCGGTCCAACGGATTTTACTACTTTTTATTAGTGACCGTCTCAGTCGCTGTTTTCGGTCCAACGGATTTTACTACTTTTTGCTAGTGACTGTTTCAGTCGCTATTTTCGGTCCAACTGATTTTACTACTTTTTGCTAGTGACTGTTTCAGTCGCTATTTTCGGTCCAACTGATTTTACTACTTTTTACTAGTGACTGTTTCAGTCGCTATTTTCGGTCCAACTGATTTTATTACTTTTTACTACTGATTGTTTCAGTCGCTATTTTCGGTCCAACTGATTTTACTACTTTTTTCTAGTGACTGTTTCAGTCGCTGTTTTGGGTCCAATTGATTTTACTACGTTTTACTGGTGACTGTTTCAGTCGCTGTTTTGGGTCGAACGGATTTTACTACTTTTTACTAGTGACTGTTTCAGTCGCTGTTTTCGGTCCAACGGATTTTACTACTTTTTACTAGTTACTGTTTCAGTCGCTATTTTCGGTACAACTGATTTTACTACTTTTTACTAGTGACTGTTTCAATCGCTGTTTTCGGTCCAACGGATTTTACTACTTTTTATTAGTGACAGTCTCAGTCGCTGTTTTCGGTCCAACGGATTTTACTACTTTTTATTAGTGACTGTTTCAGTCGGTATTTTCGGTCCAACTGATTTTACTACTTTTTACTTGTGACTGTTTCAGTCGCTGTTTTCGGTTAAACTGATTTTACTACTATTTGCTAGTGACTGTTTGAGTCGCTGGTTTCGGTCCAACTGATTTTAATACATTTTACTAGCGACCGTTTCAGCCGCTATTTTCGGTCCAACTGATTTTACCACTTTTTACTTGTGACTGTTTCAGTCGCTGTTTTGGGTCCAACGGATTTTACTACTTTTTACTAGTTACTGTTTCAGTCGCTATTTTCGGTCCAACTGATTTTACTAATTTTTACTAGTGACTGTTTCAATCGCTCTTTTCGGTCCAACGGATTTTACTACTTTTTATTAGTGACCGTCTCAGTCGCTGTTTTCGGTCCAACGGATTTTACTACTTTTTATTAGTGACTGTTTCAGTCGGTATTTTCGGTCCAACTGATTTTACTACTTTTTGCTAGTGACTGTTTCAGTCGCGATTTTCGGTCCAACTGATTTTACTACTTTTTGCTAGTGACTGTTTCAGTCGCTATTTTCGGTCCAACTGATTTTACTACTTTTTACTAGTGACTGTTTCAGTCGCTATTTTCGGTCCAACTGACTTTATTACTTTTTACTACTGATTGTTTCAGTCGCTATTTTCGGTCCAACTGATTTTACTACTTTTTTCTAGTGACTGTTTCAGTCGCTGTTTTGGGTCCAACGGATTTTACTACTTTTTACTAGTGACTGTTTCAGTCTCTATTTTCGGTCCAAATGATTTTACTACGTTTTACTGGTGACTGTTTCAGTCGCTGTTTTGGGTCCAACGGATTTTAATACTTTTTACTAGTGACTGTTTCAGTCGCTGTTTTCGGTGCAACGGATTTTACTACTTTTTACTAGTTACTGTTTCAGTCGCTGTTTTCGGTCCAAGGGATTTTACTACTTTCTATTAGTGACTGTTTCAGTCGGTATTTTCGGTCCAACTGATTTTACTAATTTTTTCTAGTGACTGTTTCAGTCGCTGTTTTGGGTCCAACGGATTTTACTACTTTTTACTAGTGACTGTTTCAGTCTCTATTTTCGGTCCAACTGATTTTACTACGTTTTACTGGTGACTGTTTCAGTCGCTGTTTTGGGTCCAACGGATTTTACTACTTTTTACTAGTGACTGTTTCAGTCGCTGTTTTCTGTCCAACTGATTTTACTACTTTTTACTAGTGACTGTTTCAATCGCTCTTTTCGGTCCATCGGATTTTACTACTTTTTATTAGTAACCGTCTCAGTCGCTGTTTTCGGTCCAACGGATTTTACTACTTTTTATTAGTGACTGTTTCAGTCGGTATTTTCGGTCTAACTGATTTTACTACTTTTTACGAGTGACTGTTTCAGTCGCTGTTTTGGGTCCAACTGATTTTACTACTTTTTACTTGTGACTGTTTCAGTCGCTGTTTTCGGTCCAACTGATTTTATTACTTTTTACTACTGATTGTTTCAGTCGCTATTTTCGGTCCAACTGATTTTACTACTTTTTTCTAGTGACTGTTTCAGTCGCTGTTTTGGGTCCAACTGATTTTACTACTTTTTACTAGTGACTGTTTCAGTCGCTATTTTCGGCCCAACTGATTTTACTACGTTTTACTGGTGACTGTTTCAGTCGCTATTTTCGGTTCAACTGATTTTACTACTTTTTACTAGTGACTGTTTCAGTCGCTGTTTTCGGTCCAACTGATTTTATTACTTTTTACTGCTGATTGTTTCAGTCGCTATTTTCGGTCCAACTGATTTTACTACTTTTTTCTAGTGACTGTTTCAGTCGCTGTTTTGGGTTCAACGGATTTTACTACTTTTTACTAGTGACTGTTTCAGTCGCTGGTTTTTATTCAACTGATTTTATTACTTTTTACTAGTGACTGTTTCAGTCGCTATTTTCGGTCCAACTAATTTTACTAATTTTTATTAGTGACCGTCTCAGTCGCTGTTTTCGGTCCAAGGGATTTTACTACTTTCTATTAGTGACTGTTTCAGTCGGTATTTTAGGTCCAACTGATTTTACTACTTTTTACTAGTGACCGTTTCAGTTGCTGTTTTGGGTCCAACGGATTTTATTACTTTTTACTAGTGACTGTTTCAGTCGCTATTTTCGGTTCAACTGATTTTACTACTTTTTACTAGTGACTGTTTCAGTCGCTATTTTCGGTCCAACTGATTTTATTGCTTTTTACTACTGACTGTTTCAGTCGCTATTTTCGGTCCAATTGATTTTACTACTTTTTTGTACTTATTGTTTCAGTCGCTGTTTTCGGTTAAACTGATTTTACTACTTTTTACTAGTGACTGTTTCAGTCGCTATTTTCGGTCCAACTGATTTTATTACTTTTTACTACTGACCGTTTCAGTCGCTATTTTCGGTCCAACTGATTTTACTACTCTTTTCTAGTGACAGTTTCAGTCGCTGTTTTGGGTCCAACGGATTTTACTGCTTTTTGCTAGTGACTGTTTCAGTCGCTATTTTCGGTCCAACTGATTTTACTACTCTTTTCTAGTGACCGTTTCAGTTGCTGTTTTGGGTCCAACGGATTTTATTACTTTTTGCTAGTGACTGTTTCAGTCGCTGTTTTCGGTTCAACTGATTTTACTACTTTTTACTAGTGACTGTTTCAGTCGCTATTTTCGGTCCAACTGATTTTATTGCTTTTTACTACTGACTGTTTCAGTCGGTATTTTCGGTCCAACTGATTTTACTATTTTTTATTAGTGACCGTCTCAGTCGCTGTTTTCGGTCCAACGGATTTTACTACTTTTTATTAGTGACTGTTTCAGTCGGTATTTTCGGTCCAACTGATTTTACTACTTTTTACTAGTGACTGTTTCAGTCGCTGTTTTGGGTCCAACGGATTTTACTACTTTTTGCTAGTGACTGTTTCAGTCGCTATTTTCGGTTCAACTGATTTTACTACTTTTTACTAGTGACTGTTTCAGTCGCTATTTTCGGTCCAACTGATTTTATAGCTTTTTATTACTGACTGTTTCAGTCGCTATTTTGGGTCCAATTGATTTTACTACTTCTTGCTATTGACTGTTTCAGTCGCTATTTTCGGTTCAACTGATTTTACTACTTTTACTAGTGACTGTTCAGTCGCTATTTTCGGTCCAACTGATTTTATTACTTTTTACTACTGACTGTTTCAGTCGCTATTTTCGGTCCAACTGATTTTACTACTTTTTACTTGTGACTGTTTCAGTCGCTGTTTTGGGTCCAACTGATTTTACTACTTTTTACTAGTGACTGTTTCAATCGCTATTTTCGGTTTAACGGATTTTACTACTTTTTATTAGTTACCGTCTCAGTCGCTGTTTTCGGTCCAACGGATTTTACTACTTTTTTTTAGTGACTGTTTCAGTCGGTATTGTCGGTCCAACTGATTTTACTACTTTTTACTAATGACTGTTTCAGTCGCTGTTTTGGGTCCAACGGATTTTACTACTTTTTGCTAGTGACTGTTTCAGTCGCTATTTTCGGTTCAACTGATTTTACTACTTTTTACTAGTGACTGTTCAGTCGCTATTTTCGGTCCAACTGATTTTACTACTCTCTTCTAGTGACTGTTTCAGTCGGTGTTTTCGGCCCAACTGATTATACTACGTTTTACTGGTGACTGTTTCAGTCGCTATTTTCGGTTCAACTGATTTTACTACTTTTTACTAGTGACTGTTTCAGTCGCTATTTTCGGTCCAACTGATTTTATTACTTTTTACTACTGACTGTTTCAGTCGCTATTTTCGGTCCAACTGATTTTACTACTTTTTTCTAGTGACTGTTTCAGTCGGTATTTTCGGTCCAACTGATTTTACTACTTTTTACTAGTGACTGTTTCAGTCGCTGTTTTGGGTCCAACGGATTTTACTACGTTTTACTAGCGACGGTTTCAGCCGCTATTTTCGGTCCAACTGATTTTACTACTTTTTACTTGTGACTGTTTCAGTCGCTGTTTTGGGTCCAACTGATTTTATTACTTTTTACTAGTGACTGTTTCAATCGCTCTCTTCGGTCCAACGGATTTTACTACTTTTTATTAGTGACCGTCTCAGTCGCTGTTTTCGGTCCAACGGATTTTACTACTTTTTATTAGTGAGTTTCAGTCGGTATTGTCGGTCCAACTGATTTTACTGCTTTTTACTAGTGACTGTTTCAGTCGCTGTTTTGGGTCCAACGGATTTTACTACTTTTTGCTAGTGACTGTTTCAGTCGCTATTTTCGGTTCAACTGATTTTACTACTTTTTACTAGTGACTGTTCAGTCGCTATTTTCGGTCCAACTGATTTTATTACTTTTTACTACTGACTGTTTCAGTCGCTATTTTGGGTATAACTGATTTTACTACTCTTTTCTAGTGACTGTTTCAGTCGCTGTTTTCGGCCAACTGATTTTACTACGTTTTACTTTTGACTGTTTCAGTCGCTATTTTCGGTTCAATTGATTTTACTACTCTTTTCTAGTGACTGTTTCAGTCGCTGTTTTGGGTCCAACTGATTTTACTACTTTTTGCTAGTGACTGTTTCAGTCGCTATTTTCGGTTCAACTGATTTTACTACTTTTTACTAGTGACTGCTTCAGTCGCTATTTTCGGTCCAACTGATTTTATTGCTTTTTATTACTGACTGTTTCAGTCGCTATTTTGGGTCCAATTGATTTTACTACTTCTTGCTAGTGACTGTTTCAGTCGCTATTTTCGGTTCAACTGATTTTACTACTCTTTTCTAATGACTGTTTCAGTCGCTGTTTTGGGTCCAACTGATTTTACTACTTTTTGCTAGTGACTGTTTCAGTCGCTGTTTTCGGTTCAACTGATTTTACTACTTTTTACTAGTGACTGTTTCAGTCGCTATTTTCGGTCCAACTGATTTTATTGCTTTTTACTACTGACTGTTTCAGTCGGTATTTTCGGTCCAACTGATTTTACTATTTTTTATTAGTGACCGTCTCAGTCGCTGTTTTCGGTCCAACGGATTTTACTACTTTTTATTAGTGACTGTTTCAGTCGGTATTTTCGGTCCAACTGATTTTACTACTTTTTACTAGTGACTGTTTCAGTCGCTGTTTTGGGTCCAACGGATTTTACTACTTTTTGCTAGTGACTGTTTCAGTCGCTATTTTCGGTTCAACTGATTTTACTACTTTTTACTAGTGACTGTTTCAGTCGCTATTTTCGGTCCAACTGATTTTATAGCTTTTTATTACTGACTGTTTCAGTCGCTATTTTGGGTCCAATTGATTTTACTACTTCTTGCTATTGACTGTTTCAGTCGCTATTTTCGGTTCAACTGATTTTACTACTTTTACTAGTGACTGTTCAGTCGCTATTTTCGGTCCAACTGATTTTATTACTTTTTACTACTGACTGTTTCAGTCGCTATTTTCGGTCCAACTGATTTTACTACTTTTTACTTGTGACTGTTTCAGTCGCTGTTTTGGGTCCAACTGATTTTACTACTTTTTACTAGTGACTGTTTCAATCGCTATTTTCGGTTTAACGGATTTTACTACTTTTTATTAGTTACCGTCTCAGTCGCTGTTTTCGGTCCAACGGATTTTACTACTTTTTTTTAGTGACTGTTTCAGTCGGTATTGTCGGTCCAACTGATTTTACTACTTTTTACTAATGACTGTTTCAGTCGCTGTTTTGGGTCCAACGGATTTTACTACTTTTTGCTAGTGACTGTTTCAGTCGCTATTTTCGGTTCAACTGATTTTACTACTTTTTACTAGTGACTGTTCAGTCGCTATTTTCGGTCCAACTGATTTTACTACTCTCTTCTAGTGACTGTTTCAGTCGGTGTTTTCGGCCCAACTGATTATACTACGTTTTACTGGTGACTGTTTCAGTCGCTATTTTCGGTTCAACTGATTTTACTACTTTTTACTAGTGACTGTTTCAGTCGCTATTTTCGGTCCAACTGATTTTATTACTTTTTACTACTGACTGTTTCAGTCGCTATTTTCGGTCCAACTGATTTTACTACTCTTTTCTAGTGACTGTTTCAGTCGGTATTTTCGGTCCAACTGATTTTACTACTTTTTACTAGTGACTGTTTCAGTCGCTGTTTTGGGTCCAACGGATTTTACTACGTTTTACTAGCGACGGTTTCAGCCGCTATTTTCGGTCCAACTGATTTTACTACTTTTTACTTGTGACTGTTTCAGTCGCTGTTTTGGGTCCAACTGATTTTATTACTTTTTACTAGTGACTGTTTCAATCGCTCTCTTCGGTCCAACGGATTTTACTACTTTTTATTAGTGACCGTCTCAGTCGCTGTTTTCGGTCCAACGGATTTTACTACTTTTTATTAGTGAGTTTCAGTCGGTATTGTCGGTCCAACTGATTTTACTGCTTTTTACTAGTGACTGTTTCAGTCGCTGTTTTGGGTCCAACGGATTTTACTACTTTTTGCTAGTGACTGTTTCAGTCGCTATTTTCGGTTCAACTGATTTTACTACTTTTTACTAGTGACTGTTCAGTCGCTATTTTCGGTCCAACTGATTTTATTACTTTTTACTACTGACTGTTTCAGTCGCTATTTTGGGTATAACTGATTTTACTACTCTTTTCTAGTGACTGTTTCAGTCGCTGTTTTCGGCCAACTGATTTTACTACGTTTTACTTTTGACTGTTTCAGTCGCTATTTTCGGTTCAATTGATTTTACTACTCTTTTCTAGTGACTGTTTCAGTCGCTGTTTTGGGTCCAACTGATTTTACTACTTTTTGCTAGTGACTGTTTCAGTCGCTATTTTCGGTTCAACTGATTTTACTACTTTTTACTAGTGACTGCTTCAGTCGCTATTTTCGGTCCAACTGATTTTATTGCTTTTCATTACTGACTGTTTCAGTCGCTATTTTGGGTCCAATTGATTTTACTACTTCTTGCTAGTGACTGTTTCAGTCGCTATTTTCGGTTCAACTGATTTTACTACTTTTAACTAGTGACTGTTCAGTCGCTATTTTCGGTCCAACTGATTTTATTACTTTTTACTACTGACTGTTTCAGTCGCTATTTTCGGTCCAACTGATTTTACTACTCTTTTCTAGTGACTGTTTCAATCGGTATTTTTGGTCCAACTGATTTTACTACTTTTTACTTGTGACTGTTTCAGTCGCTGTTTTGGGTCCAACGGATTTTACTACTTTTTATTAGTGACTGTTTCAGTCGGTATTGTCGGTCCAACTGATTTTACTACTTTTTACTAGTGACTGTTTCAGTCGCTGTTTTGGGTCCAACGGATTTTACTACTTTTTGCTAGTGACTGTTTCAGTCGCTATTTTCGGTCCAACTGATTTTATTACTTTTTACTACTGACTGTTTCAGTCGCTATTTTCGGTCCAACTGATTTTACAACTCTTTTCTAGTGACTGTTTCAGTCGCTGTTTTGGGTCTAACGGATTTTACTACTTTTTAGTAGTGACTGTTTCAGTCGCTATTTTCGGTCCAACTGGTTTTATTACTTTTTACTACTGACTCTTTCAGTCGCTATTTTCGGTCCAACTGATTTTACTACTCTTTTCTAGTGACTGTTTCAGTCGCTGTTTTGGGTCCAACGGATTTTACTACTTTTTAGTAGTGACTGTTTCAGTCGCTATTTTCGGTCCAACTGGTTTTACTACTTTTTACTTGTGACTGTTTCAGTCGCTGTTTTGGGTCCAACGGATTTTACTACTTTTTACTAGTGACTGTTTCAGTCACTGGTTTCGGTTCCACTGATTTTATTACTTTTTACTAGTGACTGTTTCAGTCGCTGGTTTCGGTTCAACTGATTTTATTACTTTTTACTAGTGACTGTTTCAGTCGCTATTTTCGGTCCAACTGATTTTACTACTTTTTATTAGTGACCTTTTCAGTTGCTGTTTTCGGTCCAACGGATTTTAATACTTTTTATTAGTGACTGTTTCAGTCGGTATTTTCGGTCCAACTGATTTTACTACTTTTTGCTAGTGACTGTTTCAGTCGCTATTTTCGGTTAAACTGATTTTACTACTTTTTACTAGTGACTGTTTCAGTCGCTATTTTCGGCTCAACTGATTTTACTACTTTTTACTAGTGACTGTTTCAGTCGCTGTTTTGGGTCCAACGGATTTTACTACTTTTTACTAGTGACTGTTTCAGTCGCTGGTTTTGGTTCAACTGATTTTATTACTTTTTACTAGTGACTGTTTCAGTCGGTATTTTCGGTCCAACTGATTTTACTACTTTTTACTAGTGACTGTTTCAGTCGCTGTTTTGGGTCCAACGGATTTTACTACTTTTTGCTAGTGACTGTTTCAGTCGCTATTTTCGGTTCAACTGATTTTACTACTTTTTACTAGTGACTGTTTCAGTCGCTATTTTCGGTCCAACTGATTTTATTACTTTTTACTACTGATTGTTTCAGTCGCTATTTTCGGTCCAACTGATTTTACTACTTTTTTCTAGTGACTGTTTCAGTTGCTGTTTTGGGTCCAACGGATTTTACTACTTTTTACTAGTGACTCTTTCAGTCGCTGGTTTTGGTTCAACTGATTTTATTACTTTTTACTAGTGACTGTTTCAGTCGCTATTTTCGGTCCAACTGATTTTACTACTTTTTATTAGTGACTGTTTCAGTCGGTATTTTCGGTCCAACTGATTTTACTACTTTTTACTAGTGACTGTTTCAGTCGCTGTTTTGGGTCCAACGGATTTTACTACTTTTTGCTAGTGACTGTTTCAGTCGCTATTTTCGGTTCAACTGATTTTACTACTTTTTACTAGTGACTGTTTCAGTCGCTATTTTCGGTCCAACTGATTTTATTGCTTTTTACTACTGACTGTTTCAGTCGCTATTTTCGGTCCAGTTCATTTTACTACTTTTTACTACTTATTGTTTCAGTCGCTGTTTTAGGTTAAACTGATTTTACTACTTTTTGCTAGTGACTGTTTCAGTCGCTGTTTTGGGTCCAACTGATTTTACTACTTTTTATTAGTGACTGTTTCAGTCGGTATTTTCTGTCCAACTGATTTTACTACTTTTTACTAGTGACTGTTTCAGTCGCTGTTTTGGGTCCAACGGATTTTACTACTTTTTGCTAGTGACTGTTTCAGTCGCTATTTTCGGTTCAACTGATTTTACTACTTTTTACTAGTGACTGTTTCAGTCGCTATTTTCGGTCCAACTGATTTTATTGCTTTTTACTACTGACTGTTTCAGTCGCTATTTTCGGTCCAGTTTATTTTACTACTTTTTACTACTTATTGTTTCAGTCGCTGTTTTAGGTTAAACTGATTTTACTACTTTTTTCTAGTGACTGTTTCAATCGGTATTTTTGGTCCAACTGATTTTACTACTTTTTACTTGTGACTGTTTCAGTCGCTGTTTTGGGTCCAACGGATTTTACTACTTTTTATTAGTGACTGTTTCAGTCGGTATTGTCGGTCCAACTGATTTTACTACTTTTTACTAGTGACTGTTTCAGTCGCTGTTTTGGGTCCAACGGATTTTACTACTTTTTGCTAGTGACTGTTTCAGTTGCTATTTTCGGTCCAACTGATTTTATTACTTTTTACTACTGACTGTTTCAGTCGCTATTTTCGGTCCAACTGATTTTACAACTCTTTTCTAGTGACTGTTTCAGTCGCTGGTTTTTATTCAACTGATTTTATTACTTTTTACTAGTGACTGTTTCAGTCGCTATTTTCGGTCCAACTAATTTTACTAATTTTTATTAGTGACCGTCTCAGTCGCTGTTTTCGGTCCAAGGGATTTTACTACTTTCTATTAGTGACTGTTTCAGTCGGTATTTTCGGTCCAACTGATTTTACTACTTTTTACTAGTGACCGTTTCAGTTGCTGTTTTGGGTCCAACGGATTTTATTACTTTTTACTAGTGACTGTTTCAGTCGCTATTTTCGGTTCAACTGATTTTACTACTTTCTATTAGTGACTGTTTCAGTCGGTATTTTCGGTCCAACTGATTTTACTACTTTTTACTAGTGACCGTTTCAGTTGCTGTTTTGGGTCCAACGGATTTTATTACTTTTTACTACTGACTGTTTCAGTCGCTATTTTCGGTCCAATTGATTTTACTACTTTTTTGTACTTATTGTTTCAGTCGCTGTTTTCGGTTAAACTGATTTTACTACTTTTTACTAGTGACTGTTTCAGTCGCTATTTTCGGTCCAACTGATTTTATTACTTTTTACTACTGACCGTTTCAGTCGCTATTTTCGGTCCAACTGATTTTACTACTCTTTTCTAGTGACTGTTTCAGTCGCTGTTTTGGGTCCAACGGATTTTACTGCTTTTTGCTAGTGACTGTTTCAGTCGCTATTTTCGGTCCAACTGATTTTACTACTCTTTTCTAGTGACCGTTTCAGTTGCTGTTTTGGGTCCAACGGATTTTATTACTTTTTGCTAGTGACTGTTTCAGTCGCTGTTTTCGGTTCAACTGATTTTACTACTTTTTACTAGTGACTGTTTCAGTCGCTATTTTCGGTCCAACTGATTTTATTGCTTTTTACTACTGACTGTTTCAGTCGGTATTTTCGGTCCAACTGATTTTACTATTTTTTATTAGTGACCGTCTCAGTCGCTGTTTTCGGTCCAACGGATTTTACTAATTTTTATTAGTGACTGTTTCAGTCGGTATTTTCGGTCCAACTGATTTTACTACTTTTTACTAGTGACTGTTTCAGTCGCTGTTTTGGGTCCAACGGATTTTACTACTTTTTGCTAGTGACTGTTTCAGTCGCTATTTTCGGTTCAACTGATTTTACTACTTTTTACTAGTGACTGTTTCAGTCGCTATTTTCGGTCCAACTGATTTTATTGCTTTTTATTACTGACTGTTTCAGTCGCTATTTTGGGTCCAATTGATTTTACTACTTCTTGCTATTGACTGTTTCAGTCGCTATTTTCGGTCCAACTGATTTTACTACTTTTTATTAGTGACTGTTTCAGTCGGTATTTTCGGTCCAACTGATTTTACTACTTTTTACTAGTGACTGTTTCAGTCGCTGTTTTGGGTGCAACGGATTTTACTACTTTTTGCTAGTGACTGTTTCAGTCGCTATTTTCGGTTCAACTGATTTTACTACTTTTTACTAGTGACTGTTTCTGTCGCTATTTTCGGTCCAACTGATTTTATTGCTTTTTACTACTGACTGTTTCAGTCGCTATTTTCGGTCCAGTTTATTTTACTACTTTTTACTACTTATTGTTTCAGTCGCTGTTTTAGGTTAAACTGATTTTACTACTTTTTGCTAGTGACTGTTTCAGTCGCTGTTTTGGGTCCAACTGATTTTACTACTTTTTATTAGTGACTGTTTCAGTCGGTATTTTCGGTCCAACTGATTTTACTACTTTTTACTAGTGACTGTTTCAGTCGCTGTTTTGGGTCCAACGGATTTTACTACTTTTTGCTAGTGACTGTTTCAGTCGCTATTTTCGGTTCAACTGATTTTACTACTTTTTACTAGTGACTGTTTCAGTCGCTATTTTCGGTCCAACTGATTTTATTGCTTTTTACTACTGACTGTTTCAGTCGCTATTTTCGGTCCAGTTTATTTTACTACTTTTTACTACTTATTGTTTCAGTCGCTGTTTTAGGTTAAACTGATTTTACTACTTTTTTCTAGTGACTGTTCCAATCGGTATTTTTAGTCCAACTGATTTTACTACTTTTTACTTGTGACTGTTTCAGTCGCTGTTTTGGGTCCAACGGATTTTACTACTTTTTGCTAGTGACTGTTTCAATCGCTATTTTCGGTCCAACTGATTTTATTACTTTTTACTACTGACTGTTTCAGTCGCTATTTTCGGTCCAACTGATTTTACAACTCTTTTCTAGTGACTGTTTCAGTCGCTGGTTTTTATTCAACTTATTTTATTACTTTTTACTAGTGACTGTTTCAGTCGCTATTTTCGGTCCAACTAATTTTACTAATTTTTATTAGTGACCGTCTCAGTCGCTGTTTTCGGTCCAAGGGATTTTACTACTTTCTATTAGTGACTGTTTCAGTCGGTATTTTCGGTCCAACTGATTTTACTACTTTTTACTAGTGACCGTTTCAGTTGCTGTTTTGGGTCCAACGGATTTTATTACTTTTTAATAGTGACTGTTTCAGTCGCTATTTTCGTTTCAACTGATTTTACTTCTTTTTACTAGTGACTGTTTCAGTCGCTATTTTCGGTCCAACTGATTTTATTGCTTTTTACTACTGACTGTTTCAGTCGCTATTTTCGGTCCAATTGATTTTACTACTTTTTTGTACTTATTGTTTCAGTCGCTGTTTTCGGTTAAACTGATTTTACTACTTTTTACTAGTGACTGTTTCAGTCGCTATTTTCGGTCCAACTGATTTTATTACTTTTTACTACTGACCGTTTCAGTCGCTATTTTCGGTCCAACTGATTTTACTACTCTTTTCTAGTGACTGTTTCAGTCGCTGTTTTGGGTCCAACGGATTTTACTGCTTTTTGCTAGTGACTGTTTCAGTCGCTATTTTCGGTCCAACTGATTTTACTACTCTTTTCTAGTGACCGTTTCAGTTGCTGTTTTGGGTCCAACGGATTTTATTACTTTTTGCTAGTGACTGTTTCAGTCGCTGTTTTCGGTTCAACTGATTTTACTACTTTTTACTAGTGACTGTTTCAGTCGCTATTTTCGGTCCAACTGATTTTATTGCTTTTTACTACTGACTGTTTCAGTCGGTATTTTCGGTCCAACTGATTTTACTATTTTTTATTAGTGACCGTCTCAGTCGCTGTTTTCGGTCCAACGGATTTTACTACTTTTTATTAGTGACTGTTTCAGTCGGTATTTTCGGTCCAACTGATTTTACTACTTTTTACTAGTGACTGTTTCAGTCGCTGTTTTGGGTCCAACGGATTTTACTACTTTTTGCTAGTGACTGTTTCAGTCGCTATTTTCGGTTCAACTGATTTTACTACTTTTTACTAGTGACTGTTTCAGTCGCTATTTTCGGTCCAACTGATTTTATTGCTTTTTATTACTGACTGTTTCAGTCGCTATTTTGGGTCCAATTGATTTTACTACTTCTTGCTATTGACTGTTTCAGTCGCTATTTTCGGTTCAACTGATTTTACTACTTTTAACTAGTGACTGTTCAGTCGCTATTTTCGGTCCAACTGATTTTATTACTTTTTACTACTGACTGTTTCAGTCGCTATTTTCGGTCCAACTGATTTTACTACTTTTTACTTGTGACTGTTTCAGTCGCTGTTTTGGGTCCAACTGATTTTACTACTTTTTACTAGTGACTGTTTCAATCGCTATTTTCGGTTTAACGGATTTTACTACTTTTTATTAGTTACCGTCTCAGTCGCTGTTTTCGGTCCAACGGATTTTACTACTTTTTTTTAGTGACTGTTTCAGTCGGTATTGTCGGTCCAACTGATTTTACTACTTTTTACTAATGACTGTTTCAGTCGCTGTTTTGGGTCCAACGGATTTTACTACTTTTTGCTAGTGACTGTTTCAGTCGCTATTTTCGGTTCAACTGATTTTACTACTTTTTACTAGTGACTGTTCAGTCGCTATTTTCGGTCCAACTGATTTTACTACTCTTTTCTAGTGACTGTTTCAGTCGGTGTTTTCGGCCCAACTGATTATACTACGTTTTACTGGTGACTGTTTCAGTCGCTATTTTCGGTTCAACTGATTTTACTACTTTTTACTAGTGACTGTTTCAGTCGCTATTTTCGGTCCAACTGATTTTATTACTTTTTACTACTGACTGTTTCAGTCGCTATTTTCGGTCCAACTGATTTTACTACTCTTTTCTAGTGACTGTTTCAGTCGGTATTTTCGGTCCAACTGAATTTACTACTTTTTACTAGTGACTGTTTCAGTCGCTGTTTTGGGTCCAACGGATTTTACTACGTTTTACTAGCGACGGTTTCAGCCGCTATTTTCGGTCCAACTGATTTTACTACTTTTTACTTGTGACTGTTTCAGTCGCTGTTTTGGGTCCAACTGATTTTACTACTTTTTACTAGTGACTGTTTCAATCGCTCTCTTCGGTCCAACGGATTTTACTACTTTTTATTAGTGACCGTCTCAGTCGCTGTTTTCGGTCCAACGGATTTTACTACTTTTTATTAGTGAGTTTCAGTCGGTATTGTCGGTCCAACTGATTTTACTGCTTTTTACTAGTGACTGTTTCAGTCGCTGTTTTCGGTTCAACTGATTTTACTACTTTTTACTAGTGACTGTTCAGTCGCTATTTTCGGTCCAACTGATTTTATTACTTTTTACTACTGACTGTTTCAGTCGCTATTTTGGGTATAACTGATTTTACTACTCTTTTCTAGTGACTGTTTCAGTCGCTGTTTTCGGCCCAACTGATTTTACTACTTTTTATTAGTGAGTTTCAGTCGGTATTGTCGGTCCAACTGATTTTACTGCTTTTTACTAGTGACTGTTTCAGTCGCTATTTTCGGTCCAACTGATTTTACTACTTTTTACTAGTGACTGTTTCAATCTCTCTTTTCGGTCCAACGGATTTTACTACTTTTTATTAGTGACCGTCTCAGTCGCTGTTTTCGGTCCAACGGATTTTACTACTTTTTATTAGTGAGTTTCAGTCGGTATTGTCGGTCCAACTGATTTTACTGCTTTTTACTAGTGACTGTTTCAGTCGCTATTTTCGGTTCAACTGATTTTACTACTTTTTACTAGTGACTGTTCAGTCGCTATTTTCGGTCCAACTGATTTTATTACTTTTTACTACTGATTGTTTCAGTCGCTATTTTCGGTCCAACTGATTTTACTACTTTTTTCTAGTGACTGTTTCAGTCGCTGTTTTGGGTCCAACGGATTTTACTACTTTTTACTAGTGACTGTTCCAGTCGCTGGTTTTGGTTCAACTGATTTTATTACTTTTTACTAGTGACTGTTTTAGTCGCTATTTTCGGTCCAACTGATTTTACTACTTTTTATTAGTGACTGTTTAAGTCGGTATTTTCAGTCCAACTGATTTTACTACTTTTTACTAGTGACTGTTTCAGTCGCTGTTTTGGGTCCAACGGATTTTACTACTTTTGCTAGTGACTGTTTCAGTCGCTATTTTCGGTTCAACTGATTTTACTACTTTTTACTAGTGACTGTTTCAGTCGCTATTTTCGGTCCAATTTATTTTACTACTTTTTACTACTTATTGTTTCAGTCGCTGTTTTCGTTTAAACTGATTTTACTACTTTTTGCTAGTGAATGTTTCAGTCGCTATTTTCGGTCCAACTGATTTTATTACTTTTTACTACTGACTGTTTCAGTCGCTATTTTCGGTCCAACTGATTTTACTACTCTTTTCTAGTGACTGTTTCAGTCGCTGTTTTCGGCCCAACTGATTTTACTACGTTTTACTTTTGACTGTTTCAGTCGCTATTTTCGGTTCAATTGATTTTACTACTTTTTACTAGTGACTGTTTCAGTCGCTATTTTCGGTCCAACTGATTTTATTACTTTTTACTACTGATTGTTTCAGTCGCTATTTTCGGTCCAACTGATTTTACTACTTTTTTCTAGTGACTGTTTCAGTCGCTGTTTTGGGTCCAACGGATTTTACTACTTTTTACTAGTGACTGTTTCAGTCGCTGGTTTTGGTTCAACTGATTTTATTACTTTTTACTAGTGACTGTTTTAGTCGCTATTTTCGGTCCAACTGATTTTACTACTTTTTATTAGTGACTGTTTAAGTCGGTATTTTCAGTCCAACTGATTTTACTACTTTTTACTAGTGACTGTTTCAGTCGCTGTTTTGGGTCCAACGGATTTTACTACTTTTGCTAGTGACTGTTTCAGTCGCTATTTTCGGTTCAACTGATTTTACTACTTTTTACTAGTGACTGTTTCAGTCGCTATTTTCGGTCCAATTTATTTTACTACTTTTTACTACTTATTGTTTCAGTCGCTGTTTTCGTTTAAACTGATTTTACTACTTTTTGCTAGTGAATGTTTCAGTCGCTATTTTCGGTCCAACTGATTTTATTACTTTTTACTACTGACTGTTTCAGTCGCTATTTTCGGTCCAACTGATTTTACTACTCTTTTCTAGTGACTGTTTCAGTCGCTGTTTTGGGTCCAACTGATTTTACTACTTTTTACTAGTGACTGTTTCAGTCGCTGTTTTGGGTCCAACGGATTTTACTACTTTTTGCTAGTGACTGTTTCAGTCGCTATTTTCGGTTCAACTGATTTTACTACTTTTTACTAGTGACTGCTTCAGTCGCTATTTTCGGTCCAACTGATTTTATTGCTTTTCATTACTGACTGTTTCAGTCGCTATTTTGGGTCCAATTGATTTTACTACTTCTTGCTAGTGACTGTTTCAGTCGCTATTTTCGGTTCAACTGATTTTACTACTTTTAACTAGTGACTGTTCAGTCGCTATTTTCGGTCCAACTGATTTTATTACTTTTTACTACTGACTGTTTCAGTCGCTATTTTCGGTCCAACTGATTTTACTACTCTTTTCTAGTGACTGTTTCAATCGGTATTTTTGGTCCCACTAATTTTACTACTTTTTACTTGTGACTGTTTCAGTCGCTGTTTTGGGTCCAACGGATTTTACTACTTTTTATTAGTGACTGTTTCAGTCGGTATTGTCGGTCCAACTGATTTTACTACTTTTTACTAGTGACTGTTTCAGTCGCTGTTTTGGGTCCAACGGATTTTACTACTTTTTGCTAGTGACTGTTTCAGTCGCTATTTTCGGTCCAACTGATTTTATTACTTTTTACTACTGACTGTTTCAGTCGCTATTTTCGGTCCAACTGATTTTACAACTCTTTTCTAGTGACTGTTTCAGTCGCTGTTTTGGGTCTAACGGATTTTACTACTTTTTAGTAGTGACTGTTTCAGTCGCTATTTTCGGTCCAACTGGTTTTATTACTTTTTACTAGTGACTGTTTCAATCGCCTTTTTCGGTCCAACGGATTTTACTACTTTTTATTAGTGACCGTCTCAGTCGCTGTTTTCGGTCCAACGGATTTTAATACTTTTTATTAGTGACTGTTTTAGTCGGTATTGTCGGTCCAACTGATTTTACTACTTTTTACTAGTGACTCTTTCAGTCGCTGTTTTGGGTCCAACGGATTTTACTACTTTTTGCTAGTGACTGTTTCAGTCGCTATTTTCGGTTCAACTGATTTTACTACTTTTTACTAGTGACTGTTTCAGTCGCTGGTTTTGGTTCAACTGATTTTATTACTTTTTACTAGTGACTGTTTTAGTCGCTATTTTCGGTCCAACTGATTTTACTACTTTTTATTAGTGACTGTTTAAGTCGGTATTTTCAGTCCAACTGATTTTACTACTTTTTACTAGTGACTGTTTCAGTCGCTGTTTTGGGTCCAACGGATTTTACTACTTTTGCTAGTGACTGTTTCAGTCGCTATTTTCGGTTCAACTGATTTTACTACTTTTTACTAGTGACTGTTTCAGTCGCTATTTTCGGTCCAATTTATTTTACTACTTTTTACTACTTATTGTTTCAGTCGCTGTTTTCGTTTAAACTGATTTTACTACTTTTTGCTAGTGAATGTTTCAGTCGCTATTTTCGGTCCAACTGATTTTATTACTTTTTACTACTGACTGTTTCAGTCGCTATTTTCGGTCCAACTGATTTTACTACTCTTTTCTAGTGACTGTTTCAGTCGCTGTTTTGGGTCCAACTGATTTTACTACTTTTTACTAGTGACTGTTTCAGTCGCTGTTTTGGGTCCAACGGATTTTACTACTTTTTGCTAGTGACTGTTTCAGTCGCTATTTTCGGTTCAACTGATTTTACTACTTTTTACTAGTGACTGCTTCAGTCGCTATTTTCGGTCCAACTGATTTTATTGCTTTTCATTACTGACTGTTTCAGTCGCTATTTTGGGTCCAATTGATTTTACTACTTCTTGCTAGTGACTGTTTCAGTCGCTATTTTCGGTTCAACTGATTTTACTACTTTTAACTAGTGACTGTTTAGTCGCTATTTTCGGTCCAACTGATTTTATTACTTTTTACTACTGACTGTTTCAGTCGCTATTTTCGGTCCAACTGATTTTACTACTCTTTTCTAGTGACTGTTTCAATCGGTATTTTTGGTCCCACTGATTTTACTACTTTTTACTTGTGACTGTTTCAGTCGCTGTTTTGGGTCCAACGGATTTTACTACTTTTTATTAGTGACTGTTTCAGTCGGTATTGTCGGTCCAACTGATTTTACTACTTTTTACTAGTGACTGTTTCAGTCGCTGTTTTGGGTCCAACGGATTTTACTACTTTTTGCTAGTGACTGTTTCAGTCGCTATTTTCGGTCCAACTGATTTTATTACTTTTTACTACTGACTGTTTCAGTCGCTATTTTCGGTCCAACTGATTTTACAACTCTTTTCTAGTGACTGTTTCAGTCGCTGTTTTGGGTCTAACGGATTTTACTACTTTTTAGTAGTGACTGTTTCAGTCGCTATTTTCGGTCCAACTGGTTTTATTACTTTTTACTACTGACTGTTTCAGTCGCTATTTTCGGTCCAACTGATTTTACTACTCTTTTCTAGTGACTGTTTCAGTCGCTGTTTTGGGTCCAACGGATTTTACTACTTTTTAGTAGTGACTGTTTCAGTCGCTATTTTCGGTCCAACTGGTTTTACTACTTTTTACTTGTGACTGTTTCAGTCGCTGTTTTGGGTCCAACGGATTTTACTACTTTTTACTAGTGACTGTTTCAGTCACTGGTTTCGGTTCCACTGATTTTATTACTTTTTACTAGTGACTGTTTCAGTCGCTGGTTTCGGTTCAACTGATTTTATTACTTTTTACTAGTGACTGTTTCAGTCGCTATTTTCGGTCCAACTGATTTTACTACTTTTTATTAGTGACCTTTTCAGTCGCTGTTTTCGGTCCAACGGATTTTAATACTTTTTATTAGTGACTGTTTCAGTCGGTATTTTCGGTCCAACTGATTTTACTACTTTTTGCTAGTGACAGTTTCAGTCGCTATTTTCGGTTAAACTGATTTTACTACATTTTACTAGTGACTGTTTCAGTCGCTGTTTTGGGTCCAACGGATTTTACTACGTTTTACTAGCGACGGTTTCAGCCGCTATTTTCGGTCCAACTGATTTTACTACTTTTTACTTGTGACTGTTTCAGTCGCTGTTTTGGGTCCAACTGATTTTACTACTTTTTACTAGTGACTGTTTCAATCGCCTTTTTCGGTCTAACGGATTTTACTACTTTTTATTAGTGACCGTCTCAGTCGCTGTTTTCGGTCCAACGGATTTTAATACTTTTTATTAGTGACTGTTTTAGTCGGTATTGTCGGTCCAACTGATTTTACTACTTTTTACTAGTGACTCTTTCAGTCGCTGTTTTGGGTCCAACGGATTTTACTACTTTTTGCTAGTGACTGTTTCAGTCGCTATTTTCGGTTCAACTGATTTTACTACTTTTTACTAGTGACTGTTCAGTCGCTATTTTCGGTCCAACTGATTTTATTACTTTTTACTACTGACTGTTTCAGTCGCTATTTTCGGTCCAACTGATTTTACTACTCTTTTCTAGTGACTGTTTCAGTCGCTGTTTTCGGCCCAACTGATTTTACTACGTTTTACTGGTGACTGTTTCAGTCGCTATTTTCGATTCAACTGATTTTACTACTTTTTACTAGTGACTGTTTCAGTCGCTATTTTCGGTCCAACTGATTTTATTACTTTTTACTACTGACTGTTTCAGTCGCTATTTTCGGTCCAACTGATTTTACTACTCTTTTCTAGTGAGTGTTTCAGTCGCTGTTTTCGGCCCAACTGATTTTACTACGTTTTACTGGTGACTGTTTCAGTCGCTATTTTCGATTCAACTGATTTTACTACTTTTTACTAGTGACTGTTTCAGTCGCTATTTTCGGTCCAACTGATTTTATTACTTTTTACTACTGACTGTTTCAGTCGCTGTTTTCGGTCCAACGGATTTTAATACTTTTTATTAGTGACTGTTTCAGTCGGTATTTTCGGTCCAACTGATTTTACTACTTTTTGCTAGTGACTGTTTCAGTCGCTATTTTCGGTTAAACTGATTTTACTACTTTTTACTAGTGACTGTTTCAGTCGCTATTTTCGGTTCAACTGATTCTACTACTTTTTACTAGTGACTGTTTCAGTCGCTGTTTTGGGTCCAACGGATTTTACTACTTTTTACTAGTGACTGTTTCAGTCGCTGGTTTTGGTTCAACTGATTTTATTACTTTTTACTAGTGACTGTTTCAGTCGCTATTTTCGGTCCAACTGATTTTACTACTTTTTATTAGTGACTGTTTCAGTCGGTATTTTCGGTCCAACTGATTTTACTACTTTTTACTAGTGACTGTTTCAGTCGCTGTTTTGGGTCCAACGGATTTTACTACTTTTTGATAGTGACTGTTTCAGTCGCTATTTTCGGTTCAACTGATTTTACTACTTTTTACTAGTGACTGTTTCAGTCGCTATTTTCGGTCCAACTGATTTTATTACTTTTTACTACTGATTGTTTCAGTCGCTATTTTCGGTCCAACTGATTTTACTACTTTTTTCTAGTGACTGTTTCAGTCGCTGTTTTGGGTCCAACGGATTTTACTACTTTTTACTAGTGACTCTTTCAGTCGCTGGTTTTGGTTCAACTGATTTTATTACTTTTTACTAGTGACTGTTTCAGTCGCTATTTTCGGTCCAACTGATTTTACTACTTTTTATTAGTGACTGTTTCAGTCGGTATTTTCGGTCCAACTGATTTTACTACTTTTTACTAGTGACTGTTTCAGTCGCTGTTTTGGGTTCAACGGATTTTACTACTTTTTGCTAGTGACTGTTTCAGTCGCTATTTTCGGTTCAACTGATTTTACTACTTTTTACTAGTGACTGTTTCAGTCGCTATTTTCGGTCCAACTGATTTTATTGCTTTTTACTACTGACTGTTTCAGTCGCTATTTTCGGTCCAGTTTATTTTACTACTTTTTACTACTTATTGTTTCAGTCGCTGTTTTAGGTTAAACTGATTTTACTACTTTTTGCTAGTGACTGTTTCAGTCGCTATTTTCGGTCCAAGTGATTTTATTACTTTTTACTACTGACTGTTTCAGTCGCTATTTTCGGTCCAACTGATTTTACTACTCTTCTCTAATGACTGTTTCAGTCGCTGTTTTGGGTCCAACTGATTTTACTACTTTTTACTAGTGACTGTTTCAGTCGCTGTTTTGGGTCCAACGGATTTTACTACTTTTTGCTAGTGACTGTTTCAGTCGCTATTTTCGGTTCAACTGATTTTACTACTTTTTACTAGTGACTGTTTCAGTCGCTATTTTCGGTCCAACTGATTTTATTGCTTTTTATTACTGACTGTTTCAGTCGCTATTTTCGGTTCAACTGATTTTACTACTTTTAACTAGTGACTGTTCAGTCGCTATTTTCGGTCCAACTGATTTTATTACTTTTTCTACTGACTGTTTCAGTCGCTATTTTCGGTCCAACTGATTTTACTACTCTTTTCTAGTGACTGTTTCAGTCGGTATTTTCGGTCCAACTGATTTTACTACTTTTTACTGGTTACTGTTTCAGTCGCTGTTTTGGGTCCAACGGATTTTACTACGTTTTACTAGCGACGGTTTCAGCCGCTATTTTCGGTCCAACTGATTTTACTACTTTTTACTTGTGACTGTTTCAGTCGCTGTTTTGGGTCCAACTGATTTTACTACTTTTTACTAGTGACTGTTTCAATCGCTCTTTTCGGTCCAACGGATTTTACTACTTTTTATTAGTGACTGTTTCAGTCGGTACTGTCGGTCCAACTGATTTTACTATTTTTACTAGTGACTGTTTCAGTCGCTGTTTTGGGTCCAACGGATTTTACTACTTTTTGCTAGTGACTGTTTCAGTCGCTATTTTCGGTTAAACTGATTTTACTACTTTTTACTAGTGACTGTTTCAATCGCTCTTTTCGGTCCAACGGATTTTACTACTTTTTATTAGTAACCGTCTCAGTCGCTGATTTCGGTCCAACGGATTTTACTACTTTTTATTAGTGACTGTTTCAGTCGGTATTTTCGGTCCAACTGATTTTACTACTTTTTACTAGTGACTGTTTCAGTCGCTGTTTTGGGTCCAACGGATTTTACTACTTTTTACTAGTTACTGTTTCAGTCGCTATTTTCGGTCCAACTGATTTTACTACTTTTTACTAGTGACTGTTTCAATCGCTCTTTTCGGTCCAATGGATTTTACTACTTTTTATTAGTAACCGTCTCAGTCGCTGTTTTCGGTCCAACGGATTTTACTACTTTTTATTAGTGACTGTTTCAGTCGCTATTTTCGGCCCAACTGATTTTACTACGTTTTACTGGTGACTGTTTCAGTCGCTATTTTCGGTTCAACTGATTTTACTACTTTTTACTAGTGACTGTTTCAGTCGCTATTTTCGGTCCAACTGATTTTATTACTTTTTACTACTGATTGTTTCAGTCGCTATTTTCGGTCCAACTGATTTTATTACTTTTTTCTAGTGACTGTTTCAGTCGCTGTTTTGGGTCCAACTAATTTTACTACTTTTTATTAGTGACCGTCTCAGTCGCTGTTTTCGGTCCAAGGGATTTTACTACTTTTTATTAGTGACTGTTTCAGTCGGTATTTTCGGTCCAACTGATTTTACTACTTTTTACTAGTGACCGTTTCAGTTGCTGTTTTGGGTCCAACGGATTTTACTACTTTTTGCTAGTGACTGTTTCAGTCGCTATTTTCGGTTCAACTAATTTTACTACTTTTTACTAGTGACTGTTTCAGTCGCTATTTTCGGTCCAACTGATTTTATTGCTTTTTACTACTGACTGTTTCAGTCGCTATTTTCGGTCCAATTGATTTTACTACTTTTTACTACTGATTGTTTCAGTCGCTGTTTTCGGTTAAACTGATTTTACTACTTTTTACTAGTGACTGTTTCAGTCGCTATTTTCGGTCCAACTGATTTTATTACTTTTTACTACTGACTGTTTCAGTCGCTATTTTCGGTCCAACTGATTTTACTACTTTTTTCTAGTGACTGTTTCAGTCGCTGTTTTGGGTCCAACGGATTTTACTACTTTTTACTAGTGACTGTTTCAGTCGGTATTTTCGGTCCAACTGATTTTACTATTTTTTATTAGTGACCGTCTCAGTCGCTGTTTTCGGTCCAACGGATTTTACTACTTTTTATTAGTGACTGTTTCAGTCGGTATTTTCGGTCCAACTGATTTTACTACTTTTTACTAGTGACTGTTTCAGTCGCTGTTTTGGGTCCAACGGATTTTACTACTTTTTGCTAGTGACTGTTTCAGTCGCTATTTTCGGTTCAACTGATTTTACTACTTTTAACTAGTGACTGTTCAGTCGCTATTTTCGGTCCAACTGATTTCATTACTTTTTACTACTGACTGTTTCAGTCGCTATTTTCGGTCCAACTGATTTTACTACTCTTTTCTAGTGACTGTTTCAGTCGGTATTTTCGGTCCAACTGATTTTACTACTTTTTACTAGTGACTGTTTCAGTCGCTGTTTTGGGTCCAACGGATTTTACTACGTTTTACTAGCGACGGTTTCAGCCGCTATTTTCGGTCCAACTGATTTTACTACTTTTTACTTGTGACTGTTTCAGTCGCTGTTTTGGGTCCAACTGATTTTACTACTTTTTACTAGTGACTGTTTCAATCGCCTTTTTCGGTCCAACGGATTTTACTACTTTTTATTAGTGACCGTCTCAGTCGCTGTTTTCGGTCCAACGGATTTTAATACTTTTTATTAGTGACTGTTTTAGTCGGTATTGTCGGTCCAACTGGTTTTACTACTTTTTACTAGTGACTGTTTCAGTCGCTGTTTTGGGTCCAACGGATTTTACTACTTTTTGCTAGTGACTGTTTCAGTCGCTATTTTCGGTTCAACTGATTTTACTACTTTTTACTAGTGACTGTTCAGTCGCTATTTTCGGTCCAACTGATTTTATTACTTTTTACTACTGACTGTTTCAGTCGCTATTTTCGGTCCAACTGATTTTACTACTCTTTTCTAGTGACTGTTTCAGTCGCTGTTTTCGGCCCAACTGATTTTACTACGTTTTACTGGTGACTGTTTCAGTCGCTATTTTCGATTCAACTGATTTTACTACTTTTTACTAGTGACTGTTTCAGTCGCTATTTTCGGTCCAACTGATTTTATTACTTTTTACTACTGACTGTTTCAGTCGCTATTTTCGGTCCAACTGATTTTACTACTCTTTTCTAGTGACTGTTTCAGTCGGTATTTTCGGTCCAACTGATTTTACTACTTTTTACTAGTGACTGTTTCAGTCGCAGTTTTGGGTCCAACTGATTTTACTACTTTTCATTAGTGACTGTTTTAGTCGCTGTTTTCGGTCCAACTGATTTTACTACTTTTTACTAGTGACTGTTTCAGTCGCTGTTTTGGGTCCAACGGATTTTACTACTTTTTGCTAGTGACTGTTTCAGTCGCTATTTTCGGTTCAACTGATTTTACTACTTTTTACTAGTGACTGTTTAGTCGCTATTTTCGGTCCAACTGATTTTATTACTTTTTACTACTGACTGTTTCAGTCGCTATTTTCGGTCCAACTGATTTTACTACTCTTTCCTAGTGACTGTTTCAGTCGCTGGTTTCGGTCCAACTGATTATAATAGTTTTTACTACTGACTGTTTCAGTCGCTATTTTCGGTCCAACTGATTTTACTACTCTTTTCTAGTGACTGTTTCAGTCGGTATTTTCGGTCCAACTGATTTTACTACTTTTTATTAGTGACTGTTTCAGTCGGTATTTTCGGTCCAACTGATTTTACTACTTTTTACTAGTGACTGTTTCAGTCGCTGTTTTGGGTCCAACGGATTTTACTACTTTTTGCTAGTGACTGTTTCAGTCGCTATTTTCGGTTCAACTGATTTTACTACTTTTAACTAGTGACTGTTCAGTCGCTATTTTCGGTCCAACTGATTTCATTACTTTTTACTACTGACTGTTTCAGTCGCTATTTTCGGTCCAACTGATTTTACTACTCTTTTTTAGTGACTGTTTCAGTCGGTATTTTCGGTCCAACTGATTTTACTACATTTTACTAGTGACTGTTTCAGTCGCTGTTTTGGGTCCAACGGATTTTACTACGTTTTACTAGCGACGGTTTCAGCCGCTATTTTCGGTCCAACTGATTTTACTACTTTTTATTAGTGACCGTCTCAGTCGCTGTTTTCGGTCCAACGGATTTTAATACTTTTTATTAGTGACTGTTTTAGTCGGTATTGTCGGTCCAACTGATTTTACTACTTTTTACTAGTGACTCTTTCAGTCGCTGTTTTGGGTCCAACGGATTTTACTACTTTTTGCTAGTGACTGTTTCAGTCGCTATTTTCGGTTCAACTGATTTTACTACTTTTTACTAGTGACTGTTCAGTCGCTATTTTCGGTCCAACTGATTTTATTACTTTTTACTACTGACTGTTTCAGTCGCTATTTTCGGTCCAACTGATTTTACTACTCTTTTCTAGTGACTGTTTCAGTCGCTGTTTTCGGCCCAACTGATTTTACTAGGTTTTACTGGTGACTGTTTCAGTCGCTATTTTCGATTCAACTGATTTTACTACTTTTTACTAGTGACTGTTTCAGTCGCTATTTTCGGTCCAACTGATTTTATTACTTTTTACTACTGACTGTTTCAGTCGCTATTTTCGGTCCAACTGATTTTACTACTCTTTTCTAGTGACTGTTTCAGTCGGTATTTTCGGTCCAACTGATTTTACTACTTTTTACTAGTGACTGTTTCAGTCGCTGTTTTGGGTCCAACTGATTTTACTACTTTTCATTAGTGACTGTTTTAGTCGCTGTTTTCGGTCCAACTGATTTTACTACTTTTTTCTAGTGACTGTTTCAGTCGCTGGTTTCGGTCCAACTGATTATACTAGTTTTTACTAGTGACTGTTTCAGTCGCTAGTAAAAAGTAGTAAACAGTAGTTGTTTTGGGTCCAACGGATTTTACTTCTTTTTACTAGTGACTGTTTCACTCGCTGTTTTCGGTCCAACGAATTTTACTACTTTATACTATTGACTGTTTCACTCGCTATTTTCGTTCCAACTGATTTTA
Organism: Rhynchophorus ferrugineus; assembly: GCF_030347505.1. Lineage (NCBI taxonomy): Eukaryota > Metazoa > Arthropoda > Insecta > Coleoptera > Curculionidae > Rhynchophorus > Rhynchophorus ferrugineus. Next base: position 19,388,787 of record NW_027472589.1, read on the forward strand.
CTACTTTTCATTAGTGACTGTTTTAGTCGCTGTTTTCGGTCCAACTGATTTTACTACTTTTTACTAGTGACTGTTTCAGTCGCTCTTTTCGGTCCAACTGATTTTACTACTTTTCATTAGTGACTGTTTCAGTCGCTGGTTTCGGTCCAACTGATTATACTACTTTTTACTAGTGACTGTTTCAGTCGCTAGTAAAAAGTAGTAAAAAAGTAGTTGTTTTGGGTCCAACGGATTTTACTTCTTTTTACTAGTGACTGTTTCACTCGCTGTTTTCGGTCCAACGAATTTTATTACTTTTTACTATTGACTGTTTCAGTCGCTGTTTTCGGTTAAACTGATTTTACTACTATTTGCTAGTGACTGTTTGAGTCGCTGGTTTCGGTTCAACTGATTTTATTACTTTTTACTAGCGGCGGTTTCAGCCGCTATTTTCGGTCCAACTGATTTTACCACTTTTTACTTGTGACTGTTTCAGTCGCTGTTTTGGGTCCAACGGATTTTACTACTTTTTACTAGTTACTGTTTCAGTCGCTATTTTCGGTCCAACTGATTTTACTACTTTTTACTAGTGACTGTTTCAGTCGCTCTTTTCGGTCCAACGGATTTTACTACTTTTTATTAGTGACCGTCTCAGTCGCTGTTTTCGGTCCAACGGATTTTACTACTTTTTGCTAGTGACTGTTTCAGTCGCTATTTTCGGTCCAACTGATTTTACTACTTTTTGCTAGTGACTGTTTCAGTCGCTATTTCCGGTCCAACTGATTTTATTACTTTTTACTACTGATTGTTTCAGTCGCTATTTTCGGTCCAACTGATTTTACTACTTTTTTCTAGTGACTGTTTCAGTCGCTGTTTTGGGTCCAACTGATTTTACTACGTTTTACTGGTGACTGTTTCAGTCGCTGTTTTGGGTCCAACGGATTTTACTACTTTTTACTAGTGACTGTTTCAGTCGCTGTTTTCGGTCCAACGGATTTTACTACTTTTTACTAGTTACTGTTTCAGTCGCTATTTTAGGTCCAACTGATTTTACTACTTTTTACTAGTGACTGTTTCAATCGCTCTTTTCGGTCCAACGGATTTTACTACTTTTTATTAGTGACAGTCTCAGTCGCTGTTTTCGGTCCAACGGATTTTACTACTTTTTATTAGTGACTGTTTCAGTCGGTATTTTCGGTCCAACTGATTTTACTACTTTTTACTTGTGACTGTTTCAGTCGCTGTTTTCGGTTAAACTGATTTTACTACTATTTGCTAGTGACTGTTTGAGTCGCTGGTTTCGGTCCAACTGATTTTAATACTTTTTACTAGCGACCGTTTCAGCCCCTATTTTCGGTCCAACTGATTTTACCACTTTTTACTTGTGACTGTTTCAGTCGCTGTTTTGGGTCCAACGGATTTTACTACTTTTTACTAGTTACTGTTTCAGTCGGTATTTTCGGTCCAACTGATTTTACTACTTTTTGCTAGTGACTGTTTCAGTCGCGATTTTCGGTCCAACTGATTTTACTACTTTTTTCTAGTGACTGTTTCAGTCGCTGGTTTCGGTCCAACTGATTATACTAGTTTTTACTAGTGACTGTTTCAGTCGCTAGTAAAAAGTAGTAAACAGTAGTTGTTTTGGGTCCAACGGATTTTACTTCTCTTTACTAATGACTGTTTCACTCGCTGTTTTCGGTCCAACGAATTTTACTACTTTTTACTATTGACTGTTTCACTCGCTATTTTCGTTCCAACTGATTTTACTACTTTTTACTAGTGACTGTTTCAATCGCCTTTTTCGGTCCAACGGATTTTACTACTTTTTATTAGTGACCGTCTCAGTCGCTGTTTTCGGTCCAACGGATTTTACTACTTTTTATTAGTGACTGTTTCAGTCGGTATTTTCGGTCCAACTGATTTTACTACTTTTTGCTAGTGACTGTTTCAGTCGCGATTTTCGGTCCAACTGATTTTACTACTTTTTTCTAGTGACTGTTTCAGTCGCTGGTTTCGGTCCAACTGATTATACTAGTTTTTACTAGTGACTGTTTCAGTCGCTAGTAAAAAGTAGTAAACAGTAGTTGTTTTGGGTCCAACGGATTTTACTTCTTTTTACTAGTGACTGTTTCACTCGCTGTTTTCGGTCCAACGAATTTTACTACTTTTTACTATTGACTGTTTCACTCGCTATTTTCGTTCCAACTGATTTTACTACTTTTCATTAGTGACTGTTTTAGTCGCTGTTTTCGGTCCAACTGATTTTACTACTTTTTACTAGTGACTGTTTCAGTCGCTCTTTTCGGTCCAACTGATTTTACTACTTTTCATTAGTGACTGTTTCAGTCGCTGGTTTCGGTCCAACTGATTATACTACTTTTTACTAGTGACTGTTTCAGTCGCTAGTAAAAAGTAGTAAAAATGTAGTTGTTTTGGGTCCAACGGATTTTACTTCTTTTTACTAGTGACTGTTTCACTCGCTGTTTTCGGTCCAACGAATTTTATTACTTTTTACTATTGACTGTTTCAGTCGCTGTTTTCGGTTAAACTGATTTTACTACTATTTGCTAGTGACTGTTTGAGTCGCTGGTTTCGGTTCAACTGATTTTATTACTTTTTACTAGCGACGGTTTCAGCCGCTATTTTCGGTCCAACTGATTTTACCACTTTTTACTTGTGACTGTTTCAGTCGCTGATTTGGGTCCAACGGATTTTACTACTTTTTACTAGTTACTGTTTCAGTCGCTATTTTCGGTCCAACTGATTTTACTACTTTTTACTAGTGACAGTTTCAGTCGCTCTTTTCGGTCCAACGGATTTTACTACTTTTTATTAGTGACCGTCTCAGTCGCTGTTTTCGGTCCAACGGATTTTACTACTTTTTGCTAGTGACTGTTTCAGTCGCTATTTTCGGTCCAACTGATTTTACTACTTTTTGCTAGTGACTGTTTCAGTCGCTATTTTCGGTCCAACTGATTTTACTACTCTTTACTAGTGACTGTTTCAGTCGCTATTTTCGGTCCAACTGATTTTATTACTTTTTTCTAGTGACTGTTTCAGTCGCTGTTTTGGGTCCAACTGATTTTACTACGTTTTACTGGTGACTGTTTCAGTCGCTGTTTTGGGTCCAACGGATTTTACTACTTTTTACTAGTGACTGTTTCAGTCGCTGTTTTCGTTCCAACGGATTTTACTACTTTATACTATTGACTGTTTCACTCGCTATTTTCGTTCCAACTGATTTTACTACTTTTCATTAGTGACTGTTTTAGTCGCTGTTTTCGGTCCAACTGATTTTACTACTTTTTACTAGTGACTGTTTCAGTCGCTCTTTTCGGTCCAACTGATTTTACTACTTTTCATTAGTGACTGTTTCAGTCGCTGGTTTCGGTCCAACTGATTATACTACTTTTTACTAGTGACTGTTTCAGTCGCTAGTAAAAAGTAGTAAAAAAGTAGTTGTTTTGGGTCCAACGGATTTTACTTCTTTTTACTAGTGACTGTTTCACTCGCTGTTTTCGGTCCAACGAATTTTATTACTTTTTACTATTGACTGTTTCAGTCGCTGTTTTCGGTTAAACTGATTTTACTACTATTTGCTAGTGACTGTTTGAGTCGCTGGTTTCGGTTCAACTGATTTTATTACTTTTTACTAGCGGCGGTTTCAGCCGCTATTTTCGGTCCAACTGATTTTACCACTTTTTACTTGTGACTGTTTCAGTCGCTGTTTTGGGTCCAACGGATTTTACTACTTTTTACTAGTTACTGTTTCAGTCGCTATTTTCGGTCCAACTGATTTTACTACTTTTTACTAGTGACTGTTTCAGTCGCTCTTTTCGGTCCAACGGATTTTACTACTTTTTATTAGTGACCGTCTCAGTCGCTGTTTTCGGTCCAACGGATTTTACTACTTTTTGCTAGTGACTGTTTCAGTCGCTATTTTCGGTCCAACTGATTTTACTACTTTTTGCTAGTGACTGTTTCGGTCGCTATTTTCGGTCCAACTGATTTTACTACTTTTTACTAGTGACTATTTCAGTCGCTATTTCCGGTCCAACTGATTTTATTACTTTTTACTACTGATTGTTTCAGTCGCTATTTTCGGTCCAACTGATTTTACTACTTTTTTCTAGTGACTGTTTCAGTCGCTGTTTTGGGTCCAACTGATTTTACTACGTTTTACTGGTGACTGTTTCAGTCGCTGTTTTGGGTCCAACGGATTTTACTACTTTTTACTAGTGACTGTTTCAGTCGCTGTTTTCGGTCCAACGGATTTTACTACTTTTTACTAGTTACTGTTTCAGTCGCTATTTTAGGTCCAACTGATTTTACTACTTTTTACTAGTGACTGTTTCAATCGCTCTTTTCGGTCCAACGGATTTTACTACTTTTTATTAGTGACAGTCTCAGTCGCTGTTTTCGGTCCAACGGATTTTACTACTTTTTATTAGTGACTGTTTCAGTCGGTATTTTCGGTCCAACTGATTTTACTACTTTTTACTTGTGACTGTTTCAGTCGCTGTTTTCGGTTAAACTGATTTTACTACTATTTGCTAGTTACTGTTTGAGTCGCTGGTTTCGGTCCAACTGATTTTAATACTTTTTACTAGCGACCGTTTCAGCCCCTATTTTCGGTCCAACTGATTTTACCACTTTTTACTTGTGACTGTTTCAGTCGCTGTTTTGGGTCCAACGGATTTTACTACTTTTTACTAGTTACTGTTTCAGTCGGTATTTTCGGTCCAACTGATTTTACTACTTTTTGCTAGTGACTGTTTCAGTCGCGATTTTCGGTCCAACTGATTTTACTACTTTTTTCTAGTGACTGTTTCAGTCGCTGGTTTCGGTCCAACTGATTATACTAGTTTTTACTAGTGACTGTTTCAGTCGCTAGTAAAAAGTAGTAAACAGTAGTTGTTTTGGGTCCAACGGATTTTACTTCTCTTTACTAATGACTGTTTCACTCGCTGTTTTCGGTCCAACGAATTTTACTACTTTTTACTATTGACTGTTTCACTCGCTATTTTCGTTCCAACTGATTTTACTACTTTTTACTAGTGACTGTTTCAATCGCCTTTTTCGGTCCAACGGATTTTACTACTTTTTATTAGTGACCGTCTCAGTCGCTGTTTTGGGTCCAACGGATTTTACTACTTTTTACTAGTGACTGTTTCAGTCGCTGTTTTCGTTCCAACTGATTTTACTACTTTTTGCTAGTGACTGTTTCAGTCGCGATTTTCGGTCCAACTGATTTTACTACTTTTTTCTAGTGACTGTTTCAGTCGCTGGTTTCGGTCCAACTGATTATACTAGTTTTTACTAGTGACTGTTTCAGTCGCTAGTAAAAAGTAGTAAACAGTAGTTGTTTTGGGTCCAACGGATTTTACTTCTTTTTACTAGTGACTGTTTCACTCGCTGTTTTCGGTCCAACGAATTTTACTACTTTTTACTATTGACTGTTTCACTCGCTATTTTCGTTCCAACTGATTTTACTACTTTTCATTAGTGACTGTTTTAGTCGCTGTTTTCGGTCCAACTGATTTTACTACTTTTTACTAGTGACTGTTTCAGTCGCTCTTTTCGGTCCAACTGATTTTACTACTTTTCATTAGTGACTGTTTCAGTCGCTGGTTTCGGTCCAACTGATTATACTACTTTTTACTAGTGACTGTTTCAGTCGCTAGTAAAAAGTAGTAAAAATGTAGTTGTTTTGGGTCCAACGGATTTTACTTCTTTTTACTAGTGACTGTTTCACTCGCTGTTTTCGGTCCAACGAATTTTATTACTTTTTACTATTGACTGTTTCAGTCGCTGTTTTCGGTTAAACTGATTTTACTACTATTTGCTAGTGACTGTTTGAGTCGCTGGTTTCGGTTCAACTGATTTTATTACTTTTTACTAGCGACGGTTTCAGCCGCTATTTTCGGTCCAACTGATTTTACCACTTTTTACTTGTGACTGTTTCAGTCGCTGATTTGGGTCCAACGGATTTTACTACTTTTTACTAGTTACTGTTTCAGTCGCTATTTTCGGTCCAACTGATTTTACTACTTTTTACTAGTGACAGTTTCAGTCGCTCTTTTCGGTCCAACGGATTTTACTACTTTTTATTAGTGACCGTCTCAGTCGCTGTTTTCGGTCCAACGGATTTTACTACTTTTTGCTAGTGACTGTTTCAGTCGCTATTTTCGGTCCAACTGATTTTACTACTTTTTGCTAGTGACTGTTTCAGTCGCTATTTTCGGTCCAACTGATTTTACTACTCTTTACTAGTGACTGTTTCAGTCGCTATTTTCGGTCCAACTGATTTTATTACTTTTTTCTAGTGACTGTTTCAGTCGCTGTTTTGGGTCCAACTGATTTTACTACGTTTTACTGGTGACTGTTTCAGTCGCTGTTTTGGGTCCAACGGATTTTACTACTTTTTACTAGTGACTGTTTCAGTCGCTGTTTTCGTTCCAACGGATTTTACTACTTTTTACTAGTTACTGTTTCAGTCGCTATTTTCGGTCCAACTGATTTTACTACTTTTTACTAGTGACTGTTTCAATCTCTCTTTTCGGTCCAACGGATTTTACTACTTTTTATTAGTGACAGTCTCAGTCGCTGTTTTCGGTCCAACGGATTTTACTACTTTTTATTAGTGACTGTTTCAGTCGGTATTTTCGGTCCAACTGATTTTACTACTTTTTACTTGTGACTGTTTCAGTCGCTGTTTTCGGTTAAACTGATTTTACTACTATTTGCTAGTGACTGTTTGAGTCGCTGGTTTCGGTCCAACTGATTTTAATGCTTTTTACTAGCGACCGTTTCAGCCGCTATTTTCGGTCCAACTGATTTTACCACTTTTTACTTGTGACTGTTTCAGTCGCTGTTTTGGGTCCAACGGATTTTACTACTTTTTACTAGTTACTGTTTCAGTCGCTATTTTCGGTCCAACTGATTTTACTACTCTCTTCTAGTGACTGTTTCAGTCGGTGTTTTCGGCCCAACTGATTATACTACGTTTTACTGGTGACTGTTTCAGTCGCTATTTTCGGTTCAACTGATTTTACTACTTTTTACTAGTGACTGTTTCAGTCGCTATTTTCGGTCCAACTGATTTTATTACTTTTTACTACTGACTGTTTCAGTCGCTATTTTCGGTCCAACTGATTTTACTACTCTTTTCTAGTGACTGTTTCAGTCGCTATTTTCGGTCCAACTGATTTTACTACTTTTTACTAGTGACTGTTTCAGTCGCTGTTTTGGGTCCAACGGATTTTACTACGTTTTACTAGCGACGGTTTCAGCCGCTATTTTCGGTCCAACTGATTTTACTACTTTTTACTTGTGACTGTTTCAGTCGCTGTTTTGGGTCCAACTGATTTTATTACTTTTTACTAGTGACTGTTTCAATCGCTCTCTTCGGTCCAACGGATTTTACTACTTTTTATTAGTGACCGTCTCAGTCGCTGTTTTCGGTCCAACGGATTTTACTACTTTTTATTAGTGAGTTTCAGTCGGTATTGTCGGTCCAACTGATTTTACTGCTTTTTACTAGTGACTGTTTCAGTCGCTGTTTTGGGTCCAACGGATTTTACTACTTTTTGCTAGTGACTGTTTCAGTCGCTATTTTCGGTTCAACTGATTTTACTACTTTTTACTAGTGACTGTTCAGTCGCTATTTTCGGTCCAACTGATTTTATTACTTTTTACTACTGACTGTTTCAGTCGCTATTTTGGGTATAACTGATTTTACTACTCTTTTCTAGTGACTGTTTCAGTCGCTGTTTTCGGCCAACTGATTTTACTACGTTTTACTTTTGACTGTTTCAGTCGCTATTTTCGGTTCAATTGATTTTACTACTCTTTTCTAGTGACTGTTTCAGTCGCTGTTTTGGGTCCAACTGATTTTACTACTTTTTGCTAGTGACTGTTTCAGTCGCTATTTTCGGTTCAACTGATTTTACTACTTTTTACTAGTGACTGCTTCAGTCGCTATTTTCGGTCCAACTGATTTTATTGCTTTTCATTACTGACTGTTTCAGTCGCTATTTTGGGTCCAATTGATTTTACTACTTCTTGCTAGTGACTGTTTCAGTCGCTATTTTCGGTTCAACTGATTTTACTACTTTTAACTAGTGACTGTTCAGTCGCTATTTTCGGTCCAACTGATTTTATTACTTTTTACTACTGACTGTTTCAGTCGCTATTTTCGGTCCAACTGATTTTACTACTCTTTTCTAGTGACTGTTTCAATCGGTATTTTTGGTCCAACTGATTTTACTACTTTTTACTTGTGACTGTTTCAGTCGCTGTTTTGGGTCCAACGGATTTTACTACTTTTTATTAGTGACTGTTTCAGTCGGTATTGTCGGTCCAACTGATTTTACTACTTTTTACTAGTGACTGTTTCAGTAGCTGTTTTGGGTCCAACGGATTTTACTACTTTTTGCTAGTGACTGTTTCAGTCGCTATTTTCGGTCCAACTGATTTTATTACTTTTTACTACTGACTGTTTCAGTCGCTATTTTCGGTCCAACTGATTTTACAACTCTTTTCTAGTGACTGTTTCAGTCGCTGTTTTGGGTCTAACGGATTTTACTACTTTTTAGTAGTGACTGTTTCAGTCGCTATTTTCGGTCCAACTGGTTTTATTACTTTTTACTACTGACTCTTTCAGTCGCTATTTTCGGTCCAACTGATTTTACTACTCTTTTCTAGTGACTGTTTCAGTCGCTGTTTTGGGTCCAACGGATTTTACTACTTTTTAGTAGTGACTGTTTCAGTCGCTATTTTCGGTCCAACTGGTTTTACTACTTTTTACTTGTGACTGTTTCAGTCGCTGTTTTGGGTCCAACGGATTTTACTACTTTTTACTAGTGACTGTTTCAGTCACTGGTTTCGGTTCCACTGATTTTATTACTTTTTACTAGTGACTGTTTCAGTCGCTGGTTTCGGTTCAACTGATTTTATTACTTTTTACTAGTGACTGTTTCAGTCGCTATTTTCGGTCCAACTGATTTTACTACTTTTTATTAGTGACCTTTTCAGTTGCTGTTTTCGGTCCAACGGATTTTAATACTTTTTATTAGTGACTGTTTCAGTCGGTATTTTCGGTCCAACTGATTTTACTACTTTTTGCTAGTGACTGTTTCAGTCGCTATTTTCGGTTAAACTGATTTTACTACTTTTTACTAGTGACTGTTTCAGTCGCTATTTTCGGCTCAACTGATTTTACTACTTTTTACTAGTGACTGTTTCAGTCGCTGTTTTGGGTCCAACGGATTTTACTACTTTTTACTAGTGACTGTTTCAGTCGCTGGTTTTGGTTCAACTGATTTTATTACTTTTTACTAGTGACTGTTTCAGTCGGTATTTTCGGTCCAACTGATTTTACTACTTTTTACTAGTGACTGTTTCAGTCGCTGTTTTGGGTCCAACGGATTTTACTACTTTTTGCTAGTGACTGTTTCAGTCGCTATTTTCGGTTCAACTGATTTTACTACTTTTTACTAGTGACTGTTTCAGTCGCTATTTTCGGTCCAACTGATTTTATTACTTTTTACTACTGATTGTTTCAGTCGCTATTTTCGGTCCAACTGATTTTACTACTTTTTTCTAGTGACTGTTTCAGTTGCTGTTTTGGGTCCAACGGATTTTACTACTTTTTACTAGTGACTCTTTCAGTCGCTGGTTTTGGTTCAACTGATTTTATTACTTTTTACTAGTGACTGTTTCAGTCGCTATTTTCGGTCCAACTGATTTTACTACTTTTTATTAGTGACTGTTTCAGTCGGTATTTTCGGTCCAACTGATTTTACTACTTTTTACTAGTGACTGTTTCAGTCGCTGTTTTGGGTCCAACGGATTTTACTACTTTTTGCTAGTGACTGTTTCAGTCGCTATTTTCGGTTCAACTGATTTTACTACTTTTTACTAGTGACTGTTTCAGTCGCTATTTTCGGTCCAACTGATTTTATTGCTTTTTACTACTGACTGTTTCAGTCGCTATTTTCGGTCCAGTTCATTTTACTACTTTTTACTACTTATTGTTTCAGTCGCTGTTTTAGGTTAAACTGATTTTACTACTTTTTGCTAGTGACTGTTTCAGTCGCTGTTTTGGGTCCAACTGATTTTACTACTTTTTATTAGTGACTGTTTCAGTCGGTATTTTCGGTCCAACTGATTTTACTACTTTTTACTAGTGACTGTTTCAGTCGCTGTTTTGGGTCCAACGGATTTTACTACTTTTTGCTAGTGACTGTTTCAGTCGCTATTTTCGGTTCAACTGATTTTACTACTTTTTACTAGTGACTGTTTCAGTCGCTATTTTCGGTCCAACTGATTTTATTGCTTTTTACTACTGACTGTTTCAGTCGCTATTTTCGGTCCAGTTTATTTTACTACTTTTTACTACTTATTGTTTCAGTCGCTGTTTTAGGTTAAACTGATTTTACTACTTTTTTCTAGTGACTGTTTCAATCGGTATTTTTGGTCCAACTGATTTTACTACTTTTTACTTGTGACTGTTTCAGTCGCTGTTTTGGGTCCAACGGATTTTACTACTTTTTATTAGTGACTGTTTCAGTCGGTATTGTCGGTCCAACTGATTTTACTACTTTTTACTAGTGACTGTTTCAGTCGCTGTTTTGGGTCCAACGGATTTTACTACTTTTTGCTAGTGACTGTTTCAGTTGCTATTTTCGGTCCAACTGATTTTATTACTTTTTACTACTGACTGTTTCAGTCGCTATTTTCGGTCCAACTGATTTTACAACTCTTTTCTAGTGACTGTTTCAGTCGCTGGTTTTTATTCAACTGATTTTATTACTTTTTACTAGTGACTGTTTCAGTCGCTATTTTCGGTCCAACTAATTTTACTAATTTTTATTAGTGACCGTCTCAGTCGCTGTTTTCGGTCCAAGGGATTTTATTACTTTCTATTAGTGACTGTTTCAGTCGGTATTTTCGGTCCAACTGATTTTACTACTTTTTACTAGTGACCGTTTCAGTTGCTGTTTTGGGTCCAACGGATTTTATTACTTTTTACTAGTGACTGTTTCAGTCGCTATTTTCGGTTCAACTGATTTTACTACTTTCTATTAGTGACTGTTTCAGTCGGTATTTTCGGTCCAACTGATTTTACTACTTTTTACTAGTGACCGTTTCAGTTGCTGTTTTGGGTCCAACGGATTTTATTACTTTTTACTACTGACTGTTTCAGTCGCTATTTTCGGTCCAATTGATTTTACTACTTTTTTGTACTTATTGTTTCAGTCGCTGTTTTCGGTTAAACTGATTTTACTACTTTTTACTAGTGACTGTTTCAGTCGCTATTTTCGGTCCAACTGATTTTATTACTTTTTACTACTGACCGTTTCAGTCGCTATTTTCGGTCCAACTGATTTTACTACTCTTTTCTAGTGACTGTTTCAGTCGCTGTTTTGGGTCCAACGGATTTTACTGCTTTTTGCTAGTGACTGTTTCAGTCGCTATTTTCGGTCCAACTGATTTTACTACTCTTTTCTAGTGACCGTTTCAGTTGCTGTTTTGGGTCCAACGGATTTTATTACTTTTTGCTAGTGACTGTTTCAGTCGCTGTTTTCGGTTCAACTGATTTTACTACTTTTTACTAGTGACTGTTTCAGTCGCTATTTTCGGTCCAACTGATTTTATTGCTTTTTACTACTGACTGTTTCAGTCGGTATTTTCGGTCCAACTGATTTTACTATTTTTTATTAGTGACCGTCTCAGTCGCTGTTTTCGGTCCAACGTATTTTACTACTTTTTATTAGTGACTGTTTCAGTCGGTATTTTCGGTCCAACTGATTTTACTACTTTTTACTAGTGACTGTTTCAGTCGCTGTTTTGGGTCCAACGGATTTTACTACTTTTTGCTAGTGACTGTTTCAGTCGCTATTTTCGGTTCAACTGATTTTACTACTTTTTACTAGTGACTGTTTCAGTCGCTATTTTCGGTCCAACTGATTTTATTGCTTTTTATTACTGACTGTTTCAGTCGCTATTTTGGGTCCAATTGATTTTACTACTTCTTGCTATTGACTGTTTCAGTCGCTATTTTCGGTCCAACTGATTTTACTACTTTTTATTAGTGACTGTTTCAGTCGGTATTTTCGGTCCAACTGATTTTACTACTTTTTACTAGTGACTGTTTCAGTCGCTGTTTTGGGTCCAACGGATTTTACTACTTTTTGCTAGTGACTGTTTCAGTCGCTATTTTCGGTTCAACTGATTTTACTACTTTTTACTAGTGACTGTTTCTGTCGCTATTTTCGGTCCAACTGATTTTATTGCTTTTTACTACTGACTGTTTCAGTCGCTATTTTCGGTCCAGTTTATTTTACTACTTTTTACTACTTATTGTTTCAGTCGCTGTTTTAGGTTAAACTGATTTTACTACTTTTTGCTAGTGACTGTTTCAGTCGCTGTTTTGGGTCCAACTGATTTTACTACTTTTTATTAGTGACTGTTTCAGTCGGTATTTTCGGTCCAACTGATTTTACTACTTTTTACTAGTGACTGTTTCAGTCGCTGTTTTGGGTCCAACGGATTTTACTACTTTTTGCTAGTGACTGTTTCAGTCGCTATTTTCGGTTCAACTGATTTTACTACTTTTTACTAGTGACTGTTTCAGTCGCTATTTTCGGTCCAACTGATTTTATTGCTTTTTACTACTGACTGTTTCAGTCGCTATTTTCGGTCCAGTTTATTTTACTACTTTTTACTACTTATTGTTTCAGTCGCTGTTTTAGGTTAAACTGATTTTACTACTTTTTTCTAGTGACTGTTTCAATCGGTATTTTTAGTCCAACTGATTTTACTACTTTTTACTTGTGACTGTTTCAGTCGCTGTTTTGGGTCCAACGGATTTTACTACTTTTTGCTAGTGACTGTTTCAATCGCTATTTTCGGTCCAACTGATTTTATTACTTTTTACTACTGACTGTTTCAGTCGCTATTTTCGGTCCAACTGATTTTACAACTCTTTTCTAGTGACTGTTTCAGTCGCTGGTTTTTATTCAACTTATTTTATTACTTTTTACTAGTGACTGTTTCAGTCGCTATTTTCGGTCCAACTAATTTTACTAATTTTTATTAGTGACCGTCTCAGTCGCTGTTTTCGGTCCAAGGGATTTTACTACTTTCTATTAGTGACTGTTTCAGTCGGTATTTTCGGTCCAACTGATTTTACTACTTTTTACTAGTGACCGTTTCAGTTGCTGTTTTGGGTCCAACGGATTTTATTACTTTTTAATAGTGACTGTTTCAGTCGCTATTTTCGGTTCAACTGATTTTACTTCTTTTTACTAGTGACTGTTTCAGTCGCTATTTTCGGTCCAACTGATTTTATTGCTTTTTACTACTGACTGTTTCAGTCGCTATTTTCGGTCCAATTGATTTTACTACTTTTTTGTACTTATTGTTTCAGTCGCTGTTTTCGGTTAAACTGATTTTACTACTTTTTACTAGTGACTGTTTCAGTCGCTATTTTCGGTCCAACTGATTTTATTACTTTTTACTACTGACCGTTTCAGTCGCTATTTTCGGTCCAACTGATTTTACTACTCTTTTCTAGTGACTGTTTCAGTCGCTGTTTTGGGTCCAACGGATTTTACTGCTTTTTGCTAGTGACTGTTTCAGTCGCTATTTTCGGTCCAACTGATTTTACTACTCTTTTCTAGTGACCGTTTCAGTTGCTGTTTTGGGTCCAACGGATTTTATTACTTTTTGCTAGTGACTGTTTCAGTCGCTGTTTTCGGTTCAACTGATTTTACTACTTTTTACTAGTGACTGTTTCAGTCGCTATTTTCGGTCCAACTGATTTTATTGCTTTTTACTACTGACTGTTTCAGTCGGTATTTTCGGTCCAACTGATTTTACTATTTTTTATTAGTGACCGTCTCAGTCGCTGTTTTCGGTCCAACGGATTTTACTACTTTTTATTAGTGACTGTTTCAGTCGGTATTTTCGGTCCAACTGATTTTACTACTTTTTACTAGTGACTGTTTCAGTCGCTGTTTTGGGTCCAACGGATTTTACTACTTTTTGCTAGTGACTGTTTCAGTCGCTATTTTCGGTTCAACTGATTTTACTACTTTTTACTAGTGACTGTTTCAGTCGCTATTTTCGGTCCAACTGATTTTATTGCTTTTTATTACTGACTGTTTCAGTCGCTATTTTGGGTCCAATTGATTTTACTACTTCTTGCTATTGACTGTTTCAGTCGCTATTTTCGGTTCAACTGATTTTACTACTTTTAACTAGTGACTGTTCAGTCGCTATTTTCGGTCCAACTGATTTTATTACTTTTTACTACTGACTGTTTCAGTCGCTATTTTCGGTCCAACTGATTTTACTACTTTTTACTTGTGACTGTTTCAGTCGCTGTTTTGGGTCCAACTGATTTTACTACTTTTTACTAGTGACTGTTTCAATCGCTATTTTCGGTTTAACGGATTTTACTACTTTTTATTAGTTACCGTCTCAGTCGCTGTTTTCGGTCCAACGGATTTTACTACTTTATTTTAGTGACTGTTTCAGTCGGTATTGTCGGTCCAACTGATTTTACTACTTTTTACTAATGACTGTTTCAGTCGCTGTTTTGGGTCCAACGGATTTTACTACTTTTTGCTAGTGACTGTTTCAGTCGCTATTTTCGGTTCAACTGATTTTACTACTTTTTACTAGTGACTGTTCAGTCGCTATTTTCGGTCCAACTGATTTTACTACTCTTTTCTAGTGACTGTTTCAGTCGGTGTTTTCGGCCCAACTGATTATACTACGTTTTACTGGTGACTGTTTCAGTCGCTATTTTCGGTTCAACTGATTTTACTACTTTTTACTAGTGACTGTTTCAGTCGCTATTTTCGGTCCAACTGATTTTATTACTTTTTACTACTGACTGTTTCAGTCGCTATTTTCGGTCCAACTGATTTTACTACTCTTTTCTAGTGACTGTTTAAGTCGGTATTTTCGTTCCAACTGATTTTACTACTTTTAACTAGTGACTGTTTCAGTCGCTATTTTCGGTCCAACTGTTTTTATTACTTTTTACTACTGACTGTTTCAGTCGGTATTTTCGGTCCAACTGATTTTACTACTCTTTTCTAGTGACTGTTTCAGTCGGTATTGTCGGTCCAACTGATTTTACTACTTTTTACTAATGACTGTTTCAGTCGCTGTTTTGGGTCCAACGGATTTTACTACTTTTTGCTAGTGACTGTTTCAGTCGCTATTTTCGGTTCAACTGATTTTACTACTTTTTACTAGTGACTGTTCAGTCGCTATTTTCGGTCCAACTGATTTTACTACTCTTTTCTAGTGACTGTTTCAGTCGGTGTTTTCCGCCCAACTGATTATACTACGTTTTACTGGTGACTGTTTCAGTCGCTATTTTCGGTTCAACTGATTTTACTACTTTTTACTAGTGACTGTTTCAGTCGCTATTTTCGGTCCAACTGATTTTATTACTTTTTACTACTGACTGTTTCAGTCGCTATTTTCGGTCCAACTGATTTTACTACTCTTTTCTAGTGACTGTTTCAGTCGGTATTGTCGGTCCAACTGATTTTACTACTTTTTACTAGTGACTGTTCAGTCGCTATTTTCGGTCCAACTGATTTTATTACTTTTTACTACTGACTGTTTCAGTCGCTATTTTCGGTCCAACTGATTTTACTACTCTTTTCTAGTGACTGTTTCAGTCGGTATTTTCGGTCCAACTGATTTTACTACTTTTTACTAGTGACTGTTTCAGTCGCTATTTTCGGTCCAACTGATTTTATTACTTTTTACTACTGACTGTTTCAGTCGCTATTTTCGGTCCAACTGATTTTACTACTCTTTTCTAGTGACTGTTTCAGTCGGTATTTTCGGTCCAACTGATTTTACTACTTTTTATTAGTAACCGTCTCAGTCGCTGTTTTCGGTCCAACGGATTTTACTACTTTTTATTAGTGAGTTTCAGTCGGTATTGTCGGTCCAACTGATTTTACTGCTTTTTACTAGTGACTGTTTCAGTCGCTATTTTCGGTTCAACTGATTTTACTACTTTTTACTAGTGACTGTTCAGTCGCTATTTTCGGTCCAACTGATTTTATTACTTTTTACTACTGATTGTTTCAGTCGCTATTTTCGGTCCAACTGATTTTACTACTTTTTTCTAGTGACTGTTTCAGTCGCTGTTTTGGGTCCAACGGATTTTACTACTTTTTACTAGTGACTGTTTCAGTCGCTGGTTTTGGTTCAACTGATTTTATTACTTTTTACTAGTGACTGTTTTAGTCGCTATTTTCGGTCCAACTGATTTTACTACTTTTTATTAGTGACTGTTTAAGTCGGTATTTTCAGTCCAACTGATTTTACTACTTTTTACTAGTGACTGTTTCAGTCGCTGTTTTGGGTCCAACGGATTTTACTACTTTTGCTAGTGACTGTTTCAGTCGCTATTTTCGGTTCAACTGATTTTACTACTTTTTACTAGTGACTGTTTCAGTCGCTATTTTCGGTCCAATTTATTTTACTACTTTTTACTACTTATTGTTTCAGTCGCTGTTTTCGTTTAAACTGATTTTACTACTTTTTGCTAGTGAATGTTTCAGTCGCTATTTTCGGTCCAACTGATTTTATTACTTTTTACTACTGACTGTTTCAGTCGCTATTTTCGGTCCAACTGATTTTACTACTCTTTTCTAGTGACTGTTTCAGTCGCTGTTTTCGGCCCAACTGATTTTACTACGTTTTACTTTTGACTGTTTCAGTCGCTATTTTCGGTTCAATTGATTTTACTACTTTTTACTAGTGACTGTTTCAGTCGCTATTTTCGGTCCAACTGATTTTATTACTTTTTACTACTGATTGTTTCAGTCGCTATTTTCGGTCCAACTGATTTTACTACTTTTTTCTAGTGACTGTTTCAGTCGCTGTTTTGGGTCCAACGGATTTTACTACTTTTTACTAGTGACTGTTTCAGTCGCTGGTTTTGGTTCAACTGATTTTATTACTTTTTACTAGTGACTGTTTTAGTCGCTATTTTCGGTCCAACTGATTTTACTACTTTTTATTAGTGACTGTTTAAGTCGGTATTTTCAGTCCAACTGATTTTACTACTTTTTACTAGTGACTGTTTCAGTCGCTGTTTTGGGTCCAACGGATTTTACTACTTTTGCTAGTGACTGTTTCAGTCGCTATTTTCGGTTCAACTGATTTTACTACTTTTTACTAGTGACTGTTTCAGTCGCTATTTTCGGTCCAATTTATTTTACTACTTTTTACTACTTATTGTTTCAGTCGCTGTTTTCGTTTAAACTGATTTTACTACTTTTTGCTAGTGAATGTTTCAGTCGCTATTTTCGGTCCAACTGATTTTATTACTTTTTACTACTGACTGTTTCAGTCGCTATTTTCGGTCCAACTGATTTTACTACTCTTTTCTAGTGACTGTTTCAGTCGCTGTTTTGGGTCCAACTGATTTTACTACTTTTTACTAGTGACTGTTTCAGTCGCTGTTTTGGGTCCAACGGATTTTACTACTTTTTGCTAGTGACTGTTTCAGTCGCTATTTTCGGTTCAACTGATTTTACTACTTTTTACTAGTGACTGCTTCAGTCGCTATTTTCGGTCCAACTGATTTTATTGCTTTTCATTACTGACTGTTTCAGTCGCTATTTTGGGTCCAATTGATTTTACTACTTCTTGCTAGTGACTGTTTCAGTCGCTATTTTCGGTTCAACTGATTTTACTACTTTTAACTAGTGACTGTTCAGTCGCTATTTTCGGTCCAACTGATTTTATTACTTTTTACTACTGACTGTTTCAGTCGCTATTTTCGGTCCAACTGATTTTACTACTCTTTTCTAGTGACTGTTTCAATCGGTATTTTTGGTCCCACTAATTTTACTACTTTTTACTTGTGACTGTTTCAGTCGCTGTTTTGGGTCCAACGGATTTTACTACTTTTTATTAGTGACTGTTTCAGTCGGTATTGTCGGTCCAACTGATTTTACTACTTTTTACTAGTGACTGTTTCAGTCGCTGTTTTGGGTCCAACGGATTTTACTACTTTTTGCTAGTGACTGTTTCAGTCGCTATTTTCGGTCCAACTGATTTTATTACTTTTTACTACTGACTGTTTCAGTCGCTATTTTCGGTCCAACTGATTTTACAACTCTTTTCTAGTGACTGTTTCAGTCGCTGTTTTGGGTCTAACGGATTTTACTACTTTTTAGTAGTGACTGTTTCAGTCGCTATTTTCGGTCCAACTGGTTTTATTACTTTTTACTACTGACTGTTTCAGTCGCTATTTTCGGTCCAACTGATTTTACTACTCTTTTCTAGTGACTGTTTCAGTCGCTGTTTTGGGTCCAACGGATTTTACTACTTTTTAGTAGTGACTGTTTCAGTCGCTATTTTCGGTCCAACTGGTTTTACTACTTTTTACTTGTGACTGTTTCAGTCGCTGTTTTGGGTCCAACGGATTTTACTACTTTTTACTAGTGACTGTTTCAGTCACTGGTTTCGGTTCCACTGATTTTATTACTTTTTACTAGTGACTGTTTCAGTCGCTGGTTTCGGTTCAACTGATTTTATTACTTTTTACTAGTGACTGTTTCAGTCGCTATTTTCGGTCCAACTGATTTTACTACTTTTTATTAGTGACCTTTTCAGTCGCTGTTTTCGGTCCAACGGATTTTAATACTTTTTATTAGTGACTGTTTCAGTCGGTATTTTCGGTCCAACTGATTTTACTACTTTTTGCTAGTGACAGTTTCAGTCGCTATTTTCGGTTAAACTGATTTTACTACATTTTACTAGTGACTGTTTCAGTCGCTGTTTTGGGTCCAACGGATTTTACTACGTTTTACTAGCGACGGTTTCAGCCGCTATTTTCGGTCCAACTGATTTTACTACTTTTTACTTGTGACTGTTTCAGTCGCTGTTTTGGGTCCAACTGATTTTACTACTTTTTACTAGTGACTGTTTCAATCGCCTTTTTCGGTCCAACGGATTTTACTACTTTTTATTAGTGACCGTCTCAGTCGCTGTTTTCGGTCCAACGGATTTTAATACTTTTTATTAGTGACTGTTTTAGTCGGTATTGTCGGTCCAACTGATTTTACTACTTTTTACTAGTGACTCTTTCAGTCGCTGTTTTGGGTCCAACGGATTTTACTACTTTTTGCTAGTGACTGTTTCAGTCGCTATTTTCGGTTCAACTGATTTTACTACTTTTTACTAGTGACTGTTTCAGTCGCTGGTTTTGGTTCAACTGATTTTATTACTTTTTACTAGTGACTGTTTTAGTCGCTATTTTCGGTCCAACTGATTTTACTACTTTTTATTAGTGACTGTTTAAGTCGGTATTTTCAGTCCAACTGATTTTACTACTTTTTACTAGTGACTGTTTCAGTCGCTGTTTTGGGTCCAACGGATTTTACTACTTTTGCTAGTGACTGTTTCAGTCGCTATTTTCGGTTCAACTGATTTTACTACTTTTTACTAGTGACTGTTTCAGTCGCTATTTTCGGTCCAATTTATTTTACTACTTTTTACTACTTATTGTTTCAGTCGCTGTTTTCGTTTAAACTGATTTTACTACTTTTTGCTAGTGAATGTTTCAGTCGCTATTTTCGGTCCAACTGATTTTATTACTTTTTACTACTGACTGTTTCAGTCGCTATTTTCGGTCCAACTGATTTTACTACTCTTTTCTAGTGACTGTTTCAGTCGCTGTTTTGGGTCCAACTGATTTTACTACTTTTTACTAGTGACTGTTTCAGTCGCTGTTTTGGGTCCAACGGATTTTACTACTTTTTGCTAGTGACTGTTTCAGTCGCTATTTTCGGTTCAACTGATTTTACTACTTTTTACTAGTGACTGCTTCAGTCGCTATTTTCGGTCCAACTGATTTTATTGCTTTTCATTACTGACTGTTTCAGTCGCTATTTTGGGTCCAATTGATTTTACTACTTCTTGCTAGTGACTGTTTCAGTCGCTATTTTCGGTTCAACTGATTTTACTACTTTTAACTAGTGACTGTTCAGTCGCTATTTTCGGTCCAACTGATTTTATTACTTTTTACTACTGACTGTTTCAGTCGCTATTTTCGGTCCAACTGATTTTACTACTCTTTTCTAGTGACTGTTTCAATCGGTATTTTTGGTCCCACTGATTTTACTACTTTTTACTTGTGACTGTTTCAGTCGCTGTTTTGGGTCCAACGGATTTTACTACTTTTTATTAGTGACTGTTTCAGTCGGTATTGTCGGTCCAACTGATTTTACTACTTTTTACTAGTGACTGTTTCAGTCGCTGTTTTGGGTCCAACGGATTTTACTACTTTTTGCTAGTGACTGTTTCAGTCGCTATTTTCGGTCCAACTGATTTTATTACTTTTTACTACTGACTGTTTCAGTCGCTATTTTCGGTCCAACTGATTTTACAACTCTTTTCTAGTGACTGTTTCAGTCGCTGTTTTGGGTCTAACGGATTTTACTACTTTTTAGTAGTGACTGTTTCAGTCGCTATTTTCGGTCCAACTGGTTTTATTACTTTTTACTACTGACTGTTTCAGTCGCTATTTTCGGTCCAACTGATTTTAGTACTCTTTTCTAGTGACTGTTTCAGTCGCTGTTTTGGGTCCAACGGATTTTACTACTTTTTAGTAGTGACTGTTTCAGTCGCTATTTTCGGTCCAACTGGTTTTACTACTTTTTACTTGTGACTGTTTCAGTCGCTGTTTTGGGTCCAACGGATTTTACTACTTTTTACTAGTGACTGTTTCAGTCACTGGTTTCGGTTCCACTGATTTTATTACTTTTTACTAGTGACTGTTTCAGTCGCTGGTTTCGGTTCAACTGATTTTATTACTTTTTACTAGTGACTGTTTCAGTCGCTATTTTCGGTCCAACTGATTTTACTACTTTTTATTAGTGACCTTTTCAGTCGCTGTTTTCGGTCCAACGGATTTTAATACTTTTTATTAGTGACTGTTTCAGTCGGTATTTTCGGTCCAACTGATTTTACTACTTTTTGCTAGTGACAGTTTCAGTCGCTATTTTCGGTTAAACTGATTTTAGTACTCTTTTCTAGTGACTGTTTCAGTCGCTGTTTTGGGTCCAACTGATTTTACTACTTTTTACTAGTGACGGTTTCAGCCGCTATTTTCGGTCCAACTGATTTTACTACTTTTTACTTGTGACTGTTTCAGTCGCTGTTTTGGGTCCAACTGATTTTACTACTTTTTACTAGTGACTGTTTCAATCGCCTTTTTCGGTCCAACGGATTTTACTACTTTTTATTAGTGACCGTCTCAGTCGCTGTTTTCGGTCCAACGGATTTTAATACTTTTTATTAGTGACTGTTTTAGTCGGTATTGTCGGTCCAACTGATTTTACTACTTTTTACTAGTGACTCTTTCAGTCGCTGTTTTGGGTCCAACGGATTTTACTACTTTTTGCTAGTGACTGTTTCAGTCGCTATTTTCGGTTCAACTGATTTTACTACTTTTTACTAGTGACTGTTCAGTCGCTATTTTCGGTCCAACTGATTTTATTACTTTTTACTACTGACTGTTTCAGTCGCTATTTTCGGTCCAACTGATTTTACTACTCTTTTCTAGTGACTGTTTCAGTCGCTGTTTTCGGCCCAACTGATTTTACTACGTTTTACTGGTGACTGTTTCAGTCGCTATTTTCGATTCAACTGATTTTACTACTTTTTACTAGTGACTGTTTCAGTCGCTATTTTCGGTCCAACTGATTTTATTACTTTTTACTACTGACTGTTTCAGTCGCTATTTTCGGTCCAACTGATTTTACTACTCTTTTCTAGTGAGTGTTTCAGTCGCTGTTTTCGGCCCAACTGATTTTACTACGTTTTACTGGTGACTGTTTCAGTCGCTATTTTCGATTCAACTGATTTTACTACTTTTTACTAGTGACTGTTTCAGTCGCTATTTTCGGTCCAACTGATTTTATTACTTTTTACTACTGACTGTTTCAGTCGCTGTTTTCGGTCCAACGGATTTTAATACTTTTTATTAGTGACTGTTTCAGTCGGTATTTTCGGTCCAACTGATTTTACTACTTTTTGCTAGTGACTGTTTCAGTCGCTATTTTCGGTTAAACTGATTTTACTACTTTTTACTAGTGACTGTTTCAGTCGCTATTTTCGGTTCAACTGATTCTACTACTTTTTACTAGTGACTGTTTCAGTCGCTGTTTTGGGTCCAACGGATTTTACTACTTTTTACTAGTGACTGTTTCAGTCGCTGGTTTTGGTTCAACTGATTTTATTACTTTTTACTAGTGACTGTTTCAGTCGCTATTTTCGGTCCAACTGATTTTACTACTTTTTATTAGTGACTGTTTCAGTCGGTATTTTCGGTCCAACTGATTTTACTACTTTTTACTAGTGACTGTTTCAGTCGCTGTTTTGGGTCCAACGGATTTTACTACTTTTTGATAGTGACTGTTTCAGTCGCTATTTTCGGTTCAACTGATTTTACTACTTTTTACTAGTGACTGTTTCAGTCGCTATTTTCGGTCCAACTGATTTTATTACTTTTTACTACTGATTGTTTCAGTCGCTATTTTCGGTCCAACTGATTTTACTACTTTTTTCTAGTGACTGTTTCAGTCGCTGTTTTGGGTCCAACGGATTTTACTACTTTTTACTAGTGACTCTTTCAGTCGCTGGTTTTGGTTCAACTGATTTTATTACTTTTTACTAGTGACTGTTTCAGTCGCTATTTTCGGTCCAACTGATTTTACTACTTTTTATTAGTGACTGTTTCAGTCGGTATTTTCGGTCCAACTGATTTTACTACTTTTTACTAGTGACTGTTTCAGTCGCTGTTTTGGGTTCAACGGATTTTACTACTTTTTGCTAGTGACTGTTTCAGTCGCTATTTTCGGTTCAACTGATTTTACTACTTTTTACTAGTGACTGTTTCAGTCGCTATTTTCGGTCCAACTGATTTTATTGCTTTTTACTACTGACTGTTTCAGTCGCTATTTTCGGTCCAGTTTATTTTACTACTTTTTACTACTTATTGTTTCAGTCGCTGTTTTAGGTTAAACTGATTTTACTACTTTTTGCTAGTGACTGTTTCAGTCGCTATTTTCGGTCCAAGTGATTTTATTACTTTTTACTACTGACTGTTTCAGTCGCTATTTTCGGTCCAACTGATTTTACTACTCTTCTCTAATGACTGTTTCAGTCGCTGTTTTGGGTCCAACTGATTTTACTACTTTTTACTAGTGACTGTTTCAGTCGCTGTTTTGGGTCCAACGGATTTTACTACTTTTTGCTAGTGACTGTTTCAGTCGCTATTTTCGGTTCAACTGATTTTACTACTTTTTACTAGTGACTGTTTCAGTCGCTATTTTCGGTCCAACTGATTTTATTGCTTTTTATTACTGACTGTTTCAGTCGCTATTTTCGGTTCAACTGATTTTACTACTTTTAACTAGTGACTGTTCAGTCGCTATTTTCGGTCCAACTGATTTTATTACTTTTTCTACTGACTGTTTCAGTCGCTATTTTCGGTCCAACTGATTTTACTACTCTTTTCTAGTGACTGTTTCAGTCGGTATTTTCGGTCCAACTGATTTTACTACTTTTTACTGGTTACTGTTTCAGTCGCTGTTTTGGGTCCAACGGATTTTACTACGTTTTACTAGCGACGGTTTCAGCCGCTATTTTCGGTCCAACTGATTTTACTACTTTTTACTTGTGACTGTTTCAGTCGCTGTTTTGGGTCCAACTGATTTTACTACTTTTTACTAGTGACTGTTTCAATCGCTCTTTTCGGTCCAACGGATTTTACTACTTTTTATTAGTGACTGTTTCAGTCGGTACTGTCGGTCCAACTGATTTTACTATTTTTACTAGTGACTGTTTCAGTCGCTGTTTTGGGTCCAACGGATTTTACTACTTTTTGCTAGTGACTGTTTCAGTCGCTATTTTCGGTTAAACTGATTTTACTACTTTTTACTAGTGACTGTTTCAATCGCTCTTTTCGGTCCAACGGATTTTACTACTTTTTATTAGTAACCGTCTCAGTCGCTGATTTCGGTCCAACGGATTTTACTACTTTTTATTAGTGACTGTTTCAGTCGGTATTTTCGGTCCAACTGATTTTACTACTTTTTACTAGTGACTGTTTCAGTCGCTGTTTTGGGTCCAACGGATTTTACTACTTTTTACTAGTTACTGTTTCAGTCGCTATTTTCGGTCCAACTGATTTTACTACTTTTTACTAGTGACTGTTTCAATCGCTCTTTTCGGTCCAATGGATTTTACTACTTTTTATTAGTAACCGTCTCAGTCGCTGTTTTCGGTCCAACGGATTTTACTACTTTTTATTAGTGACTGTTTCAGTCGCTATTTTCGGCCCAACTGATTTTACTACGTTTTACTGGTGACTGTTTCAGTCGCTATTTTCGGTTCAACTGATTTTACTACTTTTTACTAGTGACTGTTTCAGTCGCTATTTTCGGTCCAACTGATTTTATTACTTTTTACTACTGATTGTTTCAGTCGCTATTTTCGGTCCAACTGATTTTACTACTTTTTTCTAGTGACTGTTTCAGTCGCTGTTTTGGGTCCAACTAATTTTACTACTTTTTATTAGTGACCGTCTCAGTCGCTGTTTTCGGTCCAAGGGATTTTACTACTTTTTATTAGTGACTGTTTCAGTCGGTATTTTCGGTCCAACTGATTTTACTACTTTTTACTAGTGACCGTTTCAGTTGCTGTTTTGGGTCCAACGGATTTTACTACTTTTTGCTAGTGACTGTTTCAGTCGCTATTTTCGGTTCAACTAATTTTACTACTTTTTACTAGTGACTGTTTCAGTCGCTATTTTCGGTCCAACTGATTTTATTGCTTTTTACTACTGACTGTTTCAGTCGCTATTTTCGGTCCAATTGATTTTACTACTTTTTACTACTGATTGTTTCAGTCGCTGTTTTCGGTTAAACTGATTTTACTACTTTTTACTAGTGACTGTTTCAGTCGCTATTTTCGGTCCAACTGATTTTATTACTTTTTACTACTGACTGTTTCAGTCGCTATTTTCGGTCCAACTGATTTTACTACTCTTTTCTAGTGACTGTTTCAGTCGCTGTTTTGGGTCCAACGGATTTTACTACTTTTTACTAGTGACTGTTTCAGTCGGTATTTTCGGTCCAACTGATTTTACTATTTTTTATTAGTGACCGTCTCAGTCGCTGTTTTCGGTCCAACGGATTTTACTACTTTTTATTAGTGACTGTTTCAGTCGGTATTTTCGGTCCAACTGATTTTACTACTTTTTACTAGTGACTGTTTCAGTCGCTGTTTTGGGTCCAACGGATTTTACTACTTTTTGCTAGTGACTGTTTCAGTCGCTATTTTCGGTTCAACTGATTTTACTACTTTTAACTAGTGACTGTTCAGTCGCTATTTTCGGTCCAACTGATTTCATTACTTTTTACTACTGACTGTTTCAGTCGCTATTTTCGGTCCAACTGATTTTACTACTCTTTTCTAGTGACTGTTTCAGTCGGTATTTTCGGTCCAACTGATTTTACTACTTTTTACTAGTGACTGTTTCAGTCGCTGTTTTGGGTCCAACGGATTTTACTACGTTTTACTAGCGACGGTTTCAGCCGCTATTTTCGGTCCAACTGATTTTACTACTTTTTACTTGTGACTGTTTCAGTCGCTGTTTTGGGTCCAACTGATTTTACTACTTTTTACTAGTGACTGTTTCAATCGCCTTTTTCGGTCCAACGGATTTTACTACTTTTTATTAGTGACCGTCTCAGTCGCTGTTTTCGGTCCAACGGATTTTAATACTTTTTATTAGTGACTGTTTTAGTCGGTATTGTCGGTCCAACTGGTTTTACTACTTTTTACTAGTGACTGTTTCAGTCGCTGTTTTGGGTCCAACGGATTTTACTACTTTTTGCTAGTGACTGTTTCAGTCGCTATTTTCGGTTCAACTGATTTTACTACTTTTTACTAGTGACTGTTCAGTCGCTATTTTCGGTCCAACTGATTTTATTACTTTTTACTACTGACTGTTTCAGTCGCTATTTTCGGTCCAACTGATTTTACTACTCTTTTCTAGTGACTGTTTCAGTCGCTGTTTTCGGCCCAACTGATTTTACTACGTTTTACTGGTGACTGTTTCAGTCGCTATTTTCGATTCAACTGATTTTACTACTTTTTACTAGTGACTGTTTCAGTCGCTATTTTCGGTCCAACTGATTTTATTACTTTTTACTACTGACTGTTTCAGTCGCTATTTTCGGTCCAACTGATTTTACTACTCTTTTCTAGTGACTGTTTCAGTCGGTATTTTCGGTCCAACTGATTTTACTACTTTTTACTAGTGACTGTTTCAGTCGCAGTTTTGGGTCCAACTGATTTTACTACTTTTCATTAGTGACTGTTTTAGTCGCTGTTTTCGGTCCAACGGATTTTACTACTTTTTACTAGTGACTGTTTCAGTCGCTGTTTTGCGTCCAACGGATTTTACTACTTTTTGCTAGTGACTGTTTCAGTCGCTATTTTCGGTTCAACTGATTTTACTACTTTTTACTAGTGACTGTTTAGTCGCTATTTTCGGTCCAACTGATTTTATTACTTTTTACTACTGACTGTTTCAGTCGCTATTTTCGGTCCAACTGATTTTACTACTCTTTCCTAGTGACTGTTTCAGTCGCTGGTTTCGGTCCAACTGATTATAATAGTTTTTACTACTGACTGTTTCAGTCGCTATTTTCGGTCCAACTGATTTTACTACTCTTTTCTAGTGACTGTTTCAGTCGGTATTTTCGGTCCAACTGATTTTACTACTTTTTATTAGTGACTGTTTCAGTCGGTATTTTCGGTCCAACTGATTTTACTACTTTTTACTAGTGACTGTTTCAGTCGCTGTTTTGGGTCCAACGGATTTTACTACTTTTTGCTAGTGACTGTTTCAGTCGCTATTTTCGGTTCAACTGATTTTACTACTTTTAACTAGTGACTGTTCAGTCGCTATTTTCGGTCCAACTGATTTCATTACTTTTTACTACTGACTGTTTCAGTCGCTATTTTCGGTCCAACTGATTTTACTACTTTTTTTAGTGACTGTTTCAGTCGGTATTTTCGGTCCAACTGATTTTACTACATTTTACTAGTGACTGTTTCAGTCGCTGTTTTGGGTCCAACGGATTTTACTACGTTTTACTAGCGACGGTTTCAGCCGCTATTTTTGGTCCAACTGATTTTACTACTTTTTATTAGTGACTGTCTCAGTCGCTGTTTTCGGTCCAACGGATTTTAATACTTTTTATTAGTGACTGTTTTAGTCGGTATTATCGGTCCAACTGATTTTACTACTTTTTACTAGTGACTCTTTCAGTCGCTGTTTTGGGTCCAACGGATTTTACTACTTTTTGCTAGTGACTGTTTCAGTCGCTATTTTCGGTTCAACTGATTTTACTACTTTTTACTAGTGACTGTTCAGTCGCTATTTTCGGTCCAACTGATTTTATTACTTTTTACTACTGACTGTTTCAGTCGCTATTTTCGGTCCAACTGATTTTACTACTCTTTTCTAGTGACTGTTTCAGTCGCTGTTTTCGGCCCAACTGATTTTACTAGGTTTTACTGGTGACTGTTTCAGTCGCTATTTTCGATTCAACTGATTTTACTACTTTTTACTAGTGACTGTTTCAGTCGCTATTTTCGGTCCAACTGATTTTATTACTTTTTACTACTGACTGTTTCAGTCGCTATTTTCGGTCCAACTGATTTTACTACTCTTTTCTAGTGACTGTTTCAGTCGGTATTTTCGGTCCAACTGATTTTACTACTTTTTACTAGTGACTGTTTCAGTCGCTGTTTTAGGTCCAACTGATTTTACTACTTTTCATTAGTGACTGTTTTAGTCGCTGTTTTCGGTCCAACTGATTTTACTACTTTTCATTAGTGACTGTTTTAGTCTCTGTTTTCGGTCCAACTGATTTTACTACTTTTTTCTAGTGACTGTTTCAGTCGCTGGTTTCGGTCCAACTGATTATACTAGTTTTTACTAGTGACTGTTTCAGTCGCTAGTAAAAAGTAGTAAACAGTAGTTGTTTTGGGTCCAACTGATTTTACCACTTTTTACTTGTGACTGTTTCAGTCGCTGTTTTGGGTCCAACGGATTTTACTACTTTTTACTAGTTACTGTTTCAGTCGCTATTTTCGGTCCAACTGATTTTACTACTTTTTACTAGTGACTGTTTCAGTCGCTCTTTTCGGTCCAACGGATTTTACTACTTTTTATTAGTGACCGTCTCAGTCGCTGTTTTCGGTCCAACGGATTTTACTACTTTTTGCTAGTGACTGTTTCAGTCGCTATTTTCGGTCCAACTGATTTTACTACTTTTTGCTAGTGACTGTTTCAGTCGCTATTTCCGGTCCAACTGATTTTATTACTTTTTACTACTGATTGTTTCAGTCGCTATTTTCGGTCCAACTGATTTTACTACTTTTTTCTAGTGACTGTTTCAGTCGCTGTTTTGGGTCCAACTGATTTTACTACGTTTTACTGGTGACTGTTTCAGTCGCTGTTTTGGGTCCAACGGATTTTACTACTTTTTACTAGTGACTGTTTCAGTCGCTGTTTTCGGTCCAACGGATTTTACTACTTTTTACTAGTTACTGTTTCAGTCGCTATTTTAGGTCCAACTGATTTTACTACTTTTTACTAGTGACTGTTTCAATCGCTCTTTTCGGTCCAACGGATTTTACTACTTTTTATTAGTGACAGTCTCAGTCGCTGTTTTCGGTCCAACGGATTTTACTACTTTTTATTAGTGACTGTTTCAGTCGGTATTTTCGGTCCAACTGATTTTACTACTTTTTACTTGTGACTGTTTCAGTCGCTGTTTTCGGTTAAACTGATTTTACTACTATTTGCTAGTGACTGTTTGAGTCGCTGGTTTCGGTCCAACTGATTTTAATACTTTTTACTAGCGACCGTTTCAGCCCCTATTTTCGGTCCAACTGATTTTACCACTTTTTACTTGTGACTGTTTCAGTCGCTGTTTTGGGTCCAACGGATTTTACTACTTTTTACTAGTTACTGTTTCAGTCGGTATTTTCGGTCCAACTGATTTTACTACTTTTTGCTAGTGACTGTTTCAGTCGCGATTTTCGGTCCAACTGATTTTACTACTTTTTTCTAGTGACTGTTTCAGTCGCTGGTTTCGGTCCAACTGATTATACTAGTTTTTACTAGTGACTGTTTCAGTCGCTAGTAAAAAGTAGTAAACAGTAGTTGTTTTGGGTCCAACGGATTTTACTTCTCTTTACTAATGACTGTTTCACTCGCTGTTTTCGGTCCAACGAATTTTACTACTTTTTACTATTGACTGTTTCACTCGCTATTTTCGTTCCAACTGATTTTACTACTTTTTACTAGTGACTGTTTCAATCGCCTTTTTCGGTCCAACGGATTTTACTACTTTTTATTAGTGACCGTCTCAGTCGCTGTTTTCGGTCCAACGGATTTTACTACTTTTTATTAGTGACTGTTTCAGTCGGTATTTTCGGTCCAACTGATTTTACTACTTTTTGCTAGTGACTGTTTCAGTCGCGATTTTCGGTCCAACTGATTTTACTACTTTTTTCTAGTGACTGTTTCAGTCGCTGGTTTCGGTCCAACTGATTATACTAGTTTTTACTAGTGACTGTTTCAGTCGCTAGTAAAAAGTAGTAAACAGTAGTTGTTTTGGGTCCAACGGATTTTACTTCTTTTTACTAGTGACTGTTTCACTCGCTGTTTTCGGTCCAACGAATTTTACTACTTTTTACTATTGACTGTTTCACTCGCTATTTTCGTTCCAACTGATTTTACTACTTTTCATTAGTGACTGTTTTAGTCGCTGTTTTCGGTCCAACTGATTTTACTACTTTTTACTAGTGACTGTTTCAGTCGCTCTTTTCGGTCCAACTGATTTTACTACTTTTCATTAGTGACTGTTTCAGTCGCTGGTTTCGGTCCAACTGATTATACTACTTTTTACTAGTGACTGTTTCAGTCGCTAGTAAAAAGTAGTAAAAATGTAGTTGTTTTGGGTCCAACGGATTTTACTTCTTTTTACTAATGACTGTTTCACTCGCTGTTTTCGGTCCAACGAATTTTACTACTTTTTACTATTGACTGTTTCACTCGCTATTTTCGTTCCAACTGATTTTACTACTTTTTACTAGTGACTGTTTCAATCGCCTTTTTCGGTCCAACGGATTTTACTACTTTTTATTAGTGACCGTCTCAGTCGCTGTTTTCGGTCCAACGGATTTTACTACTTTTTATTAGTGACTGTTTCAGTCGGTATTTTCGGTCCAACTGATTTTACTACTTTTTGCTAGTGACTGTTTCAGTCGCGATTTTCGGTCCAACTGATTTTACTACTTTTTTCTAGTGACTGTTTCAGTCGCTGGTTTCGGTCCAACTGATTATACTAGTTTTTACTAGTGACTGTTTCAGTCGCTAGTAAAAAGTAGTAAACAGTAGTTGTTTTGGGTCCAACGGATTTTACTTCTTTTTACTAGTGACTGTTTCACTCGCTGTTTTCGGTCCAACGAATTTTACTACTTTTTACTATTGACTGTTTCACTCGCTATTTTCGTTCCAACTGATTTTACTACTTTTCATTAGTGACTGTTTTAGTCGCTGTTTTCGGTCCAACTGATTTTACTACTTTTTACTAGTGACTGTTTCAGTCGCTCTTTTCGGTCCAACTGATTTTACTACTTTTCATTAGTGACTGTTTCAGTCGCTGGTTTCGGTCCAACTGATTATACTACTTTTTACTAGTGACTGTTTCAGTCGCTAGTAAAAAGTAGTAAAAATGTAGTTGTTTTGGGTCCAACGGATTTTACTTCTTTTTACTAGTGACTGTTTCACTCGCTGTTTTCGGTCCAACGAATTTTATTACTTTTTACTATTGACTGTTTCAGTCGCTGTTTTCGGTTAAACTGATTTTACTACTATTTGCTAGTGACTGTTTGAGTCGCTGGTTTCGGTTCAACTGATTTTATTACTTTTTACTAGCGACGGTTTCAGCCGCTATTTTCGGTCCAACTGATTTTACCACTTTTTACTTGTGACTGTTTCAGTCGCTGATTTGGGTCCAACGGATTTTACTACTTTTTACTAGTTACTGTTTCAGTCGCTATTTTCGGTCCAACTGATTTTACTACTTTTTACTAGTGACTGTTTCAATCGCTCTTTTCGGTCCAACTGATTTTACTACTTTTTACTAGTGAGTTTCAGTCGCTCTTTTCGGTCCAACGGATTTTACTACTTTTTATTAGTGACCGTCTCAGTCGCTGTTTTCGGTCCAACGGATTTTACTACTTTTTGCTAGTGACTGTTTCAGTCGCTATTTTCGGTCCAACTGATTTTACTACTTTTTGCTAGTGACTGTTTCAGTCGCTATTTTCGGTCCAACTTATTTTACTACTCTTTACTAGTGACTGTTTCAGTCGCTATTTTCGGTCCAACTGATTTTATTACTTTTTTCTAGTGACTGTTTCAGTCGCTGTTTTGGGTCCAACTGATTTTACTACGTTTTACTGGTGACTGTTTCAGTCGCTGTTTTGGGTCCAACGGATTTTACTACTTTTTACTAGTGACTGTTTCAGTCGCTGTTTTCGTTCCAACGGATTTTACTACTTTTTACTAGTTACTGTTTCAGTCGCTATTTTCGGTCCAACTGATTTTACTACTTTTTACTAGTGACTATTTCAATCTCTCTTTTCGGTCCAACGGATTTTACTACTTTTTATTAGTGACAGTCTCAGTCGCTGTTTTCGGTCCAACGGATTTTACTACTTTTTATTAGTGACTGTTTCAGTCGGTATTTTCGGTCCAACTGATTTTACTACTTTTTACTTGTGACTGTTTCAGTCGCTGTTTTCGGTTAAACTGATTTTACTACTATTTGCTAGTGACTGTTTGAGTCGCTGGTTTCGGTCCAACTGATTTTAATGCTTTTTACTAGCGACCGTTTCAGCCGCTATTTTCGGTCCAACTGATTTTACCACTTTTTACTTGTGACTGTTTCAGTCGCTGTTTTGGGTCCAACGGATTTTACTACTTTTTACTAGTTACTGTTTCAGTCGCTATTTTCGGTCCAACTGATTTTACTAATTTTTACTAGTGACTGTTTCAATCGCTCTTTTCGGTCCAGCGGATTTTACTACTTTTTTTAGTGACCGTCTCAGTCGCTGTTTTCGGTCCAACGGATTTTACTACTTTTTATTAGTGACTGTTTCAGTCGGTATTTTCGGTCCAACTGATTTTACTACTTTTTGCTAGTGACTGTTTCAGTCGCGATTTTCGGTCCAACTGATTTTACTACTTTTTGCTAGTGACTGTTTCAGTCGCTATTTTCGGTCCAACTGATTTTACTACTTTTTACTAGTGACTGTTTCAGTCGCTATTTTCGGTCCAACTGACTTTATTACTTTTTACTACTGATTGTTTCAGTCGCTATTTTCGGTCCAACTGATTTTACTACTTTTTTCTAGTGACTGTTTCAGTCGCTGTTTTGGGTCCAACGGATTTTACTACTTTTTACTAGTGACTGTTTCAGTCTCTATTTTCGGTCCAACTGATTTTACTACATTTTACTGGTGACGGTTTCAGTCGCTGTTTTGGGTCCAACGGATTTTACTACTTTTTACTAGTGACTGTCTCAGTCGCTGTTTTCGGTCCAACGGATTTTACTACTTTTTACTAGTTACTGTTTCAATCGCTCTTTTCGGTCCAACGGATTTTACTACTTTTTATTAGTAACCGTCTCAGTCGCTGTTTTCGATCCAACGGATTTTACTACTTTTTATTAGTGACTGTTTCAGTCGGTATTTTCGGTTCAACTGATTTTACTACTTTTTACGAGTGACTGTTTCAGTCGCTGTTTTGGGTCCAACTGATATTACTACTTTTTACTTGTGACTGTTTCAGTCGCTGTTTTCGTTCCAACTGATTTTATTACTTTTTACTACTGATTGTTTCAGTCGCTATTTTCGGTCCAACTGATTTTACTACTTTTTTCTAGTGACTGTTTCAGTCGCTGTTTTGGGTCCAACTGATTTTACTACTTTTTACTAGTGACTGTTTCAGTCGCTATTTTCGGTCCAACTGATTTTATTACTTTTTACTACTGATTGTTTCAGTCGCTATTTTCGGTCCAACTGATTTTACTACTTATTTCTAGTGACTGTTTCAGTCGCTGTTTTGGGTTCAACGGATTTTACTACTTTTTACTAGTGACTGTTTCAGTCGCTGGTTTTTATTCAACTGATTTTATTACTTTTTACTAGTGACTGTTTCAGTCGCTATTTTCGGTCCAACTAATTTTACTACTTTTTATTAGTGACCGTCTCAGTCGCTGTTTTCGGTCCAAGGGATTTTACTACTTTCTATTAGTGACTGTTTCAGTCGGTATTTTCGGTCCAACTGATTTTACTACTTTTTACTAGTGACCGTTTCAGTTGCTGTTTTGGGTCCAACGGATTTTATTACTTTTTGCTAGTGACTGTTTCAGTCGCTATTTTCGGTTCAACTGATTTTACTACATTTTACTAGTGACTGTTTCAGTCGCTATTTTCGGTCCAACTGATTTTATTGCTTTTTACTACTGACTGTTTCAGTCGCTATTTTCGGTCCAATTGATTTTACTACTTTTTACTACTTATTGTTTCAGTCGCTGTTTCCGGTAAAACTGATTTTACTACTTTTTACTAGTGACTGTTTCAGTCGCTATTTTCGGTCCAACTGATTTTATTACTTTTTACTACTGACTGTTTCAGTCGCTATTTTCGGTCCAACTGATTTTACTACTCTTTTCTAGTGACTGTTTCAGTCGCTGTTTTGGGTCCAACGGATTTTACTGCTTTTTACTAGCGACTGTTTCAGTCGGTATTTTCGGTCCAACTGATTTTACTATTTTTTATTAGTGACCGTCTCAGTCGCTGTTTTCGGTCCAACGGATTTTACTACTTTTTATTAGTGACTGTTTCAGTCGGTATTTTCGGTCCAACTGATTTTACTACTTTTTACTAGTGACTGTTTCAGTCGCTGTTTTGGGTCCAACGGATTTTACTACTTTTTGCTAGTGACTGTTTCAGTCGCTATTTTCGGTTCAACTGATTTTACTACTTTTTACTAGTGACTGTTTCAGTCGCTATTTTCGGTCCAACTGATTTTATTGCTTTTTATTACTGACTGTTTCAATCGCTATTTTGGGTCCAATTGATTTTACTACTTCTTGCTAGTGACTGTTTCAGTCGCTATTTTCGGTTCAACTGATTTTACTACTTTTAACTAGTGACTGTTCAGTCGCTATTTTCGGTCCAACTGATTTTATTACTTTTTACTACTGACTGTTTCAGTCGCTATTTTCGGTCCAACTGATTTTACTACTTTTTTCTAGTGACTGTTTCAGTCGCTGTTTTGGGTCCAACTGATTTTACTACTTTTTACTAGTGACTGTTTCAGTCGCTATTTTCGGCCCAATTGATTTTACTACGTTTTACTGGTGACTGTTTCAGTCGCTATTTTCGGTTCAACTGATTTTACTACTTTTTACTAGTGACTGTTTCAGTCGCTATTTTCGGTCCAACTGATTTTATTACTTTTTACTACTGATTGTTTCAGTCGCTATTTTCGGTCCAACTGATTTTACTACTTTTTTCTAGTGACTGTTTCAGTCGCTGTTTTGGGTTCAACGGATTTTACTACTTTTTACTAGTGACTGTTTCAGTCGCTGGTTTTTATTCAACTGATTTTATTACTTTTTACTAGTGACTGATTCAGTCGCTATTTTCGGTCCAACGGATTTTACTACTTTTTATTAGTGACCGTCTCAGTCGCTGTTTTCGGTCCAACGGATTTTACTACTTTTTGCTAGTGACTGTTTCAGTCGCTATTTTCGGTCCAACTGATTTTACTACTTTTTGCTAGTGACTGTTTCAGTCGCTATTTTCGGTCCAACTGATTTTACTACTCTTTACTAGTGACTGTTTCAGTCGCTATTTTCGGTCCAATTGATTTTATTACTTTTTACTACTGATTGTTTCAGTCGCTATTTTCGGTCCAACTGATTTTACTACTTTTTTCTAGTGACTGTTTCAGTCGCTGTTTTGGGTCCAACTGATTTTACTACGTTTTACTGGTGACTGTTTCAGTCGCTGTTTTGGGTCCAACGGATTTTACTACTTTTTACTAGTGACTGTTTCAGTCGCTGTTTTCGGTCCAACGGATTTTACTACTTTTTACTAGTTACTGTTTCAATCGCTATTTTCGGTCCAACTGATTTTACTACTTTTTACTAGTGACTGTTTCAATCGCTCTTTTCGGTCCAACGGATTTTACTACTTTTTATTAGTGACAGTCTCAGTCGCTGTTTTCGGTCCAACGGATTTTACTACTTTTTATTAGTGACTGTTTCAGTCGGTATTTTCGGTCCAACTGATTTTACTACTTTTTACTTGTGACTGTTTCAGTCGCTGTTTTCGGTTAAACTGATTTTACTACTATTTGCTAGTGACTGTTTGAGTCGCTGGTTTCGGTCCAACTGATTTTAATACTTTTTACTAGCGACCGTTTCAGCCGCTATTTTCGGTCCAACTGATTTTACCACTTTTTACTTGTGACTGTTTCAGTCGCTGTTTTGGGTCCAACGGATTTTACTACTTTTTACTAGTTACTGTTTCAGTCGCTATTTTCGGTCCAACTGATTTTACTAATTTTTAATAGTGACTGTTTCAATCGCTCTTTTCGGTCCAGCGGATTTTACTACTTTTTATTAGTGACCGTCTCAGTCGCTGTTTTCGGTCCAACGGATTTTACTACTTTTTATTAGTGACTGTTTCAGTCGGTATTTTCGGTCCAACTGATTTTACTACTTTTTGCTAGTGACTGTTTCAGTCGCGATTTTCGGTCCAACTGATTTTACTACTTTTTGCTAGTGACTGTTTCAGTCGCTATTTTCGGTCCAACTGATTTTACTACTTTTTACTAGTGACTGTTTCAGTCGCTATTTTCGGTCCAACTGACTTTATTACTTTTTACTACTGATTGTTTCAGTCGCTATTTTCGGTCCAACTGATTTTACTACTTTTTTCTAGTGACTGTTTCAGTCGCTGTTTTGGGTCAAACGGATTTTACTACTTTTTACTAGTGACTGTTTCAGTCTCTATTTTCGGTCCAACTGATTTTACTACGTTTTACTGGTGACTGTTTCAGTCGCTGTTTTGGGTCCAACGGATTTTACTACTTTTTACTAGTGACTGTTTCAGTCGCTGTTTTCGGTCCAACGGATTTTACTACTTTTTACTAGTTACTGTTTTAGTCGCTATTTTCGGTCCAACTGATTTTACTACTTTTTACTAGTGACTGTTTCAATCGCTCTTTTCGGTCAAACGGATTTTACTACTTTTTATTAGTAACCGTCTCAGTCGCTGTTTTCGGTCCAACGGATTTTACTACTTTTTACTAGTGACTGTTTCAGTCGCTGTTTTCGGTCCAACGGATTTTACTACTTTTTATTAGTTACTGTTTCAGT
The DNA here is from genome assembly GCF_030347505.1 of Rhynchophorus ferrugineus. Taxonomy (NCBI): domain Eukaryota; kingdom Metazoa; phylum Arthropoda; class Insecta; order Coleoptera; family Curculionidae; genus Rhynchophorus; species Rhynchophorus ferrugineus. The sequence goes on from NW_027472589.1 coordinate 19,425,377, forward strand.
CGGTATTTTCGGTTCAACTGATTTTACTACTTTTTACGAGTGACTGTTTCAGTCGCTGTTTTGGGTCCAACTGATTTTACTACTTTTTACTTGTGACTGTTTCAGTCGCTGTTTTCGGTCCAACTGATTTTATTACTTTTTACTACTGATTGTTTCAGTCGCTATTTTCGGTCCAACTGATTTTACTACTTTTTTCTAGTGACTGTTTCAGTCGCTGTTTTGGGTCCAACTGATTTTACTACTTTTTATTAGTTACTGTTTCAGTCGGTATTTTCGGTTCAACTGATTTTACTACTTTTTACGAGTGACTGTTTCAGTCGCTGTTTTGGGTCCAACTGATTTTACTACTTTTTACTTGTGACTGTTTCAGTCGCTGTTTTCGGTCCAACTGATTTTATTACTTTTTACTACTGATTGTTTCAGTCGCTATTTTCGGTCCAACTGATTTTACTACTTTTTTCTAGTGACTGTTTCAGTCGCTGTTTTGGGTCCAACTGATTTTACTACTTTTTACTAGTGACTGTTTCAGTCGCTATTTTCGGTCCAACTGATTTTATTACTTTTTACTACTGATTGTTTCAGTCGCTATTTTCGGTCCAACTGATTTTACTACTTTTTTTCTAGTGACTGTTTCAGTCGCTGTTTTGGGTTCAACGGATTTTACTACTTTTTACTAGTGACTGTTTCAGTCGCTGGTTTTTATTCAACTGATTTTATTACTTTTTACTAGTGACTGTTTCAGTCGCTATTTTCGGTTCAACTGGTTTTACTACATTTTACTAGTGACTGTTTCAGTCGCTATTTTCGGTCCAACTGATTTTATTGCTTTTTACTACTGACTGTTTCAGTCGCTATTTTCGGTCCAATTGATTTTACTACTTTTTACTACTTATTGTTTCAGTCGCTGTTTCCGGTTAAACTGATTTTACTACTTTTTACTAGTGACTGTTTCAGTCGCTATTTTCGGTCCAACTGATTTTATTACTTTTTACTACTGACTGTTTCAGTCGCTATTTTCGGTCCAACTGATTTTACTACTCTTTTCTAGTGACTGTTTCAGTCGCTGTTTTGGGTCCAACGGATTTTACTGCTTTTTACTAGCGACTGTTTCAGTCGGTATTTTCGGTCCAACTTATTTTACTATTTTTTATTAGTGACCGTCTCAGTCGCTGTTTTCGGTCCAACGGATTTTACTACTTTTTATTAGTGACTGTTTCAGTCGGTATTTTTGGTCCAACTGATTTTACTACTTTTTACTAGTGACTGTTTCAGTCGCTGTATTGGGTCCAACGGATTTTACTACTTTTTGCTAGTGACTGTTTCAGTCGCTATTTTCGGTTCAACTGATTTTACTACTTTTTACTAGTGACTGTTTCAGTCGCTATTTTCGGTCCAACTGATTTTATTGCTTTTTATTACTGACTGTTTCAATCGCTATTTTGGGTCCAATTGATTTTACTACTTCTTGCTAGTGACTGTTTCAGTCGCTATTTTCGGTTCAACTGATTTTACTACTTTTAACTAGTGACTGTTCAGTCGCTATTTTCGGTCCAACTGATTTTATTACTTTTTACTACTGACTGTTTCAGTCGCTATTTTCGGTCCAACTGATTTTACTACTTTTTACTAGTGACTGTTTCAGTCGCTGTTTTGGGTCCAACTGATTTTACTAATTTTTACTAGTGACTGTTTCAATCGCTCTTTTCGGTCCAACGGATTTTACTACTTTTTATTAGTGACCGTCTCAGTCGCTGTTTTCGGTCCAACGGATTTTACTACTTTTTATTAGTGACTGTTTCAGTCGGTATTTTCGGTCCAACTGATTTTACTACTTTTTACTTGTGACTGTTTCAGTCGCTGTTTTGGGTCCAACTGATTTTACTAATTTTTACTAGTGACTGTTTCAATCGCTCTTTTCGGTCCAACGGATTTTACTACTTTTTATTAGTGACCGTCTCAGTTGCTGTTTTCGGTCCAACGGATTTTACTACTTTTTATTAGTGACTGTTTCAGTCGGTATTTTCGGTCCAACTGATTTTACTACTTTTTGCTAGTGACTGTTTCAGTCGCGATTTTCGGTCCAACTGACTTTATTACTTTTTACTACTGATTGTTTCAGTCGGTATTTTCGGTCCAACTGATTTTACTATTTTTTATTAGTGACCGTCTCAGTCGCTGTTTTCGGTCCAACGGATTTTACTACTTTTTATTAGTGACTGTTTCAGTCGGTATTTTTGGTCCAACTGATTTTACTACTTTTTACTAGTGACTGTTTCAGTCGCTGTATTGGGTCCAACGGATTTTACTACTTTTTGCTAGTGACTGTTTCAGTCGCTATTTTCGGTTCAACTGATTTTACTACTTTTTACTAGTGACTGTTTCAGTCGCTATTTTCGGTCCAACTGATTTTATTGCTTTGTATTACTGACTGTTTCAATCGCTATTTTGGGTCCAATTGATTTTACTACTTCTTGCTAGTGACTGTTTCAGTCGCTATTTTCGGTTCAACTGATTTTACTACTTTTAACTAGTGACTGTTCAGTCGCTATTTTCGGTCCAACTGATTTTATTACTTTTTACTACTGACTGTTTCAGTCGCTATTTTCGGTCCAACTGATTTTACTACTTTTTACTAGTGACTGTTTCAGTCGCTGTTTTGGGTCCAACTGATTTTACTAATTTTTACTAGTGACTGTTTCAATCGCTCTTTTCGGTCCAACGGATTTTACTACTTTTTATTAGTGACCGTCTCAGTCGCTGTTTTCGGTCCAACGGATTTTACTACTTTTTATTAGTGACTGTTTCAGTCGGTATTTTCGGTCCAACTGATTTTACTACTTTTTACTTGTGACTGTTTCAGTCGCTGTTTTGGGTCCAACTGATTTTACTAATTTTTACTAGTGACTGTTTCAATCGCTCTTTTCGGTCCAACGGATTTTACTACTTTTTATTAGTGACCGTCTCAGTTGCTGTTTTCGGTCCAACGGATTTTACTACTTTTTATTAGTGACTGTTTCAGTCGGTATTTTCGGTCCAACTGATTTTACTACTTTTTGCTAGTGACTGTTTCAGTCGCGATTTTCGGTCCAACTGACTTTATTACTTTTTACTACTGATTGTTTCAGTCGCTATTTTCGGTCCAACTGATTTTAATACTTTTTTCTAGTGACTGTTTCAGTCGCTGTTTTGGGTCCAACGGATTTTACTACTTTTTACTAGTGACTGTTTCAGTCGCTATTTTCGGTCCAACTGATTTTACTACTTTTTACTAGTGACTGTTTCAGTCGCTATTTTCGGTCCAACTGACTTTATTACTTTTTACTACCGATTGTTTCAGTCGCTATTTTCGGTCCAACTGATTTTAATACTTTTTTCTAGTGACTGTTTCAGTCGCTGTTTTGGGTCCAACGGATTTTACTACTTTTTACTAGTGACTGTTTCAGTCTCTATTTTCGGTCCAACTGATTTTACTACGTTTTACTGGTGACTGTTTCAGTCGCTGTTTTGGGTCCAACGGATTTTACTACTTTTTACTAGTGACTGTTTCAGTCGCTGTTTTCGGTCCAACGGATTTTACTACTTTTTACTAGTGACTGTTTCAATCGCTCTTTTCGGTCCAACGGATTTTACTACTTTTTATTAGTAACCGTCTCAGTCGCTGTTTTCGGTCCAACGGATTTTACTACTTTTTATTAGTTACTGTTTCAGTCGGTATTTTCGGTTCAACTGATTTTACTACTTTTTACGAGTGACTGTTTCAGTCGCTGTTTTGGGTCCAACTGATTTTACTACTTTTTAATTGTGACTGTTTCAGTCGCTGTTTTCGGTCCAACTGATTTTATTACTTTTTACTACTGATTGTTTCAGTCGCTATTTTCGGTCCAACTGATTTTACTACTTTTTTCTAGTGACTGTTTCAGTCGCTGTTTTGGGTCCAACTGATTTTACTACTTTTTACTAGTGACTGTTTCAGTCGCTATTTTCGGCCCAACTGATTTTACTACGTTTTACTGGTGACTGTTTCAGTCGCTATTTTCGGTTCAACTGATTTTACTACTTTTTACTAGTGACTGTTTCAGTCGCTATTTTCGGTCCAACTGATTTTATTACTTTTTACTACTGATTGTTTCAGTCGCAATTTTCGGTCCAACTGATTTTACTACTTTTTTCTAGTGACTGTTTCAGTCGCTGTTTTGGGTTCAACGGATTTTACTACTTTTTACTAGTGACTGTTTCAGTCGCTGGTTTTTATTCAACTGATTTTATTACTTTTTACTAGTGACTGTTTCAGTCGCTATTTTCGGTCCAACGGATTTTACTACTTTTTATTAGTGACCGTCTCAGTCGCTGTTTTCGGTCCAACGGATTTTACTACTTTTTGCTAGTGACTGTTTCAGTCGCTATTTTCGGTCCAACTGATTTTACTACTTTTTGCTAGTGACTGTTTCAGTCGCTATTTTCGGTCCAACTGATTTTACTACTCTTTACTAGTGACCGTTTCAGTCGCTATTTTCGGTCCAACTGATTTTATTACTTTTTACTACTGATTGTTTCAGTCGCTATTTTCGGTCCAACTGATTTTACTACTTTTTTCTAGTGACTGTTTCAGTCGCTGTTTTGGGTCCAACTGATTTTACTACATTTTACTGGTGACGGTTTCCGTCGCTGTTTTGGGTCCAACGGATTTTACTACTTTTTATTAGTGACTGTTTCAGTCGCTGTTTTCGGTCCAACGGATTTTACTACTTTTTACTAGTTACTGTTTCAGTCGCTATTTTCGGTCCAACTGATTTTACTACTTTTTACTAGTGACTGTTTCAATCGCTCTTTTCGGTCCAACGGATTTTACTACTTTTTATTAGTGACAGTCTCAGTCGCTGTTTTCGGTCCAACGGATTTTACTACTTTTTATTAGTGACTGTTTCAGTCGGTATTTTCGGTCCAACTGATTTTACTACTTTTTACTTGTGACTGTTTCAGTCGCTGTTTTCGGTTAAACTGATTTTACTACTATTTGCTAGTGACTGTTTGAGTCGCTGGTTTCGGTCCAACTGATTTTAATACTTTTTACTAGCGACCGTTTCAGCCGCTATTTTCGGTCCAACTGATTTTACCACTTTTTACTTGTGACTGTTTCAGTCGCTGTTTTGGGTCCAACGGATTTTACTACTTTTTACTAGTTACTGTTTCAGTCGCTATTTTCGGTCCAACTGATTTTACTAATTTTTACTAGCAACTGTTTCAATCGCTCTTTTCGGTCCAGCGGATTTTACTACTTTTTATTAGTGACCGTCTCAGTCGCTGTTTTCGGTCAAACGGATTTTACTTCTTTTTATTAGTGACTGTTTCAGTCGGTATTTTCGGTCCAACTGATTTTACTACTTTTTGCTAGTGACTGTTTCAGTCGCGATTTTCGGTCCAACTGATTTTACTACTTTTTGCTAGTGACTGTTTCAGTCGCTATTTTCGGTCCAACTGATTTTACTACTTTTTACTAGTGACTGTTTCAGTCGCTATTTTCGGTCCAACTGACTTTATTACTTTTTACTACTGATTGTTTCAGTCGCTATTTTCGGTCCAACTGATTTTACTACTTTTTTCTAGTGACTGTTTCAGTCGCTGTTTTGGGTCCAATGGATTTTACTACTTTTTACTAGTGACTGTTTCAGTCTCTATTTTCGGTCCAACTGATTTTACTACGTTTTACTGGTGACTGTTTCAGTCGCTGTTTTGGGTCCAACGGATTTTACTACTTTTTACTAGTGACTGTTTCAGTCGCTGTTTTCGGTCCAACGGATTTTACTACTTTTTACTAGTTACTGTTTCAGTCGCTATTTTCGGTCCAACTGATTTTACTACTTTTTACTAGTGACTGTTTCAATCGCTCTTTTCGGTCCAACGGATTTTACTACTTTTTATTAGTAACCGTCTCAGTCGCTGTTTTCGGTCCAACGGATTTTACTACTTTTTATTAGTGACTGTTTCAGTCGGTATTTTCGGTCCAACTGATTTTACTACTTTTTACTAGTGACCGTTTCAGTTGCTGTTTTGGGTCCAACGGATTTTATTACTTTTTGCTAGTGACTGTTTCAGTCGCTATTTTCGGTTCAACTGATTTTACTACTTTTTACTAGTGACTGTTTCAGTCGCTATTTTCAGTCCAACTGATTTTATTGCTTTTTACTACTTATTGTTTCAGTCGCTGTTTCCGGTTAAACTGATTTTACTACTTTTTACTAGTGACTGTTTCAGTCGCTATTTTCGGTCCAACTGATTTTATTACTTTTTACTACTGACTGTTTCAGTCGCTATTTTCGGTACAACTGATTTTACTACTCTTTTCTAGTGACTGTTTCAGTCGCTGTTTTGGGTCCAACGGATTTTACTGCTTTTTACTAGCGACTGTTTCAGTCGGTATTTTCGGTCCAACTGATTTTACTATTTTTTATTAGTGACCGTCTCAGTCGCTGTTTTCGGTCCAACGGATTTTACTACTTTTTATTAGTGACTGTTTCAGTCGGTATTTTCGGTTCAACTGATTTTACTACATTTTACTAGTGACTGTTTCAGTTGCTATTTTCGGTCCAACTGATTTTATTGCTTTTTACTACTGACTGTTTCAGTCGCTATTTTCGGTCCAATTGATTTTACTACTTTTTACTACTTATTGTTTCAGTCGCTGTTTCCGGTTAAACTGATTTTACTACTTTTTACTAGTGACTGTTTCAGTCGCTATTTTCGGTCCAACTGATTTTATTACTTTTTACTACTGACTGTTTCAGTCGCTATTTTCGGTCCAACTGATTTTACTACTCTTTTCTAGTGACTGTTTCAGTCGCTGTTTTGGGTCCAACGGATTTTACTGCTTTTTACTAGCGACTGTTTCAGTCGGTATTTTCGGTCCAACTGATATTACTATTTTTTATTAGTGACCGTCTCAGTCGCTGTTTTCGGTCCAACGGATTTTACTACTTTTTATTAGTGACTGTTTCAGTCGGTATTTTTGGTCCAACTGATTTTACTACTTTTTACTAGTGACTGTTTCAGTCGCTGTATTGGGTCCAACGGATTTTACTACTTTTTGCTAGTGACTGTTTCAGTCGCTATTTTCGGTTCAACTGATTTTACTACTTTTTACTAGTGACTGTTTCAGTCGCTATTTTCGGTCCAACTGATTTTATTGCTTTGTATTACTGACTGTTTCAATCGCTATTTTGGGTCCAATTGATTTTACTACTTCTTGCTAGTGACTGTTTCAGTCGCTATTTTCGGTTCAACTGATTTTACTACTTTTAACTAGTGACTGTTCAGTCGCTATTTTCGGTCCAACTGATTTTATTACTTTTTACTACTGACTGTTTCAGTCGCTATTTTCGGTCCAACTGATTTTACTACTTTTTAATAGTGACTGTTTCAGTCGCTGTTTTGGGTCCAACTGATTTTACTAATTTTTACTAGTGACTGTTTCAATCGCTCTTTTCGGTCCAACGGATTTTACTACTTTTTATTAGTGACCGTCTCAGTCGCTGTTTTCGGTCCAACGGATTTTACTACTTTTTATTAGTGACTGTTTCAGTCGGTATTTTCGGTCCAACTGATTTTACTACTTTTTACTTGTGACTGTTTCAGTCGCTGTTTTGGGTCCAACTGATTTTACTAATTTTTACTAGTGACTGTTTCAATCGCTCTTTTCGGTCCAACGGATTTTACTACTTTTTATTAGTGACCGTCTCAGTTGCTGTTTTCGGTCCAACGGATTTTACTACTTTTTATTAGTGACTGTTTCAGTCGGTATTTTCGGTCCAACTGATTTTACTACTTTTTGCTAGTGACTGTTTCAGTCGCGATTTTCTGTCCAACTGATTTTACTACTTTTTGCTAGTGACTGTTTCAGTCGCTATTTTCGGTCCAACTGATTTTACTACTTTTTACTTGTGACTGTTTCAGTCGCTGTTTTGGGTCCAACGGATTTTACTACTTTTTATTAGTGACTGTTTCAGTCGGTATTGTCGGTCCAACTGATTTTACTACTTTTTACTAGTGACTGTTTCAGTCGCTGTTTTGGGTCCAACGGATTTTACTACTTTTTGCTAGTGACTGTTTCAGTCGCTATTTTCGGTCCAACTGATTTTATTACTTTTTACTACTGACTGTTTCAGTCGCTATTTTCGGTCCAACTGATTTTACAACTCTTTTCTAGTGACTGTTTCAGTCGCTGTTTTGGGTCTAACGGATTTTACTACTTTTTAGTAGTGACTGTTTCAGTCGCTATTTTCGGTCCAACTGGTTTTATTACTTTTTACTACTGATTGTTTCAGTCGCTATTTTCGGTCCAACTGATTTTACTACTTTTTTCTAGTGACTGTTTCAGTCGCTGTTTTGGGTCCAACTGATTTTACTACATTTTACTGGTGACGGTTTCAGTCGCTGTTTTGGGTCCAACGGATTTTACTACTTTTTATTAGTGACTGTTTCAGTCGCTGTTTTCGGTCCAACGGATTTTACTACTTTTTACTAGTTACTGTTTCAGTCGCTATTTTCGGTCCAACTGATTTTACTACTTTTTACTAGTGACTGTTTCAATCGCTCTTTTCGGTCCAACGGATTTTACTACTTTTTATTAGTGACAGTCTCAGTCGCTGTTTTCGGTCCAACGGATTTTACTACTTTTTATTAGTGACTGTTTCAGTCGGTATTTTCGGTCCAACTGATTTTACTACTTTTTACTTGTGACTGTTTCAGTCGCTGTTTTCGGTTAAACTGATTTTACTACTATTTGCTAGTGACTGTTTGAGTCGCTGGTTTCGGTCCAACTGATTTTAATACTTTTTACTAGCGACCGTTTCAGCCGCTATTTTCGGTCCAACTGATTTTACCACTTTTTACTTGTGACTGTTTCAGTCGCTGTTTTGGGTCCAACGGATTTTACTACTTTTTACTAGTTACTGTTTCAGTCGCTATTTTCGGTCCAACTGATTTTACTAATTTTTACTAGCAACTGTTTCAATCGCTCTTTTCGGTCCAGCGGATTTTACTACTTTTTATTAGTGACCGTCTCAGTCGCTGTTTTCGGTCAAACGGATTTTACTTCTTTTTATTAGTGACTGTTTCAGTCGGTATTTTCGGTCCAACTGATTTTACTACTTTTTGCTAGTGACTGTTTCAGTCGCGATTTTCGGTCCAACTGATTTTACTACTTTTTGCTAGTGACTGTTTCAGTCGCTATTTTCGGTCCAACTGATTTTACTACTTTTTACTAGTGACTGTTTCAGTCGCTATTTTCGGTCCAACTGACTTTATTACTTTTTACTACTGATTGTTTCAGTCGCTATTTTCGGTCCAACTGATTTTACTACTTTTTTCTAGTGACTGTTTCAGTCGCTGTTTTGGGTCCAATGGATTTTACTACTTTTTACTAGTGACTGTTTCAGTCTCTATTTTCGGTCCAACTGATTTTACTACGTTTTACTGGTGACTGTTTCAGTCGCTGTTTTGGGTCCAACGGATTTTACTACTTTTTACTAGTGACTGTTTCAGTCGCTGTTTTCGGTCCAACGGATTTTACTACTTTTTACTAGTTACTGTTTCAGTCGCTATTTTCGGTCCAACTGATTTTACTACTTTTTACTAGTGACTGTTTCAATCGCTCTTTTCGGTCCAACGGATTTTACTACTTTTTATTAGTAACCGTCTCAGTCGCTGTTTTCGGTCCAACGGATTTTACTACTTTTTATTAGTGACTGTTTCAGTCGGTATTTTCGGTCCAACTGATTTTACTACTTTTTACTAGTGACCGTTTCAGTTGCTGTTTTGGGTCCAACGGATTTTATTACTTTTTGCTAGTGACTGTTTCAGTCGCTATTTTCGGTTCAACTGATTTTACTACTTTTTACTAGTGACTGTTTCAGTCGCTATTTTCAGTCCAACTGATTTTATTGCTTTTTACTACTTATTGTTTCAGTCGCTGTTTCCGGTTAAACTGATTTTACTACTTTTTACTAGTGACTGTTTCAGTCGCTATTTTCGGTCCAACTGATTTTATTACTTTTTACTACTGACTGTTTCAGTCGCTATTTTCGGTACAACTGATTTTACTACTCTTTTCTAGTGACTGTTTCAGTCGCTGTTTTGGGTCCAACGGATTTTACTGCTTTTTACTAGCGACTGTTTCAGTCGGTATTTTCGGTCCAACTGATTTTACTATTTTTTATTAGTGACCGTCTCAGTCGCTGTTTTCGGTCCAACGGATTTTACTACTTTTTATTAGTGACTGTTTCAGTCGGTATTTTCGGTTCAACTGATTTTACTACATTTTACTAGTGACTGTTTCAGTTGCTATTTTCGGTCCAACTGATTTTATTGCTTTTTACTACTGACTGTTTCAGTCGCTATTTTCGGTCCAATTGATTTTACTACTTTTTACTACTTATTGTTTCAGTCGCTGTTTCCGGTTAAACTGATTTTACTACTTTTTACTAGTGACTGTTTCAGTCGCTATTTTCGGTCCAACTGATTTTATTACTTTTTACTACTGACTGTTTCAGTCGCTATTTTCGGTCCAACTGATTTTACTACTCTTTTCTAGTGACTGTTTCAGTCGCTGTTTTGGGTCCAACGGATTTTACTGCTTTTTACTAGCGACTGTTTCAGTCGGTATTTTCGGTCCAACTGATATTACTATTTTTTATTAGTGACCGTCTCAGTCGCTGTTTTCGGTCCAACGGATTTTACTACTTTTTATTAGTGACTGTTTCAGTCGGTATTTTTGGTCCAACTGATTTTACTACTTTTTACTAGTGACTGTTTCAGTCGCTGTATTGGGTCCAACGGATTTTACTACTTTTTGCTAGTGACTGTTTCAGTCGCTATTTTCGGTTCAACTGATTTTACTACTTTTTACTAGTGACTGTTTCAGTCGCTATTTTCGGTCCAACTGATTTTATTGCTTTGTATTACTGACTGTTTCAATCGCTATTTTGGGTCCAATTGATTTTACTACTTCTTGCTAGTGACTGTTTCAGTCGCTATTTTCGGTTCAACTGATTTTACTACTTTTAACTAGTGACTGTTCAGTCGCTATTTTCGGTCCAACTGATTTTATTACTTTTTACTACTGACTGTTTCAGTCGCTATTTTCGGTCCAACTGATTTTACTACTTTTTAATAGTGACTGTTTCAGTCGCTGTTTTGGGTCCAACTGATTTTACTAATTTTTACTAGTGACTGTTTCAATCGCTCTTTTCGGTCCAACGGATTTTACTACTTTTTATTAGTGACCGTCTCAGTCGCTGTTTTCGGTCCAACGGATTTTACTACTTTTTATTAGTGACTGTTTCAGTCGGTATTTTCGGTCCAACTGATTTTACTACTTTTTACTTGTGACTGTTTCAGTCGCTGTTTTGGGTCCAACTGATTTTACTAATTTTTACTAGTGACTGTTTCAATCGCTCTTTTCGGTCCAACGGATTTTACTACTTTTTATTAGTGACCGTCTCAGTTGCTGTTTTCGGTCCAACGGATTTTACTACTTTTTATTAGTGACTGTTTCAGTCGGTATTTTCGGTCCAACTGATTTTACTACTTTTTGCTAGTGACTGTTTCAGTCGCGATTTTCTGTCCAACTGATTTTACTACTTTTTGCTAGTGACTGTTTCAGTCGCTATTTTCGGTCCAACTGATTTTACTACTTTTTGCTAGTGACTGTTTCAGTCGCGATTTTCTGTCCAACTGATTTTACTACTTTTTGCTAGTGACTGTTTCAGTCGCTATTTTCGGTCCAACTGATTTTACTACTTTTTACTTGTGACTGTTTCAGTCGCTGTTTTGGGTCCAACGGATTTTACTACTTTTTATTAGTGACTGTTTCAGTCGGTATTGTCGGTCCAACTGATTTTACTACTTTTTACTAGTGACTGTTTCAGTCGCTGTTTTGGGTCCAACGGATTTTACTACTTTTTGCTAGTGACTGTTTCAGTCGCTATTTTCGGTCCAACTGATTTTATTACTTTTTACTACTGACTGTTTCAGTCGCTATTTTCGGTCCAACTGATTTTACAACTCTTTTCTAGTGACTGTTTCAGTCGCTGTTTTGGGTCTAACGGATTTTACTACTTTTTAGTAGTGACTGTTTCAGTCGCTATTTTCGGTCCAACTGGTTTTATTACTTTTTACTACTGACTGTTTCAGTCGCTATTTTCGGTCCAACTGATTTTACTACTCTTTTCTAGTGACTGTTTCAGTCGCTGTTTTGGGTCCAACGGATTTTACTACTTTTTAGTAGTGACTGTTTCAGTCGCTATTTTCGGTCCAACTGGTTTTACTACTTTTTACTTGTGACTGTTTCAGTCGCTGTTTTGGGTCCAACGGATTTTACTACTTTTTACTAGTTACTGTTTCAGTCACTGGTTTCGGTTCCACTGATTTTATTACTTTTTACTAGTGACTGTTTCAGTCGCTGGTTTCGGTTCAACTGATTTTATTACTTTTTACTAGTGACTGTTTCAGTCGCTATTTTCGGTCCAACTGATTTTACTACTTTTTATTAGTGACCTTTTCAGTTGCTGTTTTCGGTCCAACGGATTTTAATACTTTTTATTAGTGACTGTTTCAGTCGGTATTTTCGGTCCAACTGATTTTACTACTTTTTGCTAGTGACTGTTTCAGTCGCTATTTTCGGTTAAACTGATTTTACTACTTTTTACTAGTGACTGTTTCAGTCGCTATTTTCGGCTCAACTGATTTTACTACTTTTTACTAGTGACTGTTTCAGTCGCTGTTTTGGGTCCAACGGATTTTACTACTTTTTACTAGTGACTGTTTCAGTCGCTGGTTTTGGTTCAACTGATTTTATTACTTTTTACTAGTGACTGTTTCAGTCGGTATTTTCGGTCCAACTGATTTTACTACTTTTTACTAGTGACTGTTTCAGTCGCTGTTTTGGGTCCAACGGATTTTACTACTTTTTGCTAGTGACTGTTTCAGTCGCTATTTTCGGTTCAACTGATTTTACTACTTTTTACTAGTGACTGTTTCAGTCGCTATTTTCGGTCCAACTGATTTTATTACTTTTTACTACTGATTGTTTCAGTCGCTATTTTCGGTCCAACTGATTTTACTACTTTTTTCTAGTGACTGTTTCAGTTGCTGTTTTGGGTCCAACGGATTTTACTACTTTTTACTAGTGACTCTTTCAGTCGCTGGTTTTGGTTCAACTGATTTTATTACTTTTTACTAGTGACTGTTTCAGTCGCCATTTTCGGTCCAACTGATTTTACTACTTTTTATTAGTGACTGTTTCAGTCGGTATTTTCGGTCCAACTAATTTTACTACTTTTTATTAGTGACCGTCTCAGTCGCTGTTTTGGGTCCAACGGATTTTACTACTTTTTGCTAGTGACTGTTTCAGTCGCTATTTTCGGTTCAACTGATTTTACTACTTTTTACTAGTGACTGTTTCAGTCGCTATTTTCGGTCCAACTGATTTTATTGCTTTTTACTACTGACTGTTTCAGTCGCTATTTTCGGTCCAGTTCATTTTACTACTTTTTACTATTTATTGTTTCAGTCGCTGTTTTAGGTTAAACTGATTTTACTACTTTTTGCTAGTGACTGTTTCAGTCGCTGTTTTGGGTCCAACTGATTTTACTACTTTTTATTAGTGACTGTTTCAGTCGGTATTTTCGGTCCAACTGATTTTACTACTTTTTACTAGTGACTGTTTCAGTCGCTGTTTTGGGTCCAACGGATTTTACTACTTTTTGCTAGTGACTGTTTCAGTCGCTATTTTCGGTTCAACTGATTTTACTACTTTTTACTAGTGACTGTTTCAGTCGCTATTTTCGGTCCAACTGATTTTATTGCTTTTTACTACTGACTGTTTCAGTCGCTATTTTCGGTCCAGTTTATTTTACTACTTTTTACTACTTATTGTTTCAGTCGCTGTTTTAGGTTAAACTGATTTTACTACTTTTTTCTAGTGACTGTTTCAATCGGTATTTTTGGTCCAACTGATTTTACTACTTTTTACTTGTGACTGTTTCAGTCGCTGTTTTGGGTCCAACGGATTTTACTACTTTTTATTAGTGACTGTTTCAGTCGGTATTGTCGGTCCAACTGATTTTACTACTTTTTACTAGTGACTGTTTCAGTCGCTGTTTTGGGTCCAACGGATTTTACTACTTTTTGCTAGTGACTGTTTCAGTTGCTATTTTCGGTCCAACTGATTTTATTACTTTTTACTACTGACTGTTTCAGTCGCTATTTTCGGTCCAACTGATTTTACAACTCTTTTCTAGTGACTGTTTCAGTCGCTGGTTTTTATTCAACTGATTTTATTACTTTTTACTAGTGACTGTTTCAGTCGCTATTTTCGGTCCAACTAATTTTACTAATTTTTATTAGTGACCGTCTCAGTCGCTGTTTTCGGTCCAAGGGATTTTACTACTTTCTATTAGTGACTGTTTCAGTCGGTATTTTCGGTCCAACTGATTTTACTACTTTTTACTAGTGACCGTTTCAGTTGCTGTTTTGGGTCCAACGGATTTTATTACTTTTTACTAGTGACTGTTTCAGTCGCTATTTTCGGTTCAACTGATTTTACTACTTTCTATTAGTGACTGTTTCAGTCGGTATTTTCGGTCCAACTGATTTTACTACTTTTTACTAGTGACCGTTTCAGTTGCTGTTTTGGGTCCAACGGATTTTATTACTTTTTACTACTGACTGTTTCAGTCGCTATTTTCGGTCCAATTGATTTTACTACTTTTTTGTACTTATTGTTTCAGTCGCTGTTTTCGGTTAAACTGATTTTACTACTTTTTACTAGTGACTGTTTCAGTCGCTATTTTCGGTCCAACTGATTTTATTACTTTTTACTACTGACCGTTTCAGTCGCTATTTTCGGTCCAACTGATTTTACTACTCTTTTCTAGTGACTGTTTCAGTCGCTGTTTTGGGTCCAACGGATTTTACTGCTTTTTGCTAGTGACTGTTTCAGTCGCTATTTTCGGTCCAACTGATTTTACTACTCTTTTCTAGTGACCGTTTCAGTTGCTGTTTTGGGTCCAACGGATTTTATTACTTTTTGCTAGTGACTGTTTCAGTCGCTGTTTTCGGTTCAACTGATTTTACTACTTTTTACTAGTGACTGTTTCAGTCGCTATTTTCGGTCCAACTGATTTTATTGCTTTTTACTACTGACTGTTTCAGTCGGTATTTTCGGTCCAACTGATTTTACTATTTTTTATTAGTGACCGTCTCAGTCGCTGTTTTCGGTCCAACGGATTTTACTACTTTTTATTAGTGACTGTTTCAGTCGGTATTTTCGGTCCAACTGATTTTACTACTTTTTACTAGTGACTGTTTCAGTCGCTGTTTTGGGTCCAACGGATTTTACTACTTTTTGCTAGTGACTGTTTCAGTCGCTATTTTCGGTTCAACTGATTTTACTACTTTTTACTAGTGACTGTTTCAGTCGCTATTTTCGGTCCAACTGATTTTATTGCTTTTTATTACTGACTGTTTCAGTCGCTATTTTGGGTCCAATTGATTTTACTACTTCTTGCTATTGACTGTTTCAGTCGCTATTTTCGGTCCAACTGATTTTACTACTTTTTATTAGTGACTGTTTCAGTCGGTATTTTCGGTCCAACTGATTTTACTACTTTTTACTAGTGACTGTTTCAGTCGCTGTTTTGGGTCCAACGGATTTTACTACTTTTTGCTAGTGACTGTTTCAGTCGCTATTTTCGGTTCAACTGATTTTACTACTTTTTACTAGTGACTGTTTCTGTCGCTATTTTCGGTCCAACTGATTTTATTGCTTTTTACTACTGACTGTTTCAGTCGCTATTTTCGGTCCAGTTTATTTTACTACTTTTTACTACTTATTGTTTCAGTCGCTGTTTTAGGTTAAACTGATTTTACTACTTTTTGCTAGTGACTGTTTCAGTCGCTGTTTTGGGTCCAACTGATTTTACTACTTTTTATTAGTGACTGTTTCAGTCGGTATTTTCGGTCCAACTGATTTTACTACTTTTTACTAGTGACTGTTTCAGTCGCTGTTTTGGGTCCAACGGATTTTACTACTTTTTGCTAGTGACTGTTTCAGTCGCTATTTTCGGTTCAACTGATTTTACTACTTTTTACTAGTGACTGTTTCAGTCGCTATTTTCGGTCCAACTGATTTTATTGCTTTTTACTACTGACTGTTTCAGTCGCTATTTTCGGTCCAGTTTATTTTACTACTTTTTACTACTTATTGTTTCAGTCGCTGTTTTAGGTTAAACTGATTTTACTACTTTTTTCTAGTGACTGTTTCAATCGGTATTTTTAGTCCAACTGATTTTACTACTTTTTACTTGTGACTGTTTCAGTCGCTGTTTTGGGTCCAACGGATTTTACTACTTTTTGCTAGTGACTGGTTCAATCGCTATTTTCGGTCCAACTGATTTTATTACTTTTTACTACTGACTGTTTCAGTCGCTATTTTCGGTCCAACTGATTTTACAACTCTTTTCTAGTGACTGTTTCAGTCGCTGGTTTTTATTCAACTTATTTTATTACTTTTTACTAGTGACTGTTTCAGTCGCTATTTTCGGTCCAACTAATTTTACTAATTTTTATTAGTGACCGTCTCAGTCGCTGTTTTCGGTCCAAGGGATTTTACTACTTTCTATTAGTGACTGTTTCAGTCGGTATTTTCGGTCCAACTGATTTTACTACTTTTTACTAGTGACCGTTTCAGTTGCTGTTTTGGGTCCAACGGATTTTATTACTTTTTAATAGTGACTGTTTCAGTCGCTATTTTCGGTTCAACTGATTTTACTTCTTTTTACTAGTGACTGTTTCAGTCGCTATTTTCGGTCCAACTGATTTTATTGCTTTTTACTACTGACTGTTTCAGTCGCTATTTTCGGTCCAATTGATTTTACTACTTTTTTGTACTTATTGTTTCAGTCGCTGTTTTCGGTTAAACTGATTTTACTACTTTTTACTAGTGACTGTTTCAGTCGCTATTTTCGGTCCAACTGATTTTATTACTTTTTACTACTGACCGTTTCAGTCGCTATTTTCGGTCCAACTGATTTTACTACTCTTTTCTAGTGACTGTTTCAGTCGCTGTTTTGGGTCCAACGGATTTTACTGCTTTTTGCTAGTGACTGTTTCAGTCGCTATTTTCGGTCCAACTGATTTTAACTGATTTTACTACTCTTTTCTAGTGACCGTTTCAGTTGCTGTTTTGGGTCCAACGGATTTTATTACTTTTTGCTAGTGACTGTTTCAGTCGCTGTTTTCGGTTCAACTGATTTTACTACTTTTTACTAGTGACTGTTTCAGTCGCTATTTTCGGTCCAACTGATTTTATTGCTTTTTACTACTGACTGTTTCAGTCGGTATTTTCGGTCCAACTGATTTTACTATTTTTTATTAGTGACCGTCTCAGTCGCTGTTTTCGGTCCAACGGATTTTACTACTTTTTATTAGTGACTGTTTCAGTCGGTATTTTCGGTCCAACTGATTTTACTACTTTTTACTAGTGACTGTTTCAGTCGCTGTTTTGGGTCCAACGGATTTTACTACTTTTTGCTAGTGACTGTTTCAGTCGCTATTTTCGGTTCAACTGATTTTACTACTTTTTACTAGTGACTGTTTCAGTCGCTATTTTCGGTCCAACTGATTTTATTGCTTTTTATTACTGACTGTTTCAGTCGCTATTTTGGGTCCAATTGATTTTACTACTTCTTGCTATTGACTGTTTCAGTCGCTATTTTCGGTTCAACTGATTTTACTACTTTTAACTAGTGACTGTTCAGTCGCTATTTTCGGTCCAACTGATTTTATTACTTTTTACTACTGACTGTTTCAGTCGCTATTTTCGGTCCAACTGATTTTACTACTTTTTACTTGTGACTGTTTCAGTCGCTGTTTTGGGTCCAACTGATTTTACTACTTTTTACTAGTGACTGTTTCAATCGCTATTTTCGGTTTAACGGATTTTACTACTTTTTATTAGTTACCGTCTCAGTCGCTGTTTTCGGTCCAACGGATTTTACTACTTTTTTTTAGTGACTGTTTCAGTCGGTATTGTCGGTCCAACTGATTTTACTACTTTTTACTAATGACTGTTTCAGTCGCTGTTTTGGGTCCAACGGATTTTACTACTTTTTGCTAGTGACTGTTTCAGTCGCTATTTTCGGTTCAACTGATTTTACTACTTTTTACTAGTGACTGTTCAGTCGCTATTTTCGGTCCAACTGATTTTACTACTCTTTTCTAGTGACTGTTTCAGTCGGTGTTTTCGGCCCAACTGATTATACTACGTTTTACTGGTGACTGTTTCAGTCGCTATTTTCGGTTCAACTGATTTTACTACTTTTTACTAGTGACTGTTTCAGTCGCTATTTTCGGTCCAACTGATTTTATTACTTTTTACTACTGACTGTTTCAGTCGCTATTTTCGGTCCAACTGATTTTACTACTCTTTTCTAGTGACTGTTTCAGTCGGTATTTTCGGTCCAACTGATTTTACTACTTTTTACTAGTGACTGTTTCAGTCGCTGTTTTGGGTCCAACGGATTTTACTACGTTTTACTAGCGACGGTTTCAGCCGCTATTTTCGGTCCAACTGATTTTACTACTTTTTACTTGTGACTGTTTCAGTCGCTGTTTTGGGTCCAACTGATTTTACTACTTTTTACTAGTGACTGTTTCAATCGCTCTCTTCGGTCCAACGGATTTTACTACTTTTTATTAGTGACCGTCTCAGTCGCTGTTTTCGTTCCAACGGATTTTACTACTTTTTATTAGTGAGTTTCAGTCGGTATTGTCGGTCCAACTGATTTTACTGCTTTTTACTAGTGACTGTTTCAGTCGCTGTTTTCGGTTCAACTGATTTTACTACTTTTTACTAGTGACTGTTCAGTCGCTATTTTCGGTCCAACTGATTTTATTACTTTTTACTACTGACTGTTTCAGTCGCTATTTTGGGTATAACTGATTTTACTACTCTTTTCTAGTGACTGTTTCAGTCGCTGTTTTCGGCCCAACTGATTTTACTACTTTTTATTAGTGAGTTTCAGTCGGTATTGTCGCTCCAACTGATTTTACTGCTTTTTACTAGTGACTGTTTCAGTCGCTATTTTCGGTCCAACTGATTTTACTACTTTTTACTAGTGACTGTTTCAATCTCTCTTTTCGGTCCAACGGATTTTACTACTTTTTATTAGTGACCGTCTCAGTCGCTGTTTTCGGTCCAACGGATTTTACTACTTTTTATTAGTGAGTTTCAGTCGGTATTGTCGGTCCAACTGATTTTACTGCTTTTTACTAGTGACTGTTTCAGTCGCTATTTTCGGTTCAACTGATTTTACTACTTTTTACTAGTGACTGTTCAGTCGCTATTTTCGGTCCAACTGATTTTATTACTTTTTACTACTGATTGTTTCAGTCGCTATTTTCGGTCCAACTGATTCTACTACTTTTTTCTAGTGACTGTTTCAGTCGCTGTTTTGGGTCCAACGGATTTTACTACTTTTTACTAGTGACTGTTTCAGTCGCTGGTTTTGGTTCAACTGATTTTATTACTTTTTACTAGTGACTGTTTTAGTCGCTATTTTCGGTCCAACTGATTTTACTACTTTTTATTAGTGACTGTTTAAGTCGGTATTTTCAGTCCAACTGATTTTACTACTTTTTACTAGTGACTGTTTCAGTCGCTGTTTTGGGTCCAACGGATTTTACTACTTTTGCTAGTGACTGTTTCAGTCGCTATTTTCGGTTCAACTGATTTTACTACTTTTTACTAGTGACTGTTTCAGTCGCTATTTTCGGTCCAATTTATTTTACTACTTTTTACTACTTATTGTTTCAGTCGCTGTTTTCGTTTAAACTGATTTTACTACTTTTTGCTAGTGAATGTTTCAGTCGCTATTTTCGGTCCAACTGATTTTATTACTTTTTACTACTGACTGTTTCAGTCGCTATTTTCGGTCCAACTGATTTTACTACTCTTTTCTAGTGACTGTTTCAGTCGCTGTTTTCGGCCCAACTGATTTTACTACGTTTTACTTTTGACTGTTTCAGTCGCTATTTTCGGTTCAATTGATTTTACTACTTTTTACTAGTGACTGTTTCAGTCGCTATTTTCGGTCCAACTGATTTTATTACTTTTTACTACTGATTGTTTCAGTCGCTATTTTCGGTCCAACTGATTTTACTACTTTTTTCTAGTGACTGTTTCAGTCGCTGTTTTGGGTCCAACGGATTTTACTACTTTTTACTAGTGACTGTTTCAGTCGCTGGTTTTGGTTCAACTGATTTTATTACTTTTTACTAGTGACTGTTTTAGTCGCTATTTTCGGTCCAACTGATTTTACTACTTTTTATTAGTGACTGTTTAAGTCGGTATTTTCAGTCCAACTGATTTTACTACTTTTTACTAGTGACTGTTTCAGTCGCTGTTTTGGGTCCAACGGATTTTACTACTTTTGCTAGTGACTGTTTCAGTCGCTATTTTCGGTTCAACTGATTTTACTACTTTTTACTAGTGACTGTTTCAGTCGCTATTTTCGGTCCAATTTATTTTACTACTTTTTACTACTTATTGTTTCAGTCGCTGTTTTCGTTTAAACTGATTTTACTACTTTTTGCTAGTGAATGTTTCAGTCGCTATTTTCGGTCCAACTGATTTTATTACTTTTTACTACTGACTGTTTCAGTCGCTATTTTCGGTCCAACTGATTTTACTACTCTTTTCTAGTGACTGTTTCAGTCGCTGTTTTGGGTCCAACTGATTTTACTACTTTTTACTAGTGACTGTTTCAGTCGCTGTTTTGGGTCCAACGGATTTTACTACTTTTTGCTAGTGACTGTTTCAGTCGCTATTTTCGGTTCAACTGATTTTACTACTTTTTACTAGTGACTGCTTCAGTCGCTATTTTCGGTCCAACTGATTTTATTGCTTTTCATTACTGACTGTTTCAGTCGCTATTTTGGGTCCAATTGATTTTACTACTTCTTGCTAGTGACTGTTTCAGTCGCTATTTTCGGTTCAACTGATTTTACTACTTTTAACTAGTGACTGTTCAGTCGCTATTTTCGGTCCAACTGATTTTATTACTTTTTACTACTGACTGTTTCAGTCGCTATTTTCGGTCCAACTGATTTTACTACTCTTTTCTAGTGACTGTTTCAATCGGTATTTTTGGTCCCACTGATTTTACTACTTTTTACTTGTGACTGTTTCAGTCGCTGTTTTGGGTCCAACGGATTTTACTACTTTTTATTAGTGACTGTTTCAGTCGGTATTGTCGGTCCAACTGATTTTACTACTTTTTACTAGTGACTGTTTCAGTCGCTGTTTTGGGTCCAACGGATTTTACTACTTTTTGCTAGTGACTGTTTCAGTCGCTATTTTCGGTCCAACTGATTTTATTACTTTTTACTACTGACTGTTTCAGTCGCTATTTTCGGTCCAACTGATTTTACAACTCTTTTCTAGTGACTGTTTCAGTCGCTGTTTTGGGTCTAACGGATTTTACTACTTTTTAGTAGTGACTGTTTCAGTCGCTATTTTCGGTCCAACTGGTTTTATTACTTTTTACTACTGACTGTTTCAGTCGCTATTTTCGGTCCAACTGATTTTACTACTCTTTTCTAGTGACTGTTTCAGTCGCTGTTTTGGGTCCAACGGATTTTACTACTTTTTAGTAGTGACTGTTTCAGTCGCTATTTTCGGTCCAACTGGTTTTACTACTTTTTACTTGTGACTGTTTCAGTCGCTGTTTTGGGTCCAACGGATTTTACTACTTTTTACTAGTGACTGTTTCAGTCACTGGTTTCGGTTCCACTGATTTTATTACTTTTTACTAGTGACTGTTTCAGTCGCTGGTTTCGGTTCAACTGATTTTATTACTTTTTACTAGTGACTGTTTCAGTCGCTATTTTCGGTCCAACTGATTTTACTACTTTTTATTAGTGACCTTTTCAGTCGCTGTTTTCGGTCCAACGGATTTTAATACTTTTTATTAGTGACTGTTTCAGTCGGTATTTTCGGTCCAACTGATTTTACTACTTTTTGCTAGTGACAGTTTCAGTCGCTATTTTCGGTTAAACTGATTTTACTACATTTTACTAGTGACTGTTTCAGTCGCTGTTTTGGGTCCAACGGATTTTACTACGTTTTACTAGCGACGGTTTCAGCCGCTATTTTCGGTCCAACTGATTTTACTACTTTTTACTTGTGACTGTTTCAGTCGCTGTTTTGGGTCCAACTGATTTTACTACTTTTTACTAGTGACTGTTTCAATCGCCTTTTTCGGTCCAACGGATTTTACTACTTTTTATTAGTGACCGTCTCAGTCGCTGTTTTCGGTCCAACGGATTTTAATACTTTTTATTAGTGACTGTTTTAGTCGGTATTGTCGGTCCAACTGATTTTACTACTTTTTACTAGTGACTCTTTCAGTCGCTGTTTTGGGTCCAACGGATTTTACTACTTTTTGCTAGTGACTGTTTCAGTCGCTATTTTCGGTTCAACTGATTTTACTACTTTTTACTAGTGACTGTTTCAGTCGCTGGTTTTGGTTCAACTGATTTTATTACTTTTTACTAGTGACTGTTTTAGTCGCTATTTTCGGTCCAACTGATTTTACTACTTTTTATTAGTGACTGTTTAAGTCGGTATTTTCAGTCCAACTGATTTTACTACTTTTTACTAGTGACTGTTTCAGTCGCTGTTTTGGGTCCAACGGATTTTACTACTTTTGCTAGTGACTGTTTCAGTCGCTATTTTCGGTTCAATTGATTTTACTACTTTTTACTAGTGACTGTTTCAGTCGCTATTTTCGGTCCAATTTATTTTACTACTTTTTACTACTTATTGTTTCAGTCGCTGTTTTCGTTTAAACTGATTTTACTACTTTTTGCTAGTGAATGTTTCAGTCGCTATTTTCGGTCCAACTGATTTTATTACTTTTTACTACTGACTGTTTCAGTCGCTATTTTCGGTCCAACTGATTTTACTACTCTTTTCTAGTGACTGTTTCAGTCGCTGTTTTGGGTCCAACTGATTTTACTACTTTTTACTAGTGACTGTTTCAGTCGCTGTTTTGGGTCCAACGGATTTTACTACTTTTTGCTAGTGACTGTTTCAGTCGCTATTTTCGGTTCAACTGATTTTACTACTTTTTACTAGTGACTGCTTCAGTCGCTATTTTCGGTCCAACTGATTTTATTGCTTTTCATTACTGACTGTTTCAGTCGCTATTTTGGGTCCAATTGATTTTACTACTTCTTGCTAGTGACTGTTTCAGTCGCTATTTTCGGTTCAACTGATTTTACTACTTTTAACTAGTGACTGTTCAGTCGCTATTTTCGGTCCAACTGATTTTATTACTTTTTACTACTGACTGTTTCAGTCGCTATTTTCGGTCCAACTGATTTTACTACTCTTTTCTAGTGACTGTTTCAATCGGTATTTTTGGTCCCACTGATTTTACTACTTTTTACTTGTGACTGTTTCAGTCGCTGTTTTGGGTCCAACGGATTTTACTACTTTTTATTAGTGACTGTTTCAGTCGGTATTGTCGGTCCAACTGATTTTACTACTTTTTACTAGTGACTGTTTCAGTCGCTGTTTTGGGTCCAACGGATTTTACTACTTTTTGCTAGTGACTGTTTCAGTCGCTATTTTCGGTCCAACTGATTTTATTACTTTTTACTACTGACTGTTTCAGTCGCTATTTTCGGTCCAACTGATTTTACAACTCTTTTCTAGTGACTGTTTCAGTCGCTGTTTTGGGTCTAACGGATTTTACTACTTTTTAGTAGTGACTGTTTCAGTCGCTATTTTCGCTCCAACTGGTTTTATTACTTTTTACTACTGACTGTTTCAGTCGCTATTTTCGGTCCAACTGATTTTACTACTCTTTTCTAGTGACTGTTTCAGTCGCTGTTTTGGGTCCAACGGATTTTACTACTTTTTAGTAGTGACTGTTTCAGTCGCTATTTTCGGTCCAACTGGTTTTACTACTTTTTACTTGTGACTGTTTCAGTCGCTGTTTTGGGTCCAACGGATTTTACTACTTTTTACTAGTGACTGTTTCAGTCACTGGTTTCGGTTCCACTGATTTTATTACTTTTTACTAGTGACTGTTTCAGTCGCTGGTTTCGGTTCAACTGATTTTATTACTTTTTACTAGTGACTGTTTCAGTCGCTATTTTCGGTCCAACTGATTTTACTACTTTTTATTAGTGACCTTTTCAGTCGCTGTTTTCGGTCCAACGGATTTTAATACTTTTTATTAGTGACTGTTTCAGTCGGTATTTTCGGTCCAACTGATTTTACTACTTTTTGCTAGTGACAGTTTCAGTCGCTATTTTCGGTTAAACTGATTTTACTACATTTTACTAGTGACTGTTTCAGTCGCTGTTTTGGGTCCAACGGATTTTACTACGTTTTACTAGCGACGGTTTCAGCCGCTATTTTCGGTCCAACTGATTTTACTACTTTTTACTTGTGACTGTTTCAGTCGCTGTTTTGGGTCCAACTGATTTTACTACTTTTTACTAGTGACTGTTTCAATCGCCTTTTTCGGTCCAACGGATTTTACTACTTTTTATTAGTGACCGTCTCAGTCGCTGTTTTCGGTCCAACGGATTTTAATACTTTTTATTAGTGACTGTTTTAGTCGGTATTGTCGGTCCAACTGATTTTACTACTTTTTACTAGTGACTCTTTCAGTCGCTGTTTTGGGTCCAACGGATTTTACTACTTTTTGCTAGTGACTGTTTCAGTCGCTATTTTCGGTTCAACTGATTTTACTGCTTTTTACTAGTGACTGTTCAGTCGCTATTTTCGGTCCAACTGATTTTATTACTTTTTACTACTGACTGTTTCAGTCGCTATTTTCGGTCCAACTGATTTTACTACTCTTTTCTAGTGACTGTTTCAGTCGCTGTTTTCGGCCCAACTGATTTTACTACGTTTTACTGGTGACTGTTTCAGTCGCTATTTTCGATTCAACTGATTTTACTACTTTTTACTAGTGACTGTTTCAGTCGCTATTTTCGGTCCAACTGATTTTATTACTTTTTACTACTGACTGTTTCAGTCGCTATTTTCGGTCCAACTGATTTTACTACTCTTTTCTAGTGAGTGTTTCAGTCGCTGTTTTCGGCCCAACTGATTTTACTACGTTTTACTGGTTACTGTTTCAGTCGCTATTTTCGATTCAACTGATTTTACTACTTTTTACTAGTGACTGTTTCAGTCGCTATTTTCGGTCCAACTGATTTTATTACTTTTTACTACTGACTGTTTCAGTCGCTGTTTTCGGTCCAACGGATTTTAATACTTTTTATTAGTGACTGTTTCAGTCGGTATTTTCGGTCCAACTGATTTTACTACTTTTTGCTAGTGACTGTTTCAGTCGCTATTTTCGGTTAAACTGATTTTACTACTTTTTACTAGTGACTGTTTCAGTCGCTATTTTCGGTTCAACTGATTTTACTACTTTTTACTAGTGACTGTTTCAGTCGCTGTTTTGGGTCCAACGGATTTTACTACTTTTTACTAGTGACTGTTTCAGTCGCTGGTTTTGGTTCAACTGATTTTATTACTTTTTACTAGTGACTGTTTCAGTCGCTATTTTCGGTCCAACTGATTTTACTACTTTTTATTAGTGACTGTTTCAGTCGGTATTTTCGGTCCAACTGATTTTACTACTTTTTACTAGTGACTGTTTCAGTCGCTGTTTTGGGTCCAACGGATTTTACTACTTTTTGATAGTGACTGTTTCAGTCGCTATTTTCGGTTCAACTGATTTTACTACTTTTTACTAGTGACTGTTTCAGTCGCTATTTTCGGTCCAACTGATTTTATTACTTTTTACTACTGATTGTTTCAGTCGCTATTTTCGGTCCAACTGATTTTACTACTTTTTTCTAGTGACTGTTTCAGTCGCTGTTTTGGGTCCAACGGATTTTACTACTTTTTACTAGTGACTCTTTCAGTCGCTGGTTTTGGTTCAACTGATTTTATTACTTTTTACTAGTGACTGTTTCAGTCGCTGTTTTTGGTTCAACTGATTTTACTACTTTTTATTAGTGACTGTTTCAGTCGGTATTTTCGGTCCAACTGATTTTACTACTTTTTACTAGTGACTGTTTCAGTCGCTGTTTTGGGTCCAACGGATTTTACTACTTTTTGCTAGTGACTGTATCAGTCGCTATTTTCGGTTCAACTGATTTTACTACTTTTTACTAGTGACTGTTTCAGTCGCTATTTTCGGTCCAACTGATTTTATTGCTTTTTACTACTGACTGTTTCAGTCGCTATTTTCGGTCCAGTTTATTTTACTACTTTTTACTACTTATTGTTTCAGTCGCTGTTTTAGGTTAAACTGATTTTACTACTTTTTGCTAGTGACTGTTTCAGTCGCTATTTTCGGTCCAAGTGATTTTATTACTTTTTACTACTGACTGTTTCAGTCGCTATTTTCGGTCCAACTGATTTTACTACTCTTCTCTAATGACTGTTTCAGTCGCTGTTTTGGGTCCAACTGATTTTACTACTTTTTACTAGTGACTGTTTCAGTCGCTGTTTTGGGTCCAACGGATTTTACTACTTTTTGCTAGTGACTGTTTCAGTCGCTATTTTCGGTTCAACTGATTTTACTACTTTTTACTAGTGACTGTTTCAGTCGCTATTTTCGGTCCAACTGATTTTATTGCTTTTTATTACTGACTGTTTCAGTCGCTATTTTCGGTTCAACTGATTTTACTACTTTTAACTAGTGACTGTTCAGTCGCTATTTTCGGTCCAACTGATTTTATTACTTTTTCTACTGACTGTTTCAGTCGCTATTTTCGGTCCAACTGATTTTACTACTCTTTTCTAGTGACTGTTTCAGTCGGTATTTTCGGTCCAACTGATTTTACTACTTTTTACTGGTTACTGTTTCAGTCGCTGTTTTGGGTCCAACGGATTTTACTACGTTTTACTAGCGACGGTTTCAGCCGCTATTTTCGGTCCAACTGATTTTACTACTTTTTACTTGTGACTGTTTCAGTCGCTGTTTTGGGTCCAACTGATTTTACTACTTTTTACTAGTGACTGTTTCAATCGCTCTTTTCGGTCCAACGGATTTTACTACTTTTTATTAGTGACTGTTTCAGTCGGTATTGTCGGTCCAACTGATTTTACTATTTTTACTAGTGACTGTTTCAGTCGCTGTTTTGGGTCCAACGGATTTTACTACTTTTTGCTAGTGACTGTTTCAGTCGCTATTTTCGGTTAAACTGATTTTACTACTTTTTACTAGTGACTGTTTCAATCGCTCTTTTCGGTCCAACGGATTTTACTACTTTTTATTAGTAACCGTCTCAGTCGCTGATTTCGGTCCAACGGATTTTACTACTTTTTATTAGTGACTGTTTTAGTCGGTATTTTCGGTCCAACTGATTTTACTACTTTTTACTAGTGACTGTTTCAGTCGCTGTTTTGGGTCCAACGGATTTTACTACTTTTTACTAGTTACTGTTTCAGTCGCTATTTTCGGTCCAACTGATTTTACTACTTTTTACTAGTGACTGTTTCAATCGCTCTTTTCGGTCCAATGGATTTTACTACTTTTTATTAGTAACCGTCTCAGTCGCTGTTTTCGGTCCAACGGATTTTACTACTTTTTATTAGTGACTGTTTCAGTCGCTATTTTCGGCCCAACTGATTTTACTACGTTTTACTGGTGACTGTTTCAGTCGCTATTTTCGGTTCAACTGATTTTACTACTTTTTACTAGTGACTGTTTCAGTCGCTATTTTCGGTCCAACTGATTTTATTACTTTTTACTACTGATTGTTTCAGTCGCTATTTTCGGTCCAACTGATTTTACTACTTTTTTCTAGTGACTGTTTCAGTCGCTGTTTTGGGTCCAACTAATTTTACTACTTTTTATTAGTGACCGTCTCAGTCGCTGTTTTCGGTCCAAGGGATTTTACTACTTTTTATTAGTGACTGTTTCAGTCGGTATTTTCGGTCCAACTGATTTTACTACTTTTTACTAGTGACCGTTTCAGTTGCTGTTTTGGGTCCAACGGATTTTACTACTTTTTGCTAGTGACTGTTTCAGTCGCTATTTTCGGTTCAACTAATTTTACTACTTTTTACTAGTGACTGTTTCAGTCGCTATTTTCGGTCCAACTGATTTTATTGCTTTTTACTACTGACTGTTTCAGTCGCTATTTTCGGTCCAATTGATTTTACTACTTTTTACTACTGATTGTTTCAGTCGCTGTTTTCGGTTAAACTGATTTTACTACTTTTTACTAGTGACTGTTTCAGTCGCTATTTTCGGTCCAACTGATTTTATTACTTTTTACTACTGACTGTTTCAGTCGCTATTTTCGGTCCAACTGATTTTACTACTCTTTTCTAGTGACTGTTTCAGTCGCTGTTTTGGGTCCAACGGATTTTACTACTTTTTACTAGTGACTGTTTCAGTCGGTATTTTCGGTCCAACTGATTTTACTATTTTTTATTAGTGACCGTCTCAGTCGCTGTTTTCGGTCCAACGGATTTTACTACTTTTTATTAGTGACTGTTTCAGTCGGTATTTTCGGTCCAACTGATTTTACTACTTTTTACTAGTGACTGTTTCAGTCGCTGTTTTGGGTCCAACGGATTTTACTACTTTTTGCTAGTGACTGTTTCAGTCGCTATTTTCGGTTCAACTGATTTTACTACTTTTAACTAGTGACTGTTCAGTCGCTATTTTCGGTCCAACTGATTTCATTACTTTTTACTACTGACTGTTTCAGTCGCTATTTTCGGTCCAACTGATTTTACTACTCTTTTCTAGTGACTGTTTCAGTCGGTATTTTCGGTCCAACTGATTTTACTACTTTTTACTAGTGACTGTTTCAGTCGCTGTTTTGGGTCCAACGGATTTTACTACGTTTTACTAGCGACGGTTTCAGCCGCTATTTTCGGTCCAACTGATTTTACTACTTTTTACTTGTGACTGTTTCAGTCGCTGTTTTGGGTCCAACTGATTTTACTACTTTTTACTAGTGACTGTTTCAATCGCCTTTTTCGGTCCAACGGATTTTACTACTTTTTATTAGTGACCGTCTCAGTCGCTGTTTTCGGTCCAACGGATTTTAATACTTTTTATTAGTGACTGTTTTAGTCGGTATTGTCGGTCCAACTGGTTTTACTACTTTTTACTAGTGACTGTTTCAGTCGCTGTTTTGGGTCCAACGGATTTTACTACTTTTTGCTAGTGACTGTTTCAGTCGCTATTTTCGGTTCAACTGATTTTACTACTTTTTACTAGTGACTGTTCAGTCGCTATTTTCGGTCCAACTGATTTTATTACTTTTTACTACTGACTGTTTCAGTCGCTATTTTCGGTCCAACTGATTTTACTACTCTTTTCTAGTGACTGTTTCAGTCGCTGTTTTCGGCCCAACTGATTTTACTACGTTTTACTGGTGACTGTTTCAGTCGCTATTTTCGATTCAACTGATTTTACTACTTTTTACTAGTGACTGTTTCAGTCGCTATTTTCGGTCCAACTGATTTTATTACTTTTTACTACTGACTGTTTCAGTCGCTATTTTCGGTCCAACTGATTTTACTACTCTTTTCTAGTGACTGTTTCAGTCGGTATTTTCGGTCCAACTGATTTTACTACTTTTTACTAGAGACTGTTTCAGTCGCAGTTTTGGGTCCAACTGATTTTACTACTTTTCATTAGTGACTGTTTTAGTCGCTGTTTTCGGTCCAACTGATTTTACTACTTTTTACTAGTGACTGTTTCAGTCGCTGTTTTGGGTCCAACGGATTTTACTACTTTTTGCTAGTGACTGTTTCAGTCGCTATTTTCGGTTCAACTGATTTTACTACTTTTTACTAGTGACTGTTTAGTCGCTATTTTCGGTCCAACTGATTTTATTACTTTTTACTACTGACTGTTTCAGTCGCTATTTTCGGTCCAACTGATTTTACTACTCTTTCCTAGTGACTGTTTCAGTCGCTGGTTTCGGTCCAACTGATTATAATAGTTTTTACTACTGACTGTTTCAGTCGCTATTTTCGGTCCAACTGATTTTACTACTCTTTTCTAGTGACTGTTTCAGTCGGTATTTTCGGTCCAACTGATTTTACTACTTTTTATTAGTGACTGTTTCAGTCGGTATTTTCGGTCCAACTGATTTTACTACTTTTTACTAGTGACTGTTTCAGTCGCTGTTTTGGGTCCAACGGATTTTACTACTTTTTGCTAGTGACTGTTTCAGTCGCTATTTTCGGTTCAACTGATTTTACTACTTTTAACTAGTGACTGTTCAGTCGCTATTTTCGGTCCAACTGATTTCATTACTTTTTACTACTGACTGTTTCAGTCGCTATTTTCGGTCCAACTGATTTTACTACTCTTTTTTAGTGACTGTTTCAGTCGGTATTTTCGGTCCAACTGATTTTACTACATTTTACTAGTGACTGTTTCAGTCGCTGTTTTGGGTCCAACGGATTTTACTACGTTTTACTAGCGACGGTTTCAGCCGCTATTTTCGGTCCAACTGATTTTACTACTTTTTATTAGTGACCGTCTCAGTCGCTGTTTTCGGTCCAACGGATTTTAATACTTTTTATTAGTGACTGTTTTAGTCGGTATTGTCGGTCCAACTGATTTTACTACTTTTTACTAGTGACTCTTTCAGTCGCTGTTTTGGGTCCAACGGATTTTACTACTTTTTGCTAGTGACTGTTTCAGTCGCTATTTTCGGTTCAACTGATTTTACTACTTTTTACTAGTGACTGTTCAGTCGCTATTTTCGGTCCAACTGATTTTATTACTTTTTACTACTGACTGTTTCAGTCGCTATTTTCGGTCCAACTGATTTTACTACTCTTTTCTAGTGACTGTTTCAGTCGCTGTTTTCGGCCCAACTGATTTTACTACGTTTTACTGGTGACTGTTTCAGTCGCTATTTTCGATTCAACTGATTTTACTACTTTTTACTAGTGACTGTTTCAGTCGCTATTTTCGGTCCAACTGATTTTATTACTTTTTACTACTGACTGTTTCAGTCGCTATTTTCGGTCCAACTGATTTTACTACTCTTTTCTAGTGACTGTTTCAGTCGGTATTTTCGGTCCAACTGATTTTACTACTTTTTACTAGTGACTGTTTCAGTCGCTGTTTTGGGTCCAACTGATTTTACTACTTTTCATTAGTGACTGTTTTAGTCGCTGTTTTCGGTCCAACTGATTTTACTACTTTTTTCTAGTGACTGTTTCAGTCGCTGGTTTCGGTCCAACTGATTATACTAGTTTTTACTGGTGACTGTTTCAGTCGCTAGTAAAAAGTAGTAAACAGTAGTTGTTTTGGGTCCAACGGATTTTAATTCTTTTTACTAGTGACTGTTTCACTCGCTGTTTTCGGTCCAACGAATTTTACTACTTTATACTATTGACTGTTTCAGTCGCTGTTTTCGGTCCAACTGATATTATTACTTTTTACTAGTGACTGTTTCACTCGCTATTTTCGTTCCAACTGATTTTACTACTTTTCATTAGTGACTGTTTTAGTCGCTGTTTTCGGTCCAACTGATTTTACTACTTTTTACTAGTGACTGTTTCAGTCGCTCTTTTCGGTCCAACTGATTTTACTACTTTTCATTAGTGACTGTTTCAGTCGCTGGTTTCGGTCCAACTGATTATACTACTTTTTACTAGTGACTGTTTCAGTCGCTAGTAAAAAGTAGTAAAAAAGTAGTTGTTTTGGGTCCAACGGATTTTACTTCTTTTTACTAGTGACTGTTTCACTCGCTGTTTTCGGTCCAACGAATTTTATTACTTTTTACTATTGACTGTTTCAGTCGCTGTTTTCGGTTAAACTGATTTTACTACTATTTGCTAGTGACTGTTTGAGTCGCTGGTTTCGGTTCAACTGATTTTATTACTTTTTACTAGCGGCGGTTTCAGCCGCTATTTTCGGTCCAACTGATTTTACCACTTTTTACTTGTGACTGTTTCAGTCGCTGTTTTGGGTCCAACGGATTTTACTACTTTTTACTAGTGACTGTTTCAGTCGCTATTTTCGGTCCAACTGATTTTACTACTTTTTACTAGTGACTGTTTCAGTCGCTCTTTTCGGTCCAACGAATTTTATTACTTTTTACTATTGACTGTTTCAGTCGCTGTTTTCGGTTAAACTGATTTTACTACTATTTATTAGTGACCGTCTCAGTCGCTGTTTTCGGTCCAACGGATTTTACTACTTTTTGCTAGTGACTGTTTCAGTCGCTATTTTCGGTCCAACTGATTTTACTACTTTTTGCTAGTGACTGTTTCAGTCGCTATTTCCGGTCCAACTGATTTTATTACTTTTTACTACTGATTGTTTCAGTCGCTATTTTCGGTCCAACTGATTTTACTACTTTTTTCTAGTGACTGTTTCAGTCGCTGTTTTGGGTCCAACTGATTTTACTACGTTTTACTGGTGACTGTTTCAGTCGCTGTTTTGGGTCCAACGGATTTTACTACTTTTTACTAGTGACTGTTTCAGTCGCTGTTTTCGGTCCAACGGATTTTACTACTTTTTACTAGTTACTGTTTCAGTCGCTATTTTAGGTCCAACTGATTTTACTACTTTTTACTAGTGACTGTTTCAATCGCTCTTTTCGGTCCAACGGATTTTACTACTTTTTATTAGTGACAGTCTCAGTCGCTGTTTTCGGTCCAACGGATTTTACTACTTTTTATTAGCGACTGTTTCAGTCGGTATTTTCGGTCCAACTGATTTTACTTCTTTTTACTTGTGACTGTTTCAGTCGCTGTTTTCGGTTAAACTGATTTTACTACTATTTGCTAGTGACTGTTTGAGTCGCTGGTTTCGGTCCAACTGATTTTAATACTTTTTACTAGCGACCGTTTCAGCCCCTATTTTCGGTCCAACTGATTTTACCACTTTTTACTTGTGACTGTTTCAATCGCTGTTTTGGGTCCAACGGATTTTACTACTTTTTACTAGTTACTGTTTCAGTCGGTATTTTCGGTCCAACTGATTTTACTACTTTTTGCTAGTGACTGTTTCAGTCGCGATTTTCGGTCCAACTGATTTTACTACTTTTTTCTAGTGACTGTTTCAGTCGCTGGTTTCGGTCCAACTGATTATACTAGTTTTTACTAGTGACTGTTTCAGTCGCTAGTAAAAAGTAGTAAACAGTAGTTGTTTTGGGTCCAACGGATTTTACTTCTTTTTACTAGTGACTGTTTCACTCGCTGTTTTCGGTCCAACGAATTTTACTACTTTTTACTATTGACTGTTTCACTCGCTATTTTCGTTCCAACTGATTTTACTACTTTTTACTAGTGACTGTTTCAATCGCCTTTTTCGGTCCAACGGATTTTACTACTTTTTATTAGTGACCGTCTCAGTCGCTGTTTTCGGTCCAACGGATTTTACTACTTTTTATTAGTGACTGTTTCAGTCGGTATTTTCGGTCCAACTGATTTTACTACTTTTTGCTAGTGACTGTTTCAGTCGCGATTTTCGGTCCAACTGATTTTACTACTTTTTTCTAGTGACTGTTTCAGTCGCTGGTTTCGGTCCAACTGATTATACTAGTTTTTACTAGTGACTGTTTCAGTCGCTAGTAAAAAGTAGTAAACAGTAGTTGTTTTGGGTCCAACGGATTTTACTTCTTTTTACTAGTGACTGTTTCACTCGCTGTTTTCGGTCCAACGAATTTTACTACTTTTTACTATTGACTGTTTCACTCGCTATTTTCGTTCCAACTGATTTTACTACTTTTCATTAGTGACTGTTTTAGTCGCTGTTTTCGGTCCAACTGATTTTACTACTTTTTACTAGTGACTGTTTCAGTCGCTCTTTTCGGTCCAACGGATTTTACTACTTTTTATTAGTGACCGTCTCAGTCGCTGTTTTCGGTCCAACGGATTTTACTACTTTTTGCTAGTGACTGTTTCAGTCGCTATTTTCGGTCCAACTGATTTTACTACTTTTTGCTAGTGACTGTTTCAGTCGCTATTTTCGGTCCAACTGATTTTACTACTCTTTACTAGTGACTGTTTCAGTCGCTATTTTCGGTCCAACTGATTTTATTACTTTTTTCTAGTGACTGTTTCAGTCGCTGTTTTGGGTCCAACTGATTTTACTACGTTTTACTGGTGACTGTTTCAGTCGCTGTTTTGGGTCCAACGGATTTTACTACTTTTTACTAGTGACTGTTTCAGTCGCTGTTTTCGGTCCAACGGATTTTACTACTTTTTACTAGTTACTGTTTCAGTCGCTATTTTCGGTCCAACTGATTTTACTACTTTTTACTAGTGACTGTTTCAATCTCTCTTTTCGGTCCAACGGATTTTACTAATTTTTATTAGTGACAGTCTCAGTCGCTGTTTTCGGTCCAACGGATTTTACTACTTTTTATTAGTGACTGTTTCAGTCGGTATTTTCGGTCCAACTGATTTTACTACTTTTTACTTGTGACTGTTTCAGTCGCTGTTTTCGGTTAAACTGATTTTACTACTATTTGCTAGTGACTGTTTGAGTCGCTGGTTTCGGTCCAACTGATTTTAATGCTTTTTACTAGCGACCGTTTCAGCCGCTATTTTCGGTCCAACTGATTTTACCACTTTTTACTTGTGACTGTTTCAGTCGCTGTTTTGGGTCCAACGGATTTTACTACTTTTTACTAGTTACTGTTTCAGTCGCTATTTTCGGTCCAACTGATTTTACTAATTTTTACTATTGACTGTTTCAATCGCTCTTTTCGGTCCAGCGGATTTTACTACTTTTTTTAGTGACCGTCTCAGTCGCTGTTTTCGGTCCAACGGATTTTACTACTTTTTATTAGTGACTGTTTCAGTCGGTATTTTCGGTCCAACTGATTTTACTACTTTTTGCTAGTGACTGTTTCAGTCGCGATTTTCGGTCCAACTGATTTTACTACTTTTTGCTAGTGACTGTTTCAGTCGCTATTTTCGGTCCAACTGATTTTACTACTTTTTACTAGTGACTGTTTCAGTCGCTATTTTCGGTCCAACTGACTTTATTACTTTTTACTACTGATTGTTTCAGTCGCTATTTTCGGTCCAACTGATTTTACTACTTTTTTCTAGTGACTGTTTCAGTCGCTGTTTTGGGTCCAACGGATTTTACTACTTTTTACTAGTGACTGTTTCAGTCTCTATTTTCGGTCCAACTGATTTTACTACGTTTTACTGGTGACTGTTTCAGTCGCTGTTTTGGGTCCAACGGATTTTACTACTTTTTACTAGTGACTGTCTCAGTCGCTGTTTACGGTCCAACGGATTTTACTACTTTTTACTAGTTACTGTTTCAATCGCTCTTTTCGGTCCAACGGATTTTACTACTTTTTATTAGTAACCGTCTCAGTCGCTGTTTTCGGTCCAACGGATTTTACTACTTTTTATTAGTGACTGTTTCAGTCGGTATTTTCGGTTCAACTGATTTTACTACTTTTTACGAGTGACTGTTTCAGTCGCTGTTTTGGGTCCAACTGATATTACTACTTTTTACTTGTGACTGTTTCAGTCGCTGTTTTCGTTCCAACTGATTTTATTACTTTTTACTACTGATTGTTTCAGTCGCTATTTTCGGTCCAACTGATTTTACTACTTTTTTCTAGTGACTGTTTCAGTCGCTGTTTTGGGTCCAACTGATTTTACTACTTTTTACTAGTGACTGTTTCAGTCGCTATTTTCGGTCCAACTGATTTTATTACTTTTTACTACTGATTGTTTCAGTCGCTATTTTCGGTCCAACTGATTTTACTACTTATTTCTAGTGACTGTTTCAGTCGCTGTTTTGGGTTCAACGGATTTTACTACTTTTTACTAGTGACTGTTTCAGTCGCTGGTTTTTATTCAACTGATTTTATTACTTTTTACTAGTGACTGTTTCAGTCGCTATTTTCGGTCCAACTAATTTTACTACTTTTTATTAGTGACCGTCTCAGTCGCTGTTTTCGGTCCAAGGGATTTTACTACTTTCTATTAGTGACTGTTTCAGTCGGTATTTTCGGTCCAACTGATTTTACTACTTTTTACTAGTGACCGTTTCAGTTGCTGTTTTGGGTCCAACGGATTTTATTACTTTTTGCTAGTGACTGTTTCAGTCGCTATTTTCGGTTCAACTGATTTTACTACATTTTACTAGTGACTGTTTCAGTCGCTATTTTCGGTCCAACTGATTTTATTGCTTTTTACTACTGACTGTTTCAGTCGCTATTTTCGGTCCAACTGATTTTACTACTCTTTTCTAGTGACTGTTTCAGTCGCTGTTTTGGGTCCAACGGATTTTACTGCTTTTTACTAGCGACTGTTTCAGTCGGTATTTTCGGTCCAACTGATTTTACTATTTTTTATTAGTGACCGTCTCAGTCGCTGTTTTCTATCCAACGGATTTTACTACTTTTTATTAGTGACTGTTTCAGTCGGTATTTTCGGTCCAACTGATTTTACTACTTTTTACTAGTGACTGTTTCAGTCGCTGTTTTGGGTCCAACGGATTTTACTACTTTTTGCTAGTGACTGTTTCAGTCGCTATTTTCGGATCTACTGATTTTATTACTTTTTACTAGTGACTGTTTCAGTCGCTATTTTCGGTCCAACTGATTTTATTGCTTTTTATTACTGACTGTTTCAATCGCTATTTTGGGTCCAATTGATTTTACTACTTCTTGCTAGTGACTGTTTCAGTCGCTATTTTCGGTTCAACTGATTTTACTACTTTTAACTAGTGACTGTTCAGTCGCTATTTTCGGTCCAACTGATTTTATTACTTTTTACTACTGACTGTTTCAGTCGCTATTTTCGGTCCAACTGATTTTACTACTTTTTTCTAGTGACTGTTTCAGTCGCTGTTTTGGGTCCAACTGATTTTACTACTTTTTACTTGTGACTGTTTCAGTCGCTATTTTCGGCCCAATTGATTTTACTACGTTTTACTGGTGACTGTTTCAGTCGCTATTTTCGGTTCAACTGATTTTACTACTTTTTACTAGTGACTGTTTCAGTCGCTATTTTCGGTCCAACTGATTTTATTACTTTTTACTACTGATTGTTTCAGTCGCTATTTTCGGTCCAACTGATTTTACTACTTTTTTCTAGTGACTGTTTCAGTCGCTGTTTTGGGTTCAACGGATTTTACTACTTTTTACTAGTGACTGTTTCAGTCGCTGGTTTTTATTCAACTGATTTTATTACTTTTTACTAGTGACTGTTTCAGTCGCTATTTTCGGTCCAACGGATTTTACTACTTTTTATTAGTGACCGTCTCAGTCGCTGTTTTCGGTCCAACGGATTTTACTACTTTTTGCTAGTGACTGTTTCAGTCGCTATTTTCGGTCCAACTGATTTTACTACTTTTTGCTAGTGACTGTTTCAGTCGCTATTTTCGGTCCAACTGATTTTACTACTCTTTACTAGTGACTGTTTCAGTCGCTATTTTCGGTCCAATTGATTTTATTACTTTTTACTACTGATTGTTTCAGTCGCTATTTTCGGTCCAACTGATTTTACTACTTTTTTCTAGTGACTGTTTCAGTCGCTGTTTTGGGTCCAACTGATTTTACTACGTTTTACTGGTGACTGTTTCAGTCGCTGTTTTGGGTCCAACGGATTTTACTACTTTTTACTAGTGACTGTTTCAGTCGCTGTTTTCGGTCCAACGGATTTTACTACTTTTTACTAGTTACTGTTTCAATCGCTATTTTCGGTCCAACTGATTTTACTACTTTTTACTAGTGACTGTTTCAATCGCTCTTTTCGGTCCAACGGATTTTACTACTTTTTATTAGTGACAGTCTCAGTCGCTGTTTTCGGTCCAACGGATTTTACTACTTTTTATTAGTGACTGTTTCAGTCGGTATTTTCGGTCCAACTGATTTTACTACTTTTTACTTGTGACTGTTTCAGTCGCTGTTTTCGGTTAAACTGATTTTACTACTATTTGCTAGTGACTGTTTGAGTCGCTGGTTTCGGTCCAACTGATTTTAATACTTTTTACTAGCGACCGTTTCAGCCGCTATTTTCGGTCCAACTGATTTTACCACTTTTTACTTGTGACTGTTTCAGTCGCTGTTTTGGGTCCAACGGATTTTACTACTTTTTACTAGTTACTGTTTCAGTCGCTATTTTCGGTCCAACTGATTTTACTAATTTTTAATAGTGACTGTTTCAATCGCTCTTTTCGGTCCAGCGGATTTTACTACTTTTTATTAGTGACCGTCTCAGTCGCTGTTTTCGGTCCAACGGATTTTACTACTTTTTATTAGAGACTGTTTCAGTCGGTATTTTCGGTCCAACTGATTTTACTACTTTTTGCTAGTGACTGTTTCAGTCGCGATTTTCGGTCCAACTGATTTTACTACTTTTTGCTAGTGACTGTTTCAGTCGCTATTTTCGGTCCAACTGATTTTACTACTTTTTACTAGTGACTGTTTCAGTCGCTATTTTCGGTCCAACTGACTTTATTACTTTTTACTACTGATTGTTTCAGTCGCTATTTTCGGTCCAACTGATTTTACTACTTTTTTCTAGTGACTGTTTCAGTCGCTGTTTTGGGTCAAACGGATTTTACTACTTTTTACTAGTGACTGTTTCAGTCTCTATTTTCGGTCCAACTGATTTTACTACGTTTTACTGGTGACTGTTTCAGTCGCTGTTTTGGGTCCAACGGATTTTACTACTTTTTACTAGTGACTGTTTCAGTCGCTGTTTTCGGTCCAACGGATTTTACTACTTTTTACTAGTTACTGTTTTAGTCGCTATTTTCGGTCCAACTGATTTTACTACTTTTTACTAGTGACTGTTTCAATCGCTCTTTTCGGTCAAACGGATTTTACTACTTTTTATTAGTAACCGTCTCAGTCGCTGTTTTCGGTCCAACGGATTTTACTACTTTTTATTAGTTACTGTTTCAGTCGGTATTTTCGGTTCAACTGATTTTACTACTTTTTACGAGTGACTGTTTCAGTCGCTGTTTTGGGTCCAACTGATTTTACTACTTTTTACTTGTGACTGTTTCAGTCGCTGTTTTCGGTCCAACTGATTTTATTACTTTTTACTACTGATTGTTTCAGTCGCTATTTTCGGTCCAACTGATTTTACTACTTTTTTCTAGTGACTGTTTCAGTCGCTGTTTTGGGTCCAACTGATTTTACTACTTTTTATTAGTTACTGTTTCAGTCGGTATTTTCGGTTCAACTGATTTTACTACTTTTTTCTAGTGACTGTTTCAGTCGCTGTTTTGGGTCCAACTGATTTTACTACTTTTTACTTGTGACTGTTTCAGTCGCTGTTTTCGGTCCAACTGATTTTATTACTTTTTACTACTGATTGTTTCAGTCGCTATTTTCGGTCCAACTGATTTTACTACTTTTTTCTAGTGACTGTTTCAGTCGCTGTTTTGGGTCCAACTGATTTTACTACTTTTTACTAGTGACTGTTTCAGTCGCTATTTTCGGTCCAACTGATTTTATTACTTTTTACTACTGATTGTTTCAGTCGCTATTTTCGGTCCAACTGATTTTACTACTTTTTTCTAGTGACTGTTTCAGTCGCTGTTTTGGGTTCAACGGATTTTACTACTTTTTATACTAGTGACTGTTTCAGTCGCTATTTTCGGTCCAACTAATTTTACTACTTTTTATTAGTGACCGTCTCAGTCGCTGTTTTCGGTCCAAGGGATTTTATTACTTTATGCTAGTGACTGTTTCAGTCGCTATTTTCGGTTCAACTGATTTTACTACATTTTACTAGTGACTGTTTCAGTCGCTATTTTCGGTCCAACTGATTTTATTGCTTTTTACTACTGACTGTTTCAGTCGCTATTTTCGGTCCAATTGATTTTACTACTTTTTACTACTTATTGTTTCAGTCGCTGTTTCCGGTTAAACTGATTTTACTACTTTTTACTAGTGACTGTTTCAGTCGCTATTTTCGGTCCAACTGATTTTATTACTTTTTACTACTGACTGTTTCAGTCGCTATTTTCGGTCCAACTGATTTTACTACTCTTTTCTAGTGACTGTTTCAGTCGCTGTTTTGGGTCCAACGGATTTTACTGCTTTTTACTAGCGACTGTTTCAGTCGGTATTTTCGGTCCAACTGATTTTACTATTTTTTATTAGTGACCGTCTCAGTCGCTGTTTTCGGTCCAACGGATTTTACTACTTTTTATTAGTGACTGTTTCAGTCGGTATTTTTGGTCCAACTGATTTTACTACTTTTTACTAGTGACTGTTTCAGTCGCTGTATTGGGTCCAACGGATTTTACTACTTTTTGCTAGTGACTGTTTCAGTCGCTATTTTCGGTTCAACTGATTTTACTACTTTTTACTAGTGACTGTTTCAGTCGCTATTTTCGGTCCAACTGATTTTATTGCTTTTTATTACTGACTGTTTCAATCGCTATTTTGGGTCCAATTGATTTTACTACTTCTTGCTAGTGACTGTTTCAGTCGCTATTTTCGGTTCAACTGATTTTACTACTTTTAACTAGTGACTGTTTCAGTCGCTATTTTCGGTCCAACTGATTTTATTACTTTTTACTACTGACTGTTTCAGTCGCTATTTTCGGTCCAACTGATTTTACTACTTTTTACTAGTGACTGTTTCAGTCGCTGTTTTGGGTCCAACTGATTTTACTAATTTTTACTAGTGACTGTTTCAATCGCTCTTTTCGGTCCAACGGATTTTACTACTTTTTGTTAGTGACCGTCTCAGTCGCTGTTTTCGGTCCAACGGATTTTACTACTTTTTATTAGTGACTGTTTCAGTCGGTATTTTCGGTCCAACTGATTTTACTACTTTTTACTTGTGACTGTTTCAGTCGCTGTTTTGGGTCCAACTGATTTTACTAATTTTTACTAGTGACTGTTTCAATCGCTCTTTTCGGTCCAACGGATTTTACTACTTTTTATTAGTGACCGTCTCAGTTGCTGTTTTCGGTCCAACGGATTTTACTACTTTTTATTAGTGACTGTTTCAGTCGGTATTTTCGGTCCAACTGATTTTACTACTTTTTGCTAGTGACTGTTTCAGTCGCGATTTTCGGTCCAACTGACTTTATTACTTTTTACTACTGATTGTTTCAGTCGCTATTTTCGGTCCAACTGATTTTAATACTTTTTTCTAGTGACTGTTTCAGTCGCTGTTTTGGGTCCAACGGATTTTACTACTTTTTACTAGTGACTGTTTCAGTCGCTATTTTCGGTCCAACTGATTTTACTACTTTTTACTAGTGACTGTTTCAGTCGCTATTTTCGGTCCAACTGACTTTATTACTTTTTACTACTGATTGTTTCAGTCGCTATTTTCGGTCCAACTGATTTTAATACTTTTTTCTAGTGACTGTTTCAGTCGCTGTTTTGGGTCCAACGGATTTTACTACTTTTTACTAGTGACTGTTTCAGTCTCTATTTTCGGTCCAACTGATTTTACTACGTTTTACTGGTGACTGTTTCAGTCGCTGTTTTGGGTCCAACGGATTTTACTACTTTTTACTAGTGACTGTTTCAGTCGCTGTTTTCGGTCCAACGGATTTTACTACTTTTTACTAGTGACTGTTTCAATCGCTCTTTTCGGTCCAACGGATTTTACTACTTTTTATTAGTAACCGTCTCAGTCGCTGTTTTCGGTCCAACGGATTTTACTACTTTTTATTAGTGACTGTTTCAGTCGGTATTTTCGGTTCAACTGATTTTACTACTTTTTACGAGTGACTGTTTCAGTCGCTGTTTTGGGTCCAACTGATTTTACTACTTTTTAATTGTGACTGTTTCAGTCGCTGTTTTCGGTCCAACTGATTTTATTACTTTTTACTACTGATTGTTTCAGTCGCTATTTTCGGTCCAACTGATTTTACTACTTTTTTCTAGTGACTGTTTCAGTCGCTGTTTTGGGTCCAACTGATTTTACTACTTTTTACTAGTGACTGTTTCAGTCGCTATTTTCGGCCCAACTGATTTTACTACGTTTTACTGGTGACTGTTTCAGTCGCTATTTTCTGTTCAACTGATTTTACTACTTTTTTCTAGTGACTGTTTCAGTCGCTGTTTTGGGTTCAACGGATTTTACTACTTTTTACTAGTGACTGTTTCAGTCGCTGGTTTTTATTCAACTGATTTTATTACTTTTTACTAGTGACTGTTTCAATCGCTCTTTTCGGTCCAACGGATTTTACTACTTTTTATTAGTGACAGTCTCAGTCGCTGTTTTCGGTCCAACGGATTTTACTACTTTTTATTAGCGACTGTTTCAGTCGGTATTTTCGGTCCAACTGATTTTACTACTTTTTACTTGTGACTGTTTCAGTCGCTGTTTTCGGTTAAACTGATTTTACTACTATTTGCTAGTGACTGTTTGAGTCGCTGGTTTCGGTCCAACTGATTTTAATACTTTTTACTAGCGACCGTTTCAGCCCCTATTTTCCGTCCAACTGATTTTACCACTTTTTACTTGTGACTGTTTCAATCGCTGTTTTGGGTCCAACGGATTTTACTACTTTTTACTAGTTACTGTTTCAGTCGGTATTTTCGGTCCAACTGATTTTACTACTTTTTGCTAGTGACTGTTTCAGTCGCGATTTTCGGTCCAACTGATTTTACTACTTTTTTCTAGTGACTGTTTCAGTCGCTGGTTTCGGTCCAACTGATTATACTAGTTTTTACTAGTGACTGTTTCAGTCGCTAGTAAAAAGTAGTAAACAGTAGTTGTTTTGGGTCCAACGGATTTTACTTCTTTTTACTAGTGACTGTTTCACTCGCTGTTTTCGGTCCAACGAATTTTACTACTTTTTACTATTGACTGTTTCACTCGCTATTTTCGTTCCAACTGATTTTACTACTTTTTACTAGTGACTGTTTCAATCGCCTTTTTCGGTCCAACGGATTTTACTACTTTTTATTAGTGACCGTCTCAGTCGCTGTTTTCGGTCCAACGGATTTTACTACTTTTTATTAGTGACTGTTTCAGTCGGTATTTTCGGTCCAACTGATTTTACTACTTTTTGCTAGTGACTGTTTCAGTCGCGATTTTCGGTCCAACTGATTTTACTACTTTTTTCTAGTGACTGTTTCAGTCGCTGGTTTCGGTCCAACTGATTATACTAGTTTTTACTAGTGACTGTTTCAGTCGCTAGTAAAAAGTAGTAAACAGTAGT
Organism: Rhynchophorus ferrugineus; assembly: GCF_030347505.1. Lineage (NCBI taxonomy): Eukaryota > Metazoa > Arthropoda > Insecta > Coleoptera > Curculionidae > Rhynchophorus > Rhynchophorus ferrugineus. The sequence goes on from NW_027472589.1 coordinate 19,468,597, forward strand.
TGTTTTGGGTCCAACGGATTTTACTTCTTTTTACTAGTGACTGTTTCACTCGCTGTTTTCGGTCCAACGAATTTTACTACTTTTTACTATTGACTGTTTCACTCGCTATTTTCGTTCCAACTGATTTTACTACTTTTCATTAGTGACTGTTTTAGTCGCTGTTTTCGGTCCAACTGATTTTACTACTTTTTACTAGTGACTGTTTTCAGTCGCTCTTTTCGGTCCAACGGATTTTACTACTTTTTATTAGTGACCGTCTCAGTCGCTGTTTTCGGTCCAGCGGATTTTACTACTTTTTGCTAGTGACTGTTTCAGTCGCTATTTTCGGTCCAACTGATTTTACTACTTTTTGCTAGTGACTGTTTCAGTCGCTATTTTCGGTCCAACTGATTTTACTACTCTTTACTAGTGACTGTTTCAGTCGCTATTTTCGGTCCAACTGATTTTATTACTTTTTTCTAGTGACTGTTTCAGTCGCTGTTTTGGGTCCAACTGATTTTACTACGTTTTACTGGTGACTGTTTCAGTCGCTGTTTTGGGTCCAACGGATTTTACTACTTTTTACTAGTGACTGTTTCAGTCGCTGTTTTCGGTCCAACGGATTTTACTACTTTTTACTAGTTACTGTTTCAGTCGCTATTTTCGGTCCAACTGATTTTACTACTTTTTACTAGTGACTGTTTCAATCTCTCTTTTCGGTCCAACGGATTTTACTACTTTTTATTAGTGACAGTCTCAGTCGCTGTTTTCGGTCCAACGGATTTTACTACTTTTTATTAGTGACTGTTTCAGTCGGTATTTTCGGTCCAACTGATTTTACTACTTTTTACTTGTGACTGTTTCAGTCGCTGTTTTCGGTTAAACTGATTTTACTACTATTTGCTAGTGACTGTTTGAGTCGCTGGTTTCGGTCCAACTGATTTTAATGCTTTTTACTAGCGACCGTTTCAGCCGCTATTTTCGGTCCAACTGATTTTACCACTTTTTACTTGTGACTGTTTCAGTCGCTGTTTTGGGTCCAACGGATTTTACTACTTTTTACTAGTTACTGTTTCAGTCGCTATTTTCGGTCCAACTGATTTTACTAATTTTTACTATTGACTGTTTCAATCGCTCTTTTCGGTCCAGCGGATTTTACTACTTTTTATTAGTGACCGTCTCAGTCGCTGTTTTCGGTCCAACGGATTTTACTACTTTTTATTAGTGACTGTTTCAGTCGGTATTTTCGGTCCAACTGATTTTACTACTTTTTGCTAGTGACTGTTTCAGTCGCGATTTTCGGTCCAACTGATTTTACTACTTTTTGCTAGTGACTGTTTCAGTCGCTATTTTCGGTCCAACTGATTTTACTACTTTTTACTAGTGACTGTTTCAGTCGCTATTTTCGGTCCAACTGACTTTATTACTTTTTACTACTGATTGTTTCAGTCGCTATTTTCGGTCCAACTGATTTTACTACTTTTTTCTAGTGACTGTTTCAGTCGCTGTTTTGGGTCCAACGGATTTTACTACTTTTTACTAGTGACTGTTTCAGTCTCTATTTTCGGTCCAACTGATTTTACTACGTTTTACTGGTGACTGTTTCAGTCGCTGTTTTGGGTCCAACGGATTTTACTACTTTTTACTAGTGACTGTCTCAGTCGCTGTTTACGGTCCAACGGATTTTACTACTTTTTACTAGTTACTGTTTCAATCGCTCTTTTCGGTCCAACGGATTTTACTACTTTTTATTAGTAACCGTCTCAGTCGCTGTTTTCGGTCCAACGGATTTTACTACTTTTTATTAGTGACTGTTTCAGTCGGTATTTTCGGTTCAACTGATTTTACTACTTTTTACGAGTGACTGTTTCAGTCGCTGTTTTGGGTCCAACTGATATTACTACTTTTTACTTGTGACTGTTTCAGTCGCTGTTTTTCGTTCCAACTGATTTTATTACTTTTTACTACTGATTGTTTCAGTCGCTATTTTCGGTCCAACTGATTTTACTACTTTTTTCTAGTGACTGTTTCAGTCGCTGTTTTGGGTCCAACTGATTTTACTACTTTTTACTAGTGACTGTTTCAGTCGCTATTTTCGGTCCAACTGATTTTATTACTTTTTACTACTGATTGTTTCAGTCGCTATTTTCGGTCCAACTGATTTTACTACGTTTTACTGGTGACTGTTACAGTCGCTGTTTTGGGTTCAACGGATTTTACTACTTTTTACTAGTGACTGTTTCAGTCGCTGGTTTTTATTCAACTGATTTTATTACTTTTTACTAGTGACTGTTTCAGTCGCTATTTTCGGTCCAACTAATTTTACTACTTTTTATTAGTGACCGTCTCAGTCGCTGTTTTCGGTCCAAGGGATTTTACTACTTTCTATTAGTGACTGTTTCAGTCGGTATTTTCGGTCCAACTGATTTTACTACTTTTTACTAGTGACCGTTTCAGTTGCTGTTTTGGGTCCAACGGATTTTATTACTTTTTGCTAGTGACTGTTTCAGTCGCTATTTTCGGTTCAACTGATTTTACTACATTTTACTAGTGACTGTTTCAGTCGCTATTTTCGGTCCAACTGATTTTATTGCTTTTTACTACTGACTGTTTCAGTCGCTATTTTCGGTCCAACTGATTTTACTACTCTTTTCTAGTGACTGTTTCAGTCGCTGTTTTGGGTCCAACGGATTTTACTGCTTTTTACTAGCGACTGTTTCAGTCGGTATTTTCGGTCCAACTGATTTTACTATTTTTTATTAGTGACCGTCTCAGTCGCTGTTTTCGGTCCAACGGATTTTACTACTTTTTATTAGTGACTGTTTCAGTCGGTATTTTCGGTCCAACTGATTTTACTACTTTTTACTAGTGACTGTTTCAGTCGCTGTTTTGGGTCCAACGGATTTTACTACTTTTTGCTAGTGACTGTTTCAGTCGCTATTTTCGGTTCAACTGATTTTACTACTTTTTACTAGTGACTGTTTCAGTCGCTATTTTCGGTCCAACTGATTTTATTGCTTTTTATTACTGACTGTTTCAATCGCTATTTTGGGTCCAATTGATTTTACTACTTCTTGCTAGTGACTGTTTCAGTCGCTATTTTCGGTTCAACTGATTTTACTACTTTTAACTAGTGACTGTTCAGTCGCTATTTTCGGTCCAACTGATTTTATTACTTTTTACTACTGACTGTTTCAGTCGCTATTTTCGGTCCAACTGATTTTACTACTTTTTTCTAGTGACTGTTTCAGTCGCTGTTTTGGGTCCAACTGATTTTACTACTTTTTACTAGTGACTGTTTCAGTCGCTATTTTCGGCCCAATTGATTTTACTACGTTTTACTGGTGACTGTTTCAGTCGCTATTTTCGGTTCAACTGATTTTACTACTTTTTACTAGTGACTGTTTCAGTCGCTATTTTCGGTCCAACTGATTTTATTACTTTTTACTACTGATTGTTTCAGTCGCTATTTTCGGTCCAACTGATTTTACTACTTTTTTCTAGTGACTGTTTCAGTCGCTGTTTTGGGTTCAACGGATTTTACTACTTTTTACTAGTGACTGTTTCAGTCGCTGGTTTTTATTCAACTGATTTTATTACTTTTTACTAGTGACTGTTTCAGTCGCTATTTTCGGTCCAACGGATTTTACTACTTTTTATTAGTGACCGTCTCAGTCGCTGTTTTCGGTCCAACGGATTTTACTACTTTTTGCTAGTGACTGTTTCAGTCGCTATTTTCGGTCCAACTGATTTTACTACTTTTTGCTAGTGACTGTTTCAGTCGCTATTTTCGGTCCAACTGATTTTACTACTCTTTACTAGTGACTGTTTCAGTCGCTATTTTCGGTCCAATTGATTTTATTACTTTTTACTACTGATTGTTTCAGTCGCTATTTTCGGTCCAACTGATTTTACTACTTTTTTCTAGTGACTGTTTCAGTCGCTGTTTTGGGTCCAACTGATTTTACTACGTTTTACTGGTGACTGTTTCAGTCGCTGTTTTGGGTCCAACGGATTTTACTACTTTTTACTAGTGACTGTTTCAGTCGCTGTTTTCGGTCCAACGGATTTTACTACTTTTTACTAGTTACTGTTTCAATCGCTATTTTCGGTCCAACTGATTTTACTACTTTTTACTAGTGACTGTTTCAATCGCTCTTTTCGGTCCAACGGATTTTACTACTTTTTATTAGTGACAGTCTCAGTCGCTGTTTTCGGTCCAACGGATTTTACTACTTTTTATTAGTGACTGTTTCAGTCGGTATTTTCGGTCCAACTGATTTTACTACTTTTTACTTGTGACTGTTTCAGTCGCTGTTTTCGGTTAAACTGATTTTACTACTATTTGCTAGTGACTGTTTGAGTCGCTGGTTTCGGTCCAACTGATTTTAATACTTTTTACTAGCGACCGTTTCAGCCGCTATTTTCGGTCCAACTGATTTTACCACTTTTTACTTGTGACTGTTTCAGTCGCTGTTTTGGGTCCAACGGATTTTACTACTTTTTACTAGTTACTGTTTCAGTCGCTATTTTCGGTCCAACTGATTTTACTAATTTTTAATAGTGACTGTTTCAATCGCTCTTTTCGGTCCAGCGGATTTTACTACTTTTTATTAGTGACCGTCTCAGTCGCTGTTTTCGGTCCAACGGATTTTACTACTTTTTATTAGTGACTGTTTCAGTCGGTATTTTCGGTCCAACTGATTTTACTACTTTTTGCTAGTGACTGTTTCAGTCGCGATTTTCGGTCCAACTGATTTTACTACTTTTTGCTAGTGACTGTTTCAGTCGCTATTTTCGGTCCAACTGATTTTACTACTTTTTACTAGTGACTGTTTCAGTCGCTATTTTCGGTCCAACTGACTTTATTACTTTTTACTACTGATTGTTTCAGTCGCTATTTTCGGTCCAACTGATTTTACTACTTTTTTCTAGTGACTGTTTCAGTCGCTGTTTTGGGTCAAACGGATTTTACTACTTTTTACTAGTGACTGTTTCAGTCTCTATTTTCGGTCCAACTGATTTTACTACGTTTTACTGGTGACTGTTTCAGTCGCTGTTTTGGGTCCAACGGATTTTACTACTTTTTACTAGTGACTGTTTCAGTCGCTGTTTTCGGTCCAACGGATTTTACTACTTTTTACTAGTTACTGTTTTAGTCGCTATTTTCGGTCCAACTGATTTTACTACTTTTTACTAGTGACTGTTTCAATCGCTCTTTTCGGTCAAACGGATTTTACTACTTTTTATTAGTAACCGTCTCAGTCGCTGTTTTCGGTCCAACGGATTTTACTACTTTTTACTAGTGACTGTTTCAGTCGCTGTTTTCGGTCCAACGGATTTTACTACTTTTTATTAGTTACTGTTTCAGTCGGTATTTTCGGTTCAACTGATTTTACTACTTTTTACGAGTGACTGTTTCAGTCGCTGTTTTGGGTCCAACTGATTTTACTACTTTTTACTTGTGACTGTTTCAGTCGCTGTTTTCGGTCCAACTGATTTTATTACTTTTTACTACTGATTGTTTCAGTCGCTATTTTCGGTCCAACTGATTTTACTACTTTTTTCTAGTGACTGTTTCAGTCGCTGTTTTGGGTCCAACTGATTTTACTACTTTTTACTAGTGACTGTTTCAGTCGCTATTTTCGGTCCAACTGATTTTATTACTTTTTACTACTGATTGTTTCAGTCGCTATTTTCGGTCCAACTGATTTTACTACTTTTTTCTAGTGACTGTTTCAGTCGCTGTTTTGGGTTCAACGGATTTTACTACTTTTTACTAGTGACTGTTTCAGTCGCTGGTTTTTATTCAACTGATTTTATTACTTTTTACTAGTGACTGTTTCAGTCGCTATTTTCGGTCCAACTAATTTTACTACTTTTTATTAGTGACCGTCTCAGTCGCTGTTTTCGGTCCAAGGGATTTTATTACTTTATGCTAGTGACTGTTTCAGTCGCTATTTTCGGTTCAACTGATTTTACTACATTTTACTAGTGACTGTTTCAGTCGCTATTTTCGGTCCAACTGATTTTATTGCTTTTTACTACTGACTGTTTCAGTCGCTATTTTCGGTCCAATTGATTTTACTACTTTTTACTACTTATTGTTTCAGTCGCTGTTTCCGGTTAAACTGATTTTACTACTTTTTACTAGTGACTGTTTCAGTCGCTATTTTCGGTCCAACTGATTTTATTACTTTTTACTACTGACTGTTTCAGTCGCTATTTTCGGTCCAACTGATTTTACTACTCTTTTCTAGTGACTGTTTCAGTCGCTGTTTTGGGTCCAACGGATATTACTGCTTTTTACTAGCGACTGTTTCAGTCGGTATTTTCGGTCCAACTGATTTTACTATTTTTTATTAGTGACCGTCTCAGTCGCTGTTTTCGGTCCAACGGATTTTACTACTTTTTATTAGTGACTGTTTCAGTCGGTATTTTTGGTCCAACTGATTTTACTACTTTTTACTAGTGACTGTTTCAGTCGCTGTATTGGGTCCAACGGATTTTACTACTTTTTGCTAGTGACTGTTTCAGTCGCTATTTTCGGTTCAACTGATTTTACTACTTTTTACTAGTGACTGTTTCAGTCGCTATTTTCGGTCCAATTGATTTTATTGCTTTTTATTACTGACTGTTTCAATCGCTATTTTGGGTCCAATTGATTTTACTACTTCTTGCTAGTGACTGTTTCAGTCGCTATTTTCGGTTCAACTGATTTTACTACTTTTAACTAGTGACTGTTCAGTCGCTATTTTCGGTCCAACTGATTTTATTACTTTTTACTACTGACTGTTTCAGTCGCTATTTTCGGTCCAACTGATTTTACTACTTTTTACTAGTGACTGTTTCAGTCGCTGTTTTGGGTCCAACTGATTTTACTAATTTTTACTAGTGACTGTTTCAATCGCTCTTTTCGGTCCAACGGATTTTACTACTTTTTATTAGTGACCGTCTCAGTCGCTGTTTTCGGTCCAACGGATTTTACTACTTTTTATTAGTGACTGTTTCAGTCGGTATTTTCGGTCCAACTGATTTTACTACTTTTTACTTGTGACTGTTTCAGTCGCTGTTTTGGGTCCAACTGATTTTACTAATTTTTACTAGTGACTGTTTCAATCGCTCTTTTCGGTCCAACGGATTTTACTACTTTTTATTAGTGACCGTCTCAGTTGCTGTTTTCGGTCCAACGGATTTTACTACTTTTTATTAGTGACTGTTTCAGTCGGTATTTTCGGTCCAACTGATTTTACTACTTTTTGCTAGTGACTGTTTCAGTCGCGATTTTCGGTCCAACTGACTTTATTACTTTTTACTACTGATTGTTTCAGTCGCTATTTTCGGTCCAACTGATTTTAATACTTTTTTCTAGTGACTGTTTCAGTCGCTGTTTTGGGTCCAACGGATTTTACTACTTTTTACTAGTGACTGTTTCAGTCGCTATTTTCGGTCCAACTGATTTTACTACTTTTTACTAGTGACTGTTTCAGTCGCTATTTTCGGTCCAACTGACTTTATTACTTTTTACTACTGATTGTTTCAGTCGCTATTTTCGGTCCAACTGATTTTAATACTTTTTTCTAGTGACTGTTTCAGTCGCTGTTTTGGGTCCAACGGATTTTACTACTTTTTACTAGTGACTGTTTCAGTCTCTATTTTCGGTCCAACTGATTTTACTACGTTTTACTGGTGACTGTTTCAGTCGCTGTTTTGGGTCCAACGGATTTTACTACTTTTTACTAGTGACTGTTTCAGTCGCTGTTTTCGGTCCAACGGATTTTACTACTTTTTACTAGTGACTGTTTCAATCGCTCTTTTCGGTCCAACGGATTTTACTACTTTTTATTAGTAACCGTCTCAGTCGCTGTTTTCGGTCCAACGGATTTTACTACTTTTTATTAGTGACTGTTTCAGTCGGTATTTTCGGTTCAACTGATTTTACTACTTTTTACGAGTGACTGTTTCAGTCGCTGTTTTGGGTCCAACTGATTTTACTACTTTTTAATTGTGACTGTTTCAGTCGCTGTTTTCGGTCCAACTGATTTTATTACTTTTTACTACTGATTGTTTCAGTCGCTATTTTCGGTCCAACTGATTTTACTACTTTTTTCTAGTGACTGTTTCAGTCGCTGTTTTGGGTCCAACTGATTTTACTACTTTTTACTAGTGACTGTTTCAGTCGCTATTTTCGGCCCAACTGATTTTACTACGTTTTACTGGTGACTGTTTCAGTCGCTATTTTCGGTTCAACTGATTTTACTACTTTTTACTAGTGACTGTTTCAGTCGCTATTTTCGGTCCAACTGATTTTATTACTTTTTACTACTGATTGTTTCAGTCGCAATTTTCGGTCCAACTGATTTTACTACTTTTTTCTAGTGACTGTTTCAGTCGCTGTTTTGGGTTCAACGGATTTTACTACTTTTTACTAGTGACTGTTTCAGTCGCTGGTTTTTATTCAACTGATTTTATTACTTTTTACTAGTGACTGTTTCAGTCGCTATTTTCGGTCCAACGGATTTTACTACTTTTTATTAGTGACCGTCTCAGTCGCTGTTTTCGGTCCAACGGATTTTACTACTTTTTGCTAGTGACTGTTTCAGTCGCTATTTTCGGTCCAACTGATTTTACTACTTTTTGCTAGTGACTGTTTCAGTCGCTATTTTCGGTCCAACTGATTTTACTACTCTTTACTAGTGACTGTTTCAGTCGCTATTTTCGGTCCAACTGATTTTATTACTTTTTACTACTGATTGTTTCAGTCGCTATTTTCGGTCCAACTGATTTTACTACTTTTTTCTAGTGACTGTTTCAGTCGCTGTTTTGGGTCCAACTGATTTTACTACATTTTACTGGTGACGGTTTCAGTCGCTGTTTTGGGTCCAACGGATTTTACTACTTTTTATTAGTGACTGTTTCAGTCGCTGTTTTCGGTCCAACGGATTTTACTACTTTTTACTAGTTACTGTTTCAGTCGCTATTTTCGGTCCAACTGATTTTACTACTTTTTACTAGTGACTGTTTCAATCGCTCTTTTCGGTCCAACGGATTTTACTACTTTTTATTAGTGACAGTCTCAGTCGCTGTTTTCGGTCCAACGGATTTTACTACTTTTTATTAGTGACTGTTTCAGTCGGTATTTTCGGTCCAACTGATTTTACTACTTTTTACTTGTGACTGTTTCAGTCGCTGTTTTCGGTTAAACTGATTTTACTACTATTTGCTAGTGACTGTTTGAGTCGCTGGTTTCGGTCCAACTGATTTTAATACTTTTTACTAGCGACCGTTTCAGCCGCTATTTTCGGTCCAACTGATTTTACCACTTTTTACTTGTGACTGTTTCAGTCGCTGTTTTGGGTCCAACGGATTTTACTACTTTTTACTAGTTACTGTTTCAGTCGCTATTTTCGGTCCAACTGATTTTACTAATTTTTACTAGCAACTGTTTCAATCGCTCTTTTCGGTCCAGCGGATTTTACTACTTTTTATTAGTGACCGTCTCAGTCGCTGTTTTCGGTCAAACGGATTTTACTTCTTTTTATTAGTGACTGTTTCAGTCGGTATTTTCGGTCCAACTGATTTTACTACTTTTTGCTAGTGACTGTTTCAGTCGCGATTTTCGGTCCAACTGATTTTACTACTTTTTGCTAGTGACTGTTTCAGTCGCTATTTTCGGTCCAACTGATTTTACTACTTTTTACTAGTGACTGTTTCAGTCGCTATTTTCGGTCCAACTGACTTTATTACTTTTTACTACTGATTGTTTCAGTCGCTATTTTCGGTCCAACTGATTTTACTACTTTTTTCTAGTGACTGTTTCAGTCGCTGTTTTGGGTCCAACGGATTTTACTACTTTTTACTAGTGACTGTTTCAGTCTCTATTTTCGGTCCAACTGATTTTACTACGTTTTACTGGTGACTGTTTCAGTCGCTGTTTTGGGTCCAACGGATTTTACTACTTTTTACTAGTGACTGTTTCAGTCGCTGTTTTCGGTCCAACGGATTTTACTACTTTTTACTAGTTACTGTTTCAGTCGCTATTTTCGGTCCAACTGATTTTACTACTTTTTACTAGTGACTGTTTCAATCGCTCTTTTCGGTCCAACGGATTTTACTACTTTTTATTAGTAACCGTCTCAGTCGCTGTTTTCGGTCCAACGGATTTTACTACTTTTTATTAGTGACTGTTTCAGTCGGTATTTTCGGTCCAACTGATTTTACTACTTTTTACTAGTGACCGTTTCAGTTGCTGTTTTGGGTCCAACGGATTTTATTACTTTTTGCTAGTGACTGTTTCAGTCGCTATTTTCGGTTCAACTGATTTTACTACTTTTTACTAGTGACTGTTTCAGTCGCTATTTTCAGTCCAACTGATTTTATTGCTTTTTACTACTTATTGTTTCAGTCGCTGTTTCCGGTTAAACTGATTTTACTACTTTTTACTAGTGACTGTTTCAGTCGCTATTTTCGGTCCAACTGATTTTATTACTTTTTACTACTGACTGTTTCAGTCGCTATTTTCGGTACAACTGATTTTACTACTCTTTTCTAGTGACTGTTTCAGTCGCTGTTTTGGGTCCAACGGATTTTACTGCTTTTTACTAGCGACTGTTTCAGTCGGTATTTTCGGTCCAACTGATTTTACTATTTTTTATTAGTGACCGTCTCAGTCGCTGTTTTCGGTCCAACGGATTTTACTACTTTTTATTAGTGACTGTTTCAGTCGGTATTTTCGGTTCAACTGATTTTACTACATTTTACTAGTGACTGTTTCAGTTGCTATTTTCGGTCCAACTGATTTTATTGCTTTTTACTACTGACTGTTTCAGTCGCTATTTTCGGTCCAATTGATTTTACTACTTTTTACTACTTATTGTTTCAGTCGCTGTTTCCGGTTAAACTGATTTTACTACTTTTTACTAGTGACTGTTTCAGTCGCTATTTTCGGTCCAACTGATTTTATTACTTTTTACTACTGACTGTTTCAGTCGCTATTTTCGGTCCAACTGATTTTACTACTCTTTTCTAGTGACTGTTTCAGTCGCTGTTTTGGGTCCAACGGATTTTACTGCTTTTTACTAGCGACTGTTTCAGTCGGTATTTTCGGTCCAACTGATATTACTATTTTTTATTAGTGACCGTCTCAGTCGCTGTTTTCGGTCCAACGGATTTTACTACTTTTTATTAGTGACTGTTTCAGTCGGTATTTTTGGTCCAACTGATTTTACTACTTTTTACTAGTGACTGTTTCAGTCGCTGTATTGGGTCCAACGGATTTTACTACTTTTTGCTAGTGACTGTTTCAGTCGCTATTTTCGGTTCAACTGATTTTACTACTTTTTACTAGTGACTGTTTCAGTCGCTATTTTCGGTCCAACTGATTTTATTGCTTTGTATTACTGACTGTTTCAATCGCTATTTTGGGTCCAATTGATTTTACTACTTCTTGCTAGTGACTGTTTCAGTCGCTATTTTCGGTTCAACTGATTTTACTACTTTTAACTAGTGACTGTTCAGTCGCTATTTTCGGTCCAACTGATTTTATTACTTTTTACTACTGACTGTTTCAGTCGCTATTTTCGGTCCAACTGATTTTACTACTTTTTACTAGTGACTGTTTCAGTCGCTGTTTTGGGTCCAACTGATTTTACTAATTTTTACTAGTGACTGTTTCAATCGCTCTTTTCGGTCCAACGGATATTACTACTTTTTATTAGTGACCGTCTCAGTCGCTGTTTTCGGTCCAACGGATTTTACTACTTTTTATTAGTGACTGTTTCAGTCGGTATTTTCGGTCCAACTGATTTTACTACTTTTTACTTGTGACTGTTTCAGTCGCTGTTTTGGGTCCAACTGATTTTACTAATTTTTACTAGTGACTGTTTCAATCGCTCTTTTCGGTCCAACGGATTTTACTACTTTTTATTAGTGACCGTCTCAGTTGCTGTTTTCGGTCCAACTGATTTTATTACTTTTTTCTAGTGACTGTTTCAGTCGCTGCTTTCGGTTCAACTGATTTTACTACGTTTTACTGGTGACTGTTTCAGTCGCTGTTTTGGGTCCAACGGATTTTACTACTTTTTACTAGTGACTGTTTCAGTCGCTGTTTTCGGTCCAACGGATTTTACTACTTTTTACTAGTTACTGTTTCAGTCGCTATTTTCGGTCCAACTGATTTTACTACTTTTTACTAGTGACTGTTTCAATCTCTCTTTTCGGTCCAACGGATTTTACTGCTTTTTATTAGTGACAGTCTCAGTCGCTGTTTTCGGTCCAACGGATTTTACTACTTTTTATTAGTGACTGTTTCAGTCGGTATTTTCGGTCCAACTGATTTTACTACTTTTTACTTGTGACTGTTTCAGTCGCTGTTTTCGGTTAAACTGATTTTACTACTATTTGCTAGTGACTGTTTGAGTCGCTGGTTTCGGTCCAACTGATTTTAATGCTTTTTACTAGCGACCGTTTCAGCCGCTATTTTCGGTCCAACTGATTTTACCACTTTTTACTTGTGACTGTTTCAGTCGCTGTTTTGGGTCCAACGGATTTTACTACTTTTTACTAGTTACTGTTTCAGTCGCTATTTTCGGTCCAACTGATTTTACTAATTTTTACTATTGACTGTTTCAATCGCTCTTTTCGGTCCAGCGGATTTTACTACTTTTTTTAGTGACCGTCTCAGTCGCTGTTTTCGGTCCAACGGATTTTACTACTTTTTATTAGTGACTGTTTCAGTCGGTATTTTCGGTCCAACTGATTTTACTACTCTTTACTAGTGACTGTTTCAGTCGCTATTTTCGGTCCAACTGATTTTATTACTTTTTTCTAGTGACTGTTTCAGTCGCTGTTTTGGGTCCAACTGATTTTACTACGTTTTACTGGTGACTGTTTCAGTCGCTGTTTTGGGTCCAACGGATTTTACTACTTTTTACTAGTGACTGTTTCAGTCGCTGTTTTCGGTCAAACGGATTTTACTACTTTTTACTAGTTACTGTTTCAGTCGCTATTTTCGGTCCAACTGATTTTACTACTTTTTACTAGTGACTGTTTCAATCTCTCTTTTCGGTCCAACGGATTTTACTAATTTTTATTAGTGACAGTCTCAGTCGCTGTTTTCGGTCCAACGGATTTTACTACTTTTTATTAGTGACTGTTTCAGTCGGTATTTTCGGTCCAACTGATTTTACTACTTTTTACTTGTGACTGTTTCAGTCGCTGTTTTCGGTTAAACTGATTTTACTACTATTTGCTAGTGACTGTTTGAGTCGCTGGTTTCGGTCCAACTGATTTTAATGCTTTTTACTAGCGACCGTTTCAGCCGCTATTTTCGGTCCAACTGATTTTACCACTTTTTACTTGTGACTGTTTCAGTCGCTGTTTTGGGTCCAACGGATTTTACTACTTTTTACTAGTTACTGTTTCAGTCGCTATTTTCGGTCCAACTGATTTTACTAATTTTTACTATTGACTGTTTCAATCGCTCTTTTCGGTCCAGCGGATTTTACTACTTTTTTTAGTGACCGTCTCAGTCGCTGTTTTCGGTCCAACGGATTTTACTACTTTTTATTAGTGACTGTTTCAGTCGGTATTTTCGGTCCAACTGATTTTACTACTTTTTGCTAGTGACTGTTTCAGTCGCGATTTTCGGTCCAACTGATTTTACTACTTTTTGCTAGTGACTGTTTCAGTCGCTATTTTCGGTCCAACTGATTTTACTACTTTTTACTAGTGACTGTTTCAGTCGCTATTTTCGGTCCAACTGACTTTATTACTTTTTACTACTGATTGTTTCAGTCGCTATTTTCGGTCCAACTGATTTTACTACTTTTTTCTAGTGACTGTTTCAGTCGCTGTTTTGGGTCCAACGGATTTTACTACTTTTTACTAGTGACTGTTTCAGTCTCTATTTTCGGTCCAACTGATTTTACTACGTTTTACTGGTGACTGTTTCAGTCGCTGTTTTGGGTCCAACGGATTTTACTACTTTTTACTAGTGACTGTCTCAGTCGCTGTTTACGGTCCAACGGATTTTACTACTTTTTACTAGTTACTGTTTCAATCGCTCTTTTCGGTCCAACGGATTTTACTACTTTTTATTAGTAACCGTCTCAGTCGCTGTTTTCGGTCCAACGGATTTTACTACTTTTTATTAGTGACTGTTTCAGTCGGTATTTTCGGTTCAACTGATTTTACTACTTTTTACGAGTGACTGTTTCAGTCGCTGTTTTGGGTCCAACTGATATTACTACTTTTTACTTGTGACTGTTTCAGTCGCTGTTTTCGTTCCAACTGATTTTATTACTTTTTACTACTGATTGTTTCAGTCGCTATTTTCGGTCCAACTGATTTTACTACTTTTTTCTAGTGACTGTTTCAGTCGCTGTTTTGGGTCCAACTGATTTTACTACTTTTTACTAGTGACTGTTTCAGTCGCTATTTTCGGTCCAACTGATTTTATTACTTTTTACTACTGATTGTTTCAGTCGCTATTTTCGGTCCAACTGATTTTACTACTTATTTCTAGTGACTGTTACAGTCGCTGTTTTGGGTTCAACGGATTTTACTACTTTTTACTAGTGACTGTTTCAGTCGCTGGTTTTTATTCAACTGATTTTATTACTTTTTACTAGTGACTGTTTCAGTCGCTATTTTCGGTCCAACTAATTTTACTACTTTTTATTAGTGACCGTCTCAGTCGCTGTTTTCGGTCCAAGGGATTTTACTACTTTCTATTAGTGACTGTTTCAGTCGGTATTTTCGGTCCAACTGATTTTACTACTTTTTACTAGTGACCGTTTCAGTTGCTGTTTTGGGTCCAACGGATTTTATTACTTTTTGCTAGTGACTGTTTCAGTCGCTATTTTCGGTTCAACTGATTTTACTACATTTTACTAGTGACTGTTTCAGTCGCTATTTTCGGTCCAACTGATTTTATTGCTTTTTACTACTGACTGTTTCAGTCGCTATTTTCGGTCCAACTGATTTTACTACTCTTTTCTAGTGACTGTTTCAGTCGCTGTTTTGGGTCCAACGGATTTTACTGCTTTTTACTAGCGACTGTTTCAGTCGGTATTTTCGGTCCAACTGATTTTACTATTTTTTATTAGTGACCGTCTCAGTCGCTGTTTTCGGTCCAACGGATTTTACTACTTTTTATTAGTGACTGTTTCAGTCGGTATTTTCGGTCCAACTGATTTTACTACTTTTTACTAGTGACTGTTTCAGTCGCTGTTTTGGGTCCAACGGATTTTACTACTTTTTGCTAGTGACTGTTTCAGTCGCTATTTTCGGTTCAACTGATTTTACTACTTTTTACTAGTGACTGTTTCAGTCGCTATTTTCGGTCCAACTGATTTTATTGCTTTTTATTACTGACTGTTTCAATCGCTATTTTGGGTCCAATTGATTTTACTACTTCTTGCTAGTGACTGTTTCAGTCGCTATTTTCGGTTCAACTGATTTTACTACTTTTAACTAGTGACTGTTCAGTCGCTATTTTCGGTCCAACTGATTTTATTACTTTTTACTACTGACTGTTTCAGTCGCTATTTTCGGTCCAACTGATTTTACTACTTTTTTCTAGTGACTGTTTCAGTCGCTGTTTTGGGTCCAACTGATTTTACTACTTTTTACTAGTGACTGTTTCAGTCGCTATTTTCGGCCCAATTGATTTTACTACGTTTTACTGGTAACTGTTTCAGTCGCTATTTTCGGTTCAACTGATTTTACTACTTTTTACTAGTGACTGTTTCAGTCGCTATTTTCGGTTCAACTGATTTTATTACTTTTTATTACTGATTGTTTCAGTCGCTATTTTCGGTCCAACTGATTTTACTACTTTTTTCTAGTGACTGTTTCAGTCGCTGTTTTGGGTTCAACGGATTTTACTACTTTTTACTAGTGACTGTTTCAGTCGCTGGTTTTTATTCAACTGATTTTATTACTTTTTACTAGTGACTGTTTCAGTCGCTATTTTCGGTCCAACGGATTTTACTACTTTTTATTAGTGACCGTCTCAGTCGCTGTTTTCGGTCCAACGGATTTTACTACTTTTTGCTAGTGACTGTTTCAGTCGCTATTTTCGGTCCAACTGATTTTACTACTTTTTGCTAGTGACTGTTTCAGTCGCTATTTTCGGTCCAACTGATTTTACTACTCTTTACTAGTGACTGTTTCAGTCGCTATTTTCGGTCCAATTGATTTTATTACTTTTTACTACTGATTGTTTCAGTCGCTATTTTCGGTCCAACTGATTTTACTACTTTTTACTAGTGACTGTTTCAATCGCTCTTTTCGGTCCAACGGATTTTACTACTTTTTACTAGTTACTGTTTCAATCGCTATTTTCGGTCCAACTGATTTTACTACTTTTTACTAGTGACTGTTTCAATCGCTCTTTTCGGTCCAACGGATTTTACTACTTTTTATTAGTGACAGTCTCAGTCGCTGTTTTCGGTCCAACGGATTTTACTACTTTTTATTAGTGACTGTTTCAGTCGGTATTTTCGGTCCAACTGATTTTACTACTTTTTACTTGTGACTGTTTCAGTCGCTGTTTTCGGTTAAACTGATTTTACCACTATTTGCTAGTGACTGTTTGAGTCGCTGGTTTCGGTCCAACTGATTTTAATACTTTTTACTAGCGACCGTTTCAGCCGCTATTTTCGGTCCAACTGATTTTACCACTTTTTACTTGTGACTGTTTCAGTCGCTGTTTTGGGTCCAACGGATTTTACTACTTTTTACTAGTTACTGTTTCAGTCGCTATTTTCGGTCCAACTGATTTTACTAATTTTTAATAGTGACTGTTTCAATCGCTCTTTTCGGTCCAGCGGATTTTACTACTTTTTATTAGTGACCGTCTCAGTCGCTGTTTTCGGTCCAACGGATTTTACTACTTTTTATTAGTGACTGTTTCAGTCGGTATTTTCGGTCCAACTGATTTTACTACTTTTTGCTAGTGACTGTTTCAGTCGCGATTTTCGGTCCAACTGATTTTACTACTTTTTGCTAGTGACTGTTTCAGTCGCTATTTTCGGTCCAACTGATTTTACTACTTTTTACTAGTGACTGTTTCAGTCGCTATTTTCGGTCCAACTGACTTTATTACTTTTTACTACTGATTGTTTCAGTCGCTATTTTCGGTCCAACTGATTTTACTACTTTTTTCTAGTGACTGTTTCAGTCGCTGTTTTGGGTCAAACGGATTTTACTACTTTTTACTAGTGACTGTTTCAGTCTCTATTTTCGGTCCAACTGATTTTACTACGTTTTACTGGTGACTGTTTCAGTCGCTGTTTTGGGTCCAACGGATTTTACTACTTTTTACTAGTGACTGTTTCAGTCGCTGTTTTCGGTCCAACGGATTTTACTACTTTTTACTAGTTACTGTTTTAGTCGCTATTTTCGGTCCAACTGATTTTACTACTTTTTACTAGTGACTGTTTCAATCGCTCTTTTCGGTCAAACGGATTTTACTACTTTTTATTAGTAACCGTCTCAGTCGCTGTTTTCGGTCCAACGGATTTTACTACTTTTTACTAGTGACTGTTTCAGTCGCTGTTTTCGGTCCAACGGATTTTACTACTTTTTATTAGTTACTGTTTCAGTCGGTATTTTCGGTTCAACTGATTTTACTACTTTTTACGAGTGACTGTTTCAGTCGCTGTTTTGGGTCCAACTGATTTTACTACTTTTTACTTGTGACTGTTTCAGTCGCTGTTTTCGGTCCAACTGATTTTATTACTTTTTACTACTGATTGTTTCAGTCGCTATTTTCGGTCCAACTGATTTTACTACTTTTTTCTAGTGACTGTTTCAGTCGCTGTTTTGGGTCCAACTGATTTTACTACTTTTTACTAGTGACTGTTTCAGTCGCTATTTTCGGTCCAACTGATTTTATTACTTTTTACTACTGATTGTTTCAGTCGCTATTTTCGGTCCAACTGATTTTACTACTTTTTTCTAGTGACTGTTTCAGTCGCTGTTTTGGGTTCAACGGATTTTACTACTTTTTACTAGTGACTGTTTCAGTCGCTGGTTTTTATTCAACTGATTTTATTACTTTTTACTAGTGACTGTTTCAGTCGCTATTTTCGGTCCAACTAATTTTACTACTTTTTATTAGTGACCGTCTCAGTCGCTGTTTTCGGTCCAAGGGATTTTATTACTTTATGCTAGTGACTGTTTCAGTCGCTATTTTCGGTTCAACTGATTTTACTACATTTTACTAGTGACTGTTTCAGTCGCTATTTTCGGTCCAACTGATTTTATTGCTTTTTACTACTGACTGTTTCAGTCGCTATTTTCGGTCCAATTGATTTTACTACTTTTTACTACTTATTGTTTCAGTCGCTGTTTCCGGTTAAACTGATTTTACTACTTTTTACTAGTGACTGTTTCAGTCGCTATTTTCGGTCCAACTGATTTTATTACTTTTTACTACTGACTGTTTCAGTCGCTATTTTCGGTCCAACTGATTTTACTACTCTTTTCTAGTGACTGTTTCAGTCGCTGTTTTGGGTCCAACGGATATTACTGCTTTTTACTAGCGACTGTTTCAGTCGGTATTTTCGGTCCAACTGATTTTACTATTTTTTATTAGTGACCGTCTCAGTCGCTGTTTTCGGTCCAACGGATTTTACTACTTTTTATTAGTGACTGTTTCAGTCGGTATTTTTGGTCCAACTGATTTTACTACTTTTTACTAGTGACTGTTTCAGTCGCTGTATTGGGTCCAACGGATTTTACTACTTTTTGCTAGTGACTGTTTCAGTCGCTATTTTCGGTTCAACTGATTTTACTACTTTTTACTAGTGACTGTTTCAGTCGCTATTTTCGGTCCAACTGATTTTATTGCTTTTTATTACTGACTGTTTCAATCGCTATTTTGGGTCCAATTGATTTTACTACTTCTTGCTAGTGACTGTTTCAGTCGCTATTTTCGGTTCAACTGATTTTACTACTTTTAACTAGTGACTGTTCAGTCGCTATTTTCGGTCCAACTGATTTTATTACTTTTTACTACTGACTGTTTCAGTCGCTATTTTCGGTCCAACTGATTTTACTACTTTTTACTAGTGACTGTTTCAGTCGCTGTTTTGGGTCCAACTGATTTTACTAATTTTTACTAGTGACTGTTTCAATCGCTCTTTTCGGTCCAACGGATTTTACTACTTTTTATTAGTGACCGTCTCAGTCGCTGTTTTCGGTCCAACGGATTTTACTACTTTTTATTAGTGACTGTTTCAGTCGGTATTTTCGGTCCAACTGATTTTACTACTTTTTACTTGTGACTGTTTCAGTCGCTGTTTTGGGTCCAACTGATTTTACTAATTTTTACTAGTGACTGTTTCAATCGCTCTTTTCGGTCCAACGGATTTTACTACTTTTTATTAGTGACCGTCTCAGTTGCTGTTTTCGGTCCAACGGATTTTACTACTTTTTATTAGTGACTGTTTCAGTCGGTATTTTCGGTCCAACTGATTTTACTACTTTTTGCTAGTGACTGTTTCAGTCGCGATTTTCGGTCCAACTGACTTTATTACTTTTTACTACTGATTGTTTCAGTCGCTATTTTCGGTTCAACTGATTTTAATACTTTTTTCTAGTGACTGTTTCAGTCGCTGTTTTGGGTCCAACGGATTTTACTACTTTTTACTAGTGACTGTTTCAGTCGCTATTTTCGGTCCAACTGATTTTACTACTTTTTACTAGTGACTGTTTCAGTCGCTATTTTCGGTCCAACTGACTTTATTACTTTTTACTACTGATTGTTTCAGTCGCTATTTTCGGTCCAACTGATTTTAATACTTTTTTCTAGTGACTGTTTCAGTCGCTGTTTTGGGTCCAACGGATTTTACTACTTTTTACTAGTGACTGTTTCAGTCTCTATTTTCGGTCCAACTGATTTTACTACGTTTTACTGGTGACTGTTTCAGTCGCTGTTTTGGGTCCAACGGATTTTACTACTTTTTACTAGTGACTGTTTCAGTCGCTGTTTTCGGTCCAACGGATTTTACTACTTTTTACTAGTGACTGTTTCAATCGCTCTTTTCGGTCCAACGGATTTTACTACTTTTTATTAGTAACCGTCTCAGTCGCTGTTTTCGGTCCAACGGATTTTACTACTTTTTATTAGTGACTGTTTCAGTCGGTATTTTCGGTTCAACTGATTTTACTACTTTTTACGAGTGACTGTTTCAGTCGCTGTTTTGGGTCCAACTGATTTTACTACTTTTTAATTGTGACTGTTTCAGTCGCTGTTTTCGGTCCAACTGATTTTATTACTTTTTACTACTGATTGTTTCAGTCGCTATTTTCGGTCCAACTGATTTTACTACTTTTTTCTAGTGACTGTTTCAGTCGCTGTTTTGGGTCCAACTGATTTTACTACTTTTTACTAGTGACTGTTTCAGTCGCTATTTTCGGCCCAACTGATTTTACTACGTTTTACTGGTGACTGTTTCAGTCGCTATTTTCGGTTCAACTGATTTTACTACTTTTTACTAGTGACTGTTTCAGTCGCTATTTTCGGTCCAACTGATTTTATTACTTTTTACTACTGATTGTTTCAGTCGCAATTTTCGGTCCAACTGATTTTACTACTTTTTTCTAGTGACTGTTTCAGTCGCTGTTTTGGGTTCAACGGATTTTACTACTTTTTACTAGTGACTGTTTCAGTCGCTGGTTTTTATTCAACTGATTTTATTACTTTTTACTAGTGACTGTTTCAGTCGCTATTTTCGGTCCAACGGATTTTACTACTTTTTATTAGTGACCGTCTCAGTCGCTGTTTTCGGTCCAACGGATTTTACTACTTTTTGCTAGTGACTGTTTCAGTCGCTATTTTCGGTCCAACTGATTTTACTACTTTTTGCTAGTGACTGTTTCAGTCGCTATTTTCGGTCCAACTGATTTTACTACTCTTTACTAGTGACTGTTTCAGTCGCTATTTTCGGTCCAACTGATTTTATTACTTTTTACTACTGATTGTTTCAGTCGCTATTTTCGGTCCAACTGATTTTACTACTTTTTTCTAGTGACTGTTTCAGTCGCTGTTTTGGGTCCAACTGATTTTACTACATTTTACTGGTGACGGTTTCAGTCGCTGTTTTGGGTCCAACGGATTTTACTACTTTTTATTAGTGACTGTTTCAGTCGCTGTTTTCGGTCCAACGGATTTTACTACTTTTTACTAGTTACTGTTTCAGTCGCTATTTTCGGTCCAACTGATTTTACTACTTTTTACTAGTGACTGTTTCAATCGCTCTTTTCGGTCCAACGGATTTTACTACTTTTTATTAGTGACAGTCTCAGTCGCTGTTTTCGGTCCAACGGATTTTACTACTTTTTATTAGTGACTGTTTCAGTCGGTATTTTCGGTCCAACTGATTTTACTACTTTTTACTTGTGACTGTTTCAGTCGCTGTTTTCGGTTAAACTGATTTTACTACTATTTGCTAGTGACTGTTTGAGTCGCTGGTTTCGGTCCAACTGATTTTAATACTTTTTACTAGCGACCGTTTCAGCCGCTATTTTCGGTCCAACTGATTTTACCACTTTTTACTTGTGACTGTTTCAGTCGCTGTTTTGGGTCCAACGGATTTTACTACTTTTTACTAGTTACTGTTTCAGTCGCTATTTTCGGTCCAACTGATTTTACTAATTTTTACTAGCAACTGTTTCAATCGCTCTTTTCGGTCCAGCGGATTTTACTACTTTTTATTAGTGACCGTCTCAGTCGCTGTTTTCGGTCAAACCGATTTTACTTCTTTTTATTAGTGACTGTTTCAGTCGGTATTTTCGGTCCAACTGATTTTACTACTTTTTGCTAGTGACTGTTTCAGTCGCGATTTTCGGTCCAACTGATTTTACTACTTTTTGCTAGTGACTGTTTCAGTCGCTATTTTCGGTCCAACTGATTTTACTACTTTTTACTAGTGACTGTTTCAGTCGCTATTTTCGGTCCAACTGACTTTATTACTTTTTACTACTGATTGTTTCAGTCGCTATTTTCGGTCCAACTGATTTTACTACTTTTTTCTAGTGACTGTTTCAGTCGCTGTTTTGGGTCCAACGGATTTTACTACTTTTTACTAGTGACTGTTTCAGTCTCTATTTTCGGTCCAACTGATTTTACTACGTTTTACTGGTGACTGTTTCAGTCGCTGTTTTGGGTCCAACGGATTTTACTACTTTTTACTAGTGACTGTTTCAGTCGCTGTTTTCGGTCCAACGGATTTTACTACTTTTTACTAGTTACTGTTTCAGTCGCTATTTTCGGTCCAACTGATTTTACTACTTTTTACTAGTGACTGTTTCAATCGCTCTTTTCGGTCCAACGGATTTTACTACTTTTTATTAGTAACCGTCTCAGTCGCTGTTTTCGGTCCAACGGATTTTACTACTTTTTATTAGTGACTGTTTCAGTCGGTATTTTCGGTCCAACTGATTTTACTACTTTTTACTAGTGACCGTTTCAGTTGCTGTTTTGGGTCCAACGGATTTTATTACTTTTTGCTAGTGACTGTTTCAGTCGCTATTTTCGGTTCAACTGATTTTACTACTTTTTACTAGTGACTGTTTCAGTCGCTATTTTCAGTCCAACTGATTTTATTGCTTTTTACTACTTATTGTTTCAGTCGCTGTTTCCGGTTAAACTGATTTTACTACTTTTTACTAGTGACTGTTTCAGTCGCTATTTTCGGTCCAACTGATTTTATTACTTTTTACTACTGACTGTTTCAGTCGCTATTTTCGGTACAACTGATTTTACTACTCTTTTCTAGTGACTGTTTCAGTCGCTGTTTTGGGTCCAACGGATTTTACTGCTTTTTACTAGCGACTGTTTCAGTCGGTATTTTCGGTCCAACTGATTTTACTATTTTTTATTAGTGACCGTCTCAGTCGCTGTTTTCGGTCCAACGGATTTTACTACTTTTTATTAGTGACTGTTTCAGTCGGTATTTTCGGTTCAACTGATTTTACTACATTTTACTAGTGACTGTTTCAGTTGCTATTTTCGGTCCAACTGATTTTATTGCTTTTTACTACTGACTGTTTCAGTCGCTATTTTCGGTCCAATTGATTTTACTACTTTTTACTACTTATTGTTTCAGTCGCTGTTTCCGGTTAAACTGATTTTACTACTTTTTACTAGTGACTGTTTCAGTCGCTATTTTCGGTCCAACTGATTTTATTACTTTTTACTACTGACTGTTTCAGTCGCTATTTTCGGTCCAACTGATTTTACTACTCTTTTCTAGTGACTGTTTCAGTCGCTGTTTTGGGTCCAACGGATTTTACTGCTTTTTACTAGCGACTGTTTCAGTCGGTATTTTCGGTCCAACTGATATTACTATTTTTTATTAGTGACCGTCTCAGTCGCTGTTTTCGGTCCAACGGATTTTACTACTTTTTATTAGTGACTGTTTCAGTCGGTATTTTTGGTCCAACTGATTTTACTACTTTTTACTAGTGACTGTTTCAGTCGCTGTATTGGGTCCAACGGATTTTACTACTTTTTGCTAGTGACTGTTTCAGTCGCTATTTTCGTTTAAACTGATTTTACTACTTTTTACTAGTGACTGTTTCAGTCGCTATTTTCGGTCCAACTGATTTTATTGCTTTGTATTACTGACTGTTTCAATCGCTATTTTGGGTCCAATTGATTTTACTACTTCTTGCTAGTGACTGTTTCAGTCGCTATTTTCGGTTCAACTGATTTTACTACTTTTAACTAGTGACTGTTTCAGTCGCTATTTTCGGTCCAACTGATTTTATTACTTTTTACTACTGACTGTTTCAGTCGCTATTTTCGGTCCAACTGATTTTACTACTTTTTACTAGTGACTGTTTCAGTCGCTGTTTTGGGTCCAACTGATTTTACTAATTTTTACTAGTGACTGTTTCAATCGCTCTTTTCGGTCCAACGGATTTTACTACTTTTTATTAGTGACCGTCTCAGTCGCTGTTTTCGGTCCAACGGATTTTACTACTTTTTATTAGTGACTGTTTCAGTCGGTATTTTCGGTCCAACTGATTTTACTACTTTTTACTTGTGACTGTTTCAGTCGCTGTTTTGGGTCCAACTGATTTTACTAATTTTTACTAGTGACTGTTTCAATCGCTCTTTTCGGTCCAACGGATTTTACTACTTTTTATTAGTGACCGTCTCAGTTGCTGTTTTCGATCCAACGGATTTTACTACTTTTTATTAGTGACTGTTTCAATCGGTATTTTCGGTCCAACTGATTTTACTACTTTTTGCTAGTGACTGTTTCAGTCGCGATTTTCTGTCCAACTGATTTTACTACTTTTTGCTAGTGACTGTTTCAGTCGCTATTTTCGGTCCAACTGATTTTACTACTTTTTACTAGTGATTGCTTCAGTCGCTATTTTCGGTCCAACTGACTTTATTCTTTTTACTACTGATTGTTTCAGTCGCTATTTTCGGTCCAACTGATTTTAATACTTTTTTCTAGTGACTGTTTCAGTCGCTGTTTTGGGTCCAACGGATTTTACTACTTTTTACTAGTGACTGTTTCAGTCTCTATTTTCGGTCCAACTGATTTTACTACGTTTTACTGGTGACTGTTTCAGTCGCTGTTTTGGGTCCAACGGATTTTACTACTTTTTACTAGTGACTGTTTCAGTCGCTGTTTTCGGTCCAACGGATTTTACTACTTTTTACTAGTGACTGTTTCATTCGCTCTTTTCGGTCCAACGGATTTTACTACTTTTTATTAGTAACCGTCTCAGTCGCTGTTTTCGGTCCAACGGATTTTACTACTTTTTATTAGTGACTGTTTCAGTCGGTATTTTCGGTTCAACTGATTTTACTACTTTTTACGAGTGACTGTTTCAGTCGCTGTTTTGGGTCCAACTGATTTTACTACTTTTTAATTGTGACTATTTCAGTCGCTGTTTTCGGTCCAACTGATTTTATTACTTTTTACTACTGATTGTTTCAGTCGCTATTTTCGGTCCAACTGATTTTACTACTTTTTTCTAGTGACTGTTTCAGTCGCTGTTTTGGGTCCAACTGATTTTACTACTTTTTACTGGTGACTGTTTCAGTCGCTATTTTCGGTTCAACTGATTTTACTACTTTTTACTAGTGACTGTTTCAGTCGCTATTTTCGGTCCAACTGATTTTATTACTTTTTACTACTGATTGTTTCAGTCGCTATTTTCGGTCCAACTGATTTTACTACTTTTTTCTAGTGACTGTTTCAGTCGCTGTTTTGGGTTCAACGGATTTTACTACTTTTTACTAGTGACTGTTTCAGTCGCTGGTTTTTATTCAACTGATTTTATTACTTTTTACTAGTGACTGTTTCAGTCGCTATTTTCGGTCCAACGGATTTTACTACTTTTTATTAGTGACCGTCTCAGTCGCTGTTTTCGGTCCAACGGATTTTACTACTTTTTGCTAGTGACTGTTTCAGTCGCTATTTTCGGTCCAACTGATTTTACTACTTTTTGCTAGTGACTGTTTCAGTCGCTATTTTCGGTCCAACTGATTTTACTACTCTTTACTAGTGACTGTTTCAGTCGCTATTTTCGGTCCAACTGATTTTATTACTTTTTACTACTGATTGTTTCAGTCGCTATTTTCGGTCCAACTGATTTTACTACTTTTTTCTAGTGACTGTTTCAGTCGGTATTTTCGGTCCAACTGATTTTACTACTTTTTACTTGTGACTGTTTCAGTCGCTGTTTTGGGTCCAACTGATTTTACTAATTTTTACTAGTGACTGTTTCAATCGCTCTTTTCGGTCCAACGGATTTTACTACTTTTTATTAGTGACCGTCTCAGTTGCTGTTTTCGGTCCAACGGATTTTACTACTTTTTATTAGTGACTGTTTCAGTCGGTATTTTCGGTCCAACTGATTTTACTACTTTTTGCTAGTGACTGTTTCAGTCGCGATTTTCGGTCCAACTGATTTTACTACTTTTTGCTAGTGACTGTTTCAGTCGCTATTTTCGGTCCAACTGATTTTACTACTTTTTACTAGTGACTGTTTCAGTCGCTATTTTCGGTCCAACTGACTTTATTACTTTTTACTACTGATTGTTTCAGTCGCTATTTTCGGTCCAACTGATTTTAATACTTTTTTCTAGTGACTGTTTCAGTCGCTGTTTTGGGTCCAACGGATTTTACTACTTTTTACTAGTGACTGTTTCAGTCTCTATTTTTGGTCCAACTGATTTTACTACGTTTTACTGGTGACTGTTTCAGTCGCTGTTTTGGGTCCAACGGATTTTACTACTTTTTACTAGTGACTGTTTCAGTCGCTGTTTTCGGTCCAACGGATTTTACTACTTTTTACTAGTGACTGTTTCAATCGCTCTTTTCGGTCCAACGGATTTTACTACTTTTTATTAGTAACCGTCTCAGTCGCTGTTTTCGGTCCAACGGATTTTACTACTTTTTATTAGTGACTGTTTCAGTCGGTATTTTCGGTTCAACTGATTTTACTACTTTTTACGAGTGACTGTTTCAGTCGCTGTTTTGGGTCCAACTGATTTTACTACTTTTTAATTGTGACTGTTTCAGTCGCTGTTTTCGGTCCAACTGATTTTATTACTTTTTACTACTGATTGTTTCAGTCGCTATTTTCGGTCCAACTGATTTTACTACTTTTTTCTAGTGACTGTTTCAGTCGCTGTTTTGGGTCCAACTGATTTTACTACTTTTTACTAGTGACTGTTTCAGTCGCTATTTTCGGCCCAACTGATTTTACTACGTTTTACTGGTGACTGTTTCAGTCGCTATTTTCGGTTCAACTGATTTTACTACTTTTTACTAGTGACTGTTTCAGTCGCTATTTTCGGTCCAACTGATTTTATTACTTTTTACTACTGATTGTTTCAGTCGCTATTTTCGGTCCAACTGATTTTACTACTTTTTTCTAGTGACTGTTTCAGTCGCTGTTTTGGGTTCAACGGATTTTACTACTTTTTACTAGTGACTGTTTCAGTCGCTGGTTTTTATTCAACTGATTTTATTACTTTTTACTAGTGACTGTTTCAGTCGCTATTTTCGGTCCAACGGATTTTACTACTTTTTATTAGTGACCGTCTCAGTCGCTGTTTTCGGTCCAACGGATTTTACTACTTTTTGCTAGTGACTGTTTCAGTCGCTATTTTCGGTCCAACTGATTTTACTACTTTTTGCTAGTGACTGTTTCAGTCGCTATTTTCGGTCCAACTGATTTTACTACTCTTTACTAGTGACTGTTTCAGTCGCTATTTTCGGTCCAACTGATTTTATTACTTTTTACTACTGATTGTTTCAGTCGCTATTTTCGGCCCAACTGATTTTACTACTTTTTTCTAGTGACTGTTTCAGTCGCTGTTTTGGGTCCAACTGATTTTACTACATTTTACTGGTGACGGTTTCAGTCGCTGTTTTGGGTCCAACGGATTTTACTACTTTTTATTAGTGACTGTTTCAGTCGCTGTTTTCGGTCCAACGGATTTTACTACTTTTTACTAGTTACTGTTTCAGTCGCTATTTTCGGTCCAACTGATTTTACTACTTTTTACTAGTGACTGTTTCAATCGCTGTTTTCGGTCCAACGGATTTTACTACTTTTTATTAGTGACTGTTTCAGTCGGTATTTTCGGTCCAACTGATTTTACTACTTTTTATTTGTGACTGTTTCAGTCGCTGTTTTCGGTTAAACTGATTTTACTACTATTTGCTAGTGACTGTTTGAGTCGCTGGTTTCGGTCCAACTGATTTTAATACTTTTTACTAGCGACCGTTTCAGCCGCTATTTTCGGTCCAACTGATTTTACCACTTTTTACTTGTGACTGTTTCAGTCGCTGTTTTGGGTCCAACGGATTTTACTACTTTTTACTAGTTACTGTTTCAGTCGCTATTTTCGGTCCAACTGATTTTACTAATTTTTACTAGCAACTGTTTCAATCGCTCTTTTCGGTCCAGCGGATTTTACTACTTTTTATTAGTGACCGTCTCAGTCGCTGTTTTCGGTCAAACGGATTTTACTTCTTTTTATTAGTGACTGTTTCAGTCGGTATTTTCGGTCCAACTGATTTTACTACTTTTTGCTAGTGACTGTTTCAGTCGCGATTTTCGGTCCAACTGATTTTACTACTTTTTGCTAGTGACTGTTTCAGTCGCTATTTTCGGTCCAACTGATTTTACTACTTTTTACTAGTGACTGTTTCAGTCGCTATTTTCGGTCCAACTGACTTTATTACTTTTTACTACTGATTGTTTCAGTCGCTATTTTCGGTCCAACTGATTTTACTACTTTTTTCTAGTGACTGTTTCAGTCGCTGTTTTGGGTCCAACGGATTTTACTACTTTTTACTAGTGACTGTTTCAGTCTCTATTTTCGGTCCAACTGATTTTACTACGTTTTACTGGTGACTGTTTCAGTCGCTGTTTTGGGTCCAACGGATTTTACTACTTTTTACTAGTGACTGTTTCAGTCGCTGTTTTCGGTCCAACGGATTTTACTACTTTTTACTAGTTACTGTTTCAGTCGCTATTTTCGGTCCAACTGATTTTACTACTTTTTACTAGTGACTGTTTCAATCGCTCTTTTCGGTCCAACGGATTTTACTACTTTTTATTAGTAACCGTCTCAGTCGCTGTTTTCGGTCCAACGGATTTTACTACTTTTTATTAGTGACTGTTTCAGTCGGTATTTTCGGTCCAACTGATTTTACTACTTTTTACTAGTGACCGTTTCAGTTGCTGTTTTGGGTCCAACGGATTTTATTACTTTTTGCTAGTGACTGTTTCAGTCGCTATTTTCGGTTCAACTGATTTTACTACTTTTTACTAGTGACTGTTTCAGTCGCTATTTTCAGTCCAACTGATTTTATTGCTTTTTACTACTGACTGTTTCAGTCGCTATTTTCGGTCCAATTGATTTTACTACTTTTTACTACTTATTGTTTCAGTCGCTGTTTCCGGTTAAACTGATTTTACTACTTTTTACTAGTGACTGTTTCAGTCGCTATTTTCGGTCCAACTGATTTTATTACTTTTTACTACTGACTGTTTCAGTCGCTATTTTCGGTACAACTGATTTTACTACTCTTTTCTAGTGACTGTTTCAGTCGCTGTTTTGGGTCCAACGGATTTTACTACTTTTTACTAGCGACTGTTTCAGTCGGTATTTTCGGTCCAACTGATTTTACTATTTTTTATTAGTGACCGTCTCAGTCGCTGTTTTCGGTCCAACGGATTTTACTACTTTTTATTAGTGACTGTTTCAGTCGGTATTTTCGGTTCAACTGATTTTACTACATTTTACTAGTGACTGTTTCAGTCGCTATTTTCGGTCCAACTGATTTTATTGCTTTTTACTACTGACTGTTTCAGTCGCTATTTTCGGTCCAATTGATTTTACTACTTTTTACTACTTATTGTTTCAGTCGCTGTTTTCGGTTAAACTGATTTTACTACTTTTTACTAGTGACTGTTTCAGTCGCTATTTTCGGTCCAACTGATTTTATTACTTTTTACTACTGACTGTTTCAGTCGCTATTTTCGGTCCAACTGATTTTACTACTCTTTTCTAGTGACTGTTTCAGTCGCTGTTTTGGGTCCAACGGATTTTACTACTTTTTACTAGCGACTGTTTCAGTCGGTATTTTCGGTCCAACTGATTTTACTATTTTTTATTAGTGACCGTCTCAGTCGCTGTTTTCGGTCCAACGGATTTTACTACTTTTTATTAGTGACTGTTTCAGTCGGTATTTTTGGTCCAACTGATTTTACTACTTTTTACTAGTGACTGTTTCAGTCGCTGTATTGGGTCCAACGGATTTTACTACTTTTTGCTAGTGACTGTTTCAGTCGCTATTTTCGGTTCAACTGATTTTACTACTTTTTACTAGTGACTGTTTCAGTCGCTATTTTCGGTCCAACTGATTTTATTGCTTTTTATTACTGACTGTTTCAATCGCTATTTTGGGTCCAATTGATTTTACTACTTTTTGCTAGTGACTGTTTCAGTCGCTATTTTCGGTTCAACTGATTTTACTACTTTTTACTAGTGACTGTTTCAGTCGCTATTTTCGGTCCAACTGATTTTATTACTTTTTACTACTGACTGTTTCAGTCGCTATTTTCGGTCCAACTGATTTTACTACTTTTTACTAGTGACTGTTTCAGTCGCTGTTTTGGGTCCAACTGATTTTACTACTTTTTACTAGTGACTGTTTCAATCGCTCTTTTCGGTCCAACGGATTTTACTACTTTTTATTAGTGACCGTCTCAGTCGCTGTTTTCGGTCCAACGGATTTTACTACTTTTTATTAGTGACTGTTTCAGTCGGTATTTTCGGTCCAACTGATTTTACTACTTTTTGCTAGTGACTGTTTCAGTCGCTATTTTCTGTCCAACTGATTTTACTACTTTTTGCTAGTGACTGTTTCAGTCGCTATTTTCGGTCCAACTGATTTTACTACTTTTTACTAGTGACTGTTTCAGTCGCTATTTTCGGTCCAACTGACTTTATTACTTTTTACTACTGATTGTTTCAGTCGCTATTTTCGGTCCAACTGATTTTACTACTTTTTTCTAGTGACTGTTTCAGTCGCTGTTTTGGGTCCAACGGATTTTACTACTTTTTACTAGTGACTGTTTCAGTCGCTATTTTCGGTCCAACTGATTTTACTACGTTTTACTGGTGACTGTTTCAGTCGCTGTTTTGGGTCCAACGGATTTTACTACTTTTTACTAGTGACTGTTTCAGTCGCTGTTTTCGGTCCAACGGATTTTACTACTTTTTACTAGTGACTGTTTCAATCGCTATTTTCGGTCCAACGGATTTTACTACTTTTTATTAGTGACCGTTTCAGTCGCTGTTTTCGGTCCAACGGATTTTACTACTTTTTATTAGTGACTGTTTCAGTCGGTATTTTCGGTTCAACTGATTTTACTACTTTTTACTAGTGACTGTTTCAGTCGCTGTTTTGGGTCCAACTGATTTTACTACTTTTTAATAGTGACTGTTTCAGTCGCTGTTTTCGGTCCAACTGATTTTATTACTTTTTACTACTGACTGTTTCAGTCGCTATTTTCGGTCCAACTGATTTTACTACTTTTTTCTAGTGACTGTTTCAGTCGCTGTTTTGGGTCCAACTGATTTTACTACTTTTTACTAGTGACTGTTTCAGTCGCTATTTTCGGCCCAACTGATTTTACTACGTTTTACTGGTGACTGTTTCAGTCGCTATTTTCGGTTCAACTGATTTTACTACTTTTTACTAGTGACTGTTTCAGTCGCTATTTTCGGTCCAACTGATTTTATTACTTTTTACTACTGATTGTTTCAGTCGCTATTTTCGGTCCAACTGATTTTACTACTTTTTTCTAGTGACTGTTTCAGTCGCTGTTTTGGGTCCAACGGATTTTACTACTTTTTACTAGTCACTGTTTCAGTCGCTGGTTTTTATTCAACTGATTTTATTACTTTTTACTAGTGACTGTTTCAGTCGCTATTTTCGGTCCAACGGATTTTACTACTTTTTATTAGTGACCGTCTCAGTCGCTGTTTTCGGTCCAACGGATTTTACTACTTTTTGCTAGTGACTGTTTCAGTCGCTATTTTCGGTCCAACTGATTTTACTACTTTTTGCTAGTGACTGTTTCAGTCGCTATTTTCGGTCCAACTGATTTTACTACTTTTTACTAGTGACTGTTTCAGTCGCTATTTTCGGTCCAACTGATTTTATTACTTTTTACTACTGATTGTTTCAGTCGCTATTTTCGGTCCAACTGATTTTACTACTTTTTTCTAGTGACTGTTTCAGTCGCTGTTTTGGGTCCAACTGATTTTACTACTTTTTACTGGTGACTGTTTCAGTCGCTGTTTTGGGTCCAACGGATTTTACTACTTTTTATTAGTGACTGTTTCAGTCGCTGTTTTCGGTCCAACGGATTTTACTACTTTTTACTAGTTACTGTTTCAGTCGCTATTTTCGGTCCAACTGATTTTACTACTTTTTACTAGTGACTGTTTCAATCGCTCTTTTCGGTCCAACGGATTTTACTACTTTTTATTAGTGACAGTCTCAGTCGCTGTTTTCGGTCCAACGGATTTTACTACTTTTTATTAGTGACTGTTTCAGTCGGTATTTTCGGTCCAACTGATTTTACTACTTTTTACTTGTGACTGTTTCAGTCGCTGTTTTCGGTTAAACTGATTTTACTACTATTTGCTAGTGACTGTTTGAGTCGCTGGTTTCGGTCCAACTGATTTTAATACTTTTTACTAGCGACCGTTTCAGCCGCTATTTTCGGTCCAACTGATTTTACCACTTTTTACTTGTGACTGTTTCAGTCGCTGTTTTGGGTCCAACGGATTTTACTACTTTTTACTAGTTACTGTTTCAGTCGCTATTTTCGGTCCAACTGATTTTACTACTTTTTACTAGTAACTGTTTCAATCGCTCTTTTCGGTCCAACGGATTTTACTACTTTTTATTAGTGACCGTCTCAGTCGCTGTTTTCGGTCCAACGGATTTTACTACTTTTTATTAGTGACTGTTTCAGTCGGTATTTTCGGTCCAACTGATTTTACTACTTTTTGCTAGTGACTGTTTCAGTCGCTATTTTCGGTCCAACTGATTTTACTACTTTTTGCTAGTGACTGTTTCAGTCGCTATTTTCGGTCCAACTGATTTTACTACTTTTTACTAGTGACTGTTTCAGTCGCTATTTTCGGTCCAACTGACTTTATTACTTTTTACTACTGATTGTTTCAGTCGCTATTTTCGGTCCAACTGATTTTACTACTTTTTTCTAGTGACTGTTTCAGTCGCTGTTTTGGGTCCAACGGATTTTACTACTTTTTACTAGTGACTGTTTCAGTCTCTATTTTCGGTCCAACTGATTTTACTACGTTTTACTGGTGACTGTTTCAGTCGCTGTTTTGGGTCCAACGGATTTTACTACTTTTTACTAGTGACTGTTTCAGTCGCTGTTTTCGGTCCAACGGATTTTACTACTTTTTACTAGTTACTGTTTCAGTCGCTATTTTCGGTCCAACTGATTTTACTACTTTTTACTAGTGACTGTTTCAATCGCTCTTTTCGGTCCAACGGATTTTACTACTTTTTATTAGTAACCGTCTCAGTCGCTGTTTTCGGTCCAACGGATTTTACTACTTTTTATTAGTGACTGTTTCAGTCGGTATTTTCGGTCCAACTGATTTTACTACTTTTTACTAGTGACCGTTTCAGTTGCTGTTTTGGGTCCAACGGATTTTATTACTTTTTACTAGTGACTGTTTCAGTCGCTGTTTTGGGTCCAACGGATTTTACTACTTTTTGCTAGTGACTGTTTCAGTCGCTATTTTCGGTTCAACTGATTTTACTACTTTTTACTAGTGACTGTTTCAGTCGCTATTTTCGGTCCAACTGATTTTATTACTTTTTACTACTGACTGTTTCAGTCGCTATTTTCGGTCCAACTGATTTTACTACTCTTTTCTAGTGACTGTTTCAGTCGGTATTTTCGGTCCAACTGATTTTACTACTTTTTACTAGTGACTGTTTCAGTCGCTGTTTTGGGTCCAACGGATTTTACTACTTTTTACTAGCGACGGTTTCAGTCGCTATTTTCGGTCCAACTGATTTTACTACTTTTTACTTGTGACTGTTTCAGTCGCTGTTTTGGGTCCAACTGATTTTACTACTTTTTACTAGTGACTGTTTCAGTCGCTATTTTCGGTCCAACGGATTTTACTACTTTTTATTAGTGACCGTCTCAGTCGCTGTTTTCGGTCAAACGGATTTTACTACTTTTTATTAGTGACTGTTTCAGTCGGTATTTTCGGTCCAACTGATTTTACTACTTTTTACTAGTGACTGTTTCAGTCGCTGTTTTGGGTCCAACGGATTTTACTACTTTTTGCTAGTGACTGTTTCAGTCGCTATTTTCGGTTCAACTGATTTTACTACTTTTTACTAGTGACTGTTTCAGTCGCTATTTTCGGTCCAACTGATTTTATTACTTTTTACTACTGACTGTTTCAGTCGCTATTTTCGGTCCAACTGATTTTACTACTCTTTTCTAGTGACTGTTTCAGTCGCTGTTTTCGGTCCAACTGATTTTACTACTTTTTACTAGTGACTGTTTCAGTCGCTATTTTCGGTTCAACTGATTTTACTACTTTTTACTAGTGACTGTTTCAGTCGCTATTTTCGGTCCAACTGATTTTATTACTTTTTACTACTGACTGTTTCAGTCGCTATTTTCGGTCCAACTGATTTTACTACTTTTTTCTAGTGACTGTTTCAGTCGGTATTTTCGGTCCAACTGATTTTACTACTTTTTACTAGTGACTGTTTCAGTCGCTGTTTTGGGTCCAACTGATTTTACTACTTTTCATTAGTGACTGTTTCAGTCGCTGTTTTCGGTCCAACTGATTTTACTACTTTTTACTAGTGACTGTTTCAGTCGCTGTTTTGGGTCCAACGGATTTTACTACTTTTTGCTAGTGACTGTTTCAGTCGCTATTTTCGGTTCAACTGATTTTACTACTTTTTACTAGTGACTGTTTCAGTCGCTATTTTCGGTCCAACTGATTTTATTACTTTTTACTAGTGACTGTTTCAGTCGCTATTTTCGGTCCAACTGATTTTACTACTTTTTACTAGTGACTGTTTCAGTCGCTGTTTTGGGTCCAACGGATTTTACTACTTTTTACTACTGACTGTTTCAGTCGCTATTTTCGGTCCAACTGATTTTACTACTTTTTACTAGTGACTGTTTCAGTCGCTATTTTCGGTCCAACGGATTTTACTACTTTTTATTAGTGACTGTTTCAGTCGCTGTTTTCGGTCCAACGGATTTTACTACTTTTTATTAGTGACTGTTTCAGTCGCTATTTTCGGTCCAACTGATTTTACTACTTTTTGCTAGTGACTGTTTCAGTCGCTATTTTCGGTCCAACTGATTTTACTACTTTTTGCTAGTGACTGTTTCAGTCGCTATTTTCGGTCCAACTGATTTTACTACTTTTTACTAGTGACTGTTTCAGTCGCTATTTTCGGTCCAACTGATTTTATTACTTTTTACTACTGATTGTTTCAGTCGCTATTTTCGGTCCAACTGATTTTACTACTTTTTTCTAGTGACTGTTTCAGTCGCTGTTTTGGGTCCAACGGATTTTACTACTTTTTACTAGTGACTGTTTCAGTCGCTATTTTCGGTCCAACTGATTTTACTACGTTTTACTAGTGACTGTTTCAGTCGCTGTTTTGGGTCCAACGGATTTTACTACTTTTTACTAGTGACTGTTTCAGTCGCTGTTTTCGGTCCAACGGATTTTACTACTTTTTACTAGTGACTGTTTCAATCGCTCTTTTCGGTCCAACGGATTTTACTACTTTTTATTAGTAACCGTCTCAGTCGCTGTTTTCGGTCCAACGGATTTTACTACTTTTTATTAGTGACTGTTTCAGTCGGTATTTTCGGTCCAACTGATTTTACTACTTTTTACTAGTGACTGTTTCAGTCGCTGTTTTGGGTCCAACTGATTTTACTACTTTTTAATTGTGACTGTTTCAGTCGCTGTTTTCGGTCCAACTGATTTTATTACTTTTTACTACTGATTGTTTCAGTCGCTATTTTCGGTCCAACTGATTTTACTACTTTTTTCTAGTGACTGTTTCAGTCGCTGTTTTGGGTCCAACTGATTTTACTACTTTTTACTAGTGACTGTTTCAGTCGCTATTTTCGGTACAACTGATTTTACTACGTTTTACTGGTGACTGTTTCAGTCGCTATTTTCGGTTCAACTGATTTTACTACTTTTTACTAGTGACTGTTTCAGTCGCTATTTTCGGTCCAACTGATTTTATTACTTTTTACTACTGATTGTTTCAGTCGCTATTTTCGGTCCAACTGATTTTACTACTTTTTTCTAGTGACTGTTTCAGTCGCTGTTTTGGGTTCAACGGATTTTACTACTTTTTACTAGTGACTGTTTCAGTCGCTGGTTTTGGTTCAACTGATTTTATTACTTTTTACTAGTGACTGTTTCAGTCGCTATTTTCGGTCCAACGGATTTTACTACTTTTTATTAGTGACCGTCTCAGTCGCTGTTTTCGGTCCAACGGATTTTACTACTTTTTGCTAGTGACTGTTTCAGTCGCTATTTTCGGTCCAACTGATTTTACTACTTTTTGCTAGTGACTGTTTCAGTCGCTATTTTCGGTCCAACTGATTTTACTACTTTTTACTAGTGACTGTTTCAGTCGCTATTTTCGGTCCAACTGATTTTATTACTTTTTACTACTGATTGTTTCAGTCGCTATTTTCGATCCAACTGATTTTACTACTTTTTTCTAGTGACTGTTTCAGTCGCTGTTTTGGGTCCAACTGATTTTACTACTTTTTACTGGTGACTGTTTCAGTCGCTGTTTTGGGTCCAACGGATTTTACTACTTTTTATTAGTGACTGTTTCAGTCGCTGTTTTCGGTCCAACGGATTTTACTACTTTTTACTAGTTACTGTTTCAGTCGCTATTTTCGGTCCAACTGATTTTACTACTTTTTACTAGTGACTGTTTCAATCGCTCTTTTCGGTCCAACGGATTTTACTACTTTTTATTAGTGACAGTCTCAGTCGCTGTTTTCGGTCCAACGGATTTTACTACTTTTTATTAGTGACTGTTTCAGTCGGTATTTTCGGTCCAACTGATTTTACTACTTTTTACTTGTGACTGTTTCAGTCGCTGTTTTCGGTTAAACTGATTTTACTACTATTTGCTAGTGACTGTTTGAGTCGCTGGTTTCGGTCCAACTGATTTTAATACTTTTTACTAGCGACCGTTTCAGCCGCTATTTTCGGTCCAACTGATTTTACCACTTTTTACTTGTGACTGTTTCAGTCGCTGTTTTGGGTCCAACGGATTTTACTACTTTTTACTAGTTACTGTTTCAGTCGCTATTTTCGGTCCAACTGATTTTACTACTTTTTACTAGTAACTGTTTCAATCGCTCTTTTCGGTCCAACGGATTTTACTACTTTTTATTAGTGACCGTCTCAGTCGCTGTTTTCGGTCCAACGGATTTTACTACTTTTTATTAGTGACTGTTTCAGTCGGTATTTTCGGTCCAACTGATTTTACTACTTTTTGCTAGTGACTGTTTCAGTCGCTATTTTCGGTCCAACTGATTTTACTACTTTTTGCTAGTGACTGTTTCAGTCGCTATTTTCGGTCCAACTGATTTTACTACTTTTTACTAGTGACTGTTTCAGTCGCTATTTTCGGTCCAACTGACTTTATTACTTTTTACTACTGATTGTTTCAGTCGCTATTTTCGGTCCAACTGATTTTACTACTTTTTTCTAGTGACTGTTTCAGTCGCTGTTTTGGGTCCAACGGATTTTACTACTTTTTACTAGTGACTGTTTCAGTCTCTATTTTCGGTCCAACTGATTTTACTACGTTTTACTGGTGACTGTTTCAGTCGCTGTTTTGGGTCCAACGGATTTTACTACTTTTTACTAGTGACTGTTTCAGTCGCTGTTTTCGGTCCAACGGATTTTACTACTTTTTACTAGTTACTGTTTCAGTCGCTATTTTCGGTACAACTGATTTTACTACTTTTTACTAGTGACTGTTTCAATCGCTCTTTTCGGTCCAACGGATTTTACTACTTTTTATTAGTAACCGTCTCAGTCGCTGTTTTCGGTCCAACGGATTTTACTACTTTTTATTAGTGACTGTTTCAGTCGGTATTTTCGGTCCAACTGATTTTACTACTTTTTACTAGTGACCGTTTCAGTTGCTGTTTTGGGTCCAACGGATTTTATTACTTTTTGCTAGTGACTGTTTCAGTCGCTATTTTCGGTTCAACTGATTTTACTACTTTTTACTAGTGACTGTTTCAGTCGCTATTTTCGGTCCAACTGATTTTATTACTTTTTACTACTGACTGTTTCAGTCGCTATTTTCGGTCCAACTGATTTTACTACTTTTTACTAGTTACTGTTTCAGTCGCTGTTTTCGGTTCAACTGATTTTACTACTTTTTACTAGTGACTGTTTCAGTCGCTATTTTCGGTCCAACTGATTTTACTACTTTTTACTAGTGACTGTTTCAGTCGCTATTTTCGGTCCAACTGATTTTATTACTTTTTACTACTGATTGTTTCAGTCGCTATTTTCGGTCCAACTGATTTTACTACTTTTTTCTAGTGACTGTTTCAGTCGCTGTTTTGGGTCCAACTGATTTTACTACTTTTTACTGGTGACGGTTTCAGTCGCTGTTTTGGGTCCAACGGATTTTACTACTTTTTATTAGTGACTGTTTCAGTCGCTGTTTTCGGTCCAACGGATTTTACTACTTTTTACTAGTTACTGTTTCAGTCGCTATTTTCGGTCCAACTGATTTTACTACTTTTTACTAGTGACTGTTTCAATCGCTCTTTTCGGTCCAACGGATTTTACTACTTTTTATTAGTGACAGTCTCAGTCGCTGTTTTCGGTCCAACGGATTTTACTACTTTTTATTAGTGACTGTTTCAGTCGGTATTTTCGGTCCAACTGATTTTACTACTTTTTACTTGTGACTGTTTCAGTCGCTGTTTTCGGTTAAACTGATTTTACTACTATTTGCTAGTGACTGTTTGAGTCGCTGGTTTCGGTCCAACTGATTTTAATACTTTTTACTAGCGACCGTTTCAGCCGCTATTTTCGGTCCAACTGATTTTACCACTTTTTACTTGTGACTGTTTCAGTCGCTGTTTTGGGTCCAACGGATTTTACTACTTTTTACTAGTTACTGTTTCAGTCGCTATTTTCGGTCCAACTGATTTTACTACTTTTTACTAGCAACTGTTTCAATCGCTCTTTTCGGTCCAACGGATTTTACTACTTTTTATTAGTGACCGTCTCAGTCGCTGTTTTCGGTCAAACGGATTTTACTACTTTTTATTAGTGACTGTTTCAGTCGGTATTTTCGGTCCAACTGATTTTACTACTTTTTGCTAGTGACTGTTTCAGTCGCTATTTTCGGTCCAACTGATTTTACTACTTTTTGCTAGTGACTGTTTCAGTCGCTATTTTCGGTCCAACTGATTTTACTACTTTTTACTAGTGACTGTTTCAGTCGCTATTTTCGGTCCAACTGACTTTATTACTTTTTACTACTGATTGTTTCAGTCGCTATTTTCGGTCCAACTGATTTTACTACTTTTTTCTAGTGACTGTTTCAGTCGCTGTTTTGGGTCCAACGGATTTTACTACTTTTTACTAGTGACTGTTTCAGTCTCTATTTTCGGTCCAACTGATTTTACTACGTTTTACTGGTGACTGTTTCAGTCGCTGTTTTGGGTCCAACGGATTTTACTACTTTTTACTAGTGACTGTTTCAGTCGCTGTTTTCGGTCCAACGGATTTTACTACTTTTTACTAGTTACTGTTTCAGTCGCTATTTTC
The DNA here is from genome assembly GCF_030347505.1 of Rhynchophorus ferrugineus. Lineage (NCBI taxonomy): Eukaryota > Metazoa > Arthropoda > Insecta > Coleoptera > Curculionidae > Rhynchophorus > Rhynchophorus ferrugineus. The sequence continues at coordinate 19,508,030 of NW_027472589.1, forward strand.
GGTCCAACTGATTTTACTACTTTTTACTAGTGACTGTTTCAATCGCTCTTTTCGGTCCAACGGATTTTACTACTTTTTATTAGTAACCGTCTCAGTCGCTGTTTTCGGTCCAACGGATTTTACTACTTTTTATTAGTGACTGTTTCAGTCGGTATTTTCGGTCCAACTGATTTTACTACTTTTTACTAGTGACCGTTTCAGTTGCTGTTTTGGGTCCAACGGATTTTATTACTTTTTGCTAGTGACTGTTTCAGTCGCTATTTTCGGTTCAACTGATTTTACTACTTTTTACTAGTGACTGTTTCAGTCGCTATTTTCAGTCCAACTGATTTTATTACTTTTTACTACTGACTGTTTCAGTCGCTATTTTCGGTCCAATTGATTTTACTACTTTTTACTACTTATTGTTTCAGTCGCTGTTTTCGGTTAAACTGATTTTACTACTTTTTACTAGTGACTGTTTCAGTCGCTATTTTCGGTCCAACTGATTTTATTACTTTTTACTACTGACTGTTTCAGTCGCTATTTTCGGTACAACTGATTTTACTACTCTTTTCTAGTGACTGTTTCAGTCGCTGTTTTGGGTCCAACGGATTTTACTACTTTTTACTAGCGACTGTTTCAGTCGGTATTTTCGGTCCAACTGATTTTACTATTTTTTATTAGTGACCGTCTCAGTCGCTGTTTTCGGTCCAACGGATTTTACTACTTTTTATTAGTGACTGTTTCAGTCGGTATTTTCGGTTCAACTGATTTTACTACATTTTACTAGTGACTGTTTCAGTCGCTATTTTCGGTCCAACTGATTTTATTGCTTTTTACTACTGACTGTTTCAGTCGCTATTTTCGGTCCAATTGATTTTACTACTTTTTACTACTTATTGTTTCAGTCGCTGTTTCCGGTTAAACTGATTTTACTACTTTTTACTAGTGACTGTTTCAGTCGCTATTTTCGGTCCAACTGATTTTATTACTTTTTACTACTGACTGTTTCAGTCGCTATTTTCGGTCCAACTGATTTTACTACTCTTTTCTAGTGACTGTTTCAGTCGCTGTTTTGGGTCCAACGGATTTTACTGCTTTTTACTAGCGACTGTTTCAGTCGGTATTTTCGGTCCAACTGATTTTACTATTTTTTATTAGTGACCGTCTCAGTCGCTGTTTTCGGTCCAACGGATTTTACTACTTTTTATTAGTGACTGTTTCAGTCGGTATTTTTGGTCCAACTGATTTTACTACTTTTTACTAGTGACTGTTTCAGTCGCTGTATTGGGTCCAACGGAGTTTACTACTTTTTGCTAGTGACTGTTTCAGTCGCTATTTTCGGTTCAACTGATTTTACTACATTTTACTAGTGACTGTTTCAGTCGCTATTTTCGGTCCAACTGATTTTATTGCTTTTTATTACTGACTGTTTCAATCGCTATTTTGGGTCCAATTGATTTTACTACTTCTTGCTAGTGACTGTTTCAGTCGCTATTTTCGGTTCAACTGATTTTACTACTTTTAACTAGTGACTGTTTCAGTCGCTATTTTCGGTCCAACTGATTTTATTACTTTTTACTACTGACTGTTTCAGTCGCTATTTTCGGTCCAACTGATTTTACTACTTTTTACTAGTGACTGTTTCAGTCGCTGTTTTGGGTCCAACTGATTTTACTAATTTTTACTAGTGACTGTTTCAATCGCTCTTTTCGGTCCAACGGATTTTACTACTTTTTATTAGTGACCGTCTCAGTCGCTGTTTTCGGTCCAACGGATTTTACTACTTTTTATTAGTGACTGTTTCAGTCGGTATTTTCGATCCAACTGATTTTACTACTTTTTACTTGTGACTGTTTCAGTCGCTGTTTTGGGTCCAACTGATTTTACTAATTTTTACTAGTGACTGTTTCAATCGCTCTTTTCGGTCCAACGGATTTTACTACTTTTTATTAGTGACCGTCTCAGTTGCTGTTTTCGGTCCAACGGATTTTACTACTTTTTATTAGTGACTGTTTCAGTCGGTATTTTCGGTCCAACTGATTTTACTACTTTTTGCTAGTGACTGTTTCAGTCGCGATTTTCTGTCCAACTGATTTTACTACTTTTTGCTAGTGACTGTTTCAGTCGCTATTTTCGGTCCAACTGATTTTACTACTTTTTACTAGTGATTGTTTCAGTCGCTATTTTCGGTCCAACTGACTTTATTACTTTTTACTACTGATTGTTTCAGTCGCTATTTTCGGTCCAACTGATTTTAATACTTTTTTCTAGTGACTGTTTCAGTCGCTGTTTTGGGTCCAACGGATTTTACTACTTTTTACTAGTGACTGTTTCAGTCTCTATTTTCGGTCCAACTGATTTTACTACGTTTTACTGGTGACTGTTTCAGTCGCTGTTTTGGGTCCAACGGATTTTACTACTTTTTACTAGTGACTGTTTCAGTCGCTGTTTTCGGTCCAACGGATTTTACTACTTTTTACTAGTGACTGTTTCAATCGCTCTTTTCGGTCCAACGGATTTTACTACTTTTTATTAGTAACCGTCTCAGTCGCTGTTTTCGGTCCAACGGATTTTACTACTTTTTATTAGTGACTGTTTCAGTCGGTATTTTCGGTTCAACTGATTTTACTACTTTTTACGAGTGACTGTTTCAGTCGCTGTTTTGGGTCCAACTGATTTTACTACTTTTTAATTGTGACTGTTTCAGTCGCTGTTTTCGGTCCAACTGATTTTATTACTTTTTACTACTGATTGTTTCAGTCGCTATTTTCGGTCCAACTGATTTTACTACTTTTTTCTAGTGACTGTTTCAGTCGCTGTTTTGGGTCCAACTGATTTTACTACTTTTTACTAGTGACTGTTTCAGTCGCTATTTTCGGCCCAACTGATTTTACTACGTTTTACTGGTGACTGTTTCAGTCGCTATTTTCGGTTCAACTGATTTTACTACTTTTTACTAGTGACTGTTTCAGTCGCTATTTTCGGTCCAACTGATTTTATTACTTTTTACTACTGATTGTTTCAGTCGCTATTTTCGGTCCAACTGATTTTACTACTTTTTTCTAGTGACTGTTTCAGTCGCTGTTTTGGGTTCAACGGATTTTACTACTTTTTACTAGTGACTGTTTCAGTCGCTGGTTTTTATTCAACTGATTTTATTACTTTTTACTAGTGACTGTTTCAGTCGCTATTTTCGGTCCAACGGATTTTACTACTTTTTATTAGTGACCGTCTCAGTCGCTGTTTTCGGTCCAACGGATTTTACTACTTTTTGCTAGTGACTGTTTCAGTCGCTATTTTCGGTCCAACTGATTTTACTACTTTTTGCTAGTGACTGTTTCAGTCGCTATTTTCGGTCCAACTGATTTTACTACTCTTTACTAGTGACTGTTTCAGTCGCTATTTTCGGTCCAACTGATTTTATTACTTTTTACTACTGATTGTTTCAGTCGCTATTTTCGGTCCAACTGATTTTACTACTTTTTTCTAGTGACTGTTTCAGTCGCTGTTTTGGGTCCAACTGATTTTACTACATTTTACTGGTGACGGTTTCAGTCGCTGTTTTGGGTCCAACGGATTTTACTACTTTTTATTAGTGACTGTTTCAGTCGCTGTTTTCGGTCCAACGGATTTTACTACTTTTTACTAGTTACTGTTTCAGTCGCTATTTTCGGTCCAACTGATTTTACTACTTTTTACTAGTGACTGTTTCAATCGCTCTTTTCGGTCCAACGGATTTTACTACTTTTTATTAGTGACAGTCTCAGTCGCTGTTTTCGGTCCAACGGATTTTACTACTTTTTATTAGTGACTGTTTCAGTCGGTATTTTCGGTCCAACTGATTTTACTACTTTTTACTTGTGACTGTTTCAGTCGCTGTTTTCGGTTAAACTGATTTTACTACTATTTGCTAGTGACTGTTTGAGTCGCTGGTTTCGGTGCAACTGATTTTAATACTTTTTACTAGCGACCGTTTCAGCCGCTATTTTCGGTCCAACTGATTTTACCACTTTTTACTTGTGACTGTTTCAGTCGCTGTTTTGGGTCCAACGGATTTTACTACTTTTTACTAGTTACTGTTTCAGTCGCTATTTTCGGTCCAACTGATTTTACTAATTTTTACTAGCAACTGTTTCAATCGCTCTTTTCGGTCCAGCGGATTTTACTACTTTTTATTAGTGACCGTCTCAGTCGCTGTTTTCGGTCCAACGGATTTTACTACTTTTTATTAGTGACTGTTTCAGTCGGTATTTTCGGTCCAACTGATTTTACTACTTTTTGCTAGTGACTGTTTCAGTCGCGATTTTCGGTCCAACTGATTTTACTACTTTTTGCTAGTGACTGTTTCAGTCGCTATTTTCGGTCCAACTGATTTTACTACTTTTTACTAGTGACTGTTTCAGTCGCTATTTTCGGTCCAACTGACTTTATTACTTTTTACTACTGATTGTTTCAGTCGCTATTTTCGGTCCAACTGATTTTACTACTTTTTTCTAGTGACTGTTTCAGTCGCTGTTTTGGGTCCAACGGATTTTACTACTTTTTACTAGTGACTGTTTCAGTCTCTATTTTCGGTCCAACTGATTTTACTACGTTTTACTGGTGACTATTTCAGTCGCTGTTTTGGGTCCAACGGATTTTACTACTTTTTACTAGTGACTGTTTCAGTCGCTGTTTTCGGTCCAACGGACTTTACTACTTTTTACTAGTTACTGTTTCAGTCGCTATTTTCGGTCCAACTGATTTTACTACTTTTTACTAGTGACTGTTTCAATCGCTCTTTTCGGTCCAACGGATTTTACTACTTTTTATTAGTAACCGTCTCAGTCGCTGTTTTCGGTCCAACGGATTTTACTACTTTTTATTAGTGACTGTTTCAGTCGGTATTTTCGGTCCAACTGATTTTACTACTTTTTACTAGTGACCGTTTCAGTTGCTGTTTTGGGTCCAACGGATTTTATTACTTTTTGCTAGTGACTGTTTCAGTCGCTATTTTCGGTTCAACTGATTTTACTACTTTTTACTAGTGACTGTTTCAGTCGCTATTTTCGGTCCAACTGATTTTATTACTTTTTACTACTGACTGTTTCAGTCGCTATTTTCGGTACAACTGATTTTACTACTCTTTTCTAGTGACTGTTTCAGTCGCTGTTTTGGGTCCAACGGATTTTACTGCTTTTTACTAGCGACTGTTTCAGTCGGTATTTTCGGTCCAACTGATTTTACTATTTTTTATTAGTGACCGTCTCAGTCGCTGTTTTCGGTCCAACGGATTTTACTACTTTTTATTAGTGACTGTTTCAGTCGGTATTTTCGGTCCAACTGAATTTACTACTTTTTACTAGTGACTGTTTCAGTCGCTGTTTTGGGTCCAACGGATTTTACTACTTTTTGCTAGTGACTGTTTCAGTCGCTATTTTCGGTCCAACTGATTTTACTACTTTTAACTAGTGACTGTTCAGTCGCTATTTTCGGTCCAACTGATTTTATTACTTTTTACTACTGACTGTTTCAGTCGCTATTTTCGGTCCAACTGATTTTACTACTTTTTACTAGCGACGGTTTCAGCCGCTATTTTCGGTCCAACTGATTTTACTACTTTTTACTTGTGACTGTTTCAGTCGCTGTTTTGGGTCCAACTGATTTTACTACTTTTTACTAGTGACTGATTCAATCGCTATTTTCGGTTCAACGGATTTTACTACTTTTTATTAGTGACCGTCTCAGTCGCTGTTTTCGGTCCAACGGATTTTACTACTTTTTTTTAGTGACTGTTTCAGTCGGTATTGTCGGTCCAACTGATTTTACTACTTTTTACTAATGACTGTTTCAGTCGCTGTTTTGGGTCCAACGGATTTTACTACTTTTTGCTAGTGACTGTTTCAGTCGCTATTTTCGGTTCAACTGATTTTACTACTTTTTACTAGTGACTGTTCAGTCGCTATATTCGGTCCAACTGATTTTATTACTTTTTACTACTGACTGTTTCAGTCGCTATTTTCGGTCCAACTGATTTTACTACTCTTTTCTAGTGACTGTTTCAGTCGCTGTTTTCGGCCCAACTGATTATACTACGTTTTACTGGTGACTGTTTCAGTCGCTATTTTCGGTTCAACTGATTTTACTACTTTTTACTAGTGACTGTTTCAGTCGCTATTTTCGGTCCAACTGATTTTATTACTTTTTACTACTGACTGTTTCAGTCGCTATTTTCGGTCCAACTGATTTTACTACTCTTTTCTAGTGACTGTTTCAGTCGGTATTTTCGGTCCAACTGATTTTACTACTTTTTACTAGTGACTGTTTCAGTCGCTGTTTTGGGTCCAACGGATTTTACTACGTTTTACTAGCGACGGTTTCAGCCGCTATTTTCGGTCCAACTGATTTTACTACTTTTTACATGTGACTGTTTCAGTCGCTGTTTTGGGTCCAACTGTTTTTACTACTTTTTACTAGTGACTGTTTCAATCGGTCTCTTCGGTCCAACGGATTTTACTAATTTTTATTAGTGACCGCCTCAGTCGCTGTTTTCGGTCCAACGGATTTTACTACTTTTTATTAGTGAGTTTCAGTCGTTATTGTCGGTCCAACTGATTTTACTACTTTTTACTAGTGACTGTTTCAGTCGCTGTTTTGGGTCCAACGGATTTTACTACTTTTTGCTAGTGACTGTTTCAGTCGCTATTTTCGATTCAACTGATTTTACTACTTTTTACTAGTGACTGTTCAGTCGCTATTTTCGGTCCAACTGATTTTATTACTTTTTACTACTGACTGTTCCAGTCGCTATTTTGGTTATAACTGATTTTACTACTCTTTTCTAGTGACTGTTTCAGTCGCTGTTTTCGGCCCAACTGATTTTACTACGTTTTACTTTTGACTGTTTCAGTCGCTATTTTCGGTTCAACTGATTTTACTACTTTTTACTAGTGACTGTTTGAGTCGCTATTTTCGGTCCAACTGATTTTATTACTTTTTACTACTGATTGTTTCAGTCGCTATTTTCGGTCCAACTGATTTTACTACTTTTTTCTAGTGACTGTTTCAGTCGCTGTTTTGGTTCAACTGATTTTATTACTTTTTACTAGTGACTGTTTTAGTCGCTATTTTCGGTCCAACTGATTTTACTACTTTTTATTTGTGACTGTTTCAGTCGGTATTTTCGGTCCAACTGATTTTACTACTTTTTACTAGTGACTGTTTCAGTCGCTGTTTTGGGTCCAACGGATTTTACTACTTTTTGCTAGTGACTGTTTCAGTCGCTATTTTCGGTTCAACTGATTTTACTACTTTTTACTAGTGACTGTTTCAGTCGCTATTTTCGGTCCAATTTATTTTACTACTTTTTACTACTTATTGTTTCAGTCGCTGTTTTCGGTTAAACTGATTTTACTACTTTTTGCTAGTGACTGTTTCAGTCGCTATTTTCGGTCCAACTGATTTTATTACTTTTTACTACTGACTGTTTCAGTCGCTATTTTCGGTCCAACTGATTTTACTACTCTTTTCTAGTGACTGTTTCAGTCGCTGTTTTGGGTCCAGCTGATTTTACTACTTTTTACTAGTGACTGTTTCAGTCGCTGTTTTGGGTCCAACGGATTTTACTACTTTTTGCTAGTGACTGTTTCAGTCGCTATTTTCGGTTCAACTGATTTTACTACTTTTTACTAGTGACTGCTTCAGTCGCTATTTTCGGTCCAACTGATTTTATTGCTTTTCATTACTGACTGTTTCAGTCGCTATTTTGGGTCCAATTGATTTTACTACTTCTTGCTAGTGACTGTTTCAGTCACTATTTTCGGTTCAACTGATTTTACTACTTTTAACTAGTGACTGTTCAGTCGCTATTTTCGGTCCAACTGATTTTATTACTTTTTACTACTGACTGTTTCAGTCGCTATTTTCGGTCCAACTGATTTTACTACTTTTTCTAGTGACTGTTTCAGTCGGTATTTTCGGTCCAACTGATTTTACTACGTTTTACTAGCGACGGTTCCAGCCGCTATTTTCGGTCCAACTGATTTTACTACTTTTTACTTGTGACTGTTTCAGTCGCTGTTTTGGGTCCAACTGATTTTACTACTTTTTACTAGTGACTGTTTCAATCGCTCTTTTCGGTCCAACGGATTTTACTACTTTTTATTAGTGACTGTTTCAGTCGGTATTGTCGGTCCAACTGATTTTACTACTTTTTACTAGTGACTGTTTCAGTCGCTGTTTTGGGTCCAACGGATTTTACTACTTTTTGCTAGTGACTGTTTCAGTCGCTATTTTCGGTTCAACTGATTTTACTACTTTTTACTAGTGACTGTTCAGTCGCTATTTTCGGTCCAACTGATTTTATTACTTTTTACTACTGACTGTTTCAGTCGCTATTTTCGGTCCAAATGATTTTACTACTCTTTTCTAGTGACTGTTTCAGTCGCTGTTTTGGGTCCAACGGATTTTACTACTTTTTAGTAGTGACTGTTTCAGTCGCTATTTTCGGTCCAACTGGTTTTACTACTTTTTACTTGTGACTGTTACAGTCGCTGTTTTGGGTCCAACGGATTTTACTACTTTTTACTAGTGACTGTTTCAGTCACTAGTTTCGGTTCCACTGATTTTATTACTTTTTACTAGTGACTGTTTCAGTCGCTGGTTTCGGTTCAACTGATTTTATTACTTTTTACTAGTGACTGTTTCAGTCGCTATTTTCGGGCCAACTGATTTTACTACTTTTTATTAGTGACCGTTTCAGTCGCTGATTTCGGTCCAACGGATTTTAATACTTTTTATTAGTGACTGTTTCAGTCGGTATTTTCGGTCCAACTGATTTTACTACTTTTTGCTAGTGACTGTTTCAGTCGCTATTTTCGGTTCAACTGATTTTACTACTTTTTACTACTGTCTGTTTCTGTCGCTATTTTCGGTCCAATTGATTTTACTACTTTTTACTACTGATTGTTTCAGTCGCTGTTTTCGGTTAAACTGATTTTACTACTTTTTACTAGTGACTGTTTCAGTCGCTATTTTCGGTCCAACTGATTTTACTACTTTTTACTTGTGACTGTTTCAGTCGCTGTTTTGGGTCCAACTGATTTTACTACTTTTTACTAGTGACTGTTTCAATCGCTCTTTTCGGTCCAACGGATTTTACTACTTTTTATTAGTGACTGTTTCAGTCGGTATTGTCGGTCCAACTGATTTTACTACTTTTTACTAGTGACTGTTTCAGTCGCTGTTTTGGGTCCAACGGATTTTACTACTTTTTGCTAGTGACTGTTTCAGTCGCTATTTTCGGTTCAACTGATTTTACTACTTTTTACTAGTGACTGTTCAGTCGCTATTTTCGGTCCAACTGATTTTATTACTTTTTACTACTGACTGTTTCAGTCGCTATTTTCGGTCCAACTGATTTTACTACTCTTTTCTAGTGACTGTTTCAGTCGCTGTTTTGGGTCCAACTGATTTTACTACTCTTTTCTAGTGACTGTTTCAGTCGCTATTTTCGGTCCAACTGATTTTACTACTCTTTTCTAGTGACTGTTTCAGTCGGTATTTTCGGTCCAACTGATTTTACTACTTTTTACTAGTGACTGTTTCAGTCGCTGTTTTGGGTCCAACGGATTTTACTACGTTTTACTAGCGACGGTTTCAGCCGCTATTTTCGGTCCAACTGATTTTACTACTTTTTACATGTGACTGTTTCAGTCGCTATTTTCGGTCCAACTGATTTTACTACTTTTTACTAGCGACGGTTTCAGCCGCTATTTTCGGTCCAACTGATTTTACTACTTTTTACTTGTGACTGTTTCAGTCGCTGTTTTGGGTCCAACTGATTTTACTACTTTTACTAGTGACTGATTCAATCGCTATTTTCGGTTCAACGGATTTTACTACTTTTTATTAGTGACCGTCTCAGTCGCTGTTTTCGGTCCAACGGATTTTACTACTTTTTTTTAGTGACTGTTTCAGTCGGTATTGTCGGTCCAACTGATTTTACTACTTTTTACTAATGACTGTTTCAGTCGCTGTTTTGGGTCCAACGGATTTTACTACTTTTTGCTAGTGACTGTTTCAGTCGCTATTTTCGGTTCAACTGATTTTACTACTTTTTACTAGTGACTGTTCAGTCGCTATATTCGGTCCAACTGATTTTATTACTTTTTACTACTGACTGTTTCAGTCGCTATTTTCGGTCCAACTGATTTTACTACTCTTTTCTAGTGACTGTTTCAGTCGCTGTTTTCGGCCCAACTGATTATACTACGTTTTACTGGTGACTGTTTCAGTCGCTATTTTCGGTTCAACTGATTTTACTACTTTTTACTAGTGACTGTTTCAGTCGCTATTTTCGGTCCAACTGATTTTATTACTTTTTACTACTGACTGTTTCAGTCGCTATTTTCGGTCCAACTGATTTTACTACTCTTTTCTAGTGACTGTTTCAGTCGGTATTTTCGGTCCAACTGATTTTACTACTTTTTACTAGTGACTGTTTCAGTCGCTGTTTTGGGTCCAACGGATTTTACTACGTTTTACTAGCGACGGTTTCAGCCGCTATTTTCGGTCCAACTGATTTTACTACTTTTTACATGTGACTGTTTCAGTCGCTGTTTTGGGTCCAACTGTTTTTACTACTTTTTACTAGTGACTGTTTCAATCGGTCTCTTCGGTCCAACGGATTTTACTACTTTTTATTAGTGACCGCCTCAGTCGCTGTTTTCGGTCCAACGGATTTTACTACTTTTTATTAGTGAGTTTCAGTCGTTATTGTCGGTCCAACTGATTTTACTACTTTTTACTAGTGACTGTTTCAGTCGCTGTTTTGGGTCCAACGGATTTTACTACTTTTTGCTAGTGACTGTTTCAGTCGCTATTTTCGATTCAACTGATTTTACTACTTTTTACTAGTGACTGTTCAGTCGCTATTTTCGGTCCAACTGATTTTATTACTTTTTACTACTGACTGTTCCAGTCGCTATTTTGGTTATAACTGATTTTACTACTCTTTTCTAGTGACTGTTTCAGTCGCTGTTTTCGGCCCAACTGATTTTACTACGTTTTACTTTTGACTGTTTCAGTCGCTATTTTCGGTTCAACTGATTTTACTACTTTTTACTAGTGACTGTTTGAGTCGCTATTTTCGGTCCAACTGATTTTATTACTTTTTACTACTGATTGTTTCAGTCGCTATTTTCGGTCCAACTGATTTTACTACTTTTTTCTAGTGACTGTTTCAGTCGCTGTTTTGGTTCAACTGATTTTATTACTTTTTACTAGTGACTGTTTTAGTCGCTATTTTCGGTCCAACTGATTTTACTACTTTTTATTTGTGACTGTTTAAGTCGGTATTTTCGGTCCAACTGATTTTACTACTTTTTACTAGTGACTGTTTCAGTCGCTGTTTTGGGTCCAACGGATTTTACTATTTTTGCTAGTGACTGTTTCAGTCGCTATTTTCGGTTCAACTGATTTTACTACTTTTTACTAGTGACTGTTTCAGTCGCTATTTTCGGTCCAATTTATTTTACTACTTTTTACTACTTATTGTTTCAGTCGCTGTTTTCGGTTAAACTGATTTTACTACTTTTTGCTAGTGACTGTTTCAGTCGCTATTTTCGGTCCAACTGATTTTATTACTTTTTACTACTGACTGTTTCAGTCGCTATTTTCGGTCCAACTGATTTTACTACTCTTTTCTAGTGACTGTTTCAGTCGCTGTTTTGGGTCCAACTGATTTTACTACTTTTTACTAGTGACTGTTTCAGTCGCTGTTTTGGGTCCAACGGATTTTACTACTTTTTGCTAGTGACTGTTTCAGTCGCTATTTTCGGTTCAACTGATTTACTACTTTTTACTAGTGACTGCTTCAGTCGCTATTTTCGGTCCAACTGATTTTATTGCTTTTCATTACTGACTGTTTCAGTCGCTATTTTGGGTCCAATTGATTTTACTACTTCTTGCTAGTGACTGTTTCAGTCACTATTTTCGGTTCAACTGATTTTACTACTTTTAACTAGTGACTGTTCAGTCGCTATTTTCGGTCCAACTGATTTTATTACTTTTTACTACTGACTGTTTCAGTCGCTATTTTCGGTCCAACTGATTTTACTACTTTTTCTAGTGACTGTTTCAGTCGGTATTTTCGGTCCAACTGATTTTACTACGTTTTACTAGCGACGGTTCCAGCCGCTATTTTCGGTCCAACTGATTTTACTACTTTTTACTTGTGACTGTTTCAGTCGCTGTTTTGGGTCCAACTGATTTTACTACTTTTTACTAGTGACTGTTTCAATCGCTCTTTTCGGTCCAACGGATTTTACTACTTTTTATTAGTGACTGTTTCAGTCGGTATTGTCGGTCCAACTGATTTTACTACTTTTTACTAGTGACTGTTTCAGTCGCTGTTTTGGGTCCAACGGATTTTACTACTTTTTGCTAGTGACTGTTTCAGTCGCTATTTTCGGTTCAACTGATTTTACTACTTTTTACTAGTGACTGTTCAGTCGCTATTTTCGGTCCAACTGATTTTATTACTTTTTACTACTGACTGTTTCAGTCGCTATTTTCGGTCCAAATGATTTTACTACTCTTTTCTAGTGACTGTTTCAGTCGCTGTTTTGGGTCCAACGGATTTTACTACTTTTTAGTAGTGACTGTTTCAGTCGCTATTTTCGGTCCAACTGGTTTTACTACTTTTTACTTGTGACTGTTACAGTCGCTGTTTTGGGTCCAACGGATTTTACTACTTTTTACTAGTGACTGTTTCAGTCACTAGTTTCGGTTCCACTGATTTTATTACTTTTTACTAGTGACTGTTTCAGTCGCTGGTTTCGGTTCAACTGATTTTATTACTTTTTACTAGTGACTGTTTCAGTCGCTATTTTCGGGCCAACTGATTTTACTACTTTTTATTAGTGACCGTTTCAGTCGCTGATTTCGGTCCAACGGATTTTAATACTTTTTATTAGTGACTGTTTCAGTCGGTATTTTCGGTCCAACTGATTTTACTACTTTTTGCTAGTGACTGTTTCAGTCGCTATTTTCGGTTCAACTGATTTTACTACTTTTTACTACTGTCTGTTTCTGTCGCTATTTTCGGTCCAATTGATTTTACTACTTTTTACTACTGATTGTTTCAGTCGCTGTTTTCGGTTAAACTGATTTTACTACTTTTTACTAGTGACTGTTTCAGTCGCTATTTTCGGTCCAACTGATTTTATTACTTTTTACTACTGACTGTTTCAGTCGCTATTTTCGGTCCAACTGATTTTACTACTCTTTTCTAGTGACTGTTTCAGTCGCTGGTTTCGGTCCAACTGATTATACTAGTTTTTACTACTGACTGTTTCAGTCGCTATTTTCGGTCCAACTGATTTTACTACTCTTTTCTAGTGACTGTTTCAGTCGGTATTTTCGGTCCAACTGATTTTACTACTTTTTATTAGTGACTGTTTCAGTCGGTATTTTCGGTCCAACTGATTTTACAGGTTCGTCCATCGATCGATGGACGAACCTACTTTTTACTAGTGACTGTTTCAGTCGCTGTTTTGGGTCCAACGGATTTTACTACGTTTTACTAGCGACGGTTTCAGCCGCTATTTTCGGTCCAACTGATTTTACTACTTTTTACTTGTGACTGTTTCAGTCGCTGTTTTGGGTCCAACTGATTTTACTACTTTTTACTAGTGACTGTTTCAATCGCCTTTTTCGGTGCAACGGATTTTACTACTTTTTATTAGTGACCGTCTCAGTCGCTGTTTTCGGTCCAACGGATTTTAATACTTTTTATTAGTGACTGTTTTAGTCGGTATTGTCGGTCCAACTGATTTTACTACTTTTTACTAGTGACTGTTTCAGTCGCTGTTTTGGGTCCAACGGATTTTACTACTTTTTGCTAGTGACTGTTTCAGTCGCTATTTTCGGTTCAACTGATTTTACTACTTTTTACTAGTGACTGTTCAGTCGCTATTTTCGGTCCAACTGATTTTATTACTTTTTACTACTGACTGTTTCAGTCGCTATTTTCGGTCCCACTGATTTTACTACTCTTTTCTAGTGACTGTTTCAGTCGCTGTTTTCGGCCCAACTGATTTTACTACGTTTTACTGGTGACTGTTTCAGTCGCTATTTTCGATTCAACTGATTTTACTACTTTTTACTAGTGACTGTTTCAGTCGCTATTTTCGGTCCAACTGATTTTACTACTCTTTTCTAGTGACCGTTTTAGTCGGTATTTTCGGTCCAACTGATTTTACTACTTTTTACTAGTGACTGTTTCAGTCGCTGTTTTGGGTCCAACTGATTTTACTACTTTTCATTAGTGACTGTTTTAGTCGCTGTTTTCGGTCCAACTGATTTTACTACTTTTTTCTAGTGACTGTTTCAGTCGCTGGTTTCGGTCCAACTGATTATACTAGTTTTTACTAGTGACTGTTTCAGTCGCTAGTAAAAAGTAGTAAACAGTAGTTGTTTTGGGTCCAACGGATTTTACTTCTTTTTACTAGTGACTGTTTCACTCGCTGTTTTCGGTCCAACGAATTTTACTACTTTTTACTATTGACTGTTTCAGTCGCTGTTTTCGGTCCAACTGATATTATTACTTTTACTAGTGACTGTTTCACTCGCTATTTTCGTTCCAACTGATTTTACTACTTTTCATTAGTGACTGTTTTAGTCGCTGTTTTCGGTCCAACTGATTTTACTACTTTTTACTAGTGACTGTTTCAGTCGCTCTTTTCGGTCCAACTGATTTTACTACTTTTCATTAGTGACTGTTTCAGTCGCTGGTTTCGGTCCAACTGATTATACTACTTTTTACTAGTGACTGTTTCAGTCGCTAGTAAAAAGTAGTAAAAAAGTAGTTGTTTTGGGTCCAACGGATTTTACTTCTTTTTACTAGTGACTGTTTCATTCGCTGTTTTCGGTCCAACGAATTTTATTACTTTTTACTATTGACTGTTTCAGTCGCTGTTTTCGGTTAAACTGATTTTACTACTATTTGCTAGTGACTGTTTGAGTCGCTGGTTTCGGTTCAACTGATTTTATTACTTTTTACTAGCGACGGTTTCAGCCGCTATTTTCGGTCCAACTGATTTTACCACTTTTTACTTGTGACTGTTTCAGTCGCTGTTTTGGGTCCAACGGATTTTACTACTTTTTACTAGTTACTGTTTCAGTCGCTATTTTCGGTCCAACTGATTTTACTACTTTTTACTAGTGACTGTTTCAGTCGCTCTTTTCGGTCCAACGGATTTTACTACTTTTTATTAGTGACCGTCTCAGTCGCTGTTTTCGGTCCAACGGATTTTACTACTTTTTGCTAGTGACTGTTTCAGTCGCTATTTTCGGTCCAACTGATTTTACTACTTTTTGCTAGTGACTGTTTCAGTCGCTATTTTCGGTCCAACTGATTTTACTACTCTTTACTAGTGACTGTTTCAGTCGCTATTTTCGGTCCAACTGATTTTATTACTTTTTACTACTGATTGTTTCAGTCGCTATTTTCGGTCCAACTGATTTTACTACTTTTTTCTAGTGACTGTTTCAGTCGCTGTTTTGGGTCCAACTGATTTTACTACGTTTTACTGGTGACTGTTTCAGTCGCTGTTTTGGGTCCAACGGATTTTACTACTTTTTACTAGTGACTGTTTCAGTCGCTGTTTTCGGTCCAACGGATTTTACTACTTTTTACTAGTTACTGTTTCAGTCGCTATTTTCGGTCCAACTGATTTTACTACTTTTTACTAGTGACTGTTTCAATCGCTCTTTTCGGTCCAACGGATTTTACTACTTTTTATTAGTGACAGTCTCAGTCGCTGTTTTCGGTCCAACGGATTTTACTACTTTTTATTAGTGACTGTTTCAGTCGGTATTTTCGGTCCAACTGATTTTACTACTTTTTACTTGTGACTGTTTCAGTCGCTGTTTTCGGTTAAACTGATTTTACTACTATTTGCTAGTGACTGTTTGAGTCGCTGGTTTCGGTCCAACTGATTTTAATACTTTTTACTAGCGACCGTTTCAGCCGCTATTTTCGGTCCAACTGATTTTACCACTTTTTACTTGTGACTGTTTCAGTCGCTGTTTTGGGTCCAACTGATTTTACTACCTTTCATTAGTGACTGTTTTAGTCGCTGTTTTCGGTACAACTGATTTTACTACTTTTTTCTAGTGACTGTTTCAGTCGCTGGTTTCGGTCCAACTGATTATACTAGTTTTTACTAGTGACTGTTTCAGTCGCTATTTTGGGTCCAACGGATTTTACTTCTTTTTACTAGTGACTGTTTCACTCGCTGTTTTCGGTCCAACGAATTTTACTACTTTTTACTATTGACTGTTTCACTCGCTATTTTCGTTCCAACTGATTTTACTACTTTTCATTAGTGACTGTTTTAGTCGCTGTTTTCGGTCCAACTGATTTTACTACTTTTTACTAGTGACTGTTTCAGTCGCTCTTTTCGGTCCAACTGATTTTACTACTTTTCATTAGTGACTGTTTCAGTCGCTGGTTTCGGTCCAACTGATTATACTACTTTTTACTAGTGACTGTTTCAGTCGCTGTTTTCGGTCCAACGAATTTTATTACTTTTTACTATTGACTGTTTCAGTCGCTGTTTTCGGTTAAACTGATTTTACTACTATTTGCTAGTGACTGTTTGAGTCGCTGGTTTCGGTTCAACTGATTTTATTACTTTTTACTAGCGACGGTTTCAGCCGCTATTTTCGGTCCAACTGATTTTACCACTTTTTACTTGTGACTGTTTCAGTCGCTGTTTTGGGTCCAACGGATTTTACTACTTTTTACTAGTGACTGTTTCACTCGCTGTTTTCGGTCCAACGAATTTTATTACTTTTTACTATTGACTGTTTCAGTCGCTGTTTTCGGTTAAACTTATTTTACTACTATTTGCTAGTGACTGTTTGAGTCGCTGGTTTCGGTTCAACTGATTTTATTACTTTTTACTAGCGACGGTTTCAGCCGCTATTTTCGGTCCAACTGATTTTACCACTTTTTACTTGTGACTGTTTCAGTCGCTGTTTTGGGTCCAACGGATTTTACTACTTTTTACTAGTTACTGTTTCAGTCGCTATTTTCGGTCCAACTGATTTTACTACTTTTTACTAGTGACTGTTTCAGTCGCTCTTTTCGGTCCAACGGATTTTACTACTTTTTATTAGTGACCGTCTCAGTCGCTGTTTTCGGTCCAACGGATTTTACCACTTTTTGCTAGTGACTGTTTCAGTCGCTATTTTCGGTCCAACTGATTTTACTACTTTTTGCTAGTGACTGTTTCAGTCGCTATTTTCGGTCCAACTGATTTTACTACTCTTTACTAGTGACTGTTTCAGTCGCTATTTTCGGTCCAACTGATTTTATTACTTTTTACTACTGATTGTTTCAGTCGCTATTTTCGGTCCAACTGATTTTACTACTTTTTGCTAGTGACTGTTTCAGTCGCGATTTTCGGTCCAACTGATTTTACTACTTTTTGCTAGTGACTGTTTCAGTCGCTATTTTCGGTCCAACTGATTTTACTACTTTTTACTAGTGACTGTTTCAGTCGCTATTTTCGGTCCAACTGACTTTATTACTTTTTACTACTGATTGTTTCAGTCGCTATTTTCGGTCCAAATGATTTTACTACTTTTTTCTAGTGACTGTTTCAGTCGCTGTTTTGGGTCCAACGGATTTTACTACTTTTTACTAGTGACTGTTTCAGTCTCTATTTTCGGTCCAACTGATTTAACTACGTTTTACTGGTGACTGTTTCAGTCGCTGTTTTGGGTCCAACGGATTTTACTACTTTTTACTAGTGACTGCTTCAGTCGCTGTTTTCGGTCCAACGGATTTTACTACTTTTTACTAGTTACTGTTTCAGTCGCTATTTTCGGTCCAACTGACTTTATTACTTTTTACTACTGACTGTTTCAGTCGCTATTTTCGGTCCAACTGATTTTACTACTCTTTTCTAGTGACTGTTTCAGTCGCTGTTTTCGGCCCAACTGATTTTACTACGTTTTACTGGTGACTGTTTCAGTCGCTATTTTCGATTCAACTGATTTTACTACTTTTTACTAGTGACTGTTTCAGTCGCTATTTTCGGTCCAACTGATTTTATTACTTTTTACTACTGACTGTTTCAGTCGCTATTTTCGGTCCAACTGATTTTACTACTCTTTTCTAGTGACTGTTTCAGTCGGTATTTTCGGTCCAACTGATTTTACTACTTTTTACTAGTGACTCTTTCAGTCGCTGTTTTGGGTCCAACTGATTTTACTACTTTTCATTAGTGACTGTTTTAGTCGCTGTTTTCGGTCCAACTGATTTTACTACTTTTTTCTAGTGACTGTTTCAGTCGCTGGTTTCGGTCCAACTGATTATACTAGTTTTTACTAGTGACTGTTTCAGTCGCTAGTAAAAAGTAGTAAAACAGTAGTTGTTTTGGGTCCAACGGATTTTACTTCTTTTTACTAGTGACTGTTTCACTCGCTGTTTTCGGTCCAACGAATTTTACTACTTTTTACTATTGACTGTTTCAGTCGCTGTTTTCGGTCCAACTGATTTTATTACTTTTTACTAGTGACTGTTTCACTCGCTATTTTCGTTCCAACTGATTTTACTACTTTTCATTAGTGACTGTTTTAGTCGCTGTTTTCGGTCCAACTGATTTTACTACTTTTTACTAGTGACTGTTTCAGTCGCTCTTTTCGGTCCAACTGATTTTACTACTTTTCATTAGTGACTGTTTCAGTCGCTGGTTTCGGTCCAACTGATTATACTACTTTTTACTAGTGACTGTTTCAGTCGCTAGTAAAAAGTAGTAAAAATGTAGTTGTTTTGGGTCCAACGGATTTTACTTCTTTTTACTAGTGACTGTTTCACTCGCTGTTTTCGGTCCAACGAATTTTATTACTTTTTACTATTGACTGTTTCAGTCGCTGTTTTCGGTTAAACTGATTTTACTACTATTTGCTAGTGACTGTTTGAGTCGCTGGTTTCGGTTCAACTGATTTTATTACTTTTTACTAGCGACGGTTTCAGCCGCTATTTTCGGTCCAACTGATTTTACCACTTTTTACTTGTGACTGTTTCAGTCGCTGTTTTGGGTCCAACGGATTTTACTACTTTTTACTAGTTACTGTTTCAGTCGCTATTTTCGGTCCAACTGATTTTACTACTATTTACTAGTGACAGTTTCAGTCGCTCTTTTCGGTCCAACGGATTTTACTACTTTTTATTAGTGACCGTCTCAGTCGCTGTTTTCGGTCCAACGGATTTTACTACTTTTTGCTAGTGACTGTTTCAGTCGCTATTTTCGGTCCAACTGATTTTATTACTTTTTTCTAGTGACTGTTTCAGTCGCTGTTTTGGGTCCAACTGATTTTACTACGTTTTACTTTTTACTACTTTTTACTAGTGACTGTTTCAGTCGCTGTTTTCGGTCCAACGGATTTTACTACTTTTTACTAGTTACTGTTTCAGTCGCTATTTTCGGTCCAACTGATTTTACTACTTTTTACTAGTGACTGTTTCAATCGCTCTTTTCGGTCCAACGGATTTTACTACTTTTTATTAGTGACAATCTCAGTCGCTGTTTTCGGTCCAACGGATTTTACTACTTTTTATTAGTGACTGTTTCAGTCGGTATTTTCGGTCCAACTGATTTTACTACTTTTTACTTGTGACTGTTTCAGTCGCTGTTTTCGGTTAAACTGATTTTACTACTATTTGCTAGTGACTGTTTGAGTCGCTGGTTTCGGTCCAACTGATTTTAATACTTTTTACTAGCGACCGTTTCAGCCGCTATTTTCGGTCCAACTGATTTTACCACTTTTTACTTGTGACTGTTTCAGTCGCTGTTTTGGGTCCAACGGATTTTACTACTTTTTACTAGTTACTGTT
Organism: Rhynchophorus ferrugineus; assembly: GCF_030347505.1. Taxonomy (NCBI): domain Eukaryota; kingdom Metazoa; phylum Arthropoda; class Insecta; order Coleoptera; family Curculionidae; genus Rhynchophorus; species Rhynchophorus ferrugineus. The sequence goes on from NW_027472589.1 coordinate 19,527,906, forward strand.
TCAGTCGCTATTTTCGGTCCAACTGATTTTACTAATTTTTACTAGTGACTGTTTCAATCGCTCTTTTCGGTCCAGCGGATTTTACTACTTTTTATTAGTGACCGTCTCAGTCGCTGTTTTCGGTCCAACGGATTTTACTACTTTTTATTAGTGACTGTTTCAGTCGGTATTTTCGGTCCAACTGATTTTACTACTTTTTGCTAGTGACTGTTTCAGTCGCGATTTTCGGTCCAACTGATTTTACTACTTTTTGCTAGTGACTGTTTCAGTCGCTATTTTCGGTCCAACTGATTTTACTACTTTTTACTAGTGACTGTTTCAGTCGCTATTTTCGGTCCAACTGACTTTATTACTTTTTACTACTGATTGTTTCAGTCGCTATTTTCGGTCCAACTGATTTTACTACTTTTTTCTAGTGACTGTTTCAGTCGCTGTTTTGGGTCCAACGGATTTTACTACTTTTTACTAGTGACTGTTTCAGTCTCTATTTTCGGTCCAACTGATTTTACTACGTTTTACTGGTGACTGTTTCAGTCGCTGTTTTGGGTCCAACGGATTTTACTACTTTTTACTAGTGACTGTTTCAGTCGCTGTTTTCGGTCCAACGGATTTTACTACTTTTTACTAGTTACTGTTTCAGTCGCTATTTTCGGTCCAACTGATTTTACTACTTTTTACTAGTGACTGTTTCAATCGCTCTTTTCGGTCCAACGGATTTTACTACTTTTTATTAGTAACCGTCTCAGTCGCTGATTTCGGTCCAACGGATTTTACTACTTTTTATTAGTGACTGTTTCAGTCGGTATTTTCGGTTCAACTGATTTTACTACTTTTTACGAGTGACTGTTTCAGTCGCTGTTTTGGGTCCAACTGATTTTACTACTTTTTACTTGTGACTGTTTCAGTCGCTGTTTTCGGTCCAACTGATTTTATTACTTTTTACTACTGATTGTTTCAGTCGCTATTTTCGGTCCAACTGATTTTACTACTTTTTTCTAGTGACTGTTTCAGTCGCTGTTTTGGGTCCAACTGATTTTACTACTTTTTACTAGTGACTGTTTCAGTCGCTATTTTCGGTCCAACTGATTTTATTACTATTGTTTAGTGACTGTTTCAGTCGCTGTTTTGGGTTCAACGGATTTTACTACTCTTTACTAGTGACTGTTTCAGTCGCTGGTTTTTATTCAACTGATTTTATTACTTTTTACTAGTGACTGTTTCAGTCGCTATTTTCGGTCCAACTAATTTTACTACTTTTTATTAGTGACCGTCTCAGTCGCTGTTTTCGGTCCAAGGGATTTTACTACTTTCTATTAGTGACTGTTTCAGTCGGTATTTTCGGTCCAACTGATTTTACTACTTTTTACTAGTGACCCTTTCAGTTGCTGTTTTGGGTCCAACGGATTTTATTACTTTTTGCTAGTGACTGTTTCAGTCGCTATTTTCGGTTCAACTGATTTTACTACATTTTACTAGTGACTGTTTCAGTCGCTATTTTCGGTCCAACTGATTTTATTGCTTTTTACTACTGACTGTTTCAGTCGCTATTTTCGGTCCAATTGATTTTACTACTTTTTACTACTTATTGTTTCAGTCGCTGTTTCCGATTAAACTGATTTTACTACTTTTTACTAGTGACTGTTTCAGTCGCTATTTTCGGTCCAACTGATTTTATTACTTTTTACTACTGACTGTTTCAGTCGCTATTTTCGGTCCAACTGATTTTACTACTCTTTTCTAGTGACTGTTTCAGTCGCTGTTTTGGGTCCAACGGATTTTACTGCTTTTTACTAGCGACTGTTTCAGTCGGTATTTTCGGTCCAACTGATTTTACTATTTTTTATTAGTGACCGTCTCAGTCGCTGTTTTCGGTCCAACGGATTTTACTACTTTTTATTAGTGACTCTTTCAGTCGGTATTTTCGGTCCAACTGATTTTACTAATTTTTACTAGTGACTGTTTCAGTCGCTGTTTTGGGTCCAACGGATTTTACTACTTTTTGCTAGTGACTGTTTCAGTCGCTATTTTCGGTTCAACTGATTTTACTACTTTTTACTAGTGACTGTTTCAGTCGCTATTTTCGGTCCAACTGATTTTATTGCTTTTTATTACTGACTGTTTCAATCGCTATTTTGGGTCCAATTGATTTTACTACTTCTTGCTAGTGACTGTTTCAGTCGCTATTTTCGGTTCAACTGATTTTACTACTTTTAACTAGTGACTGTTTCAGTCGCTATTTTCGGTCCAACTGATTTTATTACTTTTTACTACTGACTGTTTCAGTCGCTATTTTCGGTCCAACTGATTTTACTACTTTTTTCTAGTGACTGTTTCAGTCGCTGTTTTGGGTCCAACTGATTTTACTACTTTTTACTAGTGACTGTTTCAGTCGCTATTTTCGGCCCAATTGATTTTACTACGTTTTACTGGTGACTGTTTCAGTCGCTATTTTCGGTTCAACTGATTTTACTACTTTTTACTAGTGACTGTTTCAGTCGCTATTTTCGGTCCAACTGATTTTATTACTTTTTACTACTGATTGTTTCAGTCGCTATTTTCGGTCCAACTGATTTTACTACTTTTTTCTAGTGACTGTTTCAGTCGCTGTTTTGGGTTCAACGGATTTTACTACTTTTTACTAGTGACTGTTTCAGTCGCTGGTTTTTATTCAACTGATTTTATTACTTTTTACTAGTGACTGTTTCAGTCGCTATTTTCGGTCCAACGGATTTTACTACTTTTTATTAGTGACCGTCTCAGTCGCTGTTTTCGGTCCAACGGATTTTATTACTTTTTGCTAGTGACTGTTTCAGTCGCTATTTTCGGTCCAACTGATTTTACTACTTTTTGCTAGTGACTGTTTCAGTCGCTATTTTCGGTCCAACTGATTTTACTACTCTTTACTAGTGACTGTTTCAGTCGCTATTTTCGGTCCAACTGATTTTATTACTTTTTACTACTGATTGTTTCAGTCGCTATTTTCGGTCCAACTGATTTTACTACTTTTTTCTAGTGACTGTTTCAGTCGCTGTTTTGGGTCCAACTGATTTTACTACGTTTTACTGGTGACTGTTTCAGTCGCTGTTTTGGGTCCAACGGATTTTACTACTTTTTACTAGTGACCGTTTCAGTCGCTGTTTTCGGTCCAACGGATTTTACTACTTTTTACTAGTTACTGTTTCAGTCGCTATTTTCGGTCCAACTGATTTTACTACTTTTTACTAGTGACTGTTTCAATCGCTCTTTTCGGTCCAACGGATTTTACTACTTTTTATTAGTGACAGTCTCAGTCGCTGTTTTCGGTCCAACGGATTTTACTACTTTTTATTAGTGACTGTTTCAGTCGGTATTTTCGGTCCAACTGATTTTACTACTTTTTACTTGTGACTGTTTCAGTCGCTGTTTTCTGTTAAACTGATTTTACTACTATTTGCTAGTGACTGTTTGAGTCGCTGGTTTCGGTCCAACTGATTTTAATACTTTTTACTAGCGACCGTTTCAGCCGCTATTTTCGGTCCAACTGATTTTACCACTTTTTACTTGTGACTGTTTCAGTCGCTGTTTTGGGTCCAACGGATTTTACTACTTTTTACTAGTTACTGTTTCAGTCGCTATTTTCGGTCCAACTGATTTTACTAATTTTTACTAGTGACTGTTTCAATCGCTCTTTTCGGTCCAGCGGATTTTACTACTTTTTATTAGTGACCGTCTCAGTCGCTGTTTTCGGTCCAACGGATTTTACTACTTTTTATTAGTGACTGTTTCAGTCGGTATTTTCGGTCCAACTGAATTTACTACTTTTTGCTAGCGACTGTTTCAGTCGCGATTTTCGGTCCAACTGATTTTACTACTTTTTGCTAGTGACTGTTTCAGTCGCTATTTTCGGTCCAACTGATTTTACTACTTTTTACTAGTGACTGTTTCAGTCGCTATTTTCGGTCCAACTGACTTTATTACTTTTTACTACTGATTGTTTCAGTCGCTATTTTCGGTCCAACTGATTTTACTACTTTTTTCTAGTGATTGTTTCAGTCGCTGTTTTGGGTCCAACGGATTTTACTACTTTTTACTAGTGACTGTTTCAGTCTCTATTTTCGGTCCAACTGATTTTACTACGTTTTACTGGTGACTGTTTCAGTCGCTGTTTTGGGTCCAACGGATTTTACTACTTTTTACTATTGACTGTTTCAGTCGCTGTTTTCGGTCCAACGGATTTTACTACTTTTTACTAGTTACTGTTTCAGTCGCTATTTTCGGTCCAACTGATTTTACTACTTTTTACTAGTGACTGTTTCAATCGCTCTTTACGGTCCAACGGATTTTACTACTTTTTATTAGTAACCGTCTCAGTCGCTGTTTTCGGTCCAACGGATTTTACTACTTTTTATTAGTTACTGTTTCAGTCGGTATTTTCGGTTCAACTGATTTTACTACTTTTTACGAGTGACTGTTTCAGTCGCTGTTTTGGGTCCAACTGATTTTACTACTTTTTACTTGTGACTGTTTCAGTCGCTGTTTTCGGTCCAACTGATTTTATTACTTTTTACTACTGATTGTTTCAGTCGCTATTTTCGGTCCAACTGATTTTACTACTTTTTTCTAGTGACTGTTTCAGTCGCTGTTTTGGGTCCAACTGATTTTACTACTTTTTACTAGTGACTGTTTCAGTCGCTATTTTCGGTCCAACTGATTTTATTACTTTTTACTACTGATTGTTTCAGTCGCTATTTTCGGTCCAACTGATTTTACTACTTTTTTCTAGTGACTGTTTCAGTCGCTGGTTTTTATTCAACTGATTTTATTACTTTTTACTAGTGACTGTTTCAGTCGCTGTTTTCGGTCCAAGGGATTGTACTACTTTCTATTAGTGACTGTTTCAGTCGGTATTTTCGGTCCAACTGATTTTACTACTTTTTACTAGTGACCGTTTCAGTTGCTCTTTTGGGTCCAACGGATTTTATTACTTTTTGCTAGTGACTGTTTCAGTCGCTATTTTCGGTTCAACTGATTTTACTACATTTTACTAGTGACTGTTTCAGTCGCTATTTTCGGTTCAACTAATTTTACTACATTTTACTAGTGACTGTTTCAGTCGCTATTTTCGGTCCAACTGATTTTATTGCTTTTTACTACTGACTGTTTCAGTCGCTATTTTCGGTCCAATTGATTTTACTACTTTTTACTACTTATTGTTTCAGTCGCTGTTTCCGGTTAAACTGATTTTACTACTTTTTACTAGTGACTGTTTCAGTCGCTATTTTCGGTCCAACTGATTTTATTACTTTTTACTACTGACTGTTTCAGTCGCTATTTTCGGTCCAACTGATTTTACTACTCTTTTCTAGTGACTGTTTCAGTCGCTGTTTTGGGTCCAACGGATTTTACTGCTTTTTACTAGCGACTGTTTCAGTCGGTATTTTCGGTCCAACTGATTTTACTATTTTTTATTAGTGACCGTCTCAGTCGCTGTTTTCGGTCCAACGGATTTTACTACTTTTTATTAGTGACTGTTTCAGTCGGTATTTTTGGTCCAACTGATTTTACTACTTTTTACTAGTGACTGTTTCAGTCGCTGTATTGGGTCCAACGGATTTTACTACTTTTTGCTAGTGACTGTTTCAGTCGCTATTTTCGGTTCAACTGATTTTACTACTTTTTACTAGTGACTGTTTCAGTCGCTATTTTCGGTCCAACTGATTTTATTGCTTTTTATTACTGACTGTTTCAATCGCTATTTTGGGTCCAATTGATTTTACTACTTCTTGCTAGTGACTGTTTTAGTCGCTATTTTCGGTTCAACTGATTTTACTACTTTTAACTAGTGACTGTTCAGTCGCTATTTTCGGTCCAACTGATTTTATTACTTTTTACTACTGACTGTTTCAGTCGCTATTTTCGGTCCAACTGATTTTACTACTTTTTTCTAGTGACTGTTTCAGTCGCTGTTTTGGGTCCAACGGATTTTACTACTTTTTACTAGTGACTGTTTCAGTCTCTATTTTCGGTCCAACTGATTTTACTACGTTTTACTGGTGACTGTTTCAGTCGCTATTTTCGGTCCAACTGATTTTATTACTTTTTACTACTGATTGTTTCAGTCGCTATTTTCGGTCCAACTGATTTTACTACTTTTTTCTAGTGACTGTTTCAGTCGCTGTTTTGGGTTCAACGGATTTTACTACTTTTTACTAGTGACTGTTTCAGTCGCTGGTTTTTATTCAACTGATTTTATTACTTTTTACTAGTGACTGTTTCAGTCGCTATTTTCGGTCCAACGGATTTTACTACTTTTTATTAGTGACCGTCTCAGTCGCTGTTTTCGGTCCAACGGATTTTACTACTTTTTGCTAGTGACTGTTTCAGTCGCTATTTTCGGTCCAACTGATTTTACTACTTTTTGCTAGTGACTGTTTCAGTCGCTATTTTCGGTCCAACTGATTTTACTACTCTTTACTAGTGACTGTTTCAGTCGCTATTTTCGGTCCAACTGATTTTATTACTTTTTACTACTGATTGTTTCAGTCGCTATTTTCGGTCCAACTGATTTTACTACTTTTTTCTAGTGACTGTTTCAGTCGCTGTTTTGGGTCCAACTGATTTTACTACATTTTACTGGTGACGGTTTCAGTCGCTGTTTTGGGTCCAACGGATTTTACTACTTTTTATTAGTGACTGTTTCAGTCGCTGTTTTCGGTCCAACGGATTTTACTACTTTTTATTAGTGACTGTTTCAGTCGGTATTTTTGGTCCAACTGATTTTACTACTTTTTACTAGTGACTGTTTCAGTCGCTGTATTGGGTCCAACGGATTTTACTACTTTTTGCTAGTGACTGTTTCAGTCGCTATTTTCGGTTCAACTGATTTTACTACTTTTACTAGTGACTGTTTCAGTCGCTATTTTCGGTCCAACTGATTTTATTGCTTTTTATTACTGACTGTTTCAGTCGCTATTTTCGGTCCAACTGATTTTACTACTTTTTATTAGTGACCGTTTCAGTCGCTGTTTTCGGTCCAACGGATTTTACTACTTTTTATTAGTGACTGTTTCAGTCGGTATTTTTGGTCCAACTGATTTTACTACTTTTTACTAGTGACTGTTTCAGTCGCTGTATTGGGTCCAACGGATTTTACTACTTTTTGCTAGTGACTGTTTCAGTCGCTATTTTCGGTTCAACTGATTTTACTACTTTTTACTAGTGACTGTTTCAGTCGCTATTTTCGGTCCAACTGATTTTATTGCTTTTTATTACTGACTGTTTCAATCGCTATTTTGGGTCCAATTGATTTTACTACTTCTTGCTAGTGACTGTTTTAGTCGCTATTTTCGGTTCAACTGATTTTACTACTTTTAACTAGTGACTGTTTCAGTCGCTATTTTCGGTCCAACTGATTTTATTACTTTTTACTACTGACTGTTTCAGTCGCTATTTTCGGTCCAACTGATTTTACTACTTTTTTCTAGTGACTGTTTCAGTCGCTGTTTTGGGTCCAACGGATTTTACTACTTTTTACTAGTGACTGTTTCAGTCTCTATTTTCGGTCCAACTGATTTTACTACGTTTTACTGGTGACTGTTTCAGTCGCTGTTTTGGGTCCAACGGATTTTACTACTTTTTACTAGTTACTGTTTCAGTCGCTATTTTCGGTTCAACTGATTTTACTACTTTTTACTAGTGACTGTTTCAGTCGCTATTTTCGGTCCAACTGATTTTATTACTTTTTACTACTGATTGTTTCAGTCGCTATTTTCGGTCCAACTGATTTTACTACTTTTTTCTAGTGACTGTTTCAGTCGCTGTTTTGGGTTCAACGGATTTTACTACTTTTTACTAGTGACTGTTTCAGTCGCTGGTTTTTATTCAACTGATTTTATTACTTTTTACTAGTGACTGTTTCAGTCGCTATTTTCGGTCCAACGGATTTTACTCCTTTTTGCTAGTGACTGTTTCAGTCGCTATTTTCGGTCCAACTGATTTTACTACTTTTTGCTAGTGACTGTTTCAGTCGCTATTTTCGGTCCAACTGATTTTACTACTCTTTACTAGTGACTGTTTCAGTCGCTATTTTCGGTCCAACTGATTTTATTACTTTTTACTACTGATTGTTTCAGTCGCTATTTTCGGTCCAACTGATTTTACTACTTTTTTCTAGTGACTGTTTCAGTCGCTGTTTTGGGTCCAACTGATTTTACTACATTTTACTGGTGACGGTTTCAGTCGCTGTTTTGGGTCCAACGGATTTTACTACTTTTTATTAGTGACTGTTTCAGTCGCTGTTTTCGGTCCAACGGATTTTACTACTTTTTACTAGTTACTGTTTCAGTCGCTATTTTCGGTCCAACTGATTTTACTACTTTTTACTAGTGACTGTTTCAATCGCTCTTTTCGGTCCAACGGATTTTACTACTTTTTATTAGTGACAGTCTCAGTCGCTGTTTTCGGTCCAACGGATTTTACTACTTTTTATTAGTGACTGTTTCAGTCGGTATTTTCGGTCCAACTGATTTTACTACTTTTTACTTGTGACTGTTTCAGTCGCTGTTTTCGGTTAAACTGATTTTACTACTATTTGCTAGTGACTGTTTGAGTCGCTGGTTTCGGTGCAACTGATTTTAATACTTTTTACTAGCGACCGTTTCAGCCGCTATTTTCGGTCCAACTGATTTTACCACTTTTTACTTGTGACTGTTTCAGTCGCTGTTTTGGGTCCAACGGATTTTACTACTTTTTACTAGTTACTGTTTCAGTCGCTATTTTCGGTCCAACTGATTTTACTAATTTTTACTAGCAACTGTTTCAATCGCTCTTTTCGGTCCAGCGGATTTTACTACTTTTTATTAGTGACCGTCTCAGTCGCTGTTTTCGGTCCAACGGATTTTACTACTTTTTATTAGTGACTGTTTCAGTCGGTATTTTCGGTCCAACTGATTTTACTACTTTTTGCTAGTGACTGTTTCAGTCGCGATTTTCGGTCCAACTGATTTTACTACTTTTTGCTAGTGACTGTTTCAGTCGCTATTTTCGGTCCAACTGATTTTACTACTTTTTACTAGTGACTGTTTCAGTCGCTATTTTCGGTCCAACTGACTTTATTACTTTTTACTACTGATTGTTTCAGTCGCTATTTTCGGTCCAACTGATTTTACTACTTTTTTCTAGTGACTGTTTCAGTCGCTGTTTTGGGTCCAACGGATTTTACTACTTTTTACTAGTGACTGTTTCAGTCTCTATTTTCGGTCCAACTGATTTTACTACGTTTTACTGGTGACTGTTTCAGTCGCTGTTTTGGGTCCAACGGATTTTACTACTTTTTACTAGTGACTGTTTCAGTCGCTGTTTTCGGTCCAACGGACTTTACTACTTTTTACTAGTTACTGTTTCAGTCGCTATTTTCGGTCCAACTGATTTTACTACTTTTTACTAGTGACTGTTTCAATCGCTCTTTTCGGTCCAACGGATTTTACTACTTTTTATTAGTAACCGTCTCAGTCGCTGTTTTCGGTCCAACGGATTTTACTACTTTTTATTAGTGACTGTTTCAGTCGGTATTTTCGGTCCAACTGATTTTACTACTTTTTACTAGTGACCGTTTCAGTTGCTGTTTTGGGTCCAACGGATTTTATTACTTTTTGCTAGTGACTGTTTCAGTCGCTATTTTCGGTTCAACTGATTTTACTACTTTTTACTAGTGACTGTTTCAGTCGCTATTTTCAGTCCAACTGATTTTATTGCTTTTTACTACTGACTGTTTCAGTCGCTATTTTCGGTCCAATTGATTTTACTACTTTTTACTACTTATTGTTTCAGTCGCTGTTTTCGGTTAAACTGATTTTACTACTTTTTACTAGTGACTGTTTCAGTCGCTATTTTCGGTCCAACTGATTTTATTACTTTTTACTACTGACTGTTTCAGTCGCTATTTTCGGTACAACTGATTTTACTACTCTTTTCTAGTGACTGTTTCAGTCGCTGTTTTGGGTCCAAAGGATTTTACTGCTTTTTACTAGCGACTGTTTCAGTCGGTATTTTCGGTCCAACTGATTTTACTATTTTTTATTAGTGACCGTCTCAGTCGCTGTTTTCGGTCCAACGGATTTTACTACTTTTTATTAGTGACTGTTTCAGTCGGTATTTTCGGTCCAACTGAATTTACTACTTTTTACTAGTGACTGTTTCAGTCGCTGTTTTGGGTCCAACGGATTTTACTACTTTTTGCTAGTGACTGTTTCAGTCGCTATTTTCGGTTCAACTGATTTTACTACTTTTTACTAGTGACTGTTTCAGTCGCTATTTTCGGTCCAACTGATTTTATTGCTTTTCATTACTGACTGTTTCAATCGCTATTTTGGGTCCAATTGATTTTACTACTTCTTGCTAGTGACTGTTTCAGTCGCTATTTTCGGTTCAACTGATTTTACTACTTTTAACTAGTGACTGTTCAGTCGCTATTTTCGGTCCAACTGATTTTATTACTTTTTACTACTGACTGTTTCAGTCGCTATTTTCGGTCCAACTGATTTTACTACTTTTTACTAGCGACGGTTTCAGCCGCTATTTTCGGTCCAACTGATTTTACTACTTTTTACTTGTGACTGTTTCAGTCGCTGTTTTGGGTCCAACTGATTTTACTACTTTTACTAGTGACTGATTCAATCGCTATTTTCGGTTCAACGGATTTTACTACTTTTTATTAGTGACCGTCTCAGTCGCTGTTTTCGGTCCAACGGATTTTACTACTTTTTTTTAGTGACTGTTTCAGTCGGTATTGTCGGTCCAACTGATTTTACTACTTTTTACTAATGACTGTTTCAGTCGCTGTTTTGGGTCCAACGGATTTTACTACTTTTTGCTAGTGACTATTTCAGTCGCTATTTTCGGTTCAACTGATTTTACTACTTTTTACTAGTGACTGTTCAGTCGCTATTTTCGGTCCAACTGATTTTATTACTTTTTACTACTGACTGTTTCAGTCGCTATTTTCGGTCCAACTGATTTTACTACTCTTTTCTAGTGACTGTTTCAGTCGCTGTTTTCGGCCCAACTGATTATACTACGTTTTACTGGTGACTGTTTCAGTCGCTATTTTCGGTTCAACTGATTTTACTACTTTTTACTAGTGACTGTTTCAGTCGCTATTTTCGGTCCAACTGATTTTATTACTTTTTATTAGTGACTGTTTCAGTCGCTATTTTCGGTCCAACTGATTTTACTACTCTTTTCTAGTGACTGTTTCAATCGGTCTCTTCGGTCCAACGGATTTTACTACTTTTTATTAGTGACCGCCTCAGTCCCTGTTTTCGGTCCAACGGATTTTACTACTTTTTATTAGTGAGTTTCAGTCGGTATTGTCGGTCCAACTGATTTTACTACTTTTTACTAGTGACTGTTTCAATCGCTGTTTTGGGTCCAACGGATTTTACTACTTTTTGCTAGTGACTGTTTCAGTCGCTATTTTCGATTCAACTGATTTTACTACTTTTACTAGTGACTGTTCAGTCGCTATTTTAGGTCCAACTGATTTTATTACTTTTTACTACTGACTGTTCCAGTCGCTATTTTGGTTATAACTGATTTTACTACTCTTTTCTAGTGACTGTTTCAGTCGCTGTTTTCGGCCCAACTGATTTTACTACGTTTTACTTTTGACTGTTTCAGTCGCTATTTTCGGTTCAACTGATTTTACTACTTTTTACTAGTGACTGTTTCAGTCGCTATTTTCGGTCCAACTGATTTTATTACTTTTTACTACTGATTGTTTCAGTCGCTATTTTCGGTCCAACTGATTTTACTACTTTTTTCTAGTGACTGTTTCAGTCGCTGTTTTGGGTCCAACGGATTTTACTACTTTTTACTAGTGACTGTTTCAGTCGCTGGTTTTGGTTCAACTGATTTTATTACTTTTTACTAGTGACTGTTTTAGTCGCTATTTTCGGTCCAACTGATTTTACTACTTTTTATTTGTGACTGTTTAAGTCGGTATTTTCGGTCCAACTGATTTTACTACTTTTTACTAGTGACTGTTTCAGTCGCTGTTTTGGGTCCAACGGATTTTACTACTTTTGCTAGTGACTGTTTCAGTCGCTATTTTCGGTTCAACTGATTTTACTACTTTTTACTAGTGACTGTTTCAGTCGCTATTTTCGGTCCAATTTATTTTACTACTTTTTACTACTTATTGTTTCAGTCGCTGTTTTCGGTTAAACTGATTTTACTACTTTTTGCTAGTGACTGTTTCAGTCGCTATTTTCGGTCCAACTGATTTTATTACTTTTTACTACTGACTGTTTCAGTCGCTATTTTCGGTCCAACTGATTTTACTACTCTTTTCTAGTGACTGTTTCAGTCGCTGTTTTGGGTCCAACTGATTTTACTACTTTTTACTAGTGACTGTTTCAGTCGCTGTTTTGGGTCCAACGGATTTTACTACTTTTTGCTAGTGACTGTTTCAGTCGCTATTTTCGGTTCAACTGATTTTACTACTTTTTACTAGTGACTGCTTCAGTCGCTATTTTCGGTCCAACTGATTTTATTGCTTTTCATTACTGACTGTTTCAGTCGCTATTTTGGGTCCAATTGATTTTACTACTTCTTGCTAGTGACTGTTTCAGTCGCTATTTTCGGTTCAACTGATTTTACTACTTTTAACTAGTGACTGTTCAGTCGCTATTTTCGGTCCAACTGATTTTATTACTTTTTACTACTGACTGTTTCAGTCGCTATTTTCGGTCCAACTGATTTTACTACTCTTTTCTAGTGACTGTTTCAGTCGGTATTTTCGGTCGAACTGATTTTACTACTTTTTACTGGTGACTGTTTCAGTCGCTGTTTTGGGTCCAACGGATTTTACTACGTTTTACTAGCGACGGTTCCAGCCGCTATTTTCGGTCCAACTGATTTTACTACTTTTTACTTGTGACTGTTTCAGTCGCTGTTTTGGGTCCAACTGATTTTACTACTTTTTACTAGTGACTGTTTCAATCGCTCTTTTCGGTCCAACGGATTTTACTACTTTTTATTAGTGACTGTTTCAGTCGGTATTGTCGGTCCAACTGATTTTACTACTTTTTACTAGTGACTGTTTCAGTCGCTGTTTTGGGTCCAACGGATTTTACTACTTTTTGCTAGTGACTGTTTTAGTCGCTATTTTCGGTTCAACTGATTTTACTACTTTTTACTAGTGACTGTTCAGTCGCTATTTTCGGTCCAACTGATTTTATTACTTTTTACTACTGACTGTTTCAGTCGCTATTTTCGGTCCAAATGATTTTACTACTCTTTTCTAGTGACTGTTTCAGTCGCTGTTTTGGGTCCAACGGATTTTACTACTTTTTAGTAGTGACTGTTTCAGTCGCTATTTTCGGTCCAACTGGTTTTACTACTTTTTACTTGTGACTGTTTCAGTCGCTGTTTTGGGTCCAACGGATTTTACTACTTTTTACTAGTGACTGTTTCAGTCACTAGTTTCGGTTCCACTGATTTTATTACTTTTTACTAGTGACTGTTTCAGTCGCTGGTTTCGGTTCAACTGATTTTATTACTTTTTACTAGTGACTGTTTCAGTCGCTATTTTCGGTCCAACTGATTTTACTACTTTTTATTAGTGACCGTTTCAGTCGCTGATTTCGGTCCAACGGATTTTAATACTTTTTATTAGTGACTGTTTCAGTCGGTATTTTCGGTCCAACTGATTTTACTACTTTTTGCTAGTGACTGTTTCAGTCGCTATTTTCGGTTCAACTGATTTTACTACTTTTTACTACTGTCTGTTTCTGTCGCTATTTTCGGTCCAATTGATTTTACTACTTTTTACTACTGATTGTTTCAGTCGCTGTTTTCGGTTAAACTGATTTTACTACTTTTTACTAGTGACTGTTCAGTCGCTATTTTCGGTCCAACTGATTTTATTACTTTTTACTACTGACTGTTTCAGTCGCTATTTTCGGTCCAACTGATTTTACTACTCTTTTCTAGTGACTGTTTCAGTCGCTGGTTTCGGTCCAACTGATTATACTAGTTTTTACTACTGACTGTTTCAGTCGCTATTTTCGGTCCAACTGATTTTACTACTCTTTTCTAGTGACTGTTTCAGTCGGTATTTTCGGTCCAACTGATTTTACTACTTTTTCTTAGTGACTGTTTCAGTCGGTATTTTCGGTCCAACTGATTTTACTACTTTTTACTAGTGACTGTTTCAGTCGCTGTTTTGGGTCCAACGGATTTTACTACTTTTTGCTAGTGACTGTTTCAGTCGCTATTTTCGGTTCAACTGATTTTACTACTTTTAACTAGTGACTGTTCAGTCGCTATTTTCGGTCCAACTGATTTCATTACTTTTTACTACTGACTGTTTCAGTCGCTATTTTCGGTCCAACTGATTTTACTACTCTTTTCTAGTGACTGTTTCAGTCGGTATTTTCGGTCCAACTGATTTTACTACTTTTACTAGTGACTGTTTCAGTCGCTGTTTTGGGTCCAACGGATTTTACTACGTTTTACTAGCGACGGTTTCAGCCGCTATTTTCGGTCCAACTGATTTTACTACTTTTTACTTGTGACTGTTTCAGTCGCTGTTTTGGGTCCAACTGATTTTACTACTTTTTACTAGTGACTGTTTCAATCGCCTTTTTCGGTGCAACGGATTTTACTACTTTTTATTAGTGACCGTCTCAGTCGCTGTTTTCGGTCCAACGGATTTTAATACTTTTTATTAGTGACTGTTTTAGTCGGTATTGTCGGTCCAACTGATTTTACTACTTTTTACTAGTGACTGTTTCAGTCGCTGTTTTGGGTCCAACGGATTTTACTACTTTTTGCTAGTGACTGTTTCAGTCGCTATTTTCGGTTCAACTGATTTTACTACTTTTTACTAGTGACTGTTCAGTCGCTATTTTCGGTCCAACTGATTTTATTACTTTTTACTACTGACTGTTTCAGTCGCTATTTTCGGTCCAACTGATTTTACTACTCTTTTCTAGTGACTGTTTCAGTCGCTGTTTTCGGCCCAACTGATTTTACTACGTTTTACTGGTGACTGTTTCAGTCGCTATTTTCGATTCAACTGATTTTACTACTTTTTACTAGTGACTGTTTCAGTCGCTATTTTCGGTCCAACTGATTTTACTACTCTTTTCTAGTGACCGTTTTAGTCGGTATTTTCGGTCCAACTGATTTTACTACTTTTTACTAGTGACTGTTTCAGTCGCTGTTTTGGGTCCAACTGATTTTACTACTTTTCATTAGTGACTGTTTTAGTCGCTGTTTTCGGTCCAACTGATTTTACTACTTTTTTCTAGTGACTGTTTCAGTCGCTGGTTTCGGTCCAACTGATTATACTAGTTTTTACTAGTGACTGTTTCAGTCGCTGTTTTGGGTCCAACGGATTTTACTACTTTTTGCTAGTGACTGTTTCAGTCGCTATTTTCGGTTCAACTGATTTTACTACTTTTTACTTGTGACTGTTTCAGTCGATATTTTCGGTCCAACTGATTTTATTGCTTTTTATTACTGACTGTTTCAGTCGCTATTTTCGGTTCAACTGATTTTACTACTTTTAACTAGTGACTGTTCAGTCGCTATTTTCGGTCCAACTGATTTTATTACTTTTTACTACTGAATGTTTCAGTCGCTATTTTCGGTCCAACTGATTTTACTACTCTTTTCTAGTGACTGTTTCAGTCGGTATTTTCGGTCCAACTGATTTTACTACTTTTTACTGGTTACTGTTTCAGTCGCTGTTTTGGGTCCAACGGATTTTACTACGTTTTACTAGCGACGGTTTCAGCCGCTATTTTCGGTCCAACTGATTTTACTACTTTTTACTTGTGACTGTTTCAGTCGCTGTTTTGGGTCCAACTGATTTTACTACTTTTTACTAGTGACTGTTTCAATCGCTCTTTTCGGTCCAACGGATTTTACTACTTTTTATTAGTGACTGTTTCAGTCGGTATTGTCGGTCCAACTGATTTTACTACTTTTTACTAGTGACTGTTTCAGTCGCTCTTTTCGGTTCAACGTATTTTACTACTTTTTATTAGTGACCGTCTCAGTCGCTGCTTTCGGTCCAACGGATTTTACTACTTTTTGCTAGTGACTGTTTCAGTCGCTATTTTCGGTCCAACTGATTTTACTACTTTTTGCTAGTGACTGTTTCAGTCGCTATTTTCGGTCCAACTGATTTTACTACTTTTTTCTAGTGACTGTTTCAGTCGCTGTTTTGGGTCCAACTGATTTTACTACGTTTTACTGGTGACTGTTTAAGTCGCTGTTTTGGGTCCAACTGATTTTACTACTTTTTACTAGTGACTGTTTCAGTCGCTATTTTCGGTCCAACTGATTTTACTGCTTTTTATTAGTGACAGTCTCAGTCGCTGTTTTCGGTCCAACGGATTTTACTACTTTTTATTAGTGACTGTTTCAGTCGGTATTTTCGGTTAAACTGATTTTACTACTATTTGCTAGTGACTGTTTGTGTTGCTGGTTTCGGTCCAACTGATTTTAATATTTTTTACTAGCGACCGTTTCAGCCGCTATTTTCGGTCCAACTGATTTTACCACTTTTTACTTGTGACTGTTTCAGTCGCTGTTTTGGGTCCAACGGATTTTACTACTTTTTACTAGTTACTGTTTCAGTCGCTATTTTCGGTCCAACTGATTTTATTACTTTTTACTACTGACTGTTTCAGTCGCTATTTTCGGTCCAACTGATTTTACTACTCTTTTCTAGTGACTGTTTCAGTCGGTATTTTCGGTCCAACTGATTTTACTTCTTTTTACTAGTGACTGTTTCAGTCGCTATTTTCGGTCCAACTGATTTTATTACTTTTTACTACTGACTGTTTCAGTCGCTATTTTCGGTCCAACTGATTTTACTACTCTTTTCTAGTGACTGTTTCAGTCGGTATTTTCGGTCCAACTGATTTTACTACTTTTTACTAGTGACTGTTTCAGTCGCTGTTTTGGGTCCAACGGATTTTACTACGTTTTACTAGCGACGGTTTCAGCCGCTATTTTCGGTCCAACTGATTTTACTACTTTTTACTTGTGACTGTTTCAGTCGCTGTTTTGGGTCCAACTGATTTTACTACTTTTTACTAGTGACTGTTTCAATCGCTCTCTTCGGTCCAACGGATTTTACTACTTTTTATTAGTGACCGTCTCAGTCGCTGTTTTCGGTCCAACGGATTTTACTACATTTTATTAGTGAGTTTCAGTCGGTATTGTCGGTCCAACTGATTTTACTACTTTTTACTAGTGACTGTTTCAGTCGCTGTTTTGGGTCCAACGGATTTTACTACTTTTTGCTAGTGACTGTTTCAGTCGCTATTTTCGGTTCAACTGATTTTACTACTTTTTACTAGTGACTGTTTCAGTCGCTATTTTCGGTCCAACTGATTTTATTACTTTTTACTACTGACTGTTTCAGTCGCTATTTTGGGTATAACTGATTTTACTACTCTTTTCTAGTGACTGTTTCAGTCGCTGTTTTCGGCCCAACTGATTTTACTACGTTTTACTTTTGACTGTTTCAGTTGCTATTTTCGGTTCAACTGATTTTACTACTTTTTACTAGTGATTGTTTCAGTCGCTATTTTCGGTCCAACTGATTTTACTACTTTTTTCTAGTGACTGTTTCAGTCGCTGTTTTGGGTCCAACGGATTTTACTACTTTTTACTAGTGACTGTATCAGTCGCTGGTTTTGGTTCAACTGATTTTATTACTTTTTACTAGTGACTGTTTTAGTCGCTATTTTCGGTCCAACTGATTTTACTACTTTTTATTAGTGACTGTTTAAGTCGGTATTTTCGTTCCAACTGATTTTACTACTTTTTACTAGTGACTGTATCAGTCGCTGTTTTGGGTCCAACGGATTTTACTACTTTTGCTAGTGACTGTTTCAGCCGCTATTTTCGGTTCAACTGATTTTATTACTTTTTACTAGTGACTGTTTCAGTCGCTATTTTCGGTCCAATTTATTTTACTACTTTTTACTACTTATTGTTTCAGTCGCTGTTTTCGGTTAAACTGATTTTACTACTTTTTGCTAGTGACTGTTTTAGTCGCTATTTTCGGTCCAACTGATTTTATTACTTTTTACTACTGACTGTTTCAGTCGCTATTTTCGGTCCAACTGATTTTACTACTTTTTACTAGTGACTGTTTCAGTCGCTGTTTTGGGTCCAACGGATTTTACTACTTTTTGCTAGTGACTGTTTCAGTCGCTATTTTCGGTTCAACTGATTTTACTACTTTTTACTAGTGACTGCTTCAGTCGCTATTTTCGGTCCAACTGATTTTATTGCTTTTCATTACTGACTGTTTCAGTCGCTATTTTGGGTCCAATTGATTTTACTACTTCTTGCTAGTGACTGTTTCAGTCGCTATTTTCGGTTCAACTGATTTTACTACTTTTAACTAGTGACTGTTCAGTCGCTATTTTCGGTCCAACTGATTTTATTACTTTTTACTACTGACTGTTTCAGTCGCTATTTTCGGTCCAACTGATTTTACTACACTTTTCTAGTGACTGTTTCAGTCGGTATTTTCGGTCCAACTGATTTTAATACTTTTTACTGGTGACTGTTTCAGTCGCTGTTTTGGGTCCAACGGATTTTACTACGTTTTACTAGCGACGGTTTCAGCCGCTATTTTCGGCCCAACTGATTTTACTACTTTTTACTTGTGACTGTTTCAGTCGCTGTTTTGGGTCCAACTGATTTTACTACTTTTTACTAGTGACTGTTTCAATCGCTCTTTTCGGTCCAACGGATTTTACTACATTTTATTAGTGACTGTTTCAGTCGGTATTGTCGGTCCAACTGATTTTACTACTTTTTACTAGTGACTGTTTCAGTCGCTGTCTTGGGTCCAACGGATTTTACTACTTTTTGCTAGTGACTGTTTCAGTCGCCATTTTCGGTCCCACTGATTTTATTACTTTTTACTACTGACTGTTTCAGTCGCTATTTTCGGTCCAAATGATTTTACTACTCTTTTCTAGTGACTGTTTCAGTCGCTGTTTTGGGTCCAATGGATTTTACTACTTTTTACTTGTGACTGTTTCAGTCGCTGTTTTGGGTCCAACGGATTTTACTACTTTTTACTAGTGACTGTTTCAGTCACTGGTTTCGGTTCCACTGATTTTATTACTTTTTACTAGTGACTGTTTCAGTCGCTGGTTTCGGTTCAACTGATTTTATTACTTTTTACTAGTGACTGTTTCAGTCGCTATTTTTGGTCCAACTGCTTTTACTACTTTTTATTAGTGACCGTTTCAGTCGCTGTTTTCGGTCCAACGGATTTTAATACTTTTTATTAGTGACTGTTTCAGTCGGTATTTTCGGTCCAACTGATTTTACTACTTTTTGCTAGTGACTGTTTCAGTCGCTAATTTCGGTTCAACTGATTTTACTACTTTTTACTACTGTCTGTTTCTGTCGCTATTTTCGGTCCAATTGATTTTACTACTTTTTACTACTGATTGTTTCAGTCGCTGTTTTCGGTTAAACTGATTTTACTACTTTTTACTAGTGACTGTTTCAGTCGCTATTTTCGGTTCAACTGATTTTACTACTTTTTACTAGTGACTGTTTCAGTCGCTGTTTTGGGTCCAACGGATTTTACTACTTTTTACTAGTGACTGTTTCAGTCGCTGGTTTTGGTTCAACTGATTTTATTACTTTTTACTAGTGACTGTTTCAGTCGCTATTTTCGGTCCAACTGATTTTACTACTTTTTATTAGTGACTGTTTCAGTCGGTATTTTCGGTCCAACTGATTTTACTACTTTTTACTAGTGACTGTTTCAGTCGCTGTTTTGGGTCCAACGGATTTTACTACTTTGTGCTAGTGACTGTTTCAGTCGCTATTTTCGGTTCAACTGATTTTACTACTTTTTACTAGTGACTGTTTCAGTCGCTATTTTCGGTCCAACTGATTTTATTACTTTTTACTACTGATTGTTTCAGTCGCTATTTTCGTTCCAACTGATTTTACTACTTTTTTCTAGTGACTGTTTCAGTCGCTGTTTTGGGTCCAACGGATTTTACTACTTTTTACTAGTGACTGTTTCAGTCGCTGGTTTTGGTTCAACTGATTTTATTACTTTTTACTAGTGACTGTTTCAGTCGCTATTTTCGGTCCTACTGATTTTACTACTTTTTATTAGTGACTGTTTCAGTCGGTATTTTCGGTCCAACTGATTTTACTACTTTTTACTAGTGACTGTTTCAGTCGCTGTTTTGGGTCCAACGGATTTTACTACTTTTTGCTAGTGACTGTTTCAGTCGCTATTTTCGGTTCAACTGATTTTACTACTTTTTACTAGTGACTGTTTCAGTCGCTATTTTCGGTAAAACTGATTTTATTGCTTTTTACTACTGACTGTTTCAGTCGCTATTTTCGTTCCAGTTTATTTTACTACTTTTTACTACTTATTGTTTCAGTCGCTGTTTTAGGTTAAACTGATTTTACTACTTTTTACTAGTGACTGTTTCAGTCGCTATTTTCGGTCCAACTGATTTTATTACTTTTTACTACTGACTGTTTCAGTCGCTATTTTCGGTCCAACTGATTTTACTACTCTTTTCTAGTGACTGTTTCAGTCGCTGTTTTGGGTCCAACTGATTTTACTACTTTTTACTAGTGACTGTTTCAGTCGCTGTTTTGGGTCCAACGGATTTTACTACTTTTTACTAGTTACTGTTTCAGTCGCTATTTTCGGTCCAACTGACTTTACTACTTTTTACTAGTGACTGTTTCAATCGCTCTTTTCGGTCCAACGGATTTTACTACATTTTATTAGTGACTGTTTCAGTCGGTATTGTCGGTCCAACTGATTTTACTACTTTTTACTAGTGACTGTTTCAGTCGCTGTCTTGGGTCCAACGGATTTTACTACTTTTTGCTAGTGACTGTTTCAGTCGCCATTTTCGGTCCCACTGATTTTATTACTTTTTACTACTGACTGTTTCAGTCGCTATTTTCGGTCCAAATGATTTTACTACTCTTTTCTAGTGACTGTTTCAGTCGCTGTTTTGGGTCCAACGGATTTTACTACTTTTTACTTGTGACTGTTTCAGTCGCTGTTTTGGGTCCAACGGATTTTACTACTTTTTACTAGTGACTGTTTCAGTCACTGGTTTCGGTTCCACTGATTTTATTACTTTTTACTAGTGACTGTTTCAGTCGCTGGTTTCGGTTCAACTGATTTTATTACTTTTTACTAGTGACTGTTTCAGTCGCTATTTTTGGTCCAACTGCTTTTACTACTTTTTATTAGTGACCGTTTCAGTCGCTGTTTTCGGTCCAACGGATTTTAATACTTTTTATTAGTGACTGTTTCAGTCGGTATTTTCGGTCCAACTGATTTTACTACTTTTTGCTAGTGACTGTTTCAGTCGCTAATTTCGGTTCAACTGATTTTACTACTTTTTACTACTGTCTGTTTCTGTCGCTATTTTCGGTCCAATTGATTTTACTACTTTTTACTACTGATTGTTTCAGTCGCTGTTTTCGGTTAAACTGATTTTACTACTTTTTACTAGTGACTGTTTCAGTCGCTATTTTCGGTTCAACTGATTTTACTACTTTTTACTAGTGACTGTTTCAGTCGCTGTTTTGGGTCCAACGGATTTTACTACTTTTTACTAGTGACTGTTTCAGTCGCTGGTTTTGGTTCAACTGATTTTATTACTTTTTACTAGTGACTGTTTCAGTCGCTATTTTCGGTCCAACTGATTTTACTACTTTTTATTAGTGACTGTTTCAGTCGGTATTTTCGGTCCAACTGATTTTACTACTTTTTACTAGTGACTGTTTCAGTCGCTGTTTTGGGTCCAACGGATTTTACTACTTTGTGCTAGTGACTGTTTCAGTCGCTATTTTCGGTTCAACTGATTTTACTACTTTTTACTAGTGACTGTTTCAGTCGCTATTTTCGGTCCAACTGATTTTATTACTTTTTACTACTGATTGTTTCAGTCGCTATTTTCGTTCCAACTGATTTTACTACTTTTTTCTAGTGACTGTTTCAGTCGCTGTTTTGGGTCCAACGGATTTTACTACTTTTTACTAGTGACTGTTTCAGTCGCTGGTTTTGGTTCAACTGATTTTATTACTTTTTACTAGTGACTGTTTCAGTCGCTATTTTCGGTCCTACTGATTTTACTACTTTTTATTAGTGACTGTTTCAGTCGGTATTTTCGGTCCAACTGATTTTACTACTTTTTACTAGTGACTGTTTCAGTCGCTGTTTTGGGTCCAACGGATTTTACTACTTTTTGCTAGTGACTGTTTCAGTCGCTATTTTCGGTTCAACTGATTTTACTACTTTTTACTAGTTATTGTTTCAGTCGCTATTTTCGGTAAAACTGATTTTATTGCTTTTTACTACTGACTGTTTCAGTCGCTATTTTCGTTCCAGTTTATTTTACTACTTTTTACTACTTATTGTTTCAGTCGCTGTTTTAGGTTAAACTGATTTTACTACTTTTTACTAGTGACTGTTTCAGTCGCTATTTTCGGTCCAACTGATTTTATTACTTTTTACTACTGACTGTTTCAGTCGCTATTTTCGGTCCAACTGATTTTACTACTCTTTTCTAATGACTGTTTCAGTCGCTGTTTTGGGTCCAACTGATTTTACTACTTTTTACTAGTAACTGTTTCAGTCGCTGTTTTCGGTCCAACGGATTTTACTACTTTTTACTAGTTACTGTTTCAGTCGCTATTTTCGGTCCAACTGACTTTACTACTTTTTGCTAGTGACTGTTTCAGTCGCTATTTTCGGTTCAACTGATTTTACTACTTTTTACTTGTGACTGTTTCAGTCGATATTTTCGGTCCAACTGATTTTATTGCTTTTTATTACTGACTGTTTCAGTCGCTATTTTCGGTTCAACTGATTTTACTACTTTTAACTAGTGACTGTTCAGTCGCTATTTTCGGTCCAACTGATTTTATTACTTTTTACTACTGAATGTTTCAGTCGCTATTTTCGGTCCAACTGATTTTACTACTCTTTTCTAGTGACTGTTTCAGTCGGTATTTTCGGTCCAACTGATTTTACTACTTTTTACTGGTTACTGTTTCAGTCGCTGTTTTGGGTCCAACGGATTTTACTACGTTTTACTAGCGACGGTTTCAGCCGCTATTTTCGGTCCAACTGATTTTACTACTTTTTACTTGTGACTGTTTCAGTCGCTGTTTTGGGTCCAACTGATTTTACTACTTTTTACTAGTGACTGTTTCAATCGCTCTTTTCGGTCCAACGGATCGATGGACGAACCTGACTGTTTCAGTCGGTATTGTCGGTCCAACTGATTTTACTACTTTTTACTAGTGACTGTTTCAGTCGCTCTTTTCGGTTCAACGTATTTTACTACTTTTTATTAGTGACCGTCTCAGTCGCTGCTTTCGGTCCAACGGATTTTACTACTTTTTGCTAGTGACTGTTTCAGTCGCTATTTTCGGTCCAACTGATTTTACTACTTTTTGCTAGTGACTGTTTCAGTCGCTATTTTCGGTCCAACTGATTTTACTACTTTTTTCTAGTGACTGTTTCAGTCGCTGTTTTGGGTCCAACTGATTTTACTACGTTTTACTGGTGACTGTTTCAGTCGCTGTTTTGGGTCCAACTGATTTTACTACTTTTTACTAGTGACTGTTTCAGTCGCTGTTTTCGATCCAACGGATTTTACTACTTTTTACTAGTTACTGTTTCAGTCGCTATTTTCGGTCCAACTGATTTTACTGCTTTTTATTAGTGACAGTCTCAGTCGCTGTTTTCGGTCCAACGGATTTTACTACTTTTTATTAGTGACTGTTTCAGTCGGTATTTTCGGTTAAACTGATTTTACTACTATTTGCTAGTGACTGTTTGTGTTGCTGGTTTCGGTCCAACTGATTTTAATATTTTTTACTAGCGACCGTTTCAGCCGCTATTTTCGGTCCAACTGATTTTACCACTTTTTACTTGTGACTGTTTCAGTCGCTGTTTTGGGTCCAACGGATTTTACTACTTTTTACTAGTTACTGTTTCAGTCGCTATTTTCGGTCCAACCGATTTTACTACTTTTTATTAGTGACTGCTTCAATCTCTCTTTTCGGTCCAACGGATTTTACTACTTTTTATTAGTGACCGTCTCAGTCGCTGTTTTCGGTCCAACGGATTTTACTACTTTTTATTAGTGACTGTTTCAGTCGGTATTTTCGGTCCAACTGATTTGACTACTTTTTGCTAGTGACTGTTTCAGTCGCTATTTTCGGTCCAACTGATTTTACTACTTTTTGCTAGTGACTGTTTCAGTCGCTATTTTCGGTCCAATTGATTTTACTACTTTTTACTAGTGACTGTTTCAGTCGCTATTTTCGGTCCAACTGACTTTATTACTTTTTACTACTGATTGTTTCAGTCGCTATTTTCGGTCCAACTGATTTTACTACTTTTTTCTAGTGACTGTTTCAGTCGCTGTTTTGGGTCCAACGGATTTTACTACTTTTTACTAGTGACTGTTTCAGTCTCTATTTTCGGTCCAACTGATTTTACTACGTTTTACTGGTGACTGTTTCAGTCGCTGTTTTGGGTCCAGCGGATTTTACTACTTTTTACTAGTGACTGTTTCAGTCGCTGTTTTCGGTCCAACGGATTTTACTACTTTTTACTAGTTACTGTTTCAGTCGCTATTTTCGGTCCAACTGACTTTACTACTTTTTACTAGTGACTGTTTCAATCGCTCTTTTCGGTCCAACGGATTTTACTACTTTTTATTAGTAACCGTCTCAGTCGCTGTTTTCGGTCCAACGGATTTTACTACTTTTTATTAGTGACTGTTTCAGTCGGTATTTTCGGTCCAACTGATTTTACTACTTTTTACTAGTGACTGTTTCAGTCGCTGTTTTGGGTCCAACTGATTTTACTACTATTTACTTGTGACTGTTTCAGTCGCTGTTTTCGGTCCAACTGATTTTATTACTTTTTACTACTGATTGTTTCAGTCGCTATTTTCGGTCCAACTGATTTTACTACTTTTTTCTAGTGACTGTTACAGTCGCTGTTTTGGGTCCAACTGATTTTACTACTTTTTACTAGTGACTGTTTCAGTCGCTATTTTCGGTCCAACTGTTTTTATTACTTTTTACTACTGATTGTTTCAGTCGCTATTTTCGGTCCAACTGATTTTACTACTTTTTTCTAGTGACTGTTTCAGTCGCTGTTTTGGGTCCAACGGATTTTACTACTTTTTACTAGTGACTGTTTCAGTCGCTGGTTTTGGTTCAACTGATTTTATTACTTTTCACTAGTGACTGTTTCAGTCGCTATTTTCGGTCCAACTAATTTTACTACTTTTTATTAGTGACCGTCTCAGTCGCTGTTTTCGGTCCAAGGGATTTTACTACTTTTTATTAGTGACTGTTTCAGTCGGTATTTTCGGTCCAACTGATTTTACTACTTTTTACTAGTGACCGTTTCAGTTGCTGTTTTGGGTCCAACGGATTTTATTACTTTTTGCTAGTGACTGTTTCAGTCGCTATTTTCGGTTCAACTGATTTTATTGCTTTTTACTACTGACTGTTTCAGTCGCTATTTTCGGTCCAATTGATTTTACTACTTTTTACTACTTATTGTTTCAGTCGCTGTTTTCGGTTAAACTGATTTTACTACTTTTTACTTGTGACTGTTTCAGTCGCTATTTCGGTCCAACTGATTTTATTACTTTTTACTATTGACTGTTTCAGTCGCTATTTTCGGTCCAACTGATTTTACTACTCTTTTCTAGTGACTGTTTCAGTCGCTGTTTTGGGTCCAACGGATTTTACTACTTTTTACTAGCGACTGTTTCAGTCGGTATTTTCGGTCCAACTGATTTTACTATTTCTTATTAGTGACCGTCTCAGTCGCTGTTTTCGGTCCAACGGATTTTACTACTTTTTATTAGTGACTGTTTCAGTCGGTATTTTCGGTCCAAGTGATTTTACTACTTTTTACTAGTGACTGTTTCAGTCGCTGTTTTGGGTCCAACGGATTTTACTACTTTTTGCTAGTGACTGTTTCAATCGCTATTTTCGGTTCAACTGATTTTACTACTTTTTACTAGTGATTGTTTCAGTCGCTATTTTCGGTCCAACTGATTTTATTGCTTTTTATTACTGACTGTTTCAGTCGCTATTTTGGGTCCAATTGATTTTACTACTTCTTGCTAGTGACTGTTTCAGTCGCTAATTTCCATTCCACTGATTTTACTACTTTTAACTAGTGACTGTTCAGTCGCTATTTTCGGTCCAACTGATTTTACTACTCTTTTCTAGTGACTGTTTCAGTCGGTATTTTCGGTCCAACTGATTTTACTACTTTTTACTAGTGACTGTTTCAGTCGCTGTTTTGGGTCCAACGGATTTTACTACGTTTTACTAGCGACGGTTTCAGCCGCTATTTTCGGTCCAACTGATTTTACTACTTTTTACTTGTGACTGTTTCAGTCGCTGTTTTGGGTCCAACTGATTTTACTACTTTTTACTAGTGACTGTTTCAATCGCTCTTTTCGGTCCAACGGATTTTACTACTTTTTATTAGTGACCGTCTCAGTCGCTGTTTTCGGTCCAACGGATTTTACTACTTTTTATTAGTGACTGTTTCAGTCGCTGTTTTGGGTCCAACGGATTTTACTACTTTTTGCTAGTGACTGTTTCAGTCGCTATTTTCGGTTCAACTGATTTTACTACTTTTTACTAGTGATTGTTTCAGTCGCTATTTTCGGTCCAACTGATTTTATTGCTTTTTATTACTGACTGTTTCAGTCGCTATTTTGGGTCCAATTGATTTTACTACTTCTTGCTAGTGACTGTTTCAGTCGCTATTTTCGGTTCAACTGATTTTACTACTTTTAACTAGTGACTGTTCAGTCGCTATTTTCGGTCCAACTGATTTTACTACTCTTTTCTAGTGACTGTTTCAGTCGGTATTTTCGGTCCAACTGATTTTACTACTTTTTACTAGTGACTGTTTCAGTCGCTGTTTTGGGTCCAACGGATTTTACTACGTTTTACTAGCGACGGTTTCAGCCCCTATTTTCGGTCCAACTGATTTTACTACTTTTTACTTGTGACTGTTTCAGTCGCTGTTTTGGGTCCAACTGATTTTGCTACTTTTTACTAGTGACTGTTTCAATCGCTCTTTTCGGTCCAACGGATTTTACTACTTTTTATTAGTGACCGTCTCAGTCGCTGTTTTCGGTCCAACGGATTTTACTACTTTTTATTAGTGACTGTTTCAGTCGGTATTGTCGGTCCAACTGATTTTACTACTTTTTACTAGTGACTGTTTCAGTCGCTGTTTTGGGTCCAACGGATTTTACTACTTTTTGCTAGTGACTGTTCAGTCGCTATTTTCGGTCCAACTGATTTTATTACTTTTTACTACTGACTGTTTCAGTCGCTATTTTCGGTCCAACTGATTTTACTACTCTTTTCTAGTGACTGTTTCAGTCGCTGTTTTGGGTCCAACGGATTTTACTACTTTTTAGTAGTGACTGTTTTTATTATTTATTACTTATTATTTATATTTATTACTTTTTACTACTGACTGTTTCAGTCGCTATTTTCGGTCCAACTGATTTTACTACTGTTTTCTAGTGACTGTTTCAGTCGCTGTTTTGGGTCCAACGGATTTTACTACTTTTTAGTAGTGACTGTTTCAGTCGCTATTTTCGGTCCAACTGATTTTACTACTTTTTACTTGTGACTGTTTCAGTCGCTGTTTTGGGTCCAACGGATTTTACTACTTTTTACTAGTGACTGTTTCAGTCACTGGTTTCTGTTCCACTGATTTTTTACTTTTTACTAGTGACTGTTTCAGTCGCTGGTTTCGGTTCAACTGATTTTATTACTTTTTACTAGTGACTGCTTCAGTCGCTATTTTAGGTCCAACTGATTTTACTACTTTTTATTAGTGACCGTTTCAGTCGCTGTTTTCGGTCCAACGGATTTTAATACTTTTTATTAGTGACGGTTTCAGTCGGTATTTTCGGTCCAACTGATTTTACTACTTTTTGCTAGTGACTGTTTCAGTCGTTATTTTCGGTTCAACTGATTTTACTACTTTTTACTACTGACTGTTTCAGTCGCTATTTTCGGTCCAACGGATTTTACTACTTTTGCTAGTGACTGTTTCAGTCGCTATTTTCGGTTCAACTGATTTTACTACTTTTTACTAGTGACTGTTTCAGTCGCTATTTTCGGTCCAATTGATTTTATTGCTTTTTACTACTGACTGTTTCAGTCGCTATTTTCGGTCCAATTTATTTTACTACTTTTTACTACTTATTGTTTCAGTCGCTGTTTTCGGTTAAACTTATTTTACTACTTTTTGCTAGTGACTGTTTCAGTCGCTATTTTCGGTCCAACTGATTTTATTACTTTTTACTACTGACTGTTTCAGTCGCTATTTTCGGTCCAACTGATTTTACTACTCTTTTCTAGTGACTGTTTCAGTCGCTGTTTTGGGTCCAACGGATTTTAATACTTTTTGCTAGTGACTGTTTCAGTCGCTGTTTTGGGTCCAACTGATTTTACTACTTTTTACTAGTGACTGTTTCAGTCGCTATTTTCGGTCCAACTGTTTTTATTACTTTTTACTACTGATTGTTTCAGTCGCTATTTTCGGTCCAACTGATTTTACTACTTTTTTCTAGTGACTGTTTCAGTCGCTGTTTTGGGTCCAACGGATTTTACTACTTTTTACTAGTGACTGTTTCAGTCGCTGGTTTTGGTTCAACTGATTTTATTACTTTTCACTAGTGACTGTTTCAGTCGCTATTTTCGGTCCAACTAATTTTACTACTTTTTATTAGTGACCGTCTCAGTCGCTGTTTTCGGTCCAAGGGATTTTACTACTTTTTATTAGTGACTGTTTCAGTCGGTATTTTCGGTCCAACTGATTTTACTACTTTTTACTAGTGACCGTTTCAGTTGCTGTTTTGGGTCCAACGGATTTTATTACTTTTTGCTAGTGACTGTTTCAGTCGCTATTTTCGGTTCAACTGATTTTATTGCTTTTTACTACTGACTGTTTCAGTCGCTATTTTCGGTCCAATTGATTTTACTACTTTTTACTACTTATTGTTTCAGTCGCTGTTTTCGGTTAAACTGATTTTACTACTTTTTACTTGTGACTGTTTCAGTCGCTATTTTCGGTCCAACTGATTTTATTACTTTTTACTACTGACTGTTTCAGTCGCTATTTTCGGTCCAACTGATTTTACTACTCTTTTCTAGTGACTGTTTCAGTCGCTGTTTTGGGTCCAACGGATTTTACTACTTTTTACTAGCGACTGTTTCAGTCGGTATTTTCGGTCCAACTGATTTTACTATTTCTTATTAGTGACCGTCTCAGTCGCTGTTTTCGGTCCAACGGATTTTACTACTTTTTATTAGTGACTGTTTCAGTCGGTATTTTCGGTCCAAGTGATTTTACTACTTTTTACTAGTGACTGTTTCAGTCGCTGTTTTGGGTCCAACGGATTTTACTACTTTTTGCTAGTGACTGTTTCAGTCGCTATTTTCGGTTCAACTGATTTTACTACTTTTTACTAGTGATTGTTTCAGTCGCTATTTTCGGTCCAACTGATTTTATTGCTTTTTATTACTGACTGTTTCAGTCGCTATTTTGGGTCCAATTGATTTTACTACTTCTTGCTAGTGACTGTTTCAGTCGCTATTTTCGGTTCCACTGATTTTACTACTTTTAACTAGTGACTGTTCAGTCGCTATTTTCGGTCCAACTGATTTTACTACTCTTTTCTAGTGACTGTTTCAGTCGGTATTTTCGGTCCAACTGATTTTACTACTTTTTACTAGTGACTGTTTCAGTCGCTGTTTTGGGTCCAACGGATTTTACTACGTTTTACTAGCGACGGTTTCAGCCGCTATTTTCGGTCCAACTGATTTTACTACTTTTTACTTGTGACTGTTTCAGTCGCTGTTTTGGGTCCAACTGATTTTACTACTTTTTACTAGTGACTGTTTCAATCGCTCTTTTCGGTCCAACGGATTTTACTACTTTTTATTAGTGACCGTCTCAGTCGCTGTTTTCGGTCCAACGGATTTTACTACTTTTTATTAGTGACTGTTTCAGTCGCTGTTTTGGGTCCAACGGATTTTACTACTTTTTGCTAGTGACTGTTTCAGTCGCTATTTTCGGTTCAACTGATTTTACTACTTTTTACTAGTGATTGTTTCAGTCGCTATTTTCGGTCCAACTGATTTTATTGCTTTTTATTACTGACTGTTTCAGTCGCTATTTTGGGTCCAATTGATTTTACTACTTCTTGCTAGTGACTGTTTCAGTCGCTATTTTCGGTTCAACTGATTTTACTACTTTTAACTAGTGACTGTTCAGTCGCTATTTTCGGTCCAACTGATTTTACTACTCTTTTCTAGTGACTGTTTCAGTCGGTATTTTCGGTCCAACTGATTTTACTACTTTTTACTAGTGACTGTTTCAGTCGCTGTTTTGGGTCCAACGGATTTTACTACGTTTTACTAGCGACGGTTTCAGCCCCTATTTTCGGTCCAACTGATTTTACTACTTTTTACTTGTGACTGTTTCAGTCGCTGTTTTGGGTCCAACTGATTTTACTACTTTTTACTAGTGACTGTTTCAATCGCTCTTTTCGGTCCAACGGATTTTACTACTTTTTATTAGTGACCGTCTCAGTCGCTGTTTTCGGTCCAACGGATTTTACTACTTTTTATTAGTGACTGTTTCAGTAGGTATTGTCGGTCCAACTGATTTTACTACTTTTTACTAGTGACTGTTTCAGTCGCTGTTTTGGGTCCAACGGATTTTACTACTTTTTGCTAGTGACTGTTCAGTCGCTATTTTCGGTCCAACTGATTTTATTACTTTTTACTACTGACTGTTTCAGTCGCTATTTTCGGTCCAACTGATTTTACTACTCTTTTCTAGTGACTGTTTCAGTCGCTGTTTTGGGTCCAACGGATTTTACTACTTTTTAGTAGTGACTGTTTTTATTATTTATTACTTATTATTTATATTTATTACTTTTTACTACTGACTGTTTCAGTCGCTATTTTCGGTCCAACTGATTTTACTACTGTTTTCTAGTGACTGTTTCAGTCGCTGTTTTGGGTCCAACGGATTTTACTACTTTTTAGTAGTGACTGTTTCAGTCGCTATTTTCGGTCCAACTGATTTTACTACTTTTTACTTGTGACTGTTTCAGTCGCTGTTTTGGGTCCAACGGATTTTACTACTTTTTACTAGTGACTGTTTCAGTCACTGGTTTCTGTTCCACTGATTTTTTACTTTTTACTAGTGACTGTTTCAGTCGCTGGTTTCGGTTCAACTGATTTTATTACTTTTTACTAGTGACTGTTTCAGTCGCTATTTTAGGTCCAACTGATTTTACTACTTTTTATTAGTGACCGTTTCAGTCGCTGTTTTCGGTCCAACGGATTTTAATACTTTTTATTAGTGACGGTTTCAGTCGGTATTTTCGGTCCAACTGATTTTACTACTTTTTGCTAGTGACTGTTTCAGTCGTTATTTTCGGTTCAACTGATTTTACTACTTTTTACTACTGACTGTTTCAGCCGCTATTTTCGGTCCAACGGATTTTACTACTTTTGCTAGTGACTGTTTCAGTCGCTATTTTCGGTTCAACTGATTTTACTACTTTTTACTAGTGACTGTTTCAGTCGCTATTTTCGGTCCAATTGATTTTATTGCTTTTTACTACTGACGGTTTCAGTCGCTATTTTCGGTCCAATTTATTTTACTACTTTTTACTACTTATTGTTTCAGTCGCTGTTTTCGGTTAAACTTATTTTACTACTTTTTGCTAGTGACTGTTTCAGTCGCTATTTTCGGTCCAACTGATTTTATTACTTTTTACTACTGACTGTTTCAGTCGCTATTTTCGGTCCAACTGATTTTACTACTCTTTTCTAGTGACTGTTTCAGTCGCTGTTTTGGGTCCAACGGATTTTACTACTTTTTGCTAGTGACTGTTTCAGTCGCTATTTTCGGTCCAACTGATTTTATTACTTTTTACTACTGACTGTTTCAGTCGCTATTTTCGGTCCAACTGATTTTACTACTCTTTTCTAGTGACTGTTTCAGTCGCTGTTTTGGGTCCAACGGATTTTACTACTTTTTGCTAGTGACTGTTTCAGTCGCTATTTTCGGTTCAACTGATTTTACTACTTTTTACTAGTGACTGCTTCAGTCGCTATTTTCGGTCCAACTGATTTTATTGCTTTTCATTACTGACTGTTTCAGTCGCTATTTTGGGTCCAATTGATTTTACTACTTCATGCTAGTGACTGTTTCAGTCGCTATTTTCAGTTCAACTGATTTTACTACTTTTAACTAGTGACTGTTCAGTCGCTATTTTCGGTCCAACTGATTTTATTACTTTTTACTACTGACTGTTTCAGTCGCTATTTTCGGTCCAACTGATTTTACTATTCTTTTCTAGTGACTGTTTCAGTCGGTATTTTCGGTCCAACTGATTTTACTACTTTTTACTGGTGACTGTTTCAGTCGCTGTTTTGGGACCAACGGATTTTACTACGTTTTACTAGCGACGGTTTCAGCCGCTACTTTCGGTCCAACTGATTTTACTACTTTTTACTTGTGACTGTTTCAGTCGCTGTTTTGGGTCCAACTGATTTTACTACTTTTTACTAGTGACTGTTTCAATCGCTTTTTCGGTCCAACGGATTTTACTACTTTTTATTAGTGACTGTTTCAGTCGGTATTGTCGGTCCAACTGATTTTACTACTTTTTACTAGTGACTGTTTCAGTCGCTGTTTTGGGTCCAACGGATTTTACTACTTTTTGCTAGTGACTGTTTCAGTCGCTATTTTCGGTTCAACTGATTTTACTACTTTTTACTAGTGACTGTTTCAATCGCTCTTTTCGGTCCAACGGATTTTACTACTTTTTATTAGTGACCGT
Source organism: Rhynchophorus ferrugineus (assembly GCF_030347505.1). Taxonomy (NCBI): domain Eukaryota; kingdom Metazoa; phylum Arthropoda; class Insecta; order Coleoptera; family Curculionidae; genus Rhynchophorus; species Rhynchophorus ferrugineus. The sequence continues at coordinate 19,560,884 of NW_027472589.1, forward strand.
CTCAGTCGCTGTTTTCGGTCCAACGGATTTTACTACTTTTTATTAGTGACTGTTTCAGTCGCTGTTTTGGGTCCAACGGATTTTACTACTTTTTGCTAGTGACTGTTTCAGTCGCTATTTTCGGTTCAACTGATTTTACTACTTTTTACTAGTGATTGTTTCAGTCGCTATTTTCGGTCCAACTGATTTTATTGCTTTTTATTACTGACTGTTTCAGTCGCTATTTTGGGTCCAATTGATTTTACTACTTCTTGCTAGTGACTGTTTCAGTCGCTATTTTCGGTTCAACTGATTTTACTACTTTTAACTAGTGACTGTTCAGTCGCTATTTTCGGTCCAACTGATTTTACTACTCTTTTCTAGTGACTGTTTCAGTCGGTATTTTCGGTCCAACTGATTTTACTACTTTTTACTAGTGACTGTTTCAGTCGCTGTTTTGGGTCCAACGGATTTTACTACGTTTTACTAGCGACGGTTTCAGCCCCTATTTTCGTTCCAACTGATTTTACTACTTTTTACTTGTGACTGTTTCAGTCGCTGTTTTGGGTCCAACTGATTTTACTACTTTTTACTAGTGACTGTTTCAATCGCTCTTTTCGGTCCAACGGATTTTACTACTTTTTATTAGTGACCGTCTCAGTCGCTGTTTTCGGTCCAACGGATTTTACTACTTTTTATTAGTGACTGTTTCAGTAGGTATTGTCGGTCCAACTGATTTTACTACTTTTTACTAGTGACTGTTTCAGTCGCTGTTTTGGGTCCAACGGATTTTACTACTTTTTGCTAGTGACTGTTCAGTCGCTATTTTCGGTCCAACTGATTTTATTACTTTTTACTACTGACTGTTTCAGTCGCTATTTTCGGTCCAACTGATTTTACTACTCTTTTCTAGTGACTGTTTCAGTCGCTGTTTTGGGTCCAACGGATTTTACTACTTTTTAGTAGTGACTGTTTTTATTATTTATTACTTATTATTTATATTTATTACTTTTTACTACTGACTGTTTCAGTCGCTATTTTCGGTCCAACTGATTTTACTACTGTTTTCTAGTGACTGTTTCAGTCGCTGTTTTGGGTCCAACGGATTTTACTACTTTTTAGTAGTGACTGTTTCAGTCGCTATTTTCGGTCCAACTGATTTTACTACTTTTTACTTGTGACTGTTTCAGTCGCTGTTTTGGGTCCAACGGATTTTACTACTTTTTACTAGTGACTGTTTCAGTCACTGGTTTCTGTTCCACTGATTTTTTACTTTTTACTAGTGACTGTTTCAGTCGCTGGTTTCGGTTCAACTGATTTTATTACTTTTTACTAGTGACTGTTTCAGTCGCTATTTTAGGTCCAACTGATTTTACTACTTTTTATTAGTGACCGTTTCAGTCGCTGTTTTCGGTCCAACGGATTTTAATACTTTTTATTAGTGACGGTTTCAGTCGGTATTTTCGGTCCAACTGATTTTACTACTTTTTGCTAGTGACTGTTTCAGTCGTTATTTTCGGTTCAACTGATTTTACTACTTTTTACTACTGACTGTTTCAGCCGCTATTTTCGGTCCAACGGATTTTACTACTTTTGCTAGTGACTGTTTCAGTCGCTATTTTCGGTTCAACTGATTTTACTACTTTTTACTAGTGACTGTTTCAGTCGCTATTTTCGGTCCAATTGATTTTATTGCTTTTTACTACTGACTGTTTCAGTCGCTATTTTCGGTCCAATTTATTTTACTACTTTTTACTACTTATTGTTTCAGTCGCTGTTTTCGGTTAAACTTATTTTACTACTTTTTGCTAGTGACTGTTTCAGTCGCTATTTTCGGTCCAACTGATTTTATTACTTTTTACTACTGACTGTTTCAGTCGCTATTTTCGGTCCAACTGATTTTACTACTCTTTTCTAGTGACTGTTTCAGTCGCTGTTTTGGGTCCAACGGATTTTACTACTTTTTGCTAGTGACTGTTTCAGTCGCTATTTTCGGTCCAACTGATTTTATTACTTTTTACTACTGACTGTTTCAGTCGCTATTTTCGGTCCAACTGATTTTACTACTCTTTTCTAGTGACTGTTTCAGTCGCTGTTTTGGGTCCAACGGATTTTACTACTTTTTGCTAGTGACTGTTTCAGTCGCTATTTTCGGTTCAACTGATTTTACTACTTTTTACTAGTGACTGCTTCAGTCGCTATTTTCGGTCCAACTGATTTTATTGCTTTTCATTACTGACTGTTTCAGTCGCTATTTTGGGTCCAATTGATTTTACTACTTCATGCTAGTGACTGTTTCAGTCGCTATTTTCAGTTCAACTGATTTTACTACTTTTAACTAGTGACTGTTCAGTCGCTATTTTCGGTCCAACTGATTTTATTACTTTTTACTACTGACTGTTTCAGTCGCTATTTTCGGTCCAACTGATTTTACTACTCTTTTCTAGTGACTGTTTCAGTCGCTGTTTTGGGTCCAACGGATTTTACTACTTTTTGCTAGTGACTGTTTCAGTCGCTATTTTCGGTTCAACTGATTTTACTACTCTTTTCTAGTGACTGTTTCAGTCGCTGTTTTGGGTCCAACGGATTTTACTACTTTTTGCTAGTGACTGTTTCAGTCGCTATTTTCGGTCCAACTGATTTTACTACTCTTTTCTAGTGACTGTTTCAGTCGGTATTTTCGGTCCAACTGATTTTACTACTTTTTACTGGTGACTGTTTCAGTCGCTGTTTTGGGTCCAACGGATTTTACTACGTTTTACTAGCGACGGTTTCAGCCGCTACTTTCGGTCCAACTGATTTTACTACTTTTTACTTGTGACTGTTTCAGTCGCTGTTTTGGGTCCAACTGATTTTACTACTTTTTACTAGTGACTGTTTCAATCGCTCTTTTCGGTCCAACGGATTTTACTACTTTTTATTAGTGACTGTTTCAGTCGGTATTGTCGGTCCAACTGATTTTACTACTTTTTACTAGTGACTGTTTCAGTCGCTGTTTTGGGTCCAACGGATTTTACTACTTTTTGCTAGTGACTGTTTCAGTCGCTATTTTCGGTTCAACTGATTTTACTACTTTTTACTAGTGACTGTTCAGTCGCTATTTTCGGTCCAACTGATTTTACTACTTTTTACTACTGACTGTTTCAGTCGCTATTTTCGGTCCAACTGATTTTACTACTCTTTTCTAGTGACTGTTTCAGTCGCTGTTTTGGGTCCAACGGATTTTAATACTTTTTGCTAGTGACTGTTTCAGTCGCTATTTTCGGTTCAACTGATTTTACTACTTTTTACTAGTGACTGTTCAGTCGCTATTTTCGGTCCAACTGATTTTATTACTTTTTACTACTGACTGTTTCAGTCGCTATTTTCGGTCCAACTGATTTTACTACTCTTTTCTAGCGACTGTTTCAGTCGCTGTTTTGGGTCCAACGGATTTTATTAATTTTTAGTAGTGACTGTTTCAGTCGCTATTTTCGGTCCAACTGATATTACTACTTTTTACTTGTGACTGTTTCAGTCACTGGTTTCTGTTCCACTGATTTTATTACTTTTTACTAGTGACTGTTTCAGTCGCTGCTTTCGGTTCAACTGATTTTATTACTTTTTACTAGTGACTGTTTCAGTCGCTATTTTCGGTCCAACTGATTTTACTACTTTTTATTAGTGACCGTTTCAGTCGCTGTTTTCGGTCTAACGGATTTTAATACTTTTTATTAGTGACTGTTTCAGTCGGTATTTTCGGTCCAACTGATTTTACTACTTTTTGCTAGTGACTTTCAGTCGTTATTTTCGGTTCAACTGATTTTACTACTTTTTACTACTGACTGTTTCAGTCGCTATTTTCGGTCCAACGGATTTTACTACTTTTGCTAGTGACTGTTTCAGTCGCTATTTTCGGTTCAACTGATTTTACTACTTTTTACTAGTGACTGTTTCAGTCGCTATTTTCGGTCCAATTGATTTTATTGCTTTTTACTACTGACTGTTTCAGTCGCTATTTTCGGTCCAATTTATTTTACTACTTTTTACTACTTATTGTTTCAGTTGCTATTTTCGGTCCAACTGATTTTACTACTTTTTTCTAGTGACTGTTTCAGTCGCTGTTTTGGGTCCAACTGATTTTACTACGTTTTACTGGTGACTGTTTCAGTCGCTGTTTTGGGTCCAACTGATTTTACTACTTTTTACTAGTGACTGTTTCAGTCGCTGTTTTCGGTCCAACGGATTTTACTACTTTTTACTAGTTACTGTTTCAGTCGCTATTTTCGGTCCAACTGATTTTACTACTTTTTATTAGTGACAGTCTCAGTCGCTGTTTTCGGTCCAACGGATTTTACTACTTTTTATTAGTGACTGTTTCAGTCGGTATTTTCGGTCCAACTGATTTTACTACTTTTTACTTGTGACTGTTTCAGTCGCTGTTTTCGGTTAAACTGATTTTACTACTATTTGCTAGTGACTGTTTGTGTCGCTGGTTTCGGTCCAACTGATTTTAATACTTTTTACTAGCGACCGTTTCAGCCGCTATTTTCGGTCCAACTGATTTTACCACTTTTTGCTAGTGACTCTTTCAGTCGCTATTTTCGGTCCAATTGATTTTACTACTTTTTACTAGTGACTGTTTCAGTCGCTATTTTCGGTCCAACTGACTTTATTACTTTTTACTACTGATTGTTTCAGTCGCTATTTTCGGTCCAACTGATTTTACTACTTTTTTCTAGTGACTGTTTCAGTCGCTGTTTTGGGTCCAACGGATTTTACTACTTTTTACTAGTGACTGTTTCAGTCTCTATTTTCGGTCCAACTGATTTGACTACTTTTTGCTAGTGACTGTTTCAGTCGCTATTTTCGGTCCAACTGATTTTACTACTTTTTGCTAGTGACTCTTTCAGTCGCTATTTTCGGTCCAATTGATTTTACTACTTTTTACTAGTGACTGTTTCAGTCGCTATTTTCGGTCCAACTGACTTTATTACTTTTTACTACTGATTGTTTCAGTCGGTATTTTCGGTCCAACTGATTTTACTACTTTTTGCTAGTGACTGTTTCAGTCGTTATTTTCGGTTCAACTGATTTTACTACTTTTTACTACTGACTGTTTCAGCCGCTATTTTCGGTCCAACGGATTTTACTACTTTTGCTAGTGACTGTTTCAGTCGCTATTTTCGGTTCAACTGATTTTACTACTTTTTACTAGTGACTGTTTCAGTCGCTATTTTCGGTCCAATTGATTTTATTGCTTTTTACTACTGACGGTTTCAGTCGCTATTTTCGGTCCAATTTATTTTACTACTTTTTACTACTTATTGTTTCAGTCGCTGTTTTCGGTTAAACTTATTTTACTACTTTTTGCTAGTGACTGTTTCAGTCGCTATTTTCGGTCCAACTGATTTTATTACTTTTTACTACTGACTGTTTCAGTCGCTATTTTCGGTCCAACTGATTTTACTACTCTTTTCTAGTGACTGTTTCAGTCGCTGTTTTGGGTCCAACGGATTTTACTACTTTTTGCTAGTGACTGTTTCAGTCGCTATTTTCGGTCCAACTGATTTTATTACTTTTTACTACTGACTGTTTCAGTCGCTATTTTCGGTCCAACTGATTTTACTACTCTTTTCTAGTGACTGTTTCAGTCGCTGTTTTGGGTCCAACGGATTTTACTACTTTTTGCTAGTGACTGTTTCAGTCGCTATTTTCGGTTCAACTGATTTTACTACTTTTTACTAGTGACTGCTTCAGTCGCTATTTTCGGTCCAACTGATTTTATTGCTTTTCATTACTGACTGTTTCAGTCGCTATTTTGGGTCCAATTGATTTACTACTTCATGCTAGTGACTGTTTCAGTCGCTATTTTCAGTTCAACTGATTTTACTACTTTTAACTAGTGACTGTTCAGTCGCTATTTTCGGTCCAACTGATTTTACTACTCTTTTCTAGTGACTGTTTCAGTCGGTATTTTCGGTCCAACTGATTTTACTACTTTTTACTGGTGACTGTTTCAGTCGCTGTTTTGGGTCCAACGGATTTTACTACGTTTTACTAGCGACGGTTTCAGCCGCTACTTTCGGTCCAACTGATTTTACTACTTTTTACTTGTGACTGTTTCAGTCGCTGTTTTGGGTCCAACTGATTTTACTACTTTTTACTAGTGACTGTTTCAATCGCTCTTTTCGGTCCAACGGATTTTACTACTTTTTATTAGTGACTGTTTCAGTCGGTATTGTCGGTCCAACTGATTTTACTACTTTTTACTAGTGACTGTTTCAGTCGCTGTTTTGGGTCCAACGGATTTTACTACTTTTTGCTAGTGACTGTTTCAGTCGCTATTTTCGGTTCAACTGATTTTACTACTTTTTACTAGTGACTGTTTCAATCGCTCTTTTCGGTCCAACGGATTTTACTACTTTTTATTAGTGACCGTCTCAGTCGCTGTTTTCGGTCCAACGGATTTTACTACTTTTTATTAGTGACTGTTTCAGTCGCTGTTTTGGGTCCAACGGATTTTACTACTTTTTGCTAGTGACTGTTTCAGTCGCTATTTTCGGTTCAACTGATTTTACTACTTTTTACTAGTGATTGTTTCAGTCGCTATTTTCGGTCCCACTGATTTTATTGCTTTTTATTACTGACTGTTTCAGTCGCTATTTTGGGTCCAATTGATTTTACTACTTCTTGCTAGTGACTGTTTCAGTCGCTATTTTCGGTTCAACTGATTTTACTACTTTTAACTAGTGACTGTTCAGTCGCTATTTTCGGTCCAACTGATTTTACTACTCTTTTCTAGTGACTGTTTCAGTCGGTATTTTCGGTCCAACTGATTTTACTACTTTTTACTAGTGACTGTTTCAGTCGCTGTTTTGGGTCCAACGGATTTTACTACGTTTTACTAGCGACGGTTTCAGCCCCTATTTTCGGTCCAACTGATTTTACTACTTTTTACTTGTGACTGTTTCAGTCGCTGTTTTGGGTCCAACTGATTTTACTACTTTTTACTAGTGACTGTTTCAATCGCTCTTTTCGGTCCAACGGATTTTACTACTTTTTATTAGTGACCGTCTCAGTCGCTGTTTTCGGTCCAACGGATTTTACTACTTTTTATTAGTGACTGTTTCAGTAGGTATTGTCGGTCCAACTGATTTTACTACTTTTTACTAGTGACTGTTTCAGTCGCTGTTTTGGGTCCAACGGATTTTACTACTTTTTGCTAGTGACTGTTCAGTCGCTATTTTCGGTCCAACTGATTTTATTACTTTTTACTACTGACTGTTTCAGTCGCTATTTTCGGTCCAACTGATTTTACTACTCTTTTCTAGTGACTGTTTCAGTCGCTGTTTTGGGTCCAACGGATTTTACTACTTTTTAGTAGTGACTGTTTTTATTATTTATTACTTATTATTTATATTTATTACTTTTTACTACTGACTGTTTCAGTCGCTATTTTCGGTCCAACTGATTTTACTACTGTTTTCTAGTGACTGTTTCAGTCGCTGTTTTGGGTCCAACGGATTTTACTACTTTTTAGTAGTGACTGTTTCAGTCGCTATTTTCGGTCCAACTGATTTTACTACTTTTTACTTGTGACTGTTTCAGTCGCTGTTTTGGGTCCAACGGATTTTACTACTTTTTACTAGTGACTGTTTCAGTCACTGGTTTCTGTTCCACTGATTTTTTACTTTTTACTAGTGACTGTTTCAGTCGCTGGTTTCGGTTCAACTGATTTTATTACTTTTTACTAGTGACTGTTTCAGTCGCTATTTTAGGTCCAACTGATTTTACTACTTTTTATTAGTGACCGTTTCAGTCGCTGTTTTCGGTCCAACGGATTTTAATACTTTTTATTAGTGACGGTTTCAGTCGGTATTTTCGGTCCAACTGATTTTACTACTTTTTGCTAGTGACTGTTTCAGTCGTTATTTTCGGTTCAACTGATTTTACTACTTTTTACTACTGACTGTTTCAGCCGCTATTTTCGGTCCAACGGATTTTACTACTTTTGCTAGTGACTGTTTCAGTCGCTATTTTCGGTTCAACTGATTTTACTACTTTTTACTAGTGACTGTTTCAGTCGCTATTTTCGGTCCAATTGATTTTATTGCTTTTTACTACTGACTGTTTCAGTCGCTATTTTCGGTCCAATTTATTTTACTACTTTTTACTACTTATTGTTTCAGTCGCTGTTTTCGGTTAAACTTATTTTACTACTTTTTGCTAGTGACTGTTTCAGTCGCTATTTTCGGTCCAACTGATTTTATTACTTTTTACTACTGACTGTTTCAGTCGCTATTTTCGGTCCAACTGATTTTACTACTCTTTTCTAGTGACTGTTTCAGTCGCTGTTTTGGGTCCAACGGATTTTACTACTTTTTGCTAGTGACTGTTTCAGTCGCTATTTTCGGTCCAACTGATTTTATTACTTTTTACTACTGACTGTTTCAGTCGCTATTTTCGGTCCAACTGATTTTACTACTCTTTTCTAGTGACTGTTTCAGTCGCTGTTTTTTGTCCAACGGATTTTACTACTTTTTGCTAGTGACTGTTTCAGTCGCTATTTTCGGTTCAACTGATTTTACTACTTTTTACTAGTGACTGCTTCAGTCGCTATTTTCGGTCCAACTGATTTTATTGCTTTTCATTACTGACTGTTTCAGTCGCTATTTTGGGTCCAATTGATTTTACTACTTCATGCTAGTGACTGTTTCAGTCGCTATTTTCAGTTCAACTGATTTTACTACTTTTAACTAGTGACTGTTCAGTCGCTATTTTCGGTCCAACTGATTTTATTACTTTTTACTACTGACTGTTTCAGTCGCTATTTTCGGTCCAACTGATTTTACTACTCTTTTCTAGTGACTGTTTCAGTCGGTATTTTCGGTCCAACTGATTTTACTACTTTTTACTGGTGACTGTTTCAGTCGCTGTTTTGGGTCCAACGGATTTTACTACGTTTTACTAGCGACGGTTTCAGCCGCTACTTTCGGTCCAACTGATTTTACTACTTTTTACTTGTGACTGTTTCAGTCGCTGTTTTGGGTCCAACTGATTTTACTACTTTTTACTAGTGACTGTTTCAATCGCTCTTTTCGGTCCAACGGATTTTACTACTTTTTATTAGTGACTGTTTCAGTCGGTATTGTCGGTCCAACTGATTTTACTACTTTTTACTAGTGACTGTTTCAGTCGCTGTTTTGGGTCCAGCGGATTTTACTACTTTTTGCTAGTGACTGTTTCAGTCGCTATTTTCGGTTCAACTGATTTTACTACTTTTTACTAGTGACTGTTCAGTCGCTATTTTCGGTCCAACTGATTTTATTACTTTTTACTACTGACTGTTTCAGTCGCTATTTTCGGTCCAACTGATTTTACTACTCTTTTCTAGTGACTGTTTCAGTCGCTGTTTTGGGTCCAACGGATTTTACTACTTTTTAGTAGTGACTGTTTTTATTATTTATTACTTATTATTTATATTTATTACTTTTTACTACTGACTGTTTCAGTCGCTATTTTCGGTCCAACTGATTTTACTACTCTTTTCTAGCGACTGTTTCAGTCGCTGTTTTGGGTCCAACGGATTTTATTAATTTTTAGTAGTGACTGTTTCAGTCGCTATTTTCGGTCCAACTGATATTACTACTTTTTACTTGTGACTGTTTCAGTCACTGGTTTCTGTTCCACTGATTTTATTACTTTTTACTAGTGACTGTTTCAGTCGCTGCTTTCGGTTCAACTGATTTTATTACTTTTTACTAGTGACTGTTTCAGTCGCTATTTTCGGTCCAACTGATTTTACTACTTTTTATTAGTGACCGTTTCAGTCGCTGTTTTCGGTCCAACGTATTTTAATACTTTTTATTAGTGACTGTTTCAGTCGGTATTTTCGGTCCAACTGATTTTACTACTTTTTGCTAGTGACTTTCAGTCGTTATTTTCGGTTCAACTGATTTTACTACTTTTTACTACTGACTGTTTCAGTCGCTATTTTCGGTCCAACGGATTTTACTACTTTTGCTAGTGACTGTTTCAGTCGCTATTTTCGGTTCAACTGATTTTACTACTTTTTACTAGTGACTGTTTCAGTCGCTATTTTCGGTCCAATTGATTTTATTGCTTTTTACTACTGACTGTTTCAGTCGCTATTTTCGGTCCAATTTATTTTACTACTTTTTACTACTTATTGTTTCAGTCGCTATTTTCGGTCCAACTGATTTTACTACTTTTTTCTAGTGACTGTTTGAGTCGCTGTTTTGGGTCCAACTGATTTTACTACGTTTTACTGGTGACTGTTTCAGTCGCTGTTTTGGGTCCAACTGATTTTACTACTTTTTACTAGTGACTGTTTCAGTCGCTGTTTTCGGTCCAACGGATTTTACTACTTTTTACTAGTTACTGTTTCAGTCGCTATTTTCGGTCCAACTGATTTTACTACTTTTTACTAGTGACTGTTTCAGTCGCTGTTTTCGGTCCAACGGATTTTACTACTTTTTACTAGTTACTGTTTCAGTCGCTATTTTCGGTCCAACTGATTTTACTACTTTTTATTAGTGACAGTCTCAGTCGCTGTTTTCGGTCCAACGGATTTTACTACTTTTTGCTAGTGACTGTTTCAGTCGCTATTTTCGGTCCAACTGATTTTACTACTTTTTGCTAGTGACTGTTTCAGTCGCTATTTTCGGTCCAACTGATTTTACTACTTTTTTCTAGTGACTGTTTCAGTCGCTGTTTTGGGTCCAACTGATTTTAATATTTTTTACTAGCGACCGTTTCAGCCGCTATTTTCGGTCCAACTGATTTTACCACTTTTTACTTGTGACTGTTTCAGTCGCTGTTTTGGGTCCAACGGATTTTACTACTTTTTACTAGTTACTGTTTCAGTCGCTATTTTCGGTCCAACCGATTTTACTACTTTTTACTAGTGACTGTTTCAATCTCTCTTTTCGGTCCAACGGATTTTACTACTTTTTATTAGTGACCGTCTCAGTCGCTGTTTTCGGTCCAACGGATTTTACTACTTTTTATTAGTGACTGTTTCAGTCGGTATTTTCGGTCCAACTGATTTGACTACTTTTTGCTAGTGACTGTTTCAGTCGCTATTTTCGGTCCAACTGATTTTACTACTTTTTGCTAGTGACTGTTTCAGTCGCTATTTTCGGTCCAATTGATTTTACTACTTTTTACTAGTGACTGTTTCAGTCGCTATTTTCGGTCCAACTGACTTTATTACTTTTTACTACTGATTGTTTCAGTCGCTATTTTCGGTCCAACTGATTTTACTACTTTTTTCTAGTGACTGTTTCAGTCGCTGTTTTGGGTCCAACGGATTTTACTACTTTTTACTAGTGACTGTTTCAGTCTCTATTTTCGGTCCAACTGATTTTACTACGTTTTACTGGTGACTGTTTCAGTCGCTGTTTTGGGTCCAGCGGATTTTACTACTTTTTACTAGTGACTGTTTCAGTCGCTGTTTTCGGTCCAACGGATTTTACTACTTTTTACTAGTTACTGTTTCAGTCGCTATCTTCGGTCCAACTGACTTTACTACTTTTTACTAGTGACTGTTTCAATCGCTCTTTTCGGTGCAACGGATTTTACTTCTTTTTATTAGTAACCGTCTCAGTCGCTGTTTTCGGTCCAACGGATTTTACTACTTTTTATTAGTGACTGTTTCAGTCGGTATTTTCGGTCCAACTGATTTTACTACTTTTTACTAGTGACTGTTTCAGTCGCTGTTTTCGGTCCAACTGATTTTACTACTTTTTACTTGTGACTGTTTCAGTCGCTGTTTTCGGTCCAACTGATTTTATTACTTTTTACTACTGATTGTTTCAGTCGCTATTTTCGGTCCAACTGATTTTACTACTTTTTTCTAGTGACTGTTACAGTCGCTGTTTTGGGTCCAACTGATTTTACTACTTTTTACTAGTGACTGTTTCAGTCGCTATTTTCGGTCCAACTGTTTTTATTACTTTTTACTACTGATTGTTTCAGTCGCTATTTTCGGTCCAACTGATTTTACTACTTTTTTCTAGTGACTGTTTCAGTCGCTGTTTTGGGTCCAACGGATTTTACTACTTTTTACTAGTGACTGTTTCAGTCGCTGGTTTTGGTTCAACTGATTTTATTACTTTTCACTAGTGACTGTTTCAGTCGCTATTTTCGGTCCAACTAATTTTACTACTTTTTATTAGTGACCGTCTCAGTCGCTGTTTTCGGTCCAAGGGATTTTACTACTTTTTATTAGTGACTGTTTCAGTCGGTATTTTCGGTCCAACTGATTTTACTACTTTTTACTAGTGACCGTTTCAGTTGCTGTTTTGGGTCCAACGGATTTTACTACTTTTTACTAGTGACTGTTTCAGTCGCTGGTTTTGGTTCAACTGATTTTATTACTTTTTATTAGTGACTGTTTAAGTCGGTATTTTCGTTCCAACTGATTTTACTACTTTTTACTAGTGACTGTTTCAGTCGCTGTTTTGGGTCCAACGGATTTTACTACTTTTGCTAGTGACTGTTTCAGTCGCTATTTTCGGTTCAACTGATTTTACTACTTTTTACTAGTGACTGTTTCAGTCGCTATTTTCGGTCCAATTTATTTTACTACTTTTTACTACTTATTGTTTCAGTCGCTGTTTTCGGTTAAACTGATTTTACTACTTTTTGCTAGTGACTGTTTCAGTCGCTATTTTCGGTCCAACTGATTTTATTACTTTTTACTACTGACTGTTTCAGTCGCTATTTTCGGTCCAACTGATTTTACTACTTTTTACTAATGACTGTTTCAGTCGCTGTTTTGGATCCAACGGATTTTACTACTTTTTTCTAGTGACTGTTTCAGTCGCTATTTTCGGTTCAACTGATTTTACTACTTTTTACTAGTGACTGCCTCAGTCGCTATTTTCGGTCCAACTGATTTTATTGCTTTTCATTACTGACTGTTTCAGTCGCTATTTTGGGTCCAATTGATTTTACTACTTCTTGCTAGTGACTGTTTCAGTCGCTATTTTCGGTCCAACTGATTTTATTACTTTTTACTACTGACTGTTTCAGTCGCTATTTTCGGTCCAACTGATTTTACTACTTTTTACTAGTGACTGTTTCAGTCGCTGTTTTGGGTCCAACGGATTTTACTACTTTTTGCTAGTGACTGTTTCAGTCGCTATTTTCGGTTCAACTGATTTTACTACTTTTTACTAGTGACTGCTTCAGTCGCTATTTTCGGTCCAACTGATTTTATTGCTTTTCATTACTGACTGTTTCAGTCGCTATTTTGGGTCCAATTGATTTTACTACTTCTTGCTAGTGACTGTTTCAGTCGCTATTTTCGGTTCAACTGATTTTACTACTTTTAACTAGTGACTGTTCAGTCGCTATTTTCGGTCAAACTGATTTTATTACTTTTTACTACTGACTGTTTCAGTCGCTATTTTCGGTCCAACTGATTTTACTACTCTTTTCTAGTGACTGTTTCAGTCGGTATTTTCGGTCCAACTGATTTTAATACTTTTTACTGGTGACTGTTTCAGTCGCTGTTTTGTGTCCAACGGATTTTACTACGTTTTACTAGCGACGGTTTCAGCCGCTATTTTCGGTCCAACTGATTTTACTACTTTTTACTTGTGACTGTTTCAGTCGCTGTTTTGGGTCCAACTAATTTTACTACTTTTTACTAGTGACTGTTTCAATCGCTCTTTTCGGTCCAACGGATTTTACTACTTTTTATTAGTGACTGTTTCAGTCGGTATTGTCGGTCCAACTGATTTTATTACTTTTTACTACTGACTGTTTCAGTCGCCATTTTCGGTCCAAATGATTTTACTACTCATTTCTAGTGACTGTTTCAGTCGCTGTTTTGGGTCCAACGGATTTTACTACTTTTTAGTAGTGACTGTTTAAGTCGGTATTTTCGTTCCAACTGATTTTACTACTTTTTACTAGTGACTGTTTCAGTCGCTGTTTTGGGTCCAACGGATTTTACTACTTTTTACTAGTGACTGTTTCAGTCGCTGGTTTTGGTTCAACTGATTTTATTACTTTTTATTAGTGACTGTTTAAGTCGGTATTTTCGTTCCAACTGATTTTACTACTTTTTACTAGTGACTGTTTCAGTCGCTGTTTTGGGTCCAACGGATTTTACTACTTTTGCTAGTGACTGTTTCAGTCGCTATTTTCGGTTCAACTGATTTTACTACTTTTTACTAGTGACTGTTTCAGTCGCTATTTTCGGTCCAATTTATTTTACTACTTTTTACTACTTATTGTTTCAGTCGCTGTTTTCGGTTAAACTGATTTTACTACTTTTTGCTAGTGACTGTTTCAGTCGCTATTTTCGGTCCAACTGATTTTATTACTTTTTACTACTGACTGTTTCAGTCGCTATTTTCGGTCCAACTGATTTTACTACTTTTTACTAGTGACTGTTTCAGTCGCTGTTTTGGGTCCAACGGATTTTACTACTTTTTGCTAGTGACTGTTTCAGTCGCTATTTTCGGTTCAACTGATTTTACTACTTTTTACTAGTGACTGCCTCAGTCGCTATTTTTGGTCCAACTGATTTTATTGCTTTTCATTACTGACTGTTTCAGTCGCTATTTTGGGTCCAATTGATTTTACTACTTCTTGCTAGTGACTGTTTCAGTCGCTATTTTCGGTTCAACTGATTTTACTACTTTTAACTAGTGACTGTTCAGTCGCTATTTTCGGTCCAACTGATTTATTACTTTTTACTACTGACTGTTTCAGTCGCTATTTTCGGTCCAACTGATTTTACTACTCTTTTCTAGTGACTGTTTCAGTCGGTATTTTCGGTCCAACTGATTTTAATACTTTTTACTAGCGACGGTTTCAGCCGCTATTTTCGGTCCAACTGATTTTACTACTTTTTACTTGTGACTGTTTCAGTCGCTGTTTTGGGTCCAACTAATTTTACTACTTTTTACTAGTGACTGTTTCAATCGCTCTTTTCGGTCCAACGGATATTACTACTTTTTATTAGTGACTGTTTCAGTCGGTATTGTCGGTCCAACTGATTTTACTACTTTTACTAGTGACTGTTTCAGTCGCTGTCTTGGGTCCAACGAAATTTACTACTTTTTGCTAGTGACTGTTTCAGTCGCTATTTTCGGTTCAACTAATTTTACTACTTTTCACTAGTGACTGTTCAGTCGCTATTTTCGGTCCAACTGATTTTATTACTTTTTACTACTGACTGTTTCAGTCGCTATTTTCGGTCCAAATGATTTTACTACTCTTTTCTAGTGACTGTTTCAGTCGCTGTTTTGGGTCCAACGGATTTTACTACTTTTTAGTAGTGACTGTTTCAGTCGCTATTTTCGGTCCAACTGGTTTTACTACTTTTTACTTGTGACTGTTTCAGTCGCTGTTTTGGGTCCAACGGATTTTACTACTTTTTACTAGTGACTGTTTCAGTCGCTGGTTTTGGTTCAACTGATTTTATTACTTTTTACTAGTGACTGTTTTAGTCGCTATTTTCGGTCCAACTGATTTTACTACTTTTTATTAGTGACTGTTTAAGTCGGTATTTTCGTTCCAACTGATTTTACTACTTTTTACTAGTAACTTTTTCAGTCGCTGTTTTGGGTCCAACGGATTTTACTAATTTTGCTAGTAACTGTTTCAGTCGCTATTATCGGTTCAACTGATTTTACTACTTTTTACTAGTGACTGTTTCAGTCGCTATTTTCGGTCCAATTTATTTTACTACTTTTTACTACTTATTGTTTCAGTCGCTATTTTCGGTCCAAATGATTTTACTACTCTTTTCTAGTGACTGTTTCAGTCGCTGTTTTGGGTCCAACGGATTTTACTACTTTTTAGTAGTGACTGTTTCAGTCGCTATTTTCGGTCCAACTGGTTTTACTACTTTTTACTTGTGACTGTTTCAGTCGCTGTTTTGGGTCCAACGGATTTTACTACTTTTTACTAGTGACTGTTTCAGTCACTGGTTTCGGTTCCACTGATTTTATTACTTTTTACTAATGACTGTTTCAGTCGCTGGTTTCGGTTCAACTGATTTTATTACTTTTTACTAGTGACTGTTTCAGTCGCTATTTTCGGTCCAACTGATTTTACTACTTTTTATTAGTGACCGTTTCAGTCGCTGTTTTCGGTCCAACGGACTTTAATACTTTTTATTAGTGACTGTTTCAGTCGGTATTTTCGGTCCAACTGATTTTACTACTTTTTGCTAGTGACTGTTTCAGTCGCTATTTTCGGTTCAACTGATTTTACTACTTTTTACTACTGTCTGTTTCTGTCGCTATTTTCGGTCCAATTGATTTTACTACTTTTACAACTGATTGTTTCAGTCGCTGTTTTCGGTTAAACTGATTTTACTACTTTTTACTAGTGACTGTTTCAGTCGCTATTTTCGGTCCAACTGATTTTACTACTTTTTACTAGTGACTGTTTCAGTCGCTGTTTTGGGTCCAACGGATTTTACTACTTTTTACTAGTGACTGTTTCAGTCGCTGGTTTTGGTTCAACTGATTTTATTACTTTTTACTAGTGACTGTTTCAGTCGCTATTTTCGGTCCAAATGATTTTACTACTCTTTTCTAGTGACTGTTTCAGTCGCTGTTTTGGGTCCAACGGATTTTACTACTTTTTAGTAGTGACTGTTTCAGTCGCTATTTTCGGTCCAACTGGTTTTACTACTTTTTACTTGTGACTGTTTCAGTCGCTGTTTTGGGTCCAACGGATTTTACTACTTTTTACTAGTGACTGTTTCAGTCGCTGGTTTTGGTTCAACTGATTTTATTACTTTTTACTAGTGACTGTTTTAGTCGCTATTTTCGGTCCAACTGATTTTACTACTTTTTATTAGTGACTGTTTAAGTCGGTATTTTCGTTCCAACTGATTTTACTACTTTTTACTAGTAACTTTTTCAGTCGCTGTTTTGGGTCCAACGGATTTTACTAATTTTGCTAGTGACTGTTTCAGTCGCTATTATCGGTTCAACTGATTTTACTACTTTTTACTAGTGACTGTTTCAGTCGCTATTTTCGGTCCAATTTATTTTACTACTTTTTACTACTTATTGTTTCAGTCGCTATTTTCGGTCCAAATGATTTTACTACTCTTTTCTAGTGACTGTTTCAGTCGCTGTTTTGGGTCCAACGGATTTTACTACTTTTTAGTAGTGACTGTTTCAGTCGCTATTTTCGGTCCAACTGGTTTTACTACTTTTTACTTGTGACTGTTTCAGTCGCTGTTTTGGGTCCAACGGATTTTACTACTTTTTACTAGTGACTGTTTCAGTCACTGGTTTCGGTTCCACTGATTTTATTACTTTTTACTAGTGACTGTTTCAGTCGCTGGTTTCGGTTCAACTGATTTTATTACTTTTTACTAGTGACTGTTTCAGTCGCTATTTTCGGTCCAACTGATTTTACTACTTTTTATTAGTGACCGTTTCAGTCGCTGTTTTCGGTCCAACGGACTTTAATACTTTTTATTAGTGACTGTTTCAGTCGGTATTTTCGGTCCAACTGATTTTACTACTTTTTGCTAGTGACTGTTTCAGTCGCTATTTTCGGTTCAACTGATTTTACTACTTTTTACTACTGTCTGTTTCTGTCGCTATTTTCGGTCCAATTGATTTTACTACTTTTTACAACTGATTGTTTCAGTCGCTGTTTTCGGTTAAACTGATTTTACTACTTTTTACTAGTGACTGTTTCAGTCGCTATTTTCGGTCCAACTGATTTTACTACTTTTTACTAGTGACTGTTTCAGTCGCTGTTTTGGGTCCAACGGATTTTACTACTTTTTACTAGTGACTGTTTCAGTCGCTGGTTTTGGTTCAACTGATTTTATTACTTTTTACTAGTGACTGTTTCAGTCGCTATTTTCGGTCCAACTGATTTTACTACTTTTTATTAGTGACTGTTTCAGTCGGTATTTTCGGTCCAACTGATTTTACTACATTTTACTAGTGACTGTTTCAGTCGCTGTTTTGGGTCCAACGGATTATACTACTTTGTGCTAGTGACTGTTTCAGTCGCTATTTTCGGTTCAACTGATTTTACTACTTTTTACTAGTGACTGTTTCAGTCGCTATTTTCGGTCCAACTGATTTTATTACTTTTTACTACTGATTGTTTCAGTCGCTATTTTCGTTCCAACTGATTTTACTACTTTTTTCTAGTGACTGTTTCAGTCGCTGTTTTGTGTCCAACGGATTTTACTACTTTTTACTAGTGACTGTTTCAGTCGCTGGTTTTGGTTCAACTGATTTTATTACTTTTTACTAGTGGCTGTTTCAGTCGCTATTTTCGGTCCAACTGATTTTACTACTTTTTATTAGTGACTGTTTCAGTCGGTATTTTCGGTCCAACTGATTTTACTACTTCTTACTAGTGACTGTTTCAGTCGCTGTTTTGGGTCCAACGGATTTTACTACTTTTTGCTAGTGACTGTTTCAGTCGCTATTTTCGGTTCAACTGATTTTACTACTTTTTACTAGTGACTGTTTCAGTCGCTATTTTCGGTCCAACTGATTTTATTGCTTTTTACTACTGACTGTTTCAGTCGCTATTTTCGTTCCAGTTTATTTTACTACTTTTTACTACTTATTGTTTCAGTCGCTGTTTTAGGTTAAACTGATTTTACTACTTTTTACTAGTGACTGTTTCAGTCGCTATTTTCGGTCCAACTGATTTTACTACTCTTTTCTAATGACTGTTTCAGTCGCTGTTTTGGGTCCAACTGATTTTACTACTTTTTACTAGTGACTGTTTCAGTCGCTGTTTTGGGTCCAACGGATTTTACTACTTTTTGCTAGTGACTGTTTCAGTCGCTATTTTCGGTTCAACTGATTTTACTACTTTTAACTAGTGACTGTTCAGTCGCTATTTTCGGTCCAATTGATTTTATTACTTTTTACTACTGAATGTTTCAGTCGCTATTTTCGGTCCAACTGATTTTACTACTCTTTTCTAGTGGCTGTTTCAGTCGGTATTTTCGGTCCAACTGATTTTACTACTTTTTACTGGTTACTGTTTCAGTCGCTGTTTTGGGTCCAACGGATTTTACTACGTTTTACTAGCGACGGTTTCAGCCGCTATTTTCGGTCCATCTGATTTTACTACTTTTTACTTGTGACTGTTTCAGCCGCTATTTTCGGTCCATCTGATTTTACCACTTTTTACTTGTGACTGTTTCAGTCGCTGTTTTGGGTCCAACTGATTTTACTACTTTTTACTAGTGACTGTTTCAGTCGCTATTTTCGGTCCATTTGATTTTACTACTTTTTATTAGTGACAGTCTCAGTCGCTGTTTTCGGTCCAACGGATTTTACTACTTTTTATTAGTGACTGTTTCAGTCGGTATTTTCGGTCCAACTGATTTTACTACTTTTTACTTGTGACTGTTTCAGTCGCTGTTTTCGGTTAAACTGATTTTACTACTATTTGCTACTGACTATTTGTGTCGCTGGTTTCGGTCCAACTGATTTTAATACTTTTTACTAGCGACCGTTTCAGCCGCTATTTTCGGTCCAACTGATTTTACCACTTTTTACTTGTGACTGTTTCAGTCGCTGTTTTGGGTCCAACTGATTTTACTACTTTTTACTAGTGACTGTTTCAGTCGCTATTTTCGGTCCAACTGATTTTACTACTGTTTACTAGTGACTGTTTCAGTCGCTCTTTTCGGTTCAACGTATTTTACTACTTTTTATTAGTGACCGTCTCAGTCGCTATTTTCGGTCCATTTGATTTTACTACTTTTTATTAGTGACAGTCTCAGTCGCTGTTTTCGGTCCAACGGATTTTACTACTTTTTATTAGTGACTGTTTCAGTCGGTATTTTCGGTCCAACTGATTTTACTACTTTTTACTTGTGACTGTTTCAGTCGCTGTTTTCGGTTAAACTGATTTTACTACTATTTGCTACTGACTATTTGTGTCGCTGGTTTCGGTCCAACTGATTTTAATACTTTTTACTAGCGACCGTTTCAGCCGCTATTTTCGGTCCAACTGATTTTACCACTTTTTACTTGTGACTGTTTCAGTCGCTGTTTTGGGTCCAACGGATTTTACTACTTTTTAATAGTGACTGTTTCAGTCGGTATTTTCGGTTCAACTGATTTTACTACTTTTTACGAGTGACTGTTTCAGTCGCTGTTTTGGGTCCAACTGATTTTACTACTTTTTACTTGTGACTGTTTCAGTCGCTGTTTTCGGTCCAACTGATTTTATTACTTTTTACTACTGATTGTTTCAGTCGCTATTTTCGGTCCAACTGATTTTACTACTTTTTTCTAGTGACTGTTTCAGTCGCTGTTTTGGGTCCAACTGATTTTACTACTTTTTACTAGTGACTGTTTCAGTCGCTATTTTCGGCCCAACTGATTTTACTACGTTTTACTGGTGACTGTTTCAGTCGCTATTTTCGGTTCAACTGATTTTACTACTTTTTACTAGTGACTGTTTCAGTCGCTATTTTCGGTCCAACTGATTTTATTACTTTTTACTACTGATTGTTTCAGTCGCTATTTTCGGTCCAACTGATTTTACTACTTTTTTCTAGTGACTGTTTCAGTCGCTGTTTTGGGTTCAACGGATTTTACTACTTTTTACTAGTGACTGTTTCAGTCGCTGGTTTTTATTCAACTGATTTTATTGCTTTTTACTAGTGACTGTTTCAGTCGCTATTTTCGGTCCAACTAATTTTACTACTTTTTATTAGTGACCGTCTCAGTCGCTGATTTCGGTCCAAGGGATTTTACTACTTTCTATTAGTGACTGTTTCAGTCGGTATTTTCGGTCCAACTGATTTTACTACTTTTTACTGGTTACTGTTTCAGTCGCTGTTTTGGGTCCAACGGATTTTACTACGTTTTACTAGCGACGGTTTCAGCCGCTATTTTCGGTCCAACTGATTTTACTACTTTTTACTTGTGACTGTTTCAGTCGCTGTTTTGGTTCCAACTGATTTTACTACTTTTTACTAGTGACTGTTTCAGTCGCTATTTTCGGTCCAACTGATTTTACTACTTTTTACTAGTGACTGTTTCAGTCGCTCTTTTCGGTTCAACGTATTTTACTACTTTTTATTAGTGACCGTCTCAGTCGCTATTTTCGGTCCAACTGATTTTACTACTTTTTATTAGTGACAGTCTCAGTCGCTGTTTTCGGTCCAACGGATTTTACTACTTTTTATTAGTGACTATTTCAGTCGCTATTTTCGGTCCAACTGATTTTACTACTTTTTACTTGTGACAGTCTCAGTCGCTGTTTTCGGTCCAACGGATTTTACTACTTTTTATTAGTGACTGTTTCAGTCGGTATTTTCGGTTCAACTGATTTTACTACTTCTTACGAGTGACTGTTTCAGTCGCTGTTTTGGGTCCAACTGATTTTACTACTTTTTACTTGTGACTGTTTCAGTCGCTGTTTTCGGTCCAACTGATTTTATTACTTTTTACTACTGATTGTTTCAGTCGCTATTTTCGGTCCAACTGATTTTACTACTTTTTTCTAGTGACTGTTTCAGTCGCTGTTTTGGGTCCAACTGGTTTTACTACTTTTTACTAGTGACTGTTTCAGTCGCTATTTTCGGCCCAACTGATTTTACTACGTTTTACTGGTGACTGTTTCAGTCGCTATTTTCGGTTCAACTGATTTTACTACTTTTACTAGTGACTGTTTCAGTCGCTATTTTCGGTCCAACTGATTTTATTACTTTTTACTACTGATTGTTTCAGTCGCTATTTTCGGTCCAACTGATTTTACTACTTTTTTCTAGTGACTGTTTCAGTCGCTGTTTTGGGTTCAACGGATTTTACTACTTTTTACTAGTGACTGTTTCAGTCGCTGGTTTTTATTCAACTGATTTTATTACTTTTTACTAGTGACTGTTTCAGTCGCTATTTTCGGCCCAACTGATTTTACTACGTTTTACTGGTGACTGTTTCAGTCGCTATTTTCGGTTCAACTGATTTTACTACTTTTTACTAGTGACTGTTTCAGTCGCTATTTTCGGTCCAACTGATTTTATTACTTTTTACTACTGATTGTTTCAGTCGCTATTTTCGGTCCAACTGATTTTATTACTTTTTTCTAGTGACTGTTTCAGTCGCTGTTTTGGGTTCAACGGATTTTACTACTTTTTACTAGTGACTGTTTCAGTCGCTGGTTTTTATTCAACTGATTTTATTACTTTTTGCTAGTGACTGTTTCAGTCGCTATTTTCGGTTCAACTGATTTTACTACTTTTTACTAGTGACTGATTCAGTCGCTATTATCAGTCCAACTGATTTTATTGCTTTTTACTACTGACTGTTTCAGTCGCTATTTTCGGTCCAATTGTTTTTACTACTTTTTACTACTTATTGTTTCAGTCGCTGTTTCCGGTTAAACTGATTTTACTACTTTTTACTAGTGACTGTTTCAGTCGCTATTTTCGGTCCAACTGATTTTATTTTTTTTTACTACTGACTGTTTCAGTCGCTATTTTCGGTACAACTGATTTTACTACTCTTTTCTAGTGACTGTTTCAGTCGCTGTTTTGGGTCCAACGGATTTTACTGCTTTTTACTAGCGACTGTTTCAGTCGGTATTTTCGGTCCAGCTGATTTTACTATTTTTTATTAGTGACCGTCTCAGTCGCTGTTTTCGGTCCAACGGATTTTACTACTTTTTATTAGTGACTGTTTCAGTCGGTATTTTCGGTCCAACTGATTTTACTACTTTTTACTAGTGACTGTTTCAGTCGCTGTTTTGGGTCCAACGGATTTTACTACTTTTTGCTAGTGACTGTTTCAGTCGCTATTTTCGGTCCAACTGATTTTATTGCCTTTTATTACTGACTGTTTCAATCGCTATTTGGGGTCCAATTGATTTTACTACTTCTTGCTAGTGACTGTTTCAGTCGCTATTTTCGGTTCAACTGATTTTACTACTTTTAACTAGTGACTGTTCAGTCGCTATTTTCGGTCCAACTGATTTTATTACTTTTTACTACTGACTGTTTCAGTCGCTATTTTCGGTCCAACTGATTTTACTACTTTTTACTAGTGACTGTTTCAGTCGCTGTTTTGGGTCCAACGGATTTTACTACGTTTTACTAGCGACGGTTTCAGCCGGTATTTTCGGTCCAACTGATTTTACTACTTTTTACTTGTGACTGTTTCAGTCGCTGTTTTGGGTCCAACTGATTTTATTACTTTTACTAGTGACTGATTCAATCGCTATTTTCGGTTCAACGGATTTTACTACTTTTTATTAGTGACCGTCTCAGTCGCTGTTTTCGGTCCAACGGATTTTACTACTTTTTTTTAGTGACTGTTTCAGTCGGTATTGTCGGTCCAACTGATTTTACTACTTTTTACTAATGACTGTTTCAGTCGCTGTTTTGGGTTCAACGGATTTTACTACTTTTTGCTAGTGACTGTTTCAGTCGCTATTTTCGGTTCAACTGATTTTACTACTTTTTGCTAGTGACTGTTCAGTCGCTATTTTCGGTCCAACTGATTTTATTACTTTTTACTACTGACTGTTTCAGTCGCTATTTTCGGTCCAACTGATTTTACTACTCTTTTCTAGTGACTGTTTCAGTCGCTGTTTTCGGCCCAACTGATTATACTACGTTTTACTGGTGACTGTTTCAGTCGCTATTTTCGGTTCAACTGATTTTACTACTTTTTACTAGTGACTGTTTCAGTCGCTATTTTAGGTCCAATTGATTTTATTACTTTTTACTACTGACTGTTTCAGTCGGTATTTTCGGTCCAACTGATTTTACTACTTTTTACTAGTGACTGTTTCAGTCGCTGTTTTGAGTCCAACGGATTTTACTACGTTTTACTAGCGACGGTTTCAGCCGCTATTTTCGGTCCAACTGATTTTACTACTTTTTACTTGTGACTGTTTCAGTCGCTGTTTTGGGTCCAACTGTTTTTACTACTTTTTACTAGTGACTGTTTCAATCGCTCTCTTCGGTCCAACGGATGTTACTACTTTTTATTAGTGACCGTCTCAGACGCTGTTTTCGGTCCAACGGATTTTACTACTTTTTATTAGTGAGTTTCAGTCGGTATTGTCGGTCCAACTGATTTTACTACTTTTTACTAGTGGCTGTTTCAGTCGCTGTTTTTCGTCCAACGGATTTTATTACTTTTTGCTAGTGACTGTTTCAGTCGCTATTTTCGATTCAACTGATTTTACTACTTTTTACTAGTGACTGTTCAGTCGCTATTTTCGGTCCAACTGATTTTATTACTTTTTACTACTGACTGTTTCAGTCGCTATTTTGGGTATAACTGATTTTACTACTCTTTTCTAGTGACTGTTTCAGTCGCTGTTTTCGGCCCAACTGATTTTACTACGTTTTACTTTTGACTGTTTCAGTCGCTATTTTCGGTTCAACTGATTTTACTACTTTTTACTAGTGACTGTTTCAGTCGCTATTTTCGGTCCAACTGATTTTATTACTTTTTACTACTGATTGTTTCAGTCGCTATTTTCGGTCCAACTGATTTTACTACTTTTTTCTAGTGACTGTTTCAGTCGCTGTTTTGGGTCCAACGGATTTTACTACTTTTTACTAGTGACTGTTTCAGTCGCTGGTTTTGGTTCAACTGATTTTATTACTTTTTACTAGTGACTGTTTTAGTCGCTATTTTCGGTCCAACTGATTTTACTACTTTTTATTAGTGACTGTTTAAGTCGGTATTTTCGGTCCAACTGATTTTACAACTTTTTACTAGTGACTGTTTCAGTCGCTGTTTTGGGTCCAACGGATTTTACTACTTTTGCTAGTGACTGTTTCAGTCGCTATTTTCGGTTCAACTGATTTTACTACTTTTTACTAGTGACTGTTTCAGTCGCTATTTTCGGTCCAATTTATTCTACTACTTTTTACTACTTATTGTTTCAGTCGCTGTTTTCGGTTAAACTGACTACTACTTTTTGCTAGTGACTGTTTCAGTCGCTATTTCCGGTCCAACTGATTTTATTACTTTTTACTACTGACTGTTTCAGTCGCTATTTTCGGTCCAACTGATTTTACTACTCTTTTCTAGTGACTGTTTCAGTCGCTGTTTTGGGTCCAACTGATTTTACTACTTTTTACTAGTGACTGTTTCAGTCGCTGTTTTGGGTCCAACGGATTTTACTACTTTTTGCTAGTGACTGTTTCAGTCGCTATTTTCGGTTCAACTGATTTTACTACTTTTTACTAGTGACTGCTTCAGTCGCTATTTTCGGTCCAACTGATTTTATTGCTTTTCATTACTGACTGTTTCAGTCGCTATTTTGGGTCCAATTGATTTTACTACTTCTTGCTAGTGACTGTTTCAGTCGCTATTTTCGGTTCAACTGATTTTACTACTTTTAACTAGTGACTGTTCAGTCGCTATTTTCGGTTAAACTGATTTTATTACTTTTTACTACTGACTGTTTCAGTCGCTATTTTCGGTCCAACTGATTTTACTACTCTTTTCTAGTGACTGTTTCAGTCGGTATTTTCGGTCCAACTGATTTTACTACTTTTTACTGGTGACTGTTTCAGTCGCTGTTTTGGGTCCAACGGATTTTACTACGTTTTACTAGCGACGGTTTCAGCCGCTATTTTCGGTCCAACTGATTTTACTACTTTTTACTTGTGACTGTTTCAGTCGCTGTTTTGGGTCCAACTGATTTTACTACTTTTTACTAGTGACTGTTTCAATCGCTCTTTTCGGTAAAACGGATTTTACTACTTTTTATTAGTGACTGTTTGAGTCGGTATTGTCGGTCCAACTGATTTTACTACTTTTTACTAGTGACTGTTTCAGTCGCTGTTTTGGGTCCAACGGATTTTACTTCTTTTTGCTAGTGACTGTTTCAGTCGCTATTTTCGGTCCAACTGATTTTATTACTTTTTACTACTGACTGTTTCAGTCGCTATTTTTGGTCCAAATGATTTTACTACTCTTTTCTAGTGACTGTTTCAGTCGCTGTTTTGGGTCCAACGGATTTTACTACTTTTTAGTAGTGACTGTTTCAGTCGCTATTTTCGGTCCAACTGGTTTTACTACTTTTTACTTGTGACTGTTTCAGTCGCTGTTTTGGGTCCAACGGATTTTACTACTTTTTACTAGTGACTGTTTCAGTCACTGGTTTCGGTTCCACTGATTTTATTACTTTTTACTAGTGACTGTTTCAGTCGCGATTTTCGGTCCAACTGATTTTACTACTTTTTGCTAGTGACTGTTTCAGTCGCTATTTTCGGTCCAACTGATTTTACTACTTTTTACTAGTGACTGTTTCAGTCGCTATTTTCGGTCCAACTGACTTTATTACTTTTTACTACTGATTGTTTCAGTCGCTATTTTCGGTCCAACTGATTTTACTACTTTTTTCTAGTGACTGTTTCAGTCGGTATTTTCGGTCCAACTGATTTTACTACTTTTTACTAGTGACTGTTTCAGTCGCTGTTTTGAGTCCAACGGATTTTTACTACGTTTTACTAGCGACGGTTTCAGCCGCTATTTTCGTCCAACTGATTTTACTACTTTTTACTTGTGACTGTTTCAGTCGCTGTTTTGGGTCCAACTGTTTTTTACTACTTTTTACTAGTGACTGTTTCAATCGCTCTCTTCGGTCCAACGGATGTTACTACTTTTTTATTAGTGACCGTCTCAGACGCTGTTTTCGGTCCAACGGATTTTACTACTTTTTATTAGTGAGTTTCAGTCGGTATTGTCGGTCCAACTGATTTTACTACTTTTTACTAGTGGCTGTTTCAGTCGCTGTTTTTCGTCCAACGGATTTTATTACTTTTTGCTAGTGACTGTTTCAGTCGCTATTTTCGATTCAACTGATTTTACTACTTTTTACTAGTGACTGTTCAGTCGCTATTTTCGGTCCAACTGATTTTATTACTTTTTACTACTGACTGTTTCAGTCGCTATTTTGGGTATAACTGATTTTACTACTCTTTTCTAGTGGACTGTTTCAGTCGCTGTTTTCGGCCCAACTGATTTTACTACGTTTTACTTTTGACTGTTTCAGTCGCTATTTTCGGTTCAACTGATTTTACTACTTTTTACTAGTGACTGTTTCAGTCGCTATTTTCGGTCCAACTGATTTTATTACTTTTTACTACTGATTGTTTCAGTCGCTATTTTCGGTCCAACTGATTTTACTACTTTTTTCTAGTGACTGTTTCAGTCGCTGTTTTGGGTCCAACGGATTTTACTACTTTTTACTAGTGACTGTTTCAGTCGCTGGTTTTGGTTCAACTGATTTTATTACTTTTTACTAGTGACCTGTTTTTAGTCGCTATTTTCGGTCCAACTGATTTTACTACTTTTTATTAGTGACTGTTTAAGTCGGTATTTTCGGTCCAACTGATTTTACAACTTTTTACTAGTGACTGTTTCAGTCGCTGTTTTGGGTCCAACGGATTTTACTACTTTTGCTAGTGACTGTTTCAGTCGCTATTTTCGGTTCAACTGATTTTACTACTTTTTACTAGTGACTGTTTCAGTCGCTATTTTCGGTCCAATTTATTCTACTACTTTTTACTACTTATTGTTTCAGTCGCTGTTTTCGGTTAAACTGACTACTACTTTTTGCTAGTGACTGTTTCAGTCGCTATTTTCGGTCCAACTGATTTTATTACTTTTTACTACTGACTGTTTCAGTCGCTATTTTCGGTCCAACTGATTTTACTACTCTTTTCTAGTGACTGTTTCAGTCGCTGTTTTGGGTCCAACTGATTTTACTACTTTTTACTAGTGACTGTTTCAGTCGCTGTTTTGGGTCCAACGGATTTTACTACTTTTTGCTAGTGACTGTTTCAGTCGCTATTTTCGGTTCAACTGATTTTACTACTTTTTACTAGTGACTGCTTCAGTCGCTATTTTCGGTTAAACTGATTTTATTACTTTTTACTACTGACTGTTTCAGTCGCTATTTTCGGTCCAACTGATTTTACTACTCTTTTCTAGTGACTGTTTCAGTCGGTATTTTCGGTCCAACTGATTTTACTACTTTTTACTGGTGACTGTTTCAGTCGCTGTTTTGGGTCCAACGGATTTTACTACGTTTTACTAGCGACGGTTTCAGCCGCTATTTTCGGTCCAACTGATTTTACTACTTTTTACTTGTGACTGTTTCAGTCGCTGTTTTGGGTCCAACTGATTTTACTACTTTTTACTAGTGACTGTTTCAATCGCTCTTTTCGGTAAAACGGATTTTACTACTTTTTATTAGTGACTGTTTGAGTCGGTATTGTCGGTCCAACTGATTTTACTACTTTTTACTAGTGACTGTTTCAGTCGCTGTTTTGGGTCCAACGGATTTTACTTCTTTTTGCTAGTGACTGTTTCAGTCGCTATTTTCGGTCCAACTGATTTTATTACTTTTTACTACTGACTGTTTCAGTCGCTATTTTTGGTCCAAATGATTTTACTACTCTTTTCTAGTGACTGTTTCAGTCGCTGTTTTGGGTCCAACGGATTTTACTACTTTTTAGTAGTGACTGTTTCAGTCGCTATTTTCGGTCCAACTGGTTTTACTACTTTTTACTTGTGACTGTTTCAGTCGCTGTTTTGGGTCCAACGGATTTTACTACTTTTTACTAGTGACTGTTTCAGTCACTGGTTTCGGTTCCACTGATTTTATTACTTTTTACTAGTGACTGTTTCAGTCGCTGGTTTCGGTTCAACTGATTTTATTACTTTTTACTAGTGACTGTTTCAGTCGCTATTTTCGGTCCAACTGATTTTACTACTTTTTATTAGTGACCGTTTCAGTCGCTGATTTCGGTCCAACGGATTTTAATACTTTTTATTAGTGACTGTTTCAGTCGGTATTTTCGGTCCAACTGATTTTACTACTTTTTGCTAGTGACTGTTTCAGTCGCTATTTTCGGTTCAACTGATTTTACTACTTTTTACTACTGTCTGTTTCTGTCGCTATTTTCGGTCCAATTGATTTTACTACTTTTTACTACTGATTGTTTCAGTCGCTGTTTTCGGTTAAACTGATTTTACTACTTTTTACTAGTGACTGTTTCAGTCGCTATTTTCGGTTCAACTGATTTTACTACTTTTTACTAGTGACTGTTTCAGTCGCTGTTTTGGGTCCAACGGATTTTACTACTTTTTACTAGTGACTGTTTCAGTCGCTGGTTTTGGTTCAACTGATTTTATTACTTTTTACTAGTGACTGTTTCAGTCGCTATTTTCGGTCCAACTGATTTTACTACTTTTTATTAGTGACTGTTTCAGTCGGTATTTTCGGTCCAACTGATTTTACTACTTTTTACTAGTGACTGTTTCAGTCGCTGTTTTGGGTCCAACGGATTTTACTACTTTTTGCTAGTGACTGTTTCAGTCGCTATTTTCGGTTCAACTGATTTTACTACTTTTTACTAGTGACTGTTTCAGTCGCTATTTTCGGTCCAACTGATTTTATTACTTTTTACTACTGATTGTTTCAGTCGCTATTTTCGGTCCAACTGATTTTACTACTTTTTTCTAGTGACTGTTTCAGTCGCTGTTTTGGGTCCAACGGATTTTACTACTTTTTACTAGTGACTGTTTCAGTCGCTGGTTTTGGTTCAACTGATTTTATTACTTTTTACTAGTGACTGTTTCAGTCGCTATTTTCGGTCCAACTGATTTTACTACTTTTTATTAGTGACTGTTTCAGTCGGTATTTTCGGTCCAACTGATTTTACTACTTTTTACTAGTGACTGTTTCAGTCGCTGTTTTGGGTCCAACGGATTTTACTACTTTTTGCTAGTGACCGTTTCAGTCGCTATTTTCGGTTCAACTGATTTTACTACTTTTTACTAGTGACTGTTTCAGTCGCTATTTTCGGTACAACTGATTTTATTGCTTTTTACTACTGACTGTTTCAGTCGCTATTTTCGTTCCAGTTTATTTTACTACTTTTTACTACTTATTGTTTCAGTCGCTGTTTTAGGTTAAACTGATTTTACTACTTTTTACTAGTGACTGTTTCAGTCGCTATTTTCGGTCCAACTGATTTTATTACTTTTTACTACTGACTGTTTCAGTCGCTATTTTCGGTCCAACTGATTTTACTACTCTTTTCTAATGACTGTTTCAGTCGCTGTTTTGGGTCCAACTGATTTTACTACTTTTTACTAGTGACTGTTTCAGTCGCTGTTTTGGGTCCAACGGATTTTACTACTTTTTGCTAGTGACTGTTTCAGTCGCTATTTTCGGTTCAACTGATTTTACTACTTTTTACTAGTGACTGTTTCAGTCGCTATTTTCGGTCCAACTGATTTTATTGCTTCTTATTACTGACTGTTTCAGTCGCTATTTTCGGTTCAACTGATTTTACTACCTTTAACTAGTGACTGTTCAGTCGCTATTTTCGGTCCAACTGATTTTATTACTTTTTACTACTGACTGTTTCAGTCGCTATTTTCGGTCCAACTGATTTTACTACTCTTTTCTAGTGACTGTTTCAGTCGTTATTTTCGGTCCAACTGATTTTACTACTTTTTACTGGTTACTGTTTCAGTCGCTGTTTTGGGTCCAACGGATTTTACTACGTTTTACTAGCGACGGTTTCAGCCGACATTTTCGGTCCAACTGATTTTACTACTTTTTACTTGTGACTGTTTCAGTCGCTGTTTTGGGTCCAACTGATTTTACTACTTTTTACTAGTGACTGTTTCAATCGCTCTTTTCGGTCCAACGGATTTTACTACTTTTTATTAGTGACTGTTTCAGTCGGTATTGTCGGTCCAACTGATTTTATTACTTTTTACTAGTGACTGTTTCAGTCGCTGTTTTGGGTCCAACGGATTTTACTACTTTTTGCTAGTGACTGTTTCAGTCGCTATTTTCGGTTCAACTGATTTTACTACTTTTTACTAGTGACTGTTTCAATCGCTCTTTTCGGTCCAACGGATTTTACTACTTTTTATTAGTAACCGTCTCAGTCGCTGATTTCGGTCCAACGGATTTTACTACTTTTTATTAGTGACTGTTTCAGTCGGTATTTTCGGTCCAACTGATTTTACTACTTTTTACTAGTGACTGTTTCAGTCGCTGTTTTGGGTCCAACGGATTTTACTACTTTTTACTAGTTACTGTTTCAGTCGCTATTTTCGGTCCAACTGATTTTACTACTTTTTACTAGTGACTGTTTCAATCGCT
Organism: Rhynchophorus ferrugineus; assembly: GCF_030347505.1. Taxonomy (NCBI): domain Eukaryota; kingdom Metazoa; phylum Arthropoda; class Insecta; order Coleoptera; family Curculionidae; genus Rhynchophorus; species Rhynchophorus ferrugineus. Next base: position 19,592,012 of record NW_027472589.1, read on the forward strand.
CTTTTCGGTCCAACGGATTTTACTACTTTTTATTAGTAACCGCCTCAGTCGCTGTTTTCGGTCCAACGGATTTTACTACTTTTTATTAGTGACTGTTTCAGTCGGTATTTTCGGTCCAACTGATTTTACTACTTTTTACTAGTGACTGTTTCAGTCGCTGTTTTGGGTCCAACTGATTTTACTACTTTTTACTTGTGACTGTTTCAGTCGCTGTTTTCGGTCCAACTGATTTTATTACTTTTTACTTCTGATTGTTTCAGTCGCTATTTTCGGTCCAAGTGATTTTACTACTTTTTTCTAGTGACTGTTTCAGTCGCTGTTTTGGGTCCAACTGATTTTACTACTTTTTACTAGTGACTGTTTCAGTCGCTATTTTCGGTTCAACTGATTTTACTACTTTTTACTAGTGACTGTTTCAGTCGCTATTTTCGGTCCAACTGATTTTATTACTTTTTACTACTGATTGTTTCAGTCGCTATTTTCGGTTCAACTGATTTTACTACGTTTTTCTAGTGACTGTTTCAGTCGCTGTTTTGGGTCCAACTGATTTTACTACTTTTTACTAGTGACTGTTTCAGTCGCTATTTTCGGCCCAACTGATTTTATTACGTTTTAGTGGTGACTGTTTCAGTCGCTATTTTCGGTTCAACTGCTTTTACTACTTTTTACTAGTGACTGTTTCAGTCGCTATTTTCGGTCCAACTGATTTTATTGCTTTTTATTACTGACTGTTTCAGTCGCTATTTGCGGTTAAACTGATTTTACTACTTTTAACTAGTGACTGTTCAGTCGCTGTTTTGGGTCCAACTGATTTTACTACTTTTTACTTGTGACTGTTTCAGTCGCTGTTTTCGGTCCAACTGATTTTATTACTTTTTACTTCTGATTGTTTCAGTCGCTATTTTCGGTCCAAGTGATTTTACTACTTTTTTCTAGTGACTGTTTCAGTCGCTGTTTTGGGTCCAACTGATTTTACTACTTTTTACTTGTGACTGTTTCAGTCGCTGTTTTGGGTCCAACTGATTTTACTACTTTTTACTTGTGACTGTTTCAGTCGCTGTTTTCGGTCCAACTGATTTTATTACTTTTTACTTCTGATTGTTTCAGTCGCTATTTTCGGTCCAACTGATTTTATTGCTTTTTATTACTGACTGTTTCAGTCGCTATTTTCGGTCCAACTGATTTTACTACTTTTTACTAGTGACTGTTTCAGTCGCTGTTTTGGGTCCAACTGATTTTACTACTTTTTACTTGTGACTGTTTCAGTCGCTGTTTTCGGTCCAACTGATTTTATTACTTTTTACTTCTGATTGTTTCAGTCGCTATTTTCGGTCCAAATGATTTTACTACTTTTTTCTAGTGACTGTTTCAGTCGCTGTTTTGGGTCCAACTGATTTTACTACTTTTTACTAGTGACTGTTTCAGTCGCTATTTTCGGCCCAACTGATTTTATTACGTTTTAGTGGTGACTGTTTCAGTCGCTATTTTCGGTCCAACTGATTTTATTACTTTTTACTACTGACTGTTTCAGTCGCTATTTTCGGTCCAACTGATTTTACTACACTTTTCTAGTGACTGTTTCAGTCGGTATATTCGGTCCAACTGATTTTACTACTTTTTACTGGTTACTGTTTCAGTCGCTGTTTTGGGTCCAACGGATTTTACTACGTTTTACTAGCGACGGTTTCAGCCGCTATTTTCGGTCCAACTGATTTTACTACTTTTTATTAGTGACTGTTTCAGTCGGTATTTTCGGTCCAACTGATTTGACTACTTTTTACTAGTGACTGTTTCAGTCGCTGTTTTGGGTCCAACGGATTTTACTACTTTTTGCTAGCGACTGTTTCAGTCACTATTTTCGGTTCAACTGATTTTACTACTTTTTACTAGTGACTGTTTCAGTCGCTATTTTCGGTCCAACTGATTTTATTGCTTTTTACTACTGACTGTTTCAGTCGCTATTTTCGGTCCAATTTATTTTACTACTTTTTACTACTTATTGTTTCAGTCGCTGTTTTGGGTCCAACTGATTTTACTACTTTTTACTAGTGACTGTTTCAGTCGCTGTTTTGGGTCCAACGGATTTTACTACTTTTTGCTAGTGACTGTTTCAGTCGCTATTTTCGGTTCAACTGATTTTACTACTTTTTACTAGTGACTGTTTCATTCGCTATTTTCGGTCCAACTGATTTTATTGCTTTTTATTTCTGACTGTTTCAGTCGCTATTTTCGGTTCAACTGATTTTACTACTTTTAACTAGTGACTGTTCAGTCGCTATTTTCGGTCCAACTGATTTTATTACTTTTTACTACTGACTGTTTCAGTCGCTATTTTCGGTCCAACTGATTTTACTACTCTTTTCTAGTGACTGTTTCAGTCGCTGTTTTGGGTCCAACTGATTTTACTACTTTTTACTAGTGACTGTTTCAGTCGCTATTTTGGGTCCAACGGATTTTACTACTTTTTGCTAGTGACTGTTTCAGTCGCTATTTTCGGTTCAACTGATTTTACTACTTTTTACTAGTGACTGTTTCAGTCGCTATTTTCGGTCCAACTGATTTTATTGCTTTTTATTACTGACTGTTTCAGTCGCTATTTTCGGTTCAACTGATTTTACTACTTTTAACTAGTGACTGTTCAGTCGCTATTTTCGGTCCAACTGATTTTATTACTTTTTACTACTGACTGTTTCAGTCGCTATTTTCGGTCCAACTGATTTTACTACTCTTTTCTAGTGACTGTTTCAGTCGGTATTTTCGGTCCAACTGATTTTACTACTTTTTACTGGTTACTGTTTCAGTCGCTGTTTTGGGTCCAACGGATTTTACTACGTTTTACTAGCGACGGTTTCAGCCGCTATTTTCGGTCCAACTGATTTTCCTACTTTTTACTTGTGACTGTTTCAGTCGCTGTTTTAGGTCCAACAGATTTTACTACTTTTTACTAGTGACTGTTTCAATCGCTCTTTTCGGTCCAACGGATTTTACTACTTTTTATTAGTGACTGTTTCAGTCGGTATTGTCGGTCCAACTGATTTTACTACTTTTTACTAATGACTGTTTCAGTCGCTGTTTTGGGTCCAACGGATTTTACTACTTTTTGCTAGTGACTGTTTCAGTCGCTGGTTTTGGTTCAACTGATTTTATTACTTTTTACTAGTGACTGTTTCAGTCGCTATTTTCGGTCCAACTGATTTTACTACTTTTTATTAGTGACTGTTTCAGTCGGTATTTTCGGTCCAACTGATTTTACTACTTTTTACTAGTGACTGTTTCAGTCGCTGTTTTGGGTCCAACGGATTTTACTACTTTTTGCTAGTGACTGTTTCAGTCGCTATTTTCGGTTCAACTGATTTTACTACTTTTTACTAGTGACTGTTTCAGTCGCTATTTTCGGTCCAACTGATTTTATTACTTTTTACTACTGATTGTTTCAGTCGCTATTTTCGGTCCAACTGATTTTACTACTTTTTTCTAGTGACTGTTTCAGTCGCTGTTTTGGGTCCAACGGATTTTACTACTTTTTACTAGTGACTGTTTCAGTCGCTGGTTTTGGTTCAACTGATTTTATTACTTTTTACTAGTGACTGTTTCAGTCGCTATTTTCGGTCCAACTGATTTTACTACTTTTTATTAGTGACTGTTTCAGTCGGTATTTTCGGTCCAACTGATTTTACTACTTTTTACTAGTGACTGTTTCAGTCGCTGTTTTGGGTCCAACGGATTTTACTACTTTTTGCTAGTGACCGTTTCAGTCGCTATTTTCGGTTCAACTGATTTTACTACTTTTTACTAGTGACTGTTTCAGTCGCTATTTTCGGTACAACTGATTTTATTGCTTTTTACTACTGACTGTTTCAGTCGCTATTTTCGTTCCAGTTTATTTTACTACTTTTTACTACTTATTGTTTCAGTCGCTGTTTTAGGTTAAACTGATTTTACTACTTTTTACTAGTGACTGTTTCAGTCGCTATTTTCGGTCCAACTGATTTTATTACTTTTTACTACTGACTGTTTCAGTCGCTATTTTCGGTCCAACTGATTTTACTACTCTTTTCTAATGACTGTTTCAGTCGCTGTTTTGGGTCCAACTGATTTTACTACTTTTTACTAGTGACTGTTTCAGTCGCTGTTTTGGGTCCAACGGATTTTACTACTTTTTGCTAGTGACTGTTTCAGTCGCTATTTTCGGTTCAACTGATTTTACTACTTTTTACTAGTGACTGTTTCAGTCGCTATTTTCGGTTCAACTGATTTTACTACTTTTTACTGGTTACTGTTTCAGTCGCTGTTTTGGGTCCAACGGATTTTACTACGTTTTACTAGCGACGGTTTCAGCCGACATTTTCGGTCCAACTGATTTTACTACTTTTTACTTGTGACTGTTTCAGTCGCTGTTTTGGGTCCAACTGATTTTACTACTTTTTACTAGTGACTGTTTCAATCGCTCTTTTCGGTCCAACGGATTTTACTACTTTTTATTAGTGACTGTTTCAGTCGGTATTGTCGGTCCAACTGATTTTATTACTTTTTACTAGTGACTGTTTCAGTCGCTGTTTTGGGTCCAACGGATTTTACTACTTTTTACTAGTTACTGTTTCAGTCGCTATTTTCGGTCCAACTGATTTTACTACTTTTTACTAGTGACTGTTTCAATCGCTCTTTTCGGTCCAACGGATTTTACTACTTTTTATTAGTAACCGCCTCAGTCGCTGTTTTCGGTCCAACGGATTTTACTACTTTTTATTAGTGACTGTTTCAGTCGGTATTTTCGGTCCAACTGATTTTACTACTTTTTACTAGTGACTGTTTCAGTCGCTGTTTTGTGTCCAACTGATTTTACTACTTTTTACTTGTGACTGTTTCAGTCGCTGTTTTCGGTCCAACTGATTTTATTACTTTTTACTTCTGATTGTTTCAGTCGCTATTTTCGGTCCAAGTGATTTTACTACTTTTTTCTAGTGACTGTTTCAGTCGCTGTTTTGGGTCCAACTGATTTTACTACTTTTTACTAGTGACTGTTTCAGTCGCTATTTTCGGTTCAACTGATTTTACTACTTTTTACTAGTGACTGTTTCAGCTGCTATTTTCGGTCCAACTGATTTTATTACTTTTTACTACTGATTGTTTCAGTCGCTATTTTCGGTTCAACTGATTTTACTACGTTTTTCTAGTGACTGTTTCAGTCGCTGTTTTGGGTCCAACTGATTTTACTACTTTTTACTAGTGACTGTTTCAGTCGCTATTTTCGGTCCAACTGATTTTATTGCTTTTTATTACTGACTGTTTCAGTCGCTATTTTCGGTTCAACTGATTTTACTACTTTTAACTAGTGACTGTTCAGTCGCTATTTTCGGTCCAACTGATTTTATTACTTTTTACTACTGACTGTTTCAGTCGCTATTTTCGGTCCAACTGATTTTACTACTCTTTTCTAGTGACTGTTTCAGTCGGTATTTTCGGTCCAACTGATTTTACTACTTTTTACTGGTTACTGTTTCAATCGCTCTTTTCGGTCCAACGGATTTTACTACTTTTTATTAGTGACTGTTTCAGTCGGTATTGTCGGTCCAACTGATTTTATTACTTTTTACTAGTGACTGTTTCAGTCGCTGTTTTGGGTCCAACGGATTTTACTACTTTTTACTAGTTACTGTTTCAGTCGCTATTTTCGGTCCAACTGATTTTACTACTTTTTACTAGTGACTGTTTCAATCGCTCTTTTCGGTCCAACGGATTTTACTACTTTTTATTAGTAACCGCCTCAGTCGCTGTTTTCGGTCCAACGGATTTTACTACTTTTTATTAGTGACTGTTTCAGTCGGTATTTTCGGTCCAACTGATTTTACTACTTTTTACTAGTGACTGTTTCAGTCGCTGTTTTGTGTCCAACTGATTTTACTACTTTTTACTTGTGACTGTTTCAGTCGCTGTTTTCGGTCCAACTGATTTTATTACTTTTTACTTCTGATTGTTTCAGTCGCTATTTTCGGTCCAAGTGATTTTACTACTTTTTTCTAGTGACTGTTTCAGTCGCTGTTTTGGGTCCAACTGATTTTACTACTTTTTACTAGTGACTGTTTCAGTCGCTATTTTCGGTTCAACTGATTTTACTACTTTTTACTAGTGACTGTTTCAGCTGCTATTTTCGGTCCAACTGATTTTATTACTTTTTACTACTGATTGTTTCAATCGCTATTTTCGGTTCAACTGATTTTACTACGTTTTTCTAGTGACTGTTTCAGTCGCTGTTTTGGGTCCAACTGATTTTACTACTTTTTACTAGTGACTGTTTCAGTCGCTATTTTCGGTCCAACTGATTTTATTGCTTTTTATTACTGACTGTTTCAGTCGCTATTTTCGGTTCAACTGATTTTACTACTTTTAACTAGTGACTGTTCAGTCGCTATTTTCGGTCCAACTGATTTTATTACTTTTTACTACTGACTGTTTCAGTCGCTATTTTCGGTCCAACTGATTTTACTACTCTTTTCTAGTGACTGTTTCAGTCGGTATTTTCGGTCCAACTGATTTTACTACTTTTTACTGGTTACTGTTTCAGTCGCTGTTTTGGGTCCAACGGATTTTACTACGTTTTACTAGCGACGGTTTCAGCCGCTATTTTCGGTCCAACTGATTTTCCTACTTTTTACTTGTGACTGTTTCAGTCGCTGTTTTAGGTCCAACAGATTTTACTACTTTTTACTAGTGACTGTTTCAATCGCTCTTTTCGGTCCAACGGATTTTACTACTTTTTATTAGTGACTGTTTCAGTCGGTATTGTCGGTCCAACTGATTTTACTACTTTTTACTAATGACTGTTTCAGTCGCTGTTTTGGGTCCAACGGATTTTACTACTTTTTGCTAGTGACTGTTTCAGTCGCTGGTTTTGGTTCAACTGATTTTATTACTTTTTACTAGTGACTGTTTCAGTCGCTATTTTCGGTCCAACTGATTTTACTACTTTTTATTAGTGACTGTTTCAGTCGGTATTTTCGGTCCAACTGATTTTACTACTTTTTACTAGTGACTGTTTCAGTCGCTGTTTTGGGTCCAACGGATTTTACTACTTTTTGCTAGTGACTGTTTCAGTCGCTATTTTCGGTTCAACTGATTTTACTACTTTTTACTAGTGACTGTTTCAGTCGCTATTTTCGGTCCAACTGATTTTATTACTTTTTACTACTGATTGTTTCAGTCGCTATTTTCGGTCCAACTGATTTTACTACTTTTTTCTAGTGACTGTTTCAGTCGCTGTTTGGGGTCCAACGGATTTTACTACTTTTTACTAGTGACTGTTTCAGTCGCTGGTTTTGGTTCAACTGATTTTATTACTTTTTACTAGTGACTGTTTCAGTCGCTATTTTCGGTCCAACTGATTTTACTACTTTTTATTAGTGACTGTTTCAGTCGGTATTTTCGGTCCAACTGATTTTACTACTTTTTACTAGTGACTGTTTCAGTCGCTGTTTTGGGTCCAACGGATTTTACTACTTTTTGCTAGTGACCGTTTCAGTCGCTATTTTCGGTTCAACTGATTTTACTACTTTTTACTAGTGACTGTTTCAGTCGCTATTTTCGGTACAACTGATTTTATTGCTTTTTACTACTGACTGTTTCAGTCGCTATTTTCGTTCCAGTTTATTTTACTACTTTTTACTACTTATTGTTTCAGTCGCTGTTTTAGGTTAAACTGATTTTACTACTTTTTACTAGTGACTGTTTCAGTCGCTATTTTCGGTCCAACTGATTTTATTACTTTTTACTACTGACTGTTTCAGTCGCTATTTTCGGTCCAACTGATTTTACTACTCTTTTCTAATGACTGTTTCAGTCGCTGTTTTGGGTCCAACTGATTTTACTACTTTTTACTAGTGACTGTTTCAGTCGCTGTTTTGGGTCCAACGGATTTTACTACTTTTTGCTAGTGACTGTTTCAGTCGCTATTTTCGGTTCAACTGATTTTACTACTTTTTACTAGTGACTGTTTCAGTCGCTATTTTCGGTCCAACTGATTTTATTGCTTCTTATTACTGATTGTTTCAGTCGCTATTTTCGGTTCAACTGATTTTACTACCTTTAACTAGTGACTGTTCAGTCGCTATTTTCGGTCCAACTGATTTTATTACTTTTTACTACTGACTGTTTCAGTCGCTATTTTCGGTCCAACTGATTTTACTACTCTTTTCTAGTGACTGTTTCAGTCGTTATTTTCGGTCCAACTGATTTTACTACTTTTTACTGGTTACTGTTTCAGTCGCTGTTTTGGGTCCAACGGATTTTACTACGTTTTACTAGCGACGGTTTCAGCCGACATTTTCGGTCCAACTGATTTTACTACTTTTTACTTGTGACTGTTTCAGTCGCTGTTTTGGGTCCAACTGATTTTACTACTTTTTACTAGTGACTGTTTCAATCGCTCTTTTCGGTCCAACGGATTTTACTACTTTTTATTAGTGACTGTTTCAGTCGGTATTGTCGGTCCAACTGATTTTATTACTTTTTACTAGTGACTGTTTCAGTCGCTGTTTTGGGTCCAACGGATTTTACTACTTTTTACTAGTTACTGTTTCAGTCGCTATTTTCGGTCCAACTGATTTTACTACTTTTTACTAGTGACTGTTTCAATCGCTCTTTTCGGTCCAACGGATTTTACTACTTTTTATTAGTAACCGCCTCAGTCGCTGTTTTCGGTCCAACGGATTTTACTACTTTTTATTAGTGACTGTTTCAGTCGGTATTTTCGGTCCAACTGATTTTACTACTTTTTACTAGTGACTGTTTCAGTCGCTGTTTTGTGTCCAACTGATTTTACTACTTTTTACTTGTGACTGTTTCAGTCGCTGTTTTCGGTCCAACTGATTTTATTACTTTTTACTTCTGATTGTTTCAGTCGCTATTTTCGGTCCAAGTGATTTTACTACTTTTTTCTAGTGACTGTTTCAGTCGCTGTTTTGGGTCCAACTGATTTTACTACTTTTTACTAGTGACTGTTTCAGTCGCTATTTTCGGTTCAACTGATTTTACTACTTTTTACTAGTGACTGTTTCAGTCGCTATTTTCGGTCCAACTGATTTTATTACTTTTTACTACTGATTGTTTCAGTCGCTATTTTCGGTTCAACTGATTTTACTACGTTTTTCTAGTGACTGTTTCAGTCGCTGTTTTGGGTCCAACTGATTTTACTACTTTTTACTAGTGACTGTTTCAGTCGCTATTTTCGGCCCAACTGATTTTATTACGTTTTAGTGGTGACTGTTTCAGTCGCTATTTTCGGTTCAACTGCTTTTACTACTTTTTACTAGTGACTGTTTCAGTCGCTATTTTCGGTCCAACTGATTTTATTGCTTTTTATTACTGACTGTTTCAGTCGCTATTTGCGGTTAAACTGATTTTACTACTTTTAACTAGTGACTGTTCAGTCGCTGTTTTGGGTCCAACTGATTTTACTACTTTTTACTTGTGACTGTTTCAGTCGCTGTTTTCGGTCCAACTGATTTTATTACTTTTTACTTCTGATTGTTTCAGTCGCTATTTTCGGTCCAAGTGATTTTACTACTTTTTTCTAGTGACTGTTTCAGTCGCTGTTTTGGGTCCAACTGATTTTACTACTTTTTACTTGTGACTGTTCCAGTCGCTGTTTTGGGTCCAACTGATTTTACTACTTTTTACTTGTGACTGTTTCAGTCGCTGTTTTCGGTCCAACTGATTTTATTACTTTTTACTTCTGATTGTTTCAGTCGCTATTTTCGGTCCAACTGATTTTATTGCTTTTTATTACTGACTGTTTCAGTCGCTATTTTCGGTCCAACTGATTTTACTACTTTTTACTAGTGACTGTTTTGGGTCCAACTGATTTTACTACTTTTTACTTGTGACTGTTTCAGTCGCTGTTTTCGGTCCAACTGATTTTATTACTTTTTACTTCTGATTGTTTCAGTCGCTATTTTCGGTCCAAATGATTTTACTACTTTTTTCTAGTGACTGTTTCAGTCGCTGTTTTGGGTCCAACTGATTTTACTACTTTTTACTAGTGACTGTTTCAGTCGCTATTTTCGGCCCAACTGATTTTATTACGTTTTAGTGGTGACTGTTTCAGTCGCTATTTTCGGTCCAACTGATTTTATTACTTTTTACTACTGACTGTTTCAGTCGCTATTTTCGGTCCAACTGATTTTACTACACTTTTCTAGTGACTGTTTCAGTCGGTATTTTCGGTCCAACTGATTTTACTACTTTTTACTGGTTACTGTTTCAGTCGCTGTTTTGTGTCCAACGGATTTTACTACGTTTTACTAGCGACGGTTTCAGCCGCTATTTTCGGTCCAACTGATTTTACTACTTTTTATTAGTGACTGTTTCAGTCGGTATTTTCGGTCCAACTGATTTGACTACTTTTTACTAGTGACTGTTTCAGTCGCTGTTTTGGGTCCAACGGATTTTACTACTTTTTGCTAGCGACTGTTTCAGTCACTATTTTCGGTTCAACTGATTTTACTACTTTTTACTAGTGACTGTTTCAGTCGCTATTTTCGGTCCAACTGATTTTATTGCTTTTTACTACTGACTGTTTCAGTCGCTATTATCGGTCCAATTTATTTTACTACTTTTTACTACTTATTGTTTCAGTCGCTGTTTTGGGTCCAACTGATTTTACTACTTTTTACTAGTGACTGTTTCAGTCGCTGTTTTGGGTCCAACGGATTTTACTACTTTTTGCTAGTGACTGTTTCAGTCGCTATTTTCGGTTCAACTGATTTTACTACTTTTTACTAGTGACTGTTTCATTCGCTATTTTCGGTCCAACTGATTTTATTGCTTTTTATTTCTGACTGTTTCAGTCGCTATTTTCGGTTCAACTGATTTTACTACTTTTAACTAGTGACTGTTCAGTCGCTATTTTCGGTCCAACTGATTTTATTACTTTTTACTACTGACTGTTTCAGTCGCTATTTTCGGTCCAACTGATTTTACTACTCTTTTCTAGTGACTGTTTCAGTCGCTGTTTTGGGTCCAACTGATTTTACTACTTTTTACTAGTGACTGTTTCAGTCGCTGTTTTGGGTCCAACGGATTTTACTACTTTTTGCTAGTGACTGTTTCAGTCGCTATTTTCGGTTCAACTGATTTTACTACTTTTTACTAGTGACTGTTTCAGTCGCTATTTTCGGTCCAACTGATTTTATTGCTTTTTATTACTGACTGTTTCAGTCGCTATTTTCGGTTCAACTGATTTTACTACTTTTAACTAGTGACTGTTCAGTCGCTATTTTCGGTCCAACTGATTTTATTACTTTTTACTACTGACTGTTTCAGTCGCTATTTTCGGTCCAACTGATTTTACTACTCTTTTCTAGTGACTGTTTCAGTCGGTATTTTCGGTCCAACTGATTTTACTACTTTTTACTGGTTACTGTTTCAGTCGCTGTTTTGGGTCCAACGGATTTTACTACGTTTTACTAGCGACGGTTTCAGCCGCTATTTTCGGTCCAACTGATTTTACTACTTTTTACTTGTGACTGTTTCAGTCGCTGTTTTAGGTCCAACAGATTTTACTACTTTTTACTAGTGACTGTTTCAATCGCTCTTTTCGGTCCAACGGATTTTACTACTTTTTATTAGTGACTGTTTCAGTCGGTATTGTCGGTCCAACTGATTTTACTACTTTTTACTAATGACTGTTTCAGTCGCTGTTTTGGGTCCAACGGATTTTACTACTTTTTGCTAGTGACTGTTTCAGTCGCTATTTTCGGTTCAACTGATTTTACTACTTTTTACTAGTGACTGTTTCAATCGCTCTTTTCGGTCCAACGGATTTTATTACTTTTTATTAGTAACCGTCTCAGTCGCTGTTTTCGGTCCAACGGATTTTACTACTTTTTATTAGTGACTGTTTCAGTCGGTATTTTCGGTCCAACTGATTTTACTACTTTTTACTAGTGACTGTTTCAGTCGCTGTTTTGGGTCCAACGGATTTTACTACTTTTTACTAGTTAGTGTTTCAGTCGCTATTTTCGGTCCAACTGATTTTACTACTTTTTACTAGTGACTGTTTCAATCGCTCTTTTCGGTCCAACGGATTTTACTACTTTTTATTAATAACCGTCTCAGTCGCTGTTTTCGGTCCAACGGATTTTACTACTTTTTATTAGTGACTGTTTCAGTCGGTATTTTCGGTCCAACTGATTTTACTACTTTTTACTAGTGACTGTTTCAGTCGCTGTTTTGGGTCCAACTGATTTTACTACTTTTTAATTGTGACTGTTACAGTCGCTGTTTTCGGTCCAACTGATTTTATTACTTTTTACTTCTGATTGTTTCAGTCGCTATTTTCGGTCCAAGTGATTTTACTACTATTTTCTAGTGACTGTTTCAGTCGTTGTTTTGGGTCCAACTGATTTTACTTCTTTTTACTAGTGACTGTTTCAGTCGGTATTTTCGGTTCAACTGATTTTACTACTTTTTACGAGTGACTTTCAGTCGCTGTTTTGGGTCCAACTGATTTTACTACTTTTTACTTGTGACTGTTTCAGTCGCTGTTTTCGGTCCAACTGATTTTATTACTTTTTACTACTGATTGTTTCAGTCGCTATTTTCGGTCCAACTGATTTTAGTACTTTTTTCTAGTGACTGTTTCAGTCGCTGTTTTGGGTCCAACTGATTTTACTACTTTTTACTAGTGACTGTTTCAGTCGCTATTTTCGGCCCAACTGATTTTACTACGTTTTACTGGTGACTGTTTCAGTCGCTATTTTCGGTTCAACTGATTTTACTACTTTTTACTAGTGACTGTTTCAGTCGCTATTTTCGGTCCAACTGATTTTATTACTTTTTACTACTGATTGTTTCAGTCGCTATTTTCGGTCCAACTGATTTTACTACTTTTTTCTAGTGACTGTTTCAGTCGCTGGTTTTGGTTCAACTGATTTTATTACTTTTTACTAGTGACTGTTTCAGTCGCTATTTTCGGTCCAACTAATTTTACTACTTTTTATTAGTGACCGTCTCAGTCGCTGTTTTCGGTCCAAGGGATTTTACTACTTTCTATTAGTGACTGTTTCAGTCGGTATTTTCGGTCCAACTGATTTTACTACATTTTACTAGTGACCGTTTCAGTTGCTGTTTTGGGTCCAACGGATTTTATTACTTTTTGCTAGTGACTGTTTCAGTCGCTATTTTGGGTCCAACTGATTTTACTACTTTTTACTACTGACTGTTTCAGTCGCTATTTTCGGTCCAACTGATTTTAGTACTCTTTTCTAGTGACTGTTTCAGTCGCTGTTTTGGGTCCAACTGATTTTATTACTTTTTACTACTGACTGTTTCAGTCGCTATTTTCGGTCCAACTGATTTTAGTACTCTTTTCTAGTGACTGTTTCAGTCGCTGTTTTGGGTCCAACTGATTTTACTACTTTTTACTAGTGACTGTTTCAATCGCTCTTTTCGGTCCAACGGATTTTACTACTTTTTATTAGTGACTGTTTCAGTCGGTATTTTCGGTCCAACTGATTTTACTACTTTTTACTAGTGACTGTTTCAGTCGCTGTTTTGGGTCCAACGGATTTTACTACTTTTTGCTAGTGACTGTTTCAGTCGCTATTTTCGGTTCAACTGATTTTACTACTTTTTACTAGTGACTGTTTCAGTCGCTATTTTCGATTCAACTGATTTTACTACTTTTAACTAGTGACTCTTCAGTCGCTATTTTCGGTCCAACTGATTTTATTACATTTTACTACTGACTGTTTCAGTCGCTATTTTCGGTCCAACTGATTTTACTACTTTTTACTAGTGACTGTTTCAGTCGCTGTTTTGGGTCCAACGGATTTTACTACGTTTTACTAGCGACGGTTTCAGCCGCTATTTTCGGTCCAACTGATTTTACTACTTTTTACTTGTGACTGTTTCAGTCGCTGTTTTGGGTCCAACTGATTTTACTACTTTTACTAGTGACTGTTTCAATCGCTATTTTCGGTTCAACGGATTTTACTACTTTTTATTAGTGACCGTCTCAGTCGCTGTTTTCGGTCCAACGGATTTTACTACTTTTTTTTAGTGACTGTTTCAGTCGGTATTGTCGGTCCAACTGATTTTACTACTTTTTACTAATGACTGTTTCAGTCGCTGTTTTGGGTCCAACGGATTTTACTACTTTTTGCTAGTGACTGTTTCAGTCGCTATTTTCGGTTCAACTGATTTTACTACTTTTTACTAGTGACTGTTTAGTCGCTATTTTCGGTCCAACTGATTTTATTACTTTTTACTACTGACTGTTTCAGTCGCTATTTTCGGTCCAACTGATTTTACTACACTTTTCTAGTGACTGTTTCAGTCGCTGGTTTCGGCCCAACTGATTATACTACGTTTTACTGGTGACTGTTTCAGTCGCTATTTTCGGTTCAACTGATTTTACTACTTTTTACTAGTGACTGTTTCAGTCGCTATTTTCGGTCCAACTGATTTTATTCCTTTTTACTACTGACTGTTTCAGTCGCTATTTTCGGTCCAACTGATTTTACTACTCTTTTCTAGTGACTGTTTCAGTCGGTATTTTCGGTCCAACTGATTTTACTACTTTTTACTAGTGACTGTTTCAGTCGCTGTTTTGGGTCCAACGGATTTTACTACGTTTTACTAGCGACGGTTTCAGCCGCTATTTTCGGTCCAACTGATTTTACTACTTTTTACTTGTGACTGAAACAGTCGCTGTTTTGGGTTCAACGGATTTTACTACTTTTTACTAGTGACTGTTTCAGTCGCTGGTTTTTATTCAACTGATTTTATTACTTTTTACTAGTGACTGTTTCAGTCGCTATTTTCGGTCCAACTAATTTTACTACTTTTTATTAGTGACCGTCTCAGTCGCTGTTTTCGGTACAAGGGATTTTACTACTTTTTATTAGTGACTGTTTCAGTCGGTATTTTCGGTCCAACTGATTTTACTACTTTTTACTAGTGACTGTTTCAGTCGCTGTTTTGGGTCCAACGGGTTTTACTACTTTTTGCTAGTGACTGTTTCAGTCGCTATTTTCGGTTCAACTGATTTTACTACTTTTTACTAGTGACTGTTTCAGTCGCTATTTTCGGTCCAACTGATTTTATTGCTTTTTATTACTGACTGTTTCAATCGCTATTTTGGGTCCAATTGATTTTACTACTACTTGCTAGTGACTGTTTCAGTCGCTATTTTCGGTTCAACTGATTTTACTACTTTTTACTAGTGACTGTTTCAGTCGCTGTTTTGGGTCCAACGGATTTTACTACTTTTTGCTAGTGACTGTTTCAGTCGCTATTTTCGGTTCAACTGATTTTACTACTTTTTACTAGTGACTGTTTCAGTCGCTATTTTCGGTCCAACTGATTTTATTGCTTTTTATTACTGACTGTTTCAGTCGCTATTTTCGGTTCAACTGATTTTACTACTTTTAACTAGTGACTGTTCAGTCGCTATTTTCGGTCCAACTGATTTTATTACTTTTTACTACTGACTGTTTCAGTCGCTATTTTCGGTCCAACTGATTTTACTACTCTTTTCTAGTGACTGTTTCAGTCGGTATTTTCGGTCCAACTGATTTTACTACTTTTTACTTGTGACTGAAACAGTCGCTGTTTTGGGTTCAACGGATTTTACTACTTTTTACTAGTGACTGTTTCAGTCGCTGGTTTTTATTCAACTGATTTTATTACTTTTTACTAGTGACTGTTTCAGTCGCTATTTTCGGTCCAACTAATTTTACTACTTTTTATTAGTGACCGTCTCAGTCGCTGTTTTCGGTCCAAGGGATTTTACTACTTTTTATTAGTGACTGTTTCAGTCGGTATTTTCGGTCCAACTGATTTTACTACTTTTTACTAGTGACTGTTTCAGTCGCTGTTTTGGGTCCAACGGATTTTACTACTTTTTGCTAGTGACTGTTTCAATCGCTATTTTCGGTTCAACTGATTTTACTACTTTTTACTAGTGACTGTTTCAGTCGCTATTTTCGGTCCAACTGATTTTATTGCTTTTTATTACTGACTGTTTCAATCGCTATTTTGGGTCCAATTGATTTTACTACTTCTTGCTAGTGACTGTTTCAGTCGCTATTTTCGGTTCAACTGATTTTACTACTTTTAACTAGTGACTGTTCAGTCGCTATTTTCGATCCAACTGATTTTATTACTTTTTACTACTGACTGTTTCAGTCGCTATTTTCGGTACAACTGATTTTACTACTTTTTACTAGTGACTGTTTCAGTCGCTGTTTTGGGTCCAACGGATTTTACTACGTTTTACTAGCGACGGTTTCAGCCGCTATTTTCGGTCCAACTGATTTTACTACTTTTTACTTGTGACTGTTTCAGTCGCTGTTTTGGGTCCAACTGATTTTACTACTTTTACTAGTGACTGTTTCAATCGCAATTTTCGGTTCAACGGATTTTACTACTTTTTATTAGTGACCGTCTCAGTCGCTGTTTTCGGTCCAACGGAATTTACTACTTTTTTTTAGTGACTGTTTCAGTCGGTATTGTCGGTCCAACTGATTTTACTACTTTTTACTAATGACTGTTTCAGTCGCTGTTTTGGGTCCAACGGATTTTACTACTTTTTACTAGTGACTGTTCAGTCGCTATTTTCGGTCCAACTGATTTTATTACTTTTTACTACTGACTGTTTCAGTCGCTATTTTCGGTCCAACTGATTTTACTACTCTTTTCTAGTGACTGTTTCAGTCGCTGTTTTCGGCCCAACTGATTATACTACGTTTTACTGGTGACTGTTTCAGTCGCTGTTTTGGGTCCAACGGATTTTACTACTTTTTGCTAGTGACTGTTTCAGTCGCTATTTTCGGTTCAACTGATTTTACTACTTTTTACTAGTGACTGTTCAGTCGCTATTTTCGGTCCAACTGATTTTATTACTTTTTACTACTGACTGTTTCAGTCGCTATTTTCGTTTCAACTGATTTTACTTCTTTTTACTAGTGACTGTTTCAGTCGCTATTTTCGGTCCAACTGATTTTATTACTTTTTACTACTGACTGTTTCAGTCGCTATTTTCGGTCCAACTGATTTTACTACTCTTTTCTAGTGACTGTTTCAGTCGGTATTTTCGGTCCAACTGATTTTACTACTTTTTACTAGTGACTGTTTCAGTCGCTGTTTTGGGTCCAACGGATTTTACTACGTTTTACTAGCGACGGTTTCAGCCGCTATTTTCGGTCCAACTGATTTTACTACTTTTTACTTGTGACTGTTTCAGTCGCTGTTTTGGGTCCAACTGATTTTACTACTTTTTACTAGTGACTGTTTCAATCGCTCTCTTCGGTCCAACGGATTTTACTACTTTTTATTAGTGACCGTCTCAGTCGCTGTTTTCGGTCCAACGGATTTTACTACATTTTATTAGTGAGTTTCAGTCGGTATTGTCGGTCCAACTGATTTTACTACTTTTTACTAGTGACTGTTTCAGTCGCTGTTTTGGGTCCAACGGATTTTACTACTTTTTGCTAGTGACTGTTTCAGTCGCTATTTTCGGTTCAACTGATTTTACTACTTTTTACTAGTGACTGTTTCAGTCGCTATTTTCGGTCCAACTGATTTTATTACTTTTTACTACTGACTGTTACAGTCGCTATTTTGGGTATAACTGATTTTACTACTCTTTTCTAGTGACTGTTTCAGTCGCTGTTTTCGGCCCAACTGATTTTACTACGTTTTACTTTTGACTGTTTCAGTTGCTATTTTCGGTTCAACTGATTTTACTACTTTTTACTAGTGATTGTTTCAGTCGCTATTTTCGGTCCAACTGATTTTACTACTTTTTTCTAGTGACTGTTTCAGTCGCTGTTTTGGGTCCAACGGATTTTACTACTTTTTACTAGTGACTGTATCAGTCGCTGGTTTTGGTTCAACTGATTTTATTACTTTTTACTAGTGACTGTTTTAGTCGCTATTTTCGGTCCAACTGATTTTACTACTTTTTATTAGTGACTGTTTAAGTCGGTATTTTCGTTCCAACTGATTTTACTACTTTTTACTAGTGACTGTATCAGTCGCTGTTTTGGGTCCAACGGATTTTACTACTTTTGCTAGTGACTGTTTCAGTCGCTATTTTCGGTTCAACTGATTTTATTACTTTTTACTAGTGACTGTTTCAGTCGCTATTTTCGGTCCAATTTATTTTACTACTTTTTACTACTTATTGTTTCAGTCGCTGTTTTCGGTTAAACTGATTTTACTACTTTTTGCTAGTGACTGTTTTAGTCGCTATTTTCGGTCCAACTGATTTTATTACTTTTTACTACTGACTGTTTCAGTCGCTATTTTCGGTCCAACTGATTTTACTACTTTTTACTAGTGACTGTTTCAGTCGCTGTTTTGGGTCCAACGGATTTTACTACTTTTTGCTAGTGACTGTTTCAGTCGCTATTTTCGGTTCAACTGATTTTACTACTTTTTACTAGTGACTGCTTCAGTCGCTATTTTCGGTCCAACTGATTTTATTGCTTTTCATTACTGACTGTTTCAGTCGCTATTTTGGGTCCAATTGATTTTACTACTTCTTGCTAGTGACTGTTTCAGTCACTATTTTCGGTTCAACTGATTTTACTACTTTTAACTAGTGACTGTTCAGTCGCTATTTTCGGTCCAACTGATTTTATTACTTTTTACTACTGACTGTTTCAGTCGCTATTTTCGGTCCAACTGATTTTACTACTCTTTTCTAGTGACTGTTTCAGTCGGTATTTTCGGTCCAACTGATTTTAATACTTTTTACTGGTGACTGTTTCAGTCGCTGTTTTGGGTCCAACGGATTTTACTACGTTTTACTAGCGACGGTTTCAGCCGCTATTTTCGGTCCAACTGATTTTACTACTTTTTACTTGTGACTGTTTCAGTCGCTGTTTTGGGTCCAACTGATTTTACTACTTTTTACTAGTGACTGTTTCAATCGCTCTTTTCGGTCCAACGGATTTTACTACTTTTTATTAGTGACTGTTTCAGTCGGTATTGTCGGTCCAACTGATTTTACTACTTTTTACTAGTGACTGTTTCAGTCGCTGTCTTGGGTCCAACGGATTTTACTACTTTTTGCTAGTGACTGTTTCAGTCGCCATTTTCGGTCCCACTGATTTTATTACTTTTTACTACTGACTGTTTCAGTCGCTATTTTCGGTCCAAATGATTTTACTACTCTTTTCTAGTGACTGTTTCAGTCGCTGTTTTGGGTCCAATGGATTTTACTACTTTTTAGTAGTGACTGTTTCAGTCGCTATTTTCGGTCCAACTGGTTTTACTACTTTTTACTTGTGACTGTTTCAGTCGCTGTTTTGGGTCCAACGGATTTTACTACTTTTTACTAGTGACTGTTTCAGTCACTGGTTTCGGTTCCACTGATTTTATTACTTTTTACTAGTGACTGTTTCAGTCGCTGGTTTCGGTTCAACTGATTTTATTACTTTTTACTAGTGACTGTTTCAGTCGCTATTTTTGGTCCAACTGCTTTTACTACTTTTTATTAGTGACCGTTTCAGTCGCTGTTTTCGGTCCAACGGATTTTAATACTTTTTATTAGTGACTGTTTCAGTCGGTATTTTCGGTCCAACTGATTTTAATACTTTTTGCTAGTGACTGTTTCAGTCGCTATTTTCGGTTCAACTGATTTTACTACTTTTTACTACTGTCTGTTTCTGTCGCTATTTTCGGTCCAATTGATTTTACTACTTTTTACTACTGATTGTTTCAGTCGCTGTTTTCGGTTAAACTGATTTTACTACTTTTTACTAGTGACTGTTTCAGTCGCTATTTTCGGTTCAACTGATTTTACTACTTTTTACTAGTGACTGTTTCAGTCGCTGTTTTGGGTCCAACGGATTTTACTACTTTTTACTAGTGATTGTTTCAGTCGCTGGTTTTGGTTCAACTGATTTTATTACTTTTTACTAGTGACTGTTTCAGTCTCTATTTTCGGTCCAACTGATTTTATTACTTTTTATTAGTGACTGTTTCAGTCGGTATTTTCGGTCCAACTGATTTTACTACTTTTTACTAGTGACTGTTTCAGTCGCTGTTTTGGGTCCAACGGATTTTACTACTTTGTGCTAGTGACTGTTTCAGTCGCTATTTTCAGTTCAACTGATTTTACTACTTTTTACTTTTGACTGTTTCAGTCTCTATTTTCGGTCCAACTGATTTTATTACTTTTTACTACTGATTGTTTCAGTCGCTATTTTCGTTCCAACTGATTTTACTACTTTTTTCTAGTGACTGTTTCAGTCGCTGTTTTGGGTCCAACGGATTTTACTACTTTTTACTAGTGACTGTTTCAGTCGCTGGTTTTGGTTCAACTGATTTTATTACTTTTTACTAGTGACTGTTTCAGTCGCTATTTTCGGTCCAACTGATTTTACTACTTTTTATTAGTGACTGTTTCAGTCGGTATTTTCGGTCCAACTGATTTTACTACTTTTTACTAGTGACTGTTTCAGTCGCTGTTTTGGGTCCAACGGATTTTACTACTTTTTGCTAGTGACTGTTTCAGTCGCTATTTTCGGTCCAACTGATTTTATTGCTTTTTACTACTGTCTGTTTCAGTCGCTATTTTCGTTCCAGTTTATTTTACTACTTTTTACTACTTATTGTTTCAGTCGCTGTTTTAGGTTAAACTGATTTTACTACTTTTTACTACTGACTGTTTCAGTCGCTATTTTCGGTCCAACTGATTTTACTACTATTTTCTAATGACTGTTTCAGTCGCTGTTTTGGGTCCAACTGATTTTACTACTTTTTACTAGTAACTGTTTCAGTCGCTGTTTTGGGTCCAACGGATTTTACTACTTTTTGCTAGTGACTGTTTCAGTCGCTATTTTCGGTTCAACTGATTTTACTACTTTTTACTTGTGACTGTTTCAGTCGATATTTTCGGTCCAACTGATTTTATTGCTTTTTATTACTGACTGTTTCAGTCGCTATTTTCGGTTCAACTGATTTTACTACTTTTAACTAGTGACTGTTCAGTCGCTATTTTCGGTCCAACTGATTTTATTACTTTTTACTACTGAATGTTTCAGTCGCTATTTTCGGTCCAACTGATTTTACTACTCTTTTCTAGTGACTGTTTCAGTCGGTATTTTCGGTCCAACTGATTTTACTACTTTTTACTGGTTACTGTTTCAGTCGCTGTTTTGGGTCCAACGGATTTTACTACGTTTTACTAGCGACGGTTTCAGCCGCTATTTTCGGTCCAACTGATTTTACTACTTTTTACTTGTGACTGTTTCAGTCGCTGTTTTGGGTCCAACTGATTTTACTACTTTTTACTAGTGACTGTTTCAGTCGCTGTTTTTGGTTCAACGTATTTTACTACTTTTTATTAGTGACCGTCTCAGTCGCTGCTTTCGGTCCAACGGATTTTACTACTTTTTGCTAGTGACTGTTTCAGTCGCTATTTTCGGTCCAACTGATTTTACTACTTTTTGCTAGTGACTGTTTCAGTCGCTATTTTCGGTCCAACTGATTTTACTACTTTTTTCTAGTGACTGTTTCAGTCGCTGTTTTGGGTCCAACTGATTTTACTACGTTTTACTGGTGACTGTTTCAGTCGCTGTTTTGGGTCCAACTGATTTTACTACTTTTTACTAGTGACTGTTTCAGTCGCTGTTTTCGGTCCAACGGATTTTACTACTTTTTACTAGTTACTGTTTCAGTCGCTATTTTCGGTCCAACTGATTTTACTGCTTTTTATTAGTGACAGTCTCAGTCGCTGTTTTCGGTCCAACGGATTTTACTACTTTTTATTAGTGACTGTTTCAGTCGGTATTTTCGGTTAAACTGATTTTACTACTATTTGCTAGTGACTGTTTGTGTCGCTGGTTTCGGTCCAACTGATTTTAATATTTTTTACTAGCGACCGTTTCAGCCGCTATTTTCGGTCCAACTGATTTTACCACTTTTTACTTGTGACTGTTTCAGTCGCTGTTTTGGGTCCAACGGATTTTACTACTTTTTACTAGTTACTGTTTCAGTCGCTATTTTCGGTCCAACCGATTTTACTACTTTTTACTAGTGACTGTTTCAATCTCTCTTTTCGGTCCAACGGATTTTACTACTTTTTATTAGTGACCGTCTCAGTCGCTGTTTTCGGTCCAACGGATTTTACTACTTTTTATTAGTGACTGTTTCAGTCGGTATTTTCGGTCCAACTGATTTGACTACTTTTTGCTAGTGACTGTTTCAGTCGCTATTTTCGGTCCAACTGATTTTACTACTTTTTGCTAGTGACTGTTTCAGTCGCTATTTTCGGTCCAATTGATTTTACTACTTTTTACTAGTGACTGTTTCAGTCGCTATTTTCGGTCCAACTGACTTTATTACTTTTTACTACTGATTGTTTCAGTCGCTATTTTCGGTCCAACTGATTTTACTACTTTTTACTAGTGACTGTTTCAGTCGCTGTTTTGGGTCCAACGGATTTTACTACTTTTTACTAGTGACTGTTTCAGTCTCTATTTTCGGTCCAACTGATTTTACTACGTTTTACTGGTGACTGTTTCAGTCGCTGTTTTGGGTCCAGCGGATTTTACTACTTTTTACTAGTGACTGTTTCAGTCGCTGTTTTCGGTCCAACGGATTTTACTACTTTTTACTAGTTACTGTTTCAGTCGCTATTTTCGGTCCAACTGACTTTACTACTTTTTACTAGTGACTGTTTCAATCGCTCTTTTCGGTCCAACGGATTTTACTACTTTTTATTAGTAACCGTCTCAGTCGCTGTTTTCGGTCCAACGGATTTTACTACTTTTTATTAGTGACTGTTTCAGTCGGTATTTTCGGTCCAATTGATTTTACTACTTTTTACTAGTGACTGTTTCAGTCGCTGTTTTGGGTCCAACTGATTTTACTACTTTTTACTTGTGACTGTTTCAGTCGCTGTTTTCGGTCCAACTGATTTTATTACTTTTTACTACTGATTGTTTCAGTCGCTATTTTCGGTCCAACTGATTTTACTACTTTTTTCTAGTGACTGTTACAGTCGCTGTTTTGGGTCCAACTGATTTTACTACTTTTTACTAGTGACTGTTTCAGTCGCTATTTTCGGTCCAACTGTTTTTATTACTTTTTACTACTGATTGTTTCAGTCGCTATTTTCGGTCCAACTGATTTTACTACTTTTTTCTAGTGACTGTTTCAGTCGCTGTTTTGGGTCCAACGGATTTTACTACTTTTTACTAGTGACTGTTTCAGTCGCTGGTTTTGGTTCAACTGATTTTATTACTTTTCACTAGTGACTGTTTCAGTCGCTATTTTCGGTCCAACTAATTTTACTACTTTTTATTAGTGACCGTCTCAGTCGCTGTTTTCGGTCCAAGGGATTTTACTACTTTTTATTAGTGACTGTTTCAGTCGGTATTTTCGGTCCAACTGATTTTACTACTTTTTACTAGTGACCGTTTCAGTTGCTGTTTTGGGTCCAACGGATTTTATTACTTTTTGCTAGTGACTGTTTCAGTCGCTATTTTCGGTTCAACTGATTTTATTGCTTTTTACTACTGACTGTTTCAGTCGCTATTTTCGGTCCAATTGATTTTACTACTTTTTACTACTTATTGTTTCAGTCGCTGTTTTCGGTTAAACTGAATTTACTACTTTTTACTTGTGACTGTTTCAGTCGCTATTTTCGGTCCAACTGATTTTATTACTTTTTACTACTGACTGTTTCAGTCGCTATTTTCGGTCCAACTGATTTTACTACTCTTTTCTAGTGACTGTTTCAGTCGCTGTTTTGGGTCCAACGGATTTTACTACTTTTTACTAGCGACTGTTTCAGTCGGTATTTTCGGTCCAACTGATTTTACTATTTCTTATTAGTGACCGTCTCAGTCGCTGTTTTCGGTCCAACGGATTTTACTACTTTTTATTAGTGACTGTTTCAGTCGGTATTTTCGGTCCAAGTGATTTTATTACTTTTTACTAGTGACTGTTTCAGTCGCTGTTTTGGGTCCAACGGATTTTACTACTTTTTGCTAGTGACTGTTTCAGTCGCTATTTTCGGTTCAACTGATTTTACTACTTTTTACTAGTGATTGTTTCAGTCGCTATTTTCGGTCCAACTGATTTTATTGCTTTTTATTACTGACTGTTTCAGTCGCTATTTTGGGTCCAATTGATTTTACTACTTCTTGCTAGTGACTGTTTCAGTCGCTATTTTCGGTTACACTGATTTTACTACTTTTAACTAGTGACTGTTCAGTCACTATTTTCGGTCCAACTGATTTTCCTACTCTTTTCTAGTGACTGTTTCAGTCGGTATTTTCGGTCCAACTGATTTTACTACTTTTTACTAGTGACTGTTTCAGTCGCTGTTTTGGGTCCAACGGATTTTACTACGTTTTACTAGCGACGGTTTCAGCCGCTATTTTCGGTCCAACTGATTTTACTACTTTTTACTTGTGACTGTTTCAGTCGCTGTTTTGGGTCCAACTGATTTTACTACTTTTTACTAGTGACTGTTTCAATCGCTCTTTTCGGTCCAACGGATTTTACTACTTTTTATTAGTGACCGTCTCAGTCGCTGTTTTCGGTCCAACGGATTTTACTACTTTTTATTAGTGACTGTTTCAGTCGCTGTTTTGGGTCCAACGGATTTTACTACTTTTTGCTAGTGACTGTTTCAGTCGCTATTTTCGGTTCAACTGATTTTACTACTTTTTACTAGTGATTGTTTCAGTCGCTATTTTCGGTCCAACTGATTTTATTGCTTTTTATTACTGACTGTTTCAGTCGCTATTTTGGGTCCAATTGATTTTACTAATTCTTGCTAGTGACTGTTTCAGTCGCTATTTTCGTTTCAACTGATTTTACTACTTTTAACTAGTGACTGTTCAGTCGCTATTTTCGGTCCAACTGATTTTACTACTCTTTTCTAGTGACTGTTTCAGTCGGTATTTTCGGTCCAACTGATTTTACTACTTTTTACTAGTGACTGTTTCAGTCGCTGTTTTGGGTCCAACGGATTTTACTACGTTTTACTAGCGACGGTTTCAGCCCCTATTTTCGGTCCAACTGATTTTACTACTTTTTACTTGTGACTGTTTCAGTCGCTGTTTTGGGTCCAACTGATTTTACTACTTTTTACTAGTGACTGTTTCAATCGCTCTTTTCGGTCCAACGGATTTTACTACTTTTTATTAGTGACCGTCTCAGTCGCTGTTTTCGGTCCAACGGATTTTACTACTTTTTATTAGTGACTGTTTCAGTCGGTATTGTCGGTCCAACTGATTTTACTACTTTTTACTAGTGACTGTTTCAGTCGCTGTTTTGGGTCCAACGGATTTTACTACTTTTTGCTAGTGACTGTTCAGTCGCTATTTTCGGTCCAACTGATTTTATTACTTTTTACTACTGACTGTTTCAGTCGCTATTTTCGGTCCAACTGATTTTACTACTCTTTTCTAGTGACTGTTTCAGTCGCTGTTTTGGGTCCAACGGATTTTACTACTTTTTAGTAGTGACTGTTTCAGTCGCTATTTTCGGTCCAACTGATTTTACTACTTTTTACTTGTGACTGTTTCAGTCGCTGTTTTGGGTCCAACGGATTTTACTACTTTTTACTAGTGACTGTTTCAGTCACTGGTTTCTGTTCCACTGATTTTTTACTTTTTACTAGTGACTGTTTCAGTCGCTGGTTTCGGTTCAACTGATTTTATTACTTTTTACTAGTGACTGTTTCAGTCGCTATTTTAGGTCCAACTGATTTTACTACTTTTTATTAGTGACCGTTTCAGTCGCTGTTTTCGGTCCAACGGATTTTAATACTTTTTATTAGTGACGGTTTCAGTCGGTATTTTCGGTCCAACTGATTTTACTACTTTTTGCTAGTGACTGTTTCAGTCGTTATTTTCGGTTCAACTGATTTTACTACTTTTTACTACTGACTGTTTCAGTCGCTATTTTCGGTCCAACGGATTTTACTACTTTTGCTAGTGACTGTTTCAGTCGCTATTTTCGGTTCAACTGATTTTACTACTTTTTACTAGTGACTGTTTCAGTCGCTATTTTCGGTCCAATTGATTTTATTGCTTTTTACTACTGACTGTTTCAGTCGCTATTTTCGGTCCAATTTATTTTACTACTTTTTACTACTTATTGTTTCAGTCGCTGTTTTCGGTTAAACTTATTTTACTACTTTTTGCTAGTGACTGTTTCAGTCGCTATTTTCGGTCCAACTGATTTTATTACTTTTTACTACTGACTGTTTCAGTCGCTATTTTCGGTCCAACTGATTTTACTACTCTTTTCTAGTGACTGTTTCAGTCGCTGTTTTGGGTCCAACGGATTTTACTACTTTTTGCTAGTGACTGTTTCAGTCGCTATTTTCGGTCCAACTGATTTTATTACTTTTTACTACTGACTGTTTCAGTCGCTATTTTCGGTCCAACTGATTTTACTACTCTTTTCTAGTGACTGTTTCAGTCGGTATTTTCGGTCCAACTGATTTTACTACTTTTTACTGGTTACTGTTTCAGTCGCTGTTTTGGGTCCAACGGATTTTACTACGTTTTACTAGCGACGGTTTCAGCCGCTATTTTCGGTCCAACTGATTTTACTACTTTTTACTTGTGACTGTTTCAGTCGCTGTTTTCGGTTAAACTGATTTTACTACTATTTGCTAGTGACTGTTTGTGTCGCTGGTTTCGGTCCAACTGATTTTAATACTTTTTACTAGCGACCGTTTCAGCCGCTATTTTCGGTCCAACTGATTTTACCACTTTTTACTTGTGACTGTTTCAGTCGCTGTTTTGGGTCCAACGGATTTTACTACTTTTTACTAGTTACTGTTTCAGTCGCTATTTTCGGTCCAACTGATTTTACTACTTTTTACTAGTGACTGTTTCAATCGCTCTTTTCGGTCCAACGGATTTTACTATTTTTTATTAGTGACCGTCTCAGTCGCTGTTTTCGGTCCAACGGATTTTACTACTTTTTATTAGTGACTGTTTCAGTCGGTATTTTCGGTTCAACTGATTTGACTACTTTTTGCTAGTGACTGTTTCAGTCGCTATTTTCGGTCCAACTGATTTTACTACTTTTTGCTAGTGACTCTTTCAGTCGCTATTTTCGGTCCAATTGATTTTACTACTTTTTACTAGTGACTGTTTCAGTCGCTATTTTCGGTCCAACTGACTTTATTACTTTTTACTACTGATTGTTTCAGTCGCTATTTTCGGTCCAACTGATTTTACTACTTTTTTCTAGTGACTGTTTCAGTCGCTGTTTTGGGTCCAACGGATTTTACTACTTTTTACTAGTGACTGATTCAGTCTCTATTTTCGGTCCAACTGATTTTACTACGTTTTACTGGTGACTGTTTCAGTCGCTGTTTTGGGTCCAACGGATTTTACTACTTTTTACTAGTGACTGTTTCAGTCGCTGTTTTCGGTCCAACGGATTTTACTACTTTTTACAAGTTACTGTTTCAGTCGCTATTTTCGGTCCAACTGACTTTACTACTTTTTACTAGTGACTGTTTCAATCGCTCTTTTCGGTCCAACGGATTTTACTACTTTTTATTAGTAACCGTCTCAGTCGCTGTTTTCGGTCCAACGGATTTTACTACTTTTTATTAGTGACTGTTTCAGTCGGTATTTTCGGTCCAACTGATTTTACTACTTTTTACTTGTGAGTGTTTCAGTCGCTGTTTTCGGTCCAACTGATTTTATTACTTTTTACTACTGATTGTTTCAGTCGCTATTTTCGGTCCAACTGATTTTACTACTTTTTTCTAGTGACTGTTTCAGTCGCTGTTTTGGGTCCAACTGATTTTACTACTTTTAACTAGTGACTGTTTCAGTCGCTATTTTCGGTCCAACTGTTTTTATTACTTTTTACTACTGATTGTTTCAGTCGCTATTTTCGGTATAACTGATTTTACTACTTTTTTCTAGTGACTGTTTCAGTCGCTGTTTTGGGTCCAACGGATTTTACTACTTTTTACTAGTGACTGTTTCAGTCGCTGGTTTTGGTTCAACTGATTTTATTACTTTTCACTAGTGACTGTTTCAGTTGCTATTTTCGGTCCAACTAATTTTACTACTTTTTATTAGTGACCGTCTCAGTCGCTGTTTTCGGTCCAAGGGATTTTACTACTTTTTATTAGTGATTGTTTCAGTCGGTATTTTCGGTCCAACTGATTTTACTACTTTTTACTAGTGACCGTTTCAGTTGCTGTTTTGGGTCCAACGGATTTTATTACTTTTTGCTAGTGACTGTTTCAGTCGCTATTTTCGGTCCAACTGATTTTACTACTTTTTGCTAGTGACTGTTTCAGTCGCTATTTTCGGTCCAACTGATTTTACTACTTTTTTCTAGTGACTGTTTCAGTCGCTGTTTTGGGTCCAACTGATTTTACTACGTTTTACTGGTGACTGTTTCAGTCGCTGTTTTGGGTCCAACTGATTTTACTACTTTTTACTAGTGACTGTTTCAGTCGCTGTTTTCGGTCCAACGGATTTTACTACTTTTTACTAGTTACTGTTTCAGTCGCTATTTTCGGTCCAACTGATTTTACTGCTTTTTATTAGTGACAGTCTCAGTCGCTGTTTTCGGTCCAACGGATTTTACTACTTTTTATTAGTGACTGTTTCAGTCGGTATTTTCGGTTAAACTGATTTTACTACTATTTGCTAGTGACTGTTTGTGTCGCTGGTTTCGGTCCAACTGATTTTAATATTTTTTACTAGCGACCGTTTCAGCCGCTATTTTCGGTCCAACTGATTTTACCACTTTTTACTTGTGACTGTTTCAGTCGCTGTTTTGGGTCCAACGGATTTTACTACTTTTTACTAGTTACTGTTTCAGTCGCTATTTTCGGTCCAACCGATTTTACTACTTTTTACTAGTGACTGTTTCAATCTCTCTTTTCGGTCCAACGGATTTTACTACTTTTTATTAGTGACCGTCTCAGTCGCTGTTTTCGGTCCAACGGATTTTACTACTTTTTATTAGTGACTGTTTCAGTCGGTATTTTCGGTCCAACTGATTTGACTACTTTTTGCTAGTGACTGTTTCAGTCGCTATTTTCGGTCCAACTGATTTTACTACTTTTTGCTAGTGACTGTTTCAGTCGCTATTTTCGGTCCAATTGATTTTACTACTTTTTACTAGTGACTGTTTCAGTCGCTATTTTCGGTCCAACTGACTTTATTACTTTTTACTACTGATTGTTTCAGTCGCTATTTTCGGTCCAACTGATTTTACTACTTTTTTCTAGTGACTGTTTCAGTCGCTGTTTTGGGTCCAACGGATTTTACTACTTTTTACTAGTGACTGTTTCAGTCTCTATTTTCGGTCCAACTGATTTTACTACGTTTTACTGGTGACTGTTTCAGTCGCTGTTTTGGGTCCAGCGGATTTTACTACTTTTTACTAGTGACTGTTTCAGTCGCTGTTTTCGGTCCAACGGATTTTACTACTTTTTACTAGTTACTGTTTCAGTCGCTATTTTCGGTCCAACTGATTTTACTACTTTTTTCTAGTGACTGTTTCAATCGCTCTTTTGGGTCCAACTGATTTTACTACTTTTTATTAGTAACCGTCTCAGTCGCTGTTTTCGGTCCAACGGATTTTACTACTTTTTATTAGTGACTGTTTCAGTCGGTATTTTCGGTCCAACTGATTTTACTACTTTTTACTAGTGACTGTTTCAGTCGCTGTTTTGGGTCCAACTGATTTTACTACTTTTTACTTGTGACTGTTTCAGTCGCTGTTTTCGGTCCAACTGATTTTATTACTTTTTACTACTGATTGTTTCAGTCGCTATTTTCGGTCCAACTGATTTTACTCCTTTTTTCTAGTGACTGTTACAGTCGCTGTTTTGGGTCCAAATGATTTTACTACTTTTTACTAGTGACTGTTTCAGTCGCTATTTTCGGTCCAACTGTTTTTATTACTTTTTACTACTGATTGTTTCAGTCGCTATTTTCGGTCCAACTGATTTTACTACTTTTTTCTAGTGACTGTTTCAGTCGCTGTTTTGGGTCCAACGGATTTTACTACTTTTTACTAGTGACTGTTTCAGTCGCTGGTTTTGGTTCAACTGATTTTATTACTTTTCACTAGTGACTGTTTCAGTCGCTATTTTCGGTCCAACTAATTTTACTACTTTTTATTAGTGACCGTCTCAGTCGCTGTTTTCGGTCCAACTGATTTTACTACTTTTTACTAGTGACTGTTTCAGTCGCTATTTTCGGTCCAACTGTTTTTATTACTTTTTACTACTGATTGTTTCAGTCGGTATTTTCGGTCCAACTGATTTTACTACTTTTTACTAGTGACCGTTTCAGTTGCTGTTTTGGGTCCAACGGATTTTATTACTTTTTGCTAGTGACTGTTTCAGTCGCTATTTTCGGTTCAACTGATTTTATTGCTTTTTACTACTGACTGTTTCAGTCGCTATTTTCGGTCCAATTGATTTTACTACTTTTTACTACTTATTGTTTCAGTCGCTGTTTTCGGTTAAACTGATTTTACTACTTTTTACTTGTGACTGTTTCAGTCGCTATTTTCGGCCCAACTGATTTTATTACTTTTTACTACTGACTGTTTCAGTCGCTATTTTCGGTCCAACTGATTTTACTACTCTTTTCTAGTGACTGTTTCAGTCGCTGTTTTGGGTCCAACGGATTTTACTACTTTTTACTAGCGACTGTTTCAGTCGGTATTTTCGGTCCAACTGATTTTACTATTTCTTATTAGTGACCGTCTCAGTCGCTGTTTTCGGTCCAACGGATTTTACTACTTTTTATTAGTGACTGTTTCAGTCGGTATTTTCGGTCCAAGTGATTTTACTACTTTTTACTAGTGACTGTTTCAGTCGCTGTTTTGGGTCCAACGGATTTTACTACTTTTTGCTAGTGACTGTTTCAGTCGCTATTTTCGGTTCAACTGATTTTACTACTTTTTACTAGTGATTGTTTCAGTCGCTATTTTCGGTCCAACTGATTTTATTGCTTTTTATTACTGACTGTTTCAGTCGCTATTTTGGGTCCAATTGATTTTACTACTTCTTGCTAGTGACTGTTTCAGTCGCTATTTTCGGTTCCACTGATTTTACTACTTTTAACTAGTGACTGTTCAGTCGCTATTTTCGGTCCAACTGATTTTACTACTCTTTTCTAGTGACTGTTTCAGTCGGTATTTTCGGTCCAACTGATTTTACTACTTTTTACTAGTGACTGTTTCAGTCGCTGTTTTGGGTCCAACGGATTTTACTACGTTTTACTAGCGACGGTTTCAGCCGCTATTTTCGGTCCAACTGATTTTACTACTTTTTACTTGTGACTGTTTCAGTCGCTGTTTTGGGTCCAACTGATTTTACTACTTTTTACTAGTGACTGTTTCAATCGCTCTTTTCGGTAAAACGGATTTTACTACTTTTTATTAGTGACCGTCTCAGTCGCTGTTTTCGGTCCAACGGATTTTACTACTTTTTATTAGTGACTGTTTCAGTCGCTGTTTTGGGTCCAACGGATTTTACTACTTTTTGCTAGTGACTGTTTCAGTCGCTATTTTCGGTTCAACTGATTTTACTACTTTTTACTAGTGATTGTTTCAGTCGCTATTTTCGGTCCAACTGATTTTATTGCTTTTTATTACTGACTGTTTCAGTCGCTATTTTGGGTCCAATTGATTTTACTACTTCTTGCTAGTGACTGTTTCAGTCGCTATTTTCGGTTCAACTGATTTTACTACTTTTAACTAGTGACTGTTCAGTCGCTATTTTCGGTCCAACTGATTTTACTACTCTTTTCTAGTGACTGTTTCAGTCGGTATTTTCGGTCCAACTGATTTTACTACTTTTTACTAGTGACTGTTTCAGTCGCTGTTTTGGGTCCAACGGATTTTACTACGTTTTACTAGCGACGGTTTCAGCCCCTATTTTCGGTCCAACTGATTTTACTACTTTTTACTTGTGACTGTTTCAGTCGCTGTTTTGGGTCCAACTGATTTTACTACTTTTTACTAGTGACTGTTTCAATCGCTCTTTTCGGTCCAACGGATTTTACTACTTTTTATTAGTGACCGTCTCAGTCGCTGTTTTCGGTCCAACGGATTTTACTACTTTTTATTAGTGACTGTTTCAGTCGGTATTGTCGGTCCAACTGATTTTACTACTTTTTACTAGTGACTGTTTCAGTCGCTGTTTTGGGTCCAACGGATTTTACTACTTTTTGCTAGTGACTGTTCAGTCGCTATTTTCGGTCCAACTGATTTTATTACTTTTTACTACTGACTGTTTCAGTCGCTATTTTCGGTCCAACTGATTTTACTACTCTTTTCTAGTGACTGTTTCAGTCGCTGTTTTGGGTCCAACGGATTTTACTACTTTTTAGTAGTGACTGTTTTTATTATTTATTACTTATTATTTATATTTATTACTTTTTACTACTGACTGTTTCAGTCGCTATTTTCGGGCAACTGATTTTACTACTGTTTTCTAGTGACTGTTTCAGTCGCTGTTTTGGGTCCAACGGATTTTACTACTTTTTAGTAGTGACTGTTTCAGTCACTGGTTTCTGTTCCACTGATTTTTTACTTTTTACTAGTGACTGTTTCAGTCGCTGGTTTCGGTTCAACTGATTTTATTACTTTTTACTAGTGACTGTTTCAGTCGCTATTTTAGGTCCAACTGATTTTACTACTTTTTATTAGTGACCGTTTCAGTCGCTGTTTTCGGTCCAACGGATTTTAATACTTTTTATTAGTGACGGTTTCAGTCGGTATTTTCGGTCCAACTGATTTTACTACTTTTTGCTAGTGACTGTTTCAGTCGTTATTTTCGGTTCAACTGATTTTACTACTTTTTACTACTGACTGTTTCAGTCGCTATTTTCGGTCCAACGGATTTTACTACTTTTGCTAGTGACTGTTTCAGTCGCTATTTTCGGTTCAACTGATTTTACTACTTTTTACTAGTGACTGTTTCAGTCGCTATTTTCGGTCCAATTGATTTTATTGCTTTTTATTACTGAATGTTTCAGTCGCTATTTTCGGTCCAATTTATTTTACTACTTTTTACTACTTATTGTTTCAGTCGCTGTTTTCGGTTAAACTTATTTTACTACTTTTTGCTAGTGCCTGTTTCAGTCGCTATTTTCGGTCCAACTGATTTTATTACTTTTTACTACTGACTGTTTCAGTCGCTATTTTCGGTCCAATTGATTTTACTACTCTTTTCTAGTGACTGTTTCAGTCGCTGTTTTGGGTCCAACGTATTTTACTACTTTTTGCTAGTGACTGTTTCAGTCGCTATTTTCGGTCCAACTGATTTTATTACTTTTTACTACTGACTGTTTCAGTCGCTATTTTCGGTCCAACTGATTTTACTACTCTTTTCTAGTGACTGTTTCAGTCGCTGTTTTGGGTCCAACGGATTTTACTACTTTTTGCTAGTGACTGTTTCAGTCGCTATTTTCGGTTCAACTGATTTTACTACTTTTTACTAGTGACTGCTTCAGTCGCTATTTTCGGTCCAACTGATTTTATTGCTTTTCATTACTGACTGTTTCAGTCGCTATTTTGGGTCCAATTGATTTTACTACTTCATG
The DNA here is from genome assembly GCF_030347505.1 of Rhynchophorus ferrugineus. NCBI lineage: Eukaryota > Metazoa > Arthropoda > Insecta > Coleoptera > Curculionidae > Rhynchophorus > Rhynchophorus ferrugineus. Next base: position 19,625,599 of record NW_027472589.1, read on the forward strand.
CTAGTGACTGTTTCAGTCGCTATTTTCAGTTCAACTGATTTTACTACTTTTAACTAGTGACTGTTCAGTCGCTATTTTCGGTCCAACTGATTTTATTACTTTTTACTACTGACTGTTTCAGTCGCTATTTTCGGTCCAACTGATTTTAATACTCTTTTCTAGTGACTGTTTCAGTCGGTATTTTCGGTCCAACTGATTTTACTACTTTTTACTGGTGACTGTTTCAGTCGCTGTTTTGGGTCCAACGGATTTTACTACGTTTTACTAGCGACGGTTTCAGCCGCTACTTTCGGTCCAACTGATTTTACTACTTTTTACTTGTGACTGTTTCAGTCGCTGTTTTGGGTCCAACTGATTTTACTACTTTTTACTAGTGACTGTTTCAATCGCTCTTTTCGGTCCAACGGATTTTACTACTTTTTATTAGTGACTGTTTCAGTCGGTATTGTCGGTCCAACTTATTTTACTACTTTTTACTAGTGACTGTTTCAGTCGCTGTTTTGGGTCCAACGGATTTTATTACTTTTTGCTAGTGACTGTTTCAGTCGCTATTTTCGGTTCAACTGATTTTACTACTTTTTACTAGTGACTGTTCAGTCGCTATTTTCGGTCCAACTGATTTTATTACTTTTTACTACTGACTGTTTCAGTCGCTATTTTCGGTCCAACTGATTTTACTACTCTTTTCTAGTGATTGTTTCAGTCGCTGTTTTGGGTCCAACGGATTTTACTACTTTTTAGTAGTGACTGTTTTTATTATTTATTACTTATTATTTATATTTATTACTTTTTACTACTGACTGTTTCAGTCGCTATTTTCGGTCCAACTGATTTTACTACTCTTTTCTAGCGACTGTTTCAGTCGCTGTTTTGGGTCCAACGGATTTTATTAATTTTTAGTAGTGACTGTTTCAGTCGCTATTTTCGGTCCAACTGATATTACTACTTTTTACTTGTGACTGTTTCAGTCACTGGTTTCTGTTCCACTGATTTTATTACTTTTTACTAGTGACTGTTTCAGTCGCTGCTTTCGGTTCAACTGATTTTATTACTTTTTACTAGTGACTGTTTCAGTCGCTATTTTCGGTCCAACTGATTTTACTACTTTTTATTAGTGACCGTTTCAGTCGCTGTTTTCGGTTCAACTGATTTTACTACTTTTTACTACTGACTGTTTCAGTCGCTATTTTCGGTCCAACGGATTTTACTACTTTTGCTAGTGACTGTTTCAGTCGCTATTTTCGGTTCAACTGATTTTACTACTTTTTACTAGTGACTGTTTCAGTCGCTATTTTCGGTCCAATTGATTTTATTGCTTTTTACTACTGACTGTTTCAGTCGCTATTTTCGGTCCAATTTATTTTACTACTTTTTACTACTTATTGTTTCAGTCGCTATTTTCGGTCCAACTGATTTTACTACTTTTTTCTAGTGACTGTTTCAGTCGCTGTTTTGGGTCCAACTGATTTTACTACGTTTTACTGGTGACTGTTTCAGTCGCTGTTTTGGGTCCAACTGATTTTACTACTTTTTACTAGTGACTGTTTCAGTCGCTGTGTTCGGTCCAACGGATTTTACTACTTTTTACTAGTTACTGTTTCAGTCGCTATTTTCGGTCCAACTGATTTTACTACTTTTTATTAGTGACTGTTTCAGTCGGTATTTTCGGTCCAACTGATTTTACTACTTTTTACTTGTGACTGTTTCAGTCGCTGTTTTCGGTTAAACTGATTTTACTACTATTTGCTAGTGACTGTTTGTGTCGCTGGTTTCGGTCCAACTGATTTTAATACTTTTTACTAGCGACCGTTTCAGCCGCTATTTTCGGTCCAACTGATTTTACCACTTTTTACTTGTGACTGTTTCAGTCGCTGTTTTGGGTCCAACGGATTTTACTACTTTTTACTAGTTACTGTTTCAGTCGCTATTTTCGGTCCAACTGATTTTACTACTTTTTACTAGTGACTGTTTCAATCGCTCTTTTCGGTCCAACGGATTTTACTACTTTTTATTAGTGACCGTCTCAGTCGCTGTTTTCGGTCCAACGGATTTTACTACTTTTTATTAGTGACTGTTTCAGTCGGTATTTTCGGTCCAACTGATTTGACTACTTTTTGCTAGTGACTGTTTCAGTCGCTATTTTCGGTCCAACTGATTTTACTACTTTTTGCTAGTGACTGTTTCAGTCGCTATTTTCGGTCCAATTGATTTTACTACTTTTTACTAGTGACTGTTTCAGTCGCTATTTTCGGTCCAACTGACTTTATTACTTTTTACTACTGATTGTTTCAGTCGCTATTTTCGGTCCAACTGATTTTACTACTTTTTTCTAGTGACTGTTTCAGTCGCTGTTTTGGGTCCAACGGATTTTACTACTTTTTACTAGTGACTGTTTCAGTCTCTATTTTCGGTCCAACTGATTTTACTACGTTTTACTGGTGACTGTTTCAGTCGCTGTTTTGGGTCCAACGGATTTTACTACTTTTTACTAGTGACTGTTTCAGTCGCTGTTTTCGGTCCAACGGATTTTACTACTTTTTACTAGTTACTGTTTCAGTCGCTATTTTCGGTCCAACTGACTTTACTACTTTTTACTAGTGACTGTTTCAATCGCTCTTTTCGGTCCAACGGATTTTACTACTTTTTATTAGTAACCGTCTCAGTCGCTGTTTTCGGTCCAACGGATTTTACTACTTTTTATTAGTGACTGTTTCAGTCGGTATTTTCGGTCCAACTGATTTTACTACTTTTTACTAGTGACTGTTTCAGTCGCTGTTTTGGGTCCAACTGATTTTACTACTTTTTACTTGTGACTGTTTCAGTCGCTGTTTTCGGTCCAACTGATTTTATTACTTTTTACTACTGATTGTTTCAGTCGCTATTTTCGGTCCAACTGATTTTACTACTTTTTTCTAGTGACTGTTTCAGTCGCTGTTTTGGGTCCAACTGATTTTACTACTTTTAACTAGTGACTGTTTCAGTCGCTATTTTCGGTCCAACTGTTTTTATTACTTTTTACTACTGATTGTTTCAGTCGCTATTTTCGGTATAACTGATTTTACTACTTTTTTCTAGTGACTGTTTCAGTCGCTGTTTTGGGTCCAACGGATTTTACTACTTTTTACTAGTGACTGTTTCAGTCGCTGGTTTTGGTTCAACTGATTTTATTACTTTTCACTAGTGACTGTTTCAGTTGCTATTTTCGGTCCAACTAATTTTACTACTTTTTATTAGTGACCGTCTCAGTTGCTGTTTTCGGTCCAAGGGATTTTACTACTTTTTATTAGTGACTGTTTCAGTCGGTATTTTCGGTCCAACTGATTTTATTACTTTTTACTAGTGACCGTTTCAGTTGCTGTTTTGGGTCCAACGGATTTTATTACTTTTTGCTAGTGACTGTTTCAGTCGCTATTTTCGGTCCAACTGACTTTATTACTTTTTACTACTGATTGTTTCAGTCGCTATTTTCGGTCCAACTGATTTTACTACTCTTTTCTAGTGACTGTTTCAGTCGCTGTTTTGGGTCCAACGGATTTTACTACTTTTTACTAGCGACTGTTTCAGTCGGTATTTTCGGTCCAACTGATTTTACTATTTCTTATTAGTGACCGTCTCAGTCGCTGTTTTCGGTCCAACGGATTTTACTACTTTTTATTAGTGACTGTTTCAGTCGGTATTTTCGGTCCAATTGATTTTACTACTTTTTACTAGTGACTGTTTCAGTCGCTGTTTTGGGTCCAACGGATTTTACTACTTTTTGCTAGTGACTGTTTCAGTCGCTATTTTCGGTTCAACTGATTTTACTACTTTTTACTAGTGATTGTTTCAGTCGCTATTTTCGGTCCAACTGATATTACTACTCTTTTCTAGTGACTGTTTCAGTCGGTATTTTCGGTCCAACTGATTTTACTACTCTTTTCTAGTGACTGTTTCAGTCGGTATTTTCGGTCCAACTGATTTTACTACTTTTTACTAGTGACTGTTTCAGTCGCTGTTTTGGGTCCAACTGATTTTACTACTTTTTACTAGTGACTGTTTCAGTCGCTATTTTCGGTCAAACTGTTTTTATTACTTTTTACTACTGATTGTTTCAGTCGCTATTTTCGGTCCATCTGATTTTACTACTTTTTTCTAGTGACTGTTTCAGTCGCTGTTTTGGGTCCAACTGATTTTACTACTTTTTACTAGTGACTGTTTCAGTCGCTGGTTTTGGTTCAACTGATTTTATTACTTTTCACTAGTGACTGTTTCAGTCGCTATTTTCGGTCCAACTAATTTTACTACTTTTTATTAGTGACCGTCTCAGTCGCTGTTTTCGGTCCAAGGGATTTTACTACTTTTTATTAGTGACTGTTTCAGTCGGTATTTTCGGTCCAACTGATTTTACTACTTTTTACTAGTGACCGTTTCAGTTGCTGTTTTGGGTCCAACGGATTTTATTACTTTTTGCTACTGACTGTTTCAGTCGCTATTTTCGGTCCAACTGATTATATTGCTTTTTATTACTGACTGTTTCAGTCGCTATTTTGGGTCCAATTGATTTTACTACTTCTTGCTAGTGACTATTTCAGTCGCTATTTTCGGTTCAACTGATTTTACTACTTTTAACTAGTGACTGTTCAGTCGCTATTATCGGTGCAACTGATTTTACTACTCTTTTCTAGTGACTGTTTCAGTCGGTATTTTCGGTCCAACTGATTTTACTACTTTTTACTAGTGACTGTTTCAGTCGCTGTTTTGGGTCCAACGGATTTTACTACGTTTTACTAGCGACGGTTTCAGCCGCTATTTTCGGTCCAACTGATTTTACTACTTTTTACTTGTGACTGTTTCAGTCGCTGTTTTGGTTCCAACTGATTTTACTACTTTTTACTAGTAACTGTTTCAATCGCTCTTTTCGGTCCAACGGATTTTACTACTTTTTATTAGTGACCGTTTCAGTCGCTCTTTTCGGTCCAACGGATTTTACTACTTTTTATTAGTGACTGTTTCAGTCGGTATTGTCGGTCCAACTGATTTTACTACTTTTTACTAGTGACTGTTTCAGTCGCTGTTTTGGGTCCAACGGATTTTACTACTTTTTGCTAGTGACTGTTCAGTCGCTATTTTCGGTCCAACTGATTTTATTACTTTTTACTACTGACTGTTTCAGTCGCTATTTTCGGTCCAACTGATTTTACTACTCTTTTCTAGTGACTGTTTCAGTCGCTGTTTTGGGTCCAACGGATTTTACTACTTTTTAGTAGTGACTGTTTTTATTATTTATTACTTATTATTTATATTTATTACTTTTTACTACTGACTGTTTCAGTCGCTATTTTCGGTCCAACTGATTTTACTACTCTTTTCTAGTGACTGTTTCAGTCGCTGTTTTGGGTCCAACGGATTTTACTACTTTTTAGTAGTGACTGTTTTTATTATTTATTACTTATTATTTATATTTATTACTTTTTACTACTGACTGTTTCAGTCGCTATTTTCGGTCCAACTGATTTTACTACTCTTTTCTAGTGACTGTTTCAGTCGCTGTTTTGGGTCCAACGGATTTTACTACTTTTTACTAGTGACTGTTTCAGTCACTGGTTTCTGTTCCACTGATTTTATTACTTTTTACTAGTGACTGTTTCAGTCGCTGGTTTCGGTTCAACTGAATTTATTACTTTTTACTAGTGACTGTTTCAGTCGCTATTTTAGGTAGAACTGATTTTACTACTTTTTATTAGTGACCGTTTCAGTCGCTGTTTTCGGTCCAACGGATTTTAATACTTTTTATTAGTGACTGTTTCAGTCGGTATTTTCGGTCCAACTGATTTTACTACTTTTTGCTAGTGACTGTTTCAATCGTTATTTTCGGTTCAACTGATTTTACTACTTTTTACTACTGACTGTTTCAGTCGCTATTTTCGGTCCAACGGATTTTACTACTTTTGCTAGTGACTGTTTCAGTCGCTATTTTCGGTTCAACTGATTTTACTACTTTTTACTAGTGACTGTTTCAGTCGCTATTTTCGGTCCAATTGATTTTATTGCTTTTTACTACTGACTGTTTCAGTCGCTATTTTCGGTCCAATTTATTTTACTACTTTTTACTACTTATTGTTTCAGTCGCTGTTTTCGGTTAAACTTATTTTACTACTTTTTGCTAGTGACTGTTTCAGTCGCTATTTTCGGTCCAACTGATTTTATTACTTTTTACTACTGACTGTTTCAGTCGCTATTTTCGGTCCAACTGATTTTACTACTCTTTTCTAGTGACTGTTTCAGTCGCTGTTTTGGGTCCAACGGATTTTACTACTTTTTGCTAGTGACTGTTTCAGTCGCTATTTTCGGTCCAACTGATTTTATTACTTTTTACTACTGACTGTTTCAGTCGCTATTTTCGGTCCAACTGATTTTACTACTCCTTTCTAGTGACTGTTTCAGTCGCTGTTTTGGGTCCAACGGATTTTACTACTTTTTGCTAGTGACTGTTTCAGTCGCTATTTTCGGTTCAACTGATTTTACTACTTTTTACTTGTGACTGTTTCAGTCGCTGTTTTGGGTCCAACTGATTTTACTACTTTTTACTAGTGACTGTTTCAATCGCTCTTTTCGGTCCAACGGATTTTACTACTTTTTATTAGTGACTGTTTCAGTCGGTATTGTCGGTCCAACTGATTTTACTACTTTTTACTAGTGACTGTTTCAGTCGCTGTTTTGGGTCCAACGGATTTTACTACTTTTTGCTAGTGACTGTTTCAGTCGCTATTTTCGGTTCAACTGATTTTACTACTTTTTACTAGTGACTGTTCAGTCGCTATTTTCGGTCCAACTGATTTTATTACTTTTTACTACTGACTGTTTCAGTCGCTATTTTCGGTCCAACTGATTTTACTACTCTTTTCTAGTGACTGTTTCAGTCGCTGTTTTGGGTCCAACGGATTTTACTACTTTTTAGTAGTGACTGTTTTTATTATTTATTACTTATTATTTATATTTATTACTTTTTACTACTGACTGTTTCAGTCGCTATTTTCGGTCCAACTGATTTTACTACTCTTTTCTAGCGACTGTTTCAGTCGCTGTTTTGGGTCCAACGGATTTTATTACTTTTTAGTAGTGACTGTTTCAGTCGCTATTTTCGGTCCAACTGATATTACTACTTTTTACTTGTGACTGTTTCAGTCGCTGTTTTGGGTCCAACGGATTTTACTACTTTTTACTAGTGACTGTTTCAGTCACTAGTTTCGGTTCCACTGATTTTATTACTTTTTACTAGTGACTGTTTCAGTCGCTGGTTTCGGTTCAACTGATTTTATTACTTTTTACTAGTGACTGTTTCAGTCGCTATTTTCGGTCCAACTGATTTTACTACTTTTTATTAGTGACCGTTTCAGTCGCTGATTTCGGTCCAACGGATTTTAATACTTTTTATTAGTGACTGTTTCAGTCGGTATTTTCGGTCCAACTGATTTTACTACTTTTTGCTAGTGACTGTTTCAGTCGCTATTTTCGGTTCAACTGATTTTACTACTTTTTACTACTGTCTGTTTCTGTCGCTATTTTCGGTCCAATTGATTTTACTACTTTTTACTACTGATTGTTTCAGTCGCTGTTTTCGGTTAAACTGATTTTACTACTTTTTACTAGTGACTGTTCAGTCGCTATTTTCGGTCCAACTGATTTTATTACTTTTTACTACTGACTGTTTCAGTCGCTATTTTCGGTCCAACTGATTTTACTACTCTTTTCTAGTGACTGTTTCAGTCGCTGGTTTCGGTCCAACTGATTATACTAGTTTTTACTACTGACTGTTTCAGTCGCTATTTTCGGTCCAACTGATTTTACTACTCTTTTCTAGTGACTGTTTCAGTCGGTATTTTCGGTCCAACTGATTTTACTACTTTTTATTAGTGACTGTTTCAGTCGGTATTTTCGGTCCAACTGATTTTACTACTTTTTACTAGTGACTGTTTCAGTCGCTGTTTTGGGTCCAACGGATTTTACTACGTTTTACTAGCGACGGTTTCAGCCGCTATTTTCGGTCCAACTGATTTTACTACTTTTTACTTGTGACTGTTTCAGTCGCTGTTTTGGGTCCAACTGATTTTACTACTTTTTACTAGTGACTGTTTCAATCGCCTTTTTCGGTGCAACGGATTTTACTACTTTTTATTAGTGACCGTCTCAGTCGCTGTTTTCGGTCCAACGGATTTTAATACTTTTTATTAGTGACTGTTTTAGTCGGTATTGTCGGTCCAACTGATTTTACTACTTTTTACTAGTGACTGTTTCAGTCGCTGTTTTGGGTCCAACGGATTTTACTACTTTTTGCTAGTGACTGTTTCAGTCGCTATTTTCGGTTCAACTGATTTTACTACTTTTTACTAGTGACTGTTCAGTCGCTATTTTCGGTCCAACTGATTTTATTACTTTTTACTACTGACTGTTTCAGTCGCTATTTTCGGTCCAACTGATTTTACTACTCTTTTCTAGTGACTGTTTCAGTCGCTGTTTTCGGCCCAACTGATTTTACTACGTTTTACTGGTGACTATTTCAGTCGCTATTTTCGATTCAACTGATTTTACTACTTTTTACTAGTGACTGTTTCAGTCGCTATTTTCGGTCCAACTGATTTTACTACTCTTTTCTAGTGACCGTTTTAGTCGGTATTTTCGGTCCAACTGATTTTACTACTTTTTACTAGTGACTGTTTCAGTCGCTGTTTTGGGTCCAACTGATTTTACTACTTTTCATTAGTGACTGTTTTAGTCGCTGTTTTCGGTCCAACTGATTTTACTACTTTTTTCTAGTGACTGTTTCAGTCGCTGGTTTCGGTCCAACTGATTATACTAGTTTTTACTAGTGACTGTTTCAGTCGCTAGTAAAAAGTAGTAAACAGTAGTTGTTTTGGGTCCAACGGATTTTACTTCTTTTTACTAGTGACTGTTTCACTCGCTGTTTTCGGTCCAACGAATTTTACTACTTTTTACTATTGACTGTTTCACTCGCTATTTTCGTTCCAACTGATTTTACTACTTTTCATTAGTGACTGTTTTAGTCGCTGTTTTCGGTCCAACTGATTTTACTACTTTTTACTAGTGACTGTTTCAGTCGCTCTTTTCGGTCCAACTGATTTTACTACTTTTCATTAGTGACTGTTTCAGTCGCTGGTTTCGGTCCAACTGATTATACTACTTTTTACTAGTGACTGTTTCAGTCGCTAGTAAAAAGTAGTAAAAAAGTAGTTGTTTTGGGTCCAACGGATTTTACTTCTTTTTACTAGTGACTGTTTCATTCGCTGTTTTCGGTCCAACGAATTTTATTACTTTTTACTATTGACTGTTTCAGTCGCTGTTTTCGGTTAAACTGATTTTACTACTATTTGCTAGTGACTGTTTGAGTCGCTGGTTTCGGTTCAACTGATTTTATTACTTTTTACTAGCGACGGTTTCAGCCGCTATTTTCGGTCCAACTGATTTTACCACTTTTTACTTGTGACTGTTTCAGTCGCTGTTTTAGGTCCAACGGATTTTACTACTTTTTACTAGTTACTGTTTCAGTCGCTATTTTCGGTCCAACTGATTTTACTACTTTTTACTAGTGACTGTTTCAGTCGCTCTTTTCGGTCCAACGGATTTTACTACTTTTTATTAGTGACCGTCTCAGTCGCTGTTTTCGGTCCAACGGATTTTACTACTTTTTGCTAGTGACTGTTTCAGTCGCTATTTTCGGTCCAACTGATTTTACTACTCTTTACTAGTGACTGTTTCAGTCGCTATTTTCGGTCCAACTGATTTTATTACTTTTTACTACTGATTGTTTCAGTCGCTATTTTCGGTCCAACTGATTTTACTACTTTTTTCTAGTGACTGTTTCAGTCGCTGTTTTGGGTCCAACTGATTTTACTACGTTTTACTGGTGACTGTTTCAGTCGCTGTTTTGGGTCCAACGGATTTTACTACTTTTTACTAGTGACTGTTTCAGTCGCTGTTTTCGGTCCAACGGATTTTACTACTTTTTACTAGTTACTGTTTCAGTCGCTATTTTCGGTCCAACTGATTTTACTACTTTTTACTAGTGACTGTTTCAATCGCTCTTTTCGGTCCAACGGATTTTACTACTTTTTATTAGTGACAGTCTCAGTCGCTGTTTTCGGTCCAACGGATTTTACTACTTTTTATTAGTGACTGTTTCAGTCGGTATTTTCGGTCCAACTGATTTTACTACTTTTTACTTGTGACTGTTTCAGTCGCTGTTTTCGGTTAAACTGATTTTACTACTATTTGCTAGTGACTGTTTGAGTCGCTGGTTTCGGTCCAACTGATTTTAATACTTTTTACTAGCGACCGTTTCAGCCGCTATTTTCGGTCCAACTGATTTTACCACTTTTTACTTGTGACTGTTTCAGTCGCTGTTTTGGGTCCAACTGATTTTACTACCTTTCATTAGTGACTGTTTTAGTCGCTGTTTTCGGTCCAACTGATTTTACTACTTTTTTCTAGTGACTGTTTCAGTCGCTGGTTTCGGTCCAACTGATTATACTAGTTTTTACTAGTGACTGTTTCAGTCGCTATTTTGGGTCCAACGGATTTTACTTCTTTTTACTAGTGACTGTTTCACTCGCTGTTTTCGGTCCAACGAATTTTACTACTTTTTACTATTGACTGTTTCACTCGCTATTTTCGTTCCAACTGATTTTACTACTTTTCATTAGTGACTGTTTTAGTCGCTGTTTTCGGTCCAACTGATTTTACTACTTTTTACTAGTGACTGTTTCAGTCGCTCTTTTCGGTCCAACTGATTTTACTACTTTTCATTAGTGACTGTTTCAGTCGCTGGTTTCGGTCCAACTGATTATACTACTTTTTACTAGTGACTGTTTCAGTCGCTGTTTTCGGTCCAACGAATTTTATTACTTTTTACTATTGACTGTTTCAGTCGCTGTTTTCGGTTAAACTGATTTTACTACTATTTGCTAGTGACTGTTTGAGTCGCTGGTTTCGGTTCAACTGATTTTATTACTTTTTACTAGCGACGGTTTCAGCCGCTATTTTCGGTCCAACTGATTTTACCACTTTTTACTTGTGACTGTTTCAGTCGCTGTTTTGGGTCCAACGGATTTTACTACTTTTTACTAGTGACTGTTTCACTCGCTGTTTTCGGTCCAACGAATTTTATTACTTTTTACTATTGACTGTTTCAGTCGCTGTTTTCGGTTAAACTTATTTTACTACTATTTGCTAGTGACTGTTTGAGTCGCTGGTTTCGGTTCAACTGATTTTATTACTTTTTACTAGCGACGGTTTCAGCCGCTATTTTCGGTCCAACTGATTTTACCACTTTTTACTTGTGACTGTTTCAGTCGCTGTTTTGGGTCCAACGGATTTTACTACTTTTTACTAGTTACTGTTTCAGTCGCTATTTTCGGTCCAACTGATTTTACTACTTTTTACTAGTGACTGTTTCAGTCGCTCTTTTCGGTCCAACGGATTTTACTACTTTTTATTAGTGACCGTCTCAGTCGCTGTTTTCGGTCCAACGGATTTTACCACTTTTTGCTAGTGACTGTTTCAGTCGCTATTTTCGGTCCAACTGATTTTACTACTTTTTGCTAGTGACTGTTTCAGTCGCTATTTTCGGTCCAACTGATTTTACTACTCTTTACTAGTGACTGTTTCAGTCGCTATTTTCGGTCCAACTGATTTTATTACTTTTTACTACTGATTGTTTCAGTCGCTATTTTCGGTCCAACTGATTTTACTACTTTTTGCTAGTGACTGTTTCAGTCGCGATTTTCGGTCCAACTGATTTTACTACTTTTTGCTAGTGACTGTTTCAGTCGCTATTTTCGGTCCAACTGATTTTACTACTTTTTACTAGTGACTGTTTCAGTCGCTATTTTCGGTCCAACTGACTTTATTACTTTTTACTACTGATTGTTTCAGTCGCTATTTTCGGTCCAAATGATTTTACTACTTTTTTCTAGTGACTGTTTCAGTCGCTGTTTTGGGTCCAACGGATTTTACTACTTTTTACTAGTGACTGTTTCAGTCTCTATTTTCGGTCCAACTGATTTTACTACGTTTTACTGGTGACTGTTTCAGTCGCTGTTTTGGGTCCAACGGATTTTACTACTTTTTACTAGTGACTGCTTCAGTCGCTGTTTTCGGTCCAACGGATTTTACTACTTTTTACTAGTTACTGTTTCAGTCGCTATTTTCGGTCCAACTGACTTTATTACTTTTTACTACTGACTGTTTCAGTCGCTATTTTCGGTCCAACTGATTTTACTACTCTTTTCTAGTGACTGTTTCAGTCGCTGTTTTCGGCCCAACTGATTTTACTACGTTTTACTGGTGACTGTTTCAGTCGCTATTTTCGATTCAACTGATTTTACTACTTTTTACTAGTGACTGTTTCAGTCGCTATTTTCGGTCCAACTGATTTTATTACTTTTTACTACTGACTGTTTCAGTCGCTATTTTCGGTCCAACTGATTTTACTACTCTTTTCTAGTGACTGTTTCAGTCGGTATTTTCGGTCCAACTGATTTTACTACTTTTTACTAGTGACTCTTTCAGTCGCTGTTTTGGGTCCAACTGATTTTACTACTTTTCATTAGTGACTGTTTTAGTCGCTGTTTTCGGTCCAACTGATTTTACTACTTTTTTCTAGTGACTGTTTCAGTCGCTGGTTTCGGTCCAACTGATTATACTAGTTTTTACTAGTGACTGTTTCAGTCGCTGTTTTGGGTCCAACGGATTTTACTTCTTTTTACTAGTGACTGTTTCACTCGCTGTTTTCGGTCCAACGAATTTTACTACTTTTTACTATTGACTGTTTCACTCGCTATTTTCGTTCCAACTGATTTTACTACTTTTCATTAGTGACTGTTTTAGTCGCTGTTTTCGGTCCAACTGATTTTACTACTTTTTACTAGTGACTGTTTCAGTCGCTCTTTTCGGTCCAACTGATTTTACTACTTTTCATTAGTGACTGTTTCAGTCGCTGGTTTCGGTCCAACTGATTATACTACTTTTTACTAGTGACTGTTTCAGTCGCTAGTAAAAAGTAGTAAAAATGTAGTTGTTTTGGGTCCAACGGATTTTACTTCTTTTTACTAGTGACTGTTTCACTCGCTGTTTTCGGTCCAACGAATTTTATTACTTTTTACTATTGACTGTTTCAGTCGCTGTTTTCGGTTAAACTGATTTTACTACTATTTGCTAGTGACTGTTTGAGTCGCTGGTTTCGGTTCAACTGATTTTATTACTTTTTACTAGCGACGGTTTCAGCCGCTATTTTCGGTCCAACTGATTTTACCACTTTTTACTTGTGACTGTTTCAGTCGCTGTTTTGGGTCCAACGGATTTTACTACTTTTTACTAGTTACTGTTTCAGTCGCTATTTTCGGTCCAACTGATTTTACTACTATTTACTAGTGACAGTTTCAGTCGCTCTTTTCGGTCCAACGGATTTTACTACTTTTTATTAGTGACCGTCTCAGTCGCTGTTTTCGGTCCAACGGATTTTACTACTTTTTGCTAGTGACTGTTTCAGTCGCTATTTTCGGTCCAACTGATTTTATTACTTTTTTCTAGTGACTGTTTCAGTCGCTGTTTTGGGTCCAACTGATTTTACTACGTTTTACTTTTTACTACTTTTTACTAGTGACTGTTTCAGTCGCTGTTTTCGGTCCAACGGATTTTACTACTTTTTACTAGTTACTGTTTCAGTCGCTATTTTCGGTCCAACTGATTTTACTACTTTTTACTAGTGACTGTTTCAATCGCTCTTTTCGGTCCAACGGATTTTACTACTTTTTATTAGTGACAATCTCAGTCGCTGTTTTCGGTCCAACGGATTTTACTACTTTTTATTAGTGACTGTTTCAGTCGGTATTTTCGGTCCAACTGATTTTACTACTTTTTACTTGTGACTGTTTCAGTCGCTGTTTTCGGTTAAACTGATTTTACTACTATTTGCTAGTGACTGTTTGAGTCGCTGGTTTCGGTCCAACTGATTTTAATACTTTTTACTAGCGACCGTTTCAGCCGCTATTTTCGGTCCAACTGATTTTACCACTTTTTACTTGTGACTGTTTCAGTCGCTGTTTTGGGTCCAACGGATTTTACTACTTTTTACTAGTTACTGTTTCAGTCGCTATTTTCGGTCCAACTGATTTTACTAATTTTTACTAGTGACTGTTTCAATCGCTCTTTTCGGTCCAGCGGATTTTACTACTTTTTATTAGTGACCGTCTCAGTCGCTGTTTTCGGTCCAACGGATTTTACTACTTTTTATTAGTGACTGTTTCAGTCGGTATTTTCGGTCCAACTGATTTTACTACTTTTTGCTAGTGACTGTTTCAGTCGCGATTTTCGGTCCAACTGATTTTACTACTTTTTGCTAGTGACTGTTTCAGTCGCTATTTTCGGTCCAACTGATTTTACTACTTTTTACTAGTGACTGTTTCAGTCGCTATTTTCGGTCCAACTGACTTTATTACTTTTTACTACTGATTGTTTCAGTCGCTATTTTCGGTCCAACTGATTTTACTACTTTTTTCTAGTGACTGTTTCAGTCGCTGTTTTGGGTCCAACGGATTTTACTACTTTTTACTAGTGACTGTTTCAGTCTCTATTTTCGGTCCAACTGATTTTACTACGTTTTACTGGTGACTGTTTCAGTCGCTGTTTTGGGTCCAACGGATTTTACTACTTTTTACTAGTGACTGTTTCAGTCGCTGTTTTCGGTCCAACGGATTTTACTACTTTTTACTAGTTACTGTTTCAGTCGCTATTTTCGGTCCAACTGATTTTACTACTTTTTACTAGTGACTGTTTCAATCGCTCTTTTCGGTCCAACGGATTTTACTACTTTTTATTAGTAACCGTCTCAGTCGCTGTTTTCGGTCCAACGGATTTTACTACTTTTTATTAGTGACTGTTTCAGTCGGTATTTTCGGTTCAACTGATTTTACTACTTTTTACGAGTGACTGTTTCAGTCGCTGTTTTGGGTCCAACTGATTTTACTACTTTTTACTTGTGACTGTTTCAGTCGCTGTTTTCGGTCCAACTGATTTTATTACTTTTTACTACTGATTGTTTCAGTCGCTATTTTCGGTCCAACTGATTTTACTACTTTTTTCTAGTGACTGTTTCAGTCGCTGTTTTGGGTCCAACTGATTTTACTACTTTTTACTAGTGACTGTTTCAGTCGCTATTTTCGGTCCAACTGATTTTATTACTATTGTTTAGTGACTGTTTCAGTCGCTGTTTTGGGTTCAACGGATTTTACTACTCTTTACTAGTGACTGTTTCAGTCGCTGGTTTTTATTCAACTGATTTTATTACTTTTTACTAGTGACTGTTTCAGTCGCTATTTTCGGTCCAACTAATTTTACTACTTTTTATTAGTGACCGTCTCAGTCGCTGTTTTCGGTCCAAGGGATTTTACTACTTTCTATTAGTGACTGTTTCAGTCGGTATTTTCGGTCCAACTGATTTTACTACTTTTTACTAGTGACCCTTTCAGTTGCTGTTTTGGGTCCAACGGATTTTATTACTTTTTGCTAGTGACTGTTTCAGTCGCTATTTTCGGTTCAACTGATTTTACTACATTTTACTAGTGACTGTTTCAGTCGCTATTTTCGGTCCAACTGATTTTATTGCTTCTTACTACTGACTGTTTCAGTCGCTATTTTCGGTCCAATTGATTTTACTACTTTTTACTACTTATTGTTTCAGTCGCTGTTTCCGATTAAACTGATTTTACTACTTTTTACTAGTGACTGTTTCAGTCGCTATTTTCGGTCCAACTGATTTTATTACTTTTTACTACTGACTGTTTCAGTCGCTATTTTCGGTCCAACTGATTTTACTACTCTTTTCTAGTGACTGTTTCAGTCGCTGTTTTGGGTCCAACGGATTTTACTGCTTTTTACTAGCGACTGTTTCAGTCGGTATTTTCGGTCCAACTGATTTTACTATTTTTTATTAGTGACCGTCTCAGTCGCTGTTTTCGGTCCAACGGATTTTACTACTTTTTATTAGTGACTCTTTCAGTCGGTATTTTCGGTCCAACTGATTTTACTAATTTTTACTAGTGACTGTTTCAGTCGCTGTTTTGGGTCCAACGGATTTTACTACTTTTTGCTAGTGACTGTTTCAGTCGCTATTTTCGGTTCAACTGATTTTACTACTTTTTACTAGTGACTGTTTCAGTCGCTATTTTCGGTCCAACTGATTTTATTGCTTTTTATTACTGACTGTTTCAATCGCTATTTTGGGTCCAATTGATTTTACTACTTCTTGCTAGTGACTGTTTCAGTCGCTATTTTCGGTTCAACTGATTTTACTACTTTTAACTAGTGACTGTTCAGTCGCTATTTTCGGTCCAACTGATTTTATTACTTTTTACTACTGACTGTTTCAGTCGCTATTTTCGGTCCAACTGATTTTACTACTTTTTTCTAGTGACTGTTTCAGTCGCTGTTTTGGGTCCAACTGATTTTACTACTTTTTACTAGTGACTGTTTCAGTCGCTATTTTCGGCCCAATTGATTTTACTACGTTTTACTGGTGACTGTTTCAGTCGCTATTTTCGGTTCAACTGATTTTACTACTTTTTACTAGTGACTGTTTCAGTCGCTATTTTCGGTCCAACTGATTTTATTACTTTTTACTACTGATTGTTTCAGTCGCTATTTTCGGTCCAACTGATTTTACTACTTTTTTCTAGTGACTGTTTCAGTCGCTGTTTTGGGTTCAACGGATTTTACTACTTTTTACTAGTGACTGTTTCAGTCGCTGGTTTTTATTCAACTGATTTTATTACTTTTTACTAGTGACTGTTTCAGTCGCTATTTTCGGTCCAACGGATTTTACTACTTTTTATTAGTGACCGTCTCAGTCGCTGTTTTCGGTCCAACGGATTTTATTACTTTTTGCTAGTGACTGTTTCAGTCGCTATTTTCGGTCCAACTGATTTTACTACTTTTTGCTAGTGACTGTTTCAGTCGCTATTTTCGGTCCAACTGATTTTACTACTCTTTACTAGTGACTGTTTCAGTCGCTATTTTCGGTCCAACTGATTTTATTACTTTTTACTACTGATTGTTTCAGTCGCTATTTTCGGTCCAACTGATTTTACTACTTTTTTCTAGTGACTGTTTCAGTCGCTGTTTTGGGTCCAACTGATTTTACTACGTTTTACTGGTGACTGTTTCAGTCGCTGTTTTGGGTCCAACGGATTTTACTACTTTTTACTAGTGACCGTTTCAGTCGCTGTTTTCGGTCCAACGGATTTTACTACTTTTTACTAGTTACTGTTTCAGTCGCTATTTTCGGTCCAACTGATTTTACTACTTTTTACTAGTGACTGTTTCAATCGCTCTTTTCGGTCCAACGGATTTTACTACTTTTTATTAGTGACAGTCTCAGTCGCTGTTTTCGGTCCAACGGATTTTACTACTTTTTATTAGTGACTGTTTCAGTCGGTATTTTCGGTCCAACTGATTTTACTACTTTTTACTTGTGACTGTTTCAGTCGCTGTTTTCTGTTAAACTGATTTTACTACTATTTGCTAGTGACTGTTTGAGTCGCTGGTTTCGGTCCAACTGATTTTAATACTTTTTACTAGCGACCGTTTCAGCCGCTATTTTCGGTCCAACTGATTTTACCACTTTTTACTTGTGACTGTTTCAGTCGCTGTTTTGGGTCCAACGGATTTTACTACTTTTTACTAGTTACTGTTTCAGTCGCTATTTTCGGTCCAACTGATTTTACTAATTTTTACTAGTGACTGTTTCAATCGCTCTTTTCGGTCCAGCGGATTTTACTACTTTTTATTAGTGACCGTCTCAGTCGCTGTTTTCGGTCCAACGGATTTTACTACTTTTTATTAGTGACTGTTTCAGTCGGTATTTTCGGTCCAACTGAATTTACTACTTTTTGCTAGTGACTGTTTCAGTCGCGATTTTCGGTCCAACTGATTTTACTACTTTTTGCTAGTGACTGTTTCAGTCGCTATTTTCGGTCCAACTGATTTTACTACTTTTTACTAGTGACTGTTTCAGTCGCTATTTTCGGTCCAACTGACTTTATTACTTTTTACTACTGATTGTTTCAGTCGCTATTTTCGGTCCAACTGATTTTACTACTTTTTTCTAGTGACTGTTTCAGTCGCTGTTTTGGGTCCAACGGATTTTACTACTTTTTACTAGTGACTGTTTCAGTCTCTATTTTCGGTCCAACTGATTTTACTACGTTTTACTGGTGACTGTTTCAGTCGCTGTTTTGGGTCCAACGGATTTTACTACTTTTTACTAGTGACTGTTTCAGTCGCTGTTTTCGGTCCAACGGATTTTACTACTTTTTACTAGTTACTGTTTCAGTCGCTATTTTCGGTCCAACTGATTTTACTACTTTTTACTAGTGACTGTTTCAATCGCTCTTTACGGTCCAACGGATTTTACTACTTTTTATTAGTAACCGTCTCAGTCGCTGTTTTCGGTCCAACGGATTTTACTACTTTTTATTAGTTACTGTTTCAGTCGGTATTTTCGGTTCAACTGATTTTACTACTTTTTACGAGTGACTGTTTCAGTCGCTGTTTTGGGTCCAACTGATTTTACTACTTTTTACTTGTGACTGTTTCAGTCGCTGTTTTCGGTCCAACTGATTTTATTACTTTTTACTACTGATTGTTTCAGTCGCTATTTTCGGTCCAACTGATTTTACTACTTTTTTCTAGTGACTGTTTCAGTCGCTGTTTTGGGTCCAACTGATTTTACTACTTTTTACTAGTGACTGTTTCAGTCGCTATTTTCGGTCCAACTGATTTTATTACTTTTTACTACTGATTGTTTCAGTCGCTATTTTCGGTCCAACTGATTTTACTACTTTTTTCTAGTGACTGTTTCAGTCGCTGGTTTTTATTCAACTGATTTTATTACTTTTTACTAGTGACTGTTTCAGTCGCTGTTTTCGGTCCAAGGGATTGTACTACTTTCTATTAGTGACTGTTTCAGTCGGTATTTTCGGTCCAACTGATTTTACTACTTTTTACTAGTGACCGTTTCAGTTGCTCTTTTGGGTCCAACGGATTTTATTACTTTTTGCTAGTGACTGTTTCAGTCGCTATTTTCGGTTCAACTGATTTTACTACATTTTACTAGTGACTGTTTCAGTCGCTATTTTCGGTTCAACTAATTTTACTACATTTTACTAGTGACTGTTTCAGTCGCTATTTTCGGTCCAACTGATTTTATTGCTTTTTACTACTGACTGTTTCAGTCGCTATTTTCGGTCCAATTGATTTTACTACTTTTTACTACTTATTGTTTCAGTCGCTGTTTCCGGTTAAACTGATTTTACTACTTTTTACTAGTGACTGTTTCAGTCGCTATTTTCGGTCCAACTGATTTTATTACTTTTTACTACTGACTGTTTCAGTCGCTATTTTCGGTCCAACTGATTTTACTACTCTTTTCTAGTGACTGTTTCAGTCGCTGTTTTGGGTCCAACGGATTTTACTGCTTTTTACTAGCGACTGTTTCAGTCGGTATTTTCGGTCCAACTGATTTTACTATTTTTTATTAGTGACCGTCTCAGTCGCTGTTTTCGGTCCAACGGATTTTACTACTTTTTATTAGTGACTGTTTCAGTCGGTATTTTTGGTCCAACTGATTTTACTACTTTTTACTAGTGACTGTTTCAGTCGCTGTATTGGGTCCAACGGATTTTACTACTTTTTGCTAGTGACTGTTTCAGTCGCTATTTTCGGTTCAACTGATTTTACTACTTTTTACTAGTGACTGTTTCAGTCGCTATTTTCGGTCCAACTGATTTTATTGCTTTTTATTACTGACTGTTTCAATCGCTATTTTGGGTCCAATTGATTTTACTACTTCTTGCTAGTGACTGTTTTAGTCGCTATTTTCGGTTCAACTGATTTTACTACTTTTAACTAGTGACTGTTTCAGTCGCTATTTTCGGTCCAACTGCTTTTACTACTTTTTACTACTGACTGTTTCAGTCGCTATTTTCGGTCCAACTGATTTTACTACTTTTTTCTAGTGACTGTTTCAGTCGCTGTTTTGGGTCCAACGGATTTTACTACTTTTTACTAGTGACTGTTTCAGTCTCTATTTTCGGTCCAACTGATTTTACTACGTTTTACTGGTGACTGTTTCAGTCGCTATTTTCGGTCCAACTGATTTTATTACTTTTTACTACTGATTGTTTCAGTCGCTATTTTCGGTCCAACTGATTTTACTACTTTTTTCTAGTGACTGTTTCAGTCGCTGTTTTGGGTTCAACGGATTTTACTACTTTTTACTAGTGACTGTTTCAGTCGCTGGTTTTTATTCAACTGATTTTATTACTTTTTACTAGTGACTGTTTCAGTCGCTATTTTCGGTCCAACGGATTTTACTACTTTTTATTAGTGACCGTCTCAGTCGCTGTTTTCGGTCCAACGGATTTTACTACTTTTTGCTAGTGACTGTTTCAGTCGCTATTTTCGGTCCAACTGATTTTACTACTTTTTGCTAGTGACTGTTTCAGTCGCTATTTTCGGTCCAACTGATTTTACTACTCTTTACTAGTGACTGTTTCAGTCGCTATTTTCGGTCCAACTGATTTTATTACTTTTTACTACTGATTGTTTCAGTCGCTATTTTCGGTCCAACTGATTTTACTACTTTTTTCTAGTGACTGTTTCAGTCGCTGTTTTGGGTCCAACTGATTTTACTACATTTTACTGGTGACGGTTTCAGTCGCTGTTTTGGGTCCAACGGATTTTACTACTTTTTATTAGTGACTGTTTCAGTCGCTGTTTTCGGTCCAACGGATTTTACTACTTTTTATTAGTGACTGTTTCAGTCGGTATTTTTGGTCCAACTGATTTTACTACTTTTTACTAGTGACTGTTTCAGTCGCTGTATTGGGTCCAACGGATTTTACTACTTTTTGCTAGTGACTGTTTCAGTCGCTATTTTCGGTTCAACTGATTTTACTACTTTTACTAGTGACTGTTTCAGTCGCTATTTTCGGTCCAACTGATTTTATTGCTTTTTATTACTGACTGTTTCAGTCGCTATTTTCGGTCCAACTGATTTTACTACTTTTTATTAGTGACCGTCTCAGTCGCTGTTTTCGGTCCAACGGATTTTACTACTTTTTATTAGTGACTGTTTCAGTCGGTATTTTTGGTCCAACTGATTTTACTACTTTTTACTAGTGACTGTTTCAGTCGCTGTATTGGGTCCAACGGATTTTACTACTTTTTGCTAGTGACTGTTTCAGTCGCTATTTTCGGTTCAACTGATTTTACTACTTTTTACTAGTGACTGTTTCAGTCGCTATTTTCGGTCCAACTGATTTTATTGCTTTTTATTACTGACTGTTTCAATCGCTATTTTGGGTCCAATTGATTTTACTACTTCTTGCTAGTGACTGTTTTAGTCGCTATTTTCGGTTCAACTGATTTTACTACTTTTAACTAGTGACTGTTCAGTCGCTATTTTCGGTCCAACTGATTTTATTACTTTTTACTACTGACTGTTTCAGTCGCTATTTTCGGTCCAACTGATTTTACTACTTTTTTCTAGTGACTGTTTCAGTCGCTGTTTTGGGTCCAACGGATTTTACTACTTTTTACTAGTGACTGTTTCAGTCTCTATTTTCGGTCCAACTGATTTTACTACGTTTTACTGGTGACTGTTTCAGTCGCTGTTTTGGGTCCAACGGATTTTACTACTTTTTACTAGTTACTGTTTCAGTCGCTATTTTCGGTTCAACTGATTTTACTACTTTTTACTAGTGACTGTTTCAGTCGCTATTTTCGGTCCAACTGATTTTATTACTTTTTACTACTGATTGTTTCAGTCGCTATTTTCGGTCCAACTGATTTTACTACTTTTTTCTAGTGACTGTTTCAGTCGCTGTTTTGGGTTCAACGGATTTTACTACTTTTTACTAGTGACTGTTTCAGTCGCTGGTTTTTATTCAACTGATTTTATTACTTTTTACTAGTGACTGTTTCAGTCGCTATTTTCGGTCCAACGGATTTTACTACTTTTTATTAGTGACCGTCTCAGTCGCTGTTTTCGGTCCAACGGATTTTACTACTTTTTGCTAGTGACTGTTTCAGTCGCTATTTTCGGCCCAACTGATTTTACTACTTTTTGCTAGTGACTGTTTCAGTCGCTATTTTCGGTCCAACTGATTTTACTACTCTTTACTAGTGACTGTTTCAGTCGCTATTTTCGGTCCAACTGATTTTATTACTTTTTACTACTGATTGTTTCAGTCGCTATTTTCGGTCCAACTGATTTTACTACTTTTTTCTAGTGACTGTTTCAGTCGCTGTTTTGGGTCCAACTGATTTTACTACATTTTACTGGTGACGGTTTCAGTCGCTGTTTTGGGTCCAACGGATTTTACTACTTTTTATTAGTGACTGTTTCAGTCGCTGTTTTCGGTCCAACGGATTTTACTACTTTTTACTAGTTACTGTTTCAGTCGCTATTTTCGGTCCAACTGATTTTACTACTTTTTACTAGTGACTGTTTCAATCGCTCTTTTCGGTCCAACGGATTTTACTACTTTTTATTAGTGACAGTCTCAGTCGCTGTTTTCGGTCCAACGGATTTTACTACTTTTTATTAGTGACTGTTTCAGTCGGTATTTTCGGTCCAACTGATTTTACTACTTTTTACTTGTGACTGTTTCAGTCGCTGTTTTCGGTTAAACTGATTTTACTACTATTTGCTAGTGACTGTTTGAGTCGCTGGTTTCGGTGCAACTGATTTTAATACTTTTTACTAGCGACCGTTTCAGCCGCTATTTTCGGTCCAACTGATTTTACCACTTTTTACTTGTGACTGTTTCAGTCGCTGTTTTGGGTCCAACGGATTTTACTACTTTTTACTAGTTACTGTTTCAGTCGCTATTTTCGGTCCAACTGATTTTACTAATTTTTACTAGCAACTGTTTCAATCGCTCTTTTCGGTCCAGCGGATTTTACTACTTTTTATTAGTGACCGTCTCAGTCGCTGTTTTCGGTCCAACGGATTTTACTACTTTTTATTAGTGACTGTTTCAGTCGGTATTTTCGGTCCAACTGATTTTACTACTTTTTGCTAGTGACTGTTTCAGTCGCGATTTTCGGTCCAACTGATTTTACTACTTTTTGCTAGTGACTGTTTCAGTCGCTATTTTCGGTCCAACTGATTTTACTACTTTTTACTAGTGACTGTTTCAGTCGCTATTTTCGGTCCAACTGACTTTATTACTTTTTACTACTGATTGTTTCAGTCGCTATTTTCGGTCCAACTGATTTTACTACTTTTTTCTAGTGACTGTTTCAGTCGCTGTTTTGGGTCCAACGGATTTTACTACTTTTTACTAGTGACTGTTTCAGTCTCTATTTTCGGTCCAACTGATTTTACTACTTTTTACTAGTTAGTGTTTCAGTCGCTGCTATTTTCGGTCCAACTGATTTTACTACTTTTTACTAGTGACTGTTTCAGTCGCTGTTTTGGGTCCAACGGATTTTACTACTTTTTACTAGTGACTGTTTCAGTCTCTATTTTCGGTCCAACTGATTTTACTACGTTTTACTGGTGACTGTTTCAGTCGCTGTTTTGGGTCCAACGGATTTTACTACTTTTTACTAGTGACTGTTTCAGTCGCTGTTTTCGGTCCAACGGACTTTACTACTTTTTACTAGTTACTGTTTCAGTCGCTATTTTCGGTCCAACTGATTTTACTACTTTTTACTAGTGACTGTTTCAATCGCTCTTTTCGGTCCAACGGATTTTACTACTTTTTACTAGTGACTGTTTCAGTCTCTATTTTCGGTCCAACTGATTTTACTACGTTTTACTGGTGACTGTTTCAGTCGCTGTTTTGGGTCCAACGGATTTTACTACTTTTTACTAGTGACTGTTTCAGTCGCTGTTTTCGGTCCAACGGACTTTACTACTTTTTACTAGTTACTGTTTCAGTCGCTATTTTCGGTCCAACTGATTATACTAGTTTTTACTAGTGACCGTCTCAGTCGCTGTTTTCGGTCCAACGGATTTTACTACTTTTTATTAGTGACTGTTTCAGTCGGTATTTTCGGTCCAACTGATTTTACTACTTTTTGCTAGTGACTGTTTCAGTCGCGATTTTCGGTCCAACTGATTTTACTACTTTTTGCTAGTGACTGTTTCAGTCGCTATTTTCGGTCCAACTGATTTTACTACTTTTTACTAGTGACTGTTTCAGTCGCTATTTTCGGTCCAACTGACTTTATTACTTTTTACTACTGATTGTTTCAGTCGCTATTTTCGGTCCAACTGATTTTACTACTTTTTTCTAGTGACTGTTTCAGTCGCTGTTTTGGGTCCAACGGATTTTACTACTTTTTACTAGTGACTGTTTCAGTCTCTATTTTCGGTCCAACTGATTTTACTACGTTTTACTGGTGACTGTTTCAGTCGCTGTTTTGGGTCCAACGGATTTTACTACTTTTTACTAGTGACTGTTTCAGTCGCTGTTTTCGGTCCAACGGACTTTACTACTTTTTACTAGTTACTGTTTCAGTCGCTATTTTCGGTCCAACTGATTTTACTACTTTTTGCTAGTGACTGTTTCAGTCTCTATTTTCGGTCCAACTGATTTTACTACGTTTTACTGGTGACTGTTTCAGTCGCTGTTTTGGGTCCAACGGATTTTACTACTTTTTACTAGTGACTGTTTCAGTCGCTATTTTCGGTCCAACGGACTTTACTACTTTTTACTACTGATTGTTTCAGTCGCTATTTTCGGTCCAACTGATTTTACTACTTTTTACTAGCGACGGTTTCAGCCGCTATTTTCGGTCCAACTGATTTTACTACTTTTACTAGTGACTGATTCAATCGCTATTTTCGGTTCAACGGATTTTACTACTTTTTATTAGTGACCGTCTCAGTCGCTGTTTTCGGTCCAACGGATTTTACTACTTTTTTTTAGTGACTGTTTCAGTCGGTATTGTCGGTCCAACTGATTTTACTACTTTTTACTAATGACTGTTTCAGTCGCTGTTTTGGGTCCAACGGATTTTACTACTTTTTGCTAGTGACTATTTCAGTCGCTATTTTCGGTTCAACTGATTTTACTACTTTTTACTAGTGACTGTTCAGTCGCTATTTTCGGTCCAACTGATTTTATTACTTTTTACTACTGACTGTTTCAGTCGCTATTTTCGGTCCAACTGATTTTACTACTCTTTTCTAGTGACTGTTTCAGTCGCTGTTTTCGGCCCAACTGATTATACTACGTTTTACTGGTGACTGTTTCAGTCGCTATTTTCGGTTCAACTGATTTTACTACTTTTTACTAGTGACTGTTTCAGTCGCTATTTTCGGTCCAACTGATTTTATTACTTTTTACTACTGACTGTTTCAGTCGCTATTTTCGGTCCAACTGATTTTACTACTCTTTTCTAGTGACTGTTTCAATCGGTCTCTTCGGTCCAACGGATTTTACTACTTTTTATTAGTGACCGCCTCAGTCCCTGTTTTCGGTCCAACGGATTTTACTACTTTTTATTAGTGACTGTTTCAGTCGGTATTGTCGGTCCAACTGATTTTACTACTTTTTACTAGTGACTGTTTCAATCGCTGTTTTGGGTCCAACGGATTTTACTACTTTTTGCTAGTGACTGTTTCAGTCGCTATTTTCGATTCAACTGATTTTACTACTTTTACTAGTGACTGTTCAGTCGCTATTTTAGGTCCAACTGATTTTATTACTTTTTACTACTGACTGTTCCAGTCGCTATTTTGGTTATAACTGATTTTACTACTCTTTTCTAGTGACTGTTTCAGTCGCTGTTTTCGGCCCAACTGATTTTACTACGTTTTACTTTTGACTGTTTCAGTCGCTATTTTCGGTTCAACTGATTTTACTACTTTTTACTAGTGACTGTTTCAGTCGCTATTTTCGGTCCAACTGATTTTATTACTTTTTACTACTGATTGTTTCAGTCGCTATTTTCGGTCCAACTGATTTTACTACTTTTTTCTAGTGACTGTTTCAGTCGCTGTTTTGGGTCCAACGGATTTTACTACTTTTTACTAGTGACTGTTTCAGTCGCTGGTTTTGGTTCAACTGATTTTATTACTTTTTACTAGTGACTGTTTTAGTCGCTATTTTCGGTCCAACTGATTTTACTACTTTTTATTTGTGACTGTTTAAGTCGGTATTTTCGGTCCAACTGATTTTACTACTTTTTACTAGTGACTGTTTCAGTCGCTGTTTTGGGTCCAACGGATTTTACTACTTTTGCTAGTGACTGTTTCAGTCGCTATTTTCGGTTCAACTGATTTTACTACTTTTTACTAGTGACTGTTTCAGTCGCTATTTTCGGTCCAATTTATTTTACTACTTTTTACTACTTATTGTTTCAGTCGCTGTTTTCGGTTAAACTGATTTTACTACTTTTTGCTAGTGACTGTTTCAGTCGCTATTTTCGGTCCAACTGATTTTATTACTTTTTACTACTGACTGTTTCAGTCGCTATTTTCGGTCCAACTGATTTTACTACTCTTTTCTAGTGACTGTTTCAGTCGCTGTTTTGGGTCCAACTGATTTTACTACTTTTTACTAGTGACTGTTTCAGTCGCTGTTTTGGGTCCAACGGATTTTACTACTTTTTGCTAGTGACTGTTTCAGTCGCTATTTTCGGTTCAACTGATTTTACTACTTTTTACTAGTGACTGCTTCAGTCGCTATTTTCGGTCCAACTGATTTTATTGCTTTTCATTACTGACTGTTTCAGTCGCTATTTTGGGTCCAATTGATTTTACTACTTCTTGCTAGTGACTGTTTCAGTCGCTATTTTCGGTTCAACTGATTTTACTACTTTTAACTAGTGACTGTTCAGTCGCTATTTTCGGTCCAACTGATTTTATTACTTTTTACTACTGACTGTTTCAGTCGCTATTTTCGGTCCAACTGATTTTACTACTCTTTTCTAGTGACTGTTTCAGTCGGTATTTTCGGTCGAACTGATTTTACTACTTTTTACTGGTGACTGTTTCAGTCGCTGTTTTGGGTCCAACGGATTTTACTACGTTTTACTAGCGACGGTTCCAGCCGCTATTTTCGGTCCAACTGATTTTACTACTTTTTACTTGTGACTGTTTCAGTCGCTGTTTTGGGTCCAACTGATTTTACTACTTTTTACTAGTGACTGTTTCAATCGCTCTTTTCGGTCCAACGGATTTTACTACTTTTTATTAGTGACTGTTTCAGTCGGTATTGTCGGTCCAACTGATTTTACTACTTTTTACTAGTGACTGTTTCAGTCGCTGTTTTGGGTCCAACGGATTTTACTACTTTTTGCTAGTGACTGTTTCAGTCGCTATTTTCGGTTCAACTGATTTTACTACTTTTTACTAGTGACTGTTCAGTCGCTATTTTCGGTCCAACTGATTTTATTACTTTTTACTACTGACTGTTTCAGTCGCTATTTTCGGTCCAAATGATTTTACTACTCTTTTCTAGTGACTGTTTCAGTCGCTGTTTTGGGTCCAATGGATTTTACTACTTTTTAGTAGTGACTGTTTCAGTCGCTATTTTCGGTCCAACTGGTTTTACTACTTTTTACTTGTGACTGTTTCCGTCGCTGGTTTCGGTTCCACTGATTTTATTACTTTTTACTAGTGACTGTTTCAGTCGCTATTTTCGGTCCAACTGATTTTACTACTTTTTATTAGTGACCGTTTCAGTCGCTGATTTCGGTCCAACGGATTTTAATACTTTTTATTAGTGACTGTTTCAGTCGGTATTTTCGGTCCAACTGATTTTACTACTTTTTGCTAGTGACTGTTTCAGTCGCTATTTTCGGTTCAACTGATTTTACTACTTTTTACTACTGTCTGTTTCTGTCGCTATTTTCGGTCCAATTGATTTTACTACTTTTTACTACTGATTGTTTCAGTCGCTGTTTTCGGTTAAACTGATTTTACTACTTTTTACTAGTGACTGTTCAGTCGCTATTTTCGGTCCAACTGATTTTATTACTTTTTACTACTGACTGTTTCAGTCGCTATTTTCGGTCCAACTGATTTTACTACTCTTTTCTAGTGACTGTTTCAGTCGCTGGTTTCGGTCCAACTGATTATACTAGTTTTTACTACTGACTGTTTCAGTCGCTATTTTCGGTCCAACTGATTTTACTACTCTTTTCTAGTGACTGTTTCAGTCGGTATTTTCGGTCCAACTGATTTTACTACTTTTTATTAGTGACTGTTTCAGTCGGTATTTTCGGTCCAACTGATTTTACTACTTTTTACTAGTGACTGTTTCAGTCGCTGTTTTGGGTCCAACGGATTTTACTACTTTTTGCTAGTGACTGTTTCAGTCGCTATTTTCGGTTCAACTGATTTTACTACTTTTAACTAGTGACTGTTCAGTCGCTATTTTCGGTCCAACTGATTTCATTACTTTTTACTACTGACTGTTTCAGTCGCTATTTTCGGTCCAACTGATTTTACTACTCTTTTCTAGTGACTGTTTCAGTCGGTATTTTCGGTCCAACTGATTTTACTACTTTTTACTAGTGACTGTTTCAGTCGCTGTTTTGGGTCCAACGGATTTTACTACGTTTTACTAGCGACGGTTTCAGCCGCTATTTTCGGTCCAACTGATTTTACTACTTTTTACTTGTGACTGTTTCAGTCGCTGTTTTGGGTCCAACTGATTTTACTACTTTTTACTAGTGACTGTTTCAATCGCCTTTTTCGGTGCAACGGATTTTACTACTTTTTATTAGTGACCGTCTCAGTCGCTGTTTTCGGTCCAACGGATTTTAATACTTTTTATTAGTGACTGTTTTAGTCGGTATTGTCGGTCCAACTGATTTTACTACTTTTTACTAGTGACTGTTTCAGTCGCTGTTTTGGGTCCAACGGATTTTACTACTTTTTGCTAGTGACTGTTTCAGTCGCTATTTTCGGTTCAACTGATTTTACTACTTTTTACTAGTGACTGTTCAGTCGCTATTTTCGGTCCAACTGATTTTATTACTTTTTACTACTGACTGTTTCAGTCGCTATTTTCGGTCCAACTGATTTTACTACTCTTTTCTAGTGACTGTTTCAGTCGCTGTTTTCGGCCCAACTGATTTTACTACGTTTTACTGGTGACTGTTTCAGTCGCTATTTTCGATTCAACTGATTTTACTACTTTTTACTAGTGACTGTTTCAGTCGCTATTTTCGGTCCAACTGATTTTACTACTCTTTTCTAGTGACCGTTTTAGTCGGTATTTTCGGTCCAACTGATTTTACTACTTTTTACTAGTGACTGTTTCAGTCGCTGTTTTGGGTCCAACTGATTTTACTACTTTTCATTAGTGACTGTTTTAGTCGCTGTTTTCGGTCCAACTGATTTTACTACTTTTTTCTAGTGACTGTTTCAGTCGCTGGTTTCGGTCCAACTGATTATACTAGTTTTTACTAGTGACTGTTTCAGTCGCTGTTTTGGGTCCAACGGATTTTACTACTTTTTGCTAGTGACTGTTTCAGTCGCTATTTTCGGTCCAACTGATTTTATTGCTTTTTATTACTGACTGTTTCAGTCGCTATTTTCGGTTCAACTGATTTTACTACTTTTAACTAGTGACTGTTCAGTCGCTATTTTCGGTCCAACTGATTTTATTACTTTTTACTACTGAATGTTTCAGTCGCTATTTTCGGTCCAACTGATTTTACTACTCTTTTCTAGTGACTGTTTCAGTCGGTATTTTCGGTCCAACTGATTTTACTACTTTTTACTGGTTACTGTTTCAGTCGCTGTTTTGGGTCCAACGGATTTTACTACGTTTTACTAGCGACGGTTTCAGCCGCTATTCTCGGTCCAACTGATTTTACTACTTTTTACTTGTGACTGTTTCAGTCGCTGTTTTGGGTCCAACTGATTTTACTACTTTTTACTAGTGACTGTTTCAATCGCTCTTTTCGGTCCAACGGATTTTACTACTTTTTATTAGTGACTGTTTCAGTCGGTATTGTCGGTCCAACTGATTTTACTACTTTTTACTAGTGACTGTTTCAGTCGCTCTTTTCGGTTCAACGTATTTTACTACTTTTTATTAGTGACCGTCTCAGTCGCTGCTTTCGGTCCAACGGATTTTACTACTTTTTGCTAGTGACTGTTTCAGTCGCTATTTTCGGTCCAACTGATTTTACTACTTTTTGCTAGTGACTGTTTCAGTCGCTATTTTCGGTCCAACTGATTTTACTACTTTTTTCTAGTGACTGTTTCAGTCGCTGTTTTGGGTCCAACTGATTTTACTACGTTTTACTGGTGACTGTTTCAGTCGCTGTTTTGGGTCCAACTGATTTTACTACTTTTTACTAGTGACTGTTTCAGTCGCTGTTTTCGGTCCAACGGATTTTACTACTTTTTACTAGTTACTGTTTCAGTCGCTATTTTCGGTCCAACTGATTTTACTGCTTTTTATTAGTGACAGTCACAGTCGCTGTTTTCGGTCCAACGGATTTTACTACTTTTTATTAGTGACTGTTTCAGTCGGTATTTTCGGTTAAACTGATTTTACTACTATTTGCTAGTGACTGTTTGTGTTGCTGGTTTCGGTCCAACTGATTTTAATATTTTTTACTAGCGACCGTTTCAGCCGCTATTTTCGGTCCAACTGATTTTACCACTTTTTACTTGTGACTGTTTCAGTCGCTGTTTTGGGTCCAACGGATTTTACTACTTTTTACTAGTTACTGTTTCAGTCGCTATTTTCGGTCCAACTGATTTTATTACTTTTTACTACTGACTGTTTCAGTCGCTATTTTCGGTCCAACTGATTTTACTACTCTTTTCTAGTGACTGTTTCAGTCGGTATTTTCGGTCCAACTGATTTTACTTCTTTTTACTAGTGACTGTTTCAGTCGCTATTTTCGGTCCAACTGATTTTATTCCTTTTTACTACTGACTGTTTCAGTCGCTATTTTCGGTCCAACTGATTTTACTACTCTTTTCTAGTGACTGTTTCAGTCGGTATTTTCGGTCCAACTGATTTTACTACTTTTTACTAGTGACTGTTTCAGTCGCTGTTTTGGGTCCAACGGATTTTACTACGTTTTACTAGCGACGGTTTCAGCCGCTATTTTCGGTCCAACTGATTTTACTACTTTTTACTTGTGACTGTTTCAGTCGCTGTTTTGGGTCCAACTGATTTTACTACTTTTTACTAGTGACTGTTTCAATCGCTCTCTTCGGTCCAACGGATTTTACTACTTTTTATTAGTGACCGTCTCAGTCGCTGTTTTCGGTCCAACGGATTTTACTACATTTTATTAGTGAGTTTCAGTCGGTATTGTCGGTCCAACTGATTTTACTACTTTTTACTAGTGACTGTTTCAGTCGCTGTTTTGGGTCCAACGGATTTTACTACTTTTTGCTAGTGACTGTTTCAGTCGCTATTTTCGGTTCAACTGATTTTACTACTTTTTACTAGTGACTGTTTCAGTCGCTATTTTCGGTCCAACTGATTTTATTACTTTTTACTACTGACTGTTTCAGTCGCTATTTTGGGTATAACTGATTTTACTACTCTTTTCTAGTGACTGTTTCAGTCGCTGTTTTCGGCCCAACTGATTTTACTACGTTTTACTTTTGACTGTTTCAGTTGCTATTTTCGGTTCAACTGATTTTACTACTTTTTACTAGTGATTGTTTCAGTCGCTATTTTCGGTCCAACTGATTTTACTACTTTTTTCTAGTGACTGTTTCAGTCGCTGTTTTGGGTCCAACGGATTTTACTACTTTTTACTAGTGACTGTATCAGTCGCTGGTTTTGGTTCAACTGATTTTATTACTTTTT
Source organism: Rhynchophorus ferrugineus (assembly GCF_030347505.1). Lineage (NCBI taxonomy): Eukaryota > Metazoa > Arthropoda > Insecta > Coleoptera > Curculionidae > Rhynchophorus > Rhynchophorus ferrugineus. The sequence continues at coordinate 19,657,467 of NW_027472589.1, forward strand.
ACTAGTGACTGTTTTAGTCGCTATTTTCGGTCCAACTGATTTTACTACTTTTTATTAGTGACTGTTTAAGTCGGTATTTTCGTTCCAACTGATTTTACTACTTTTTACTAGTGACTGTATCAGTCGCTGTTTTGGGTCCAACGGATTTTACTACTTTTGCTAGTGACTGTTTCAGCCGCTATTTTCGGTTCAACTGATTTTATTACTTTTTACTAGTGACTGTTTCAGTCGCTATTTTCGGTCCAATTTATTTTACTACTTTTTACTACTTATTGTTTCAGTCGCTGTTTTCGGTTAAACTGATTTTACTACTTTTTGCTAGTGACTGTTTTAGTCGCTATTTTCGGTCCAACTGATTTTATTACTTTTTACTACTGACTGTTTCAGTCGCTATTTTCGGTCCAACTGATTTTACTACTTTTTACTAGTGACTGTTTCAGTCGCTGTTTTGGGTCCAACGGATTTTACTACTTTTTGCTAGTGACTGTTTCAGTCGCTATTTTCGGTTCAACTGATTTTACTACTTTTTACTAGTGACTGCTTCAGTCGCTATTTTCGGTCCAACTGATTTTATTGCTTTTCATTACTGACTGTTTCAGTCGCTATTTTGGGTCCAATTGATTTTACTACTTCTTGCTAGTGACTGTTTCAGTCGCTATTTTCGGTTCAACTGATTTTACTACTTTTAACTAGTGACTGTTCAGTCGCTATTTTCGGTCCAACTGATTTTATTACTTTTTACTACTGACTGTTTCAGTCGCTATTTTCGGTCCAACTGATTTTACTACACTTTTCTAGTGACTGTTTCAGTCGGTATTTTCGGTCCAACTGATTTTAATACTTTTTACTGGTGACTGTTTCAGTCGCTGTTTTGGGTCCAACGGATTTTACTACGTTTTACTAGCGACGGTTTCAGCCGCTATTTTCGGCCCAACTGATTTTACTACTTTTTACTTGTGACTGTTTCAGTCGCTGTTTTGGGTCCAACTGATTTTACTACTATTTACTAGTGACTGTTTCAATCGCTCTTTTCGGTCCAACGGATTTTACTACATTTTATTAGTGACTTTTTCAGTCGGTATTGTCGGTCCAACTGATTTTACTACTTTTTACTAGTGACTGTTTCAGTCGCTGTCTTGGGTCCAACGGATTTTACTACTTTTTGCTAGTGACTGTTTCAGTCGCCATTTTCGGTCCCACTGATTTTATTACTTTTTACTACTGACTGTTTCAGTCGCTATTTTCGGTCCAAATGATTTTACTACTCTTTTCTAGTGACTGTTTCAGTCGCTGTTTTGGGTCCAATGGATTTTACTACTTTTTAGTAGTGACTGTTTCAGTCGCTATTTTCGGTCCAACTGGTTTTACTACTTTTTACTTGTGACTGTTTCAGTCGCTGTTTTGGGTCCAACGGATTTTACTACTTTTTACTAGTGACTGTTTCAGTCACTGGTTTCGGTTCCACTGATTTTATTACTTTTTACTAGTGACTGTTTCAGTCGCTGGTTTCGGTTCAACTGATTTTATTACTTTTTACTAGTGACTGTTTCAGTCGCTATTTTTGGTCCAACTGCTTTTACTACTTTTTATTAGTGACCGTTTCAGTCGCTGTTTTCGGTCCAACGGATTTTAATACTTTTTATTAGTGACTGTTTCAGTCGGTATTTTCGGTCCAACTGATTTTACTACTTTTTGCTAGTGACTGTTTCAGTCGCTATTTTCGGTTCAACTGATTTTACTACTTTTTACTACTGTCTGTTTCTGTCGCTATTTTCGGTCCAATTGATTTTACTACTTTTTACTACTGATTTTTTCAGTCGCTGTTTTCGGTTAAACTGATTTTACTACTTTTTACTAGTGACTGTTTCAGTCGCTATTTTCGGTTCAACTGATTTTACTACTTTTTACTAGTGACTGTTTCAGTCGCTGTTTTGGGTCCAACGGATTTTACTACTTTTTACTAGTGACTGTTTCAGTCTCTGGTTTTGGTTCAACTGATTTTATTACTTTTTACTAGTGACTGTTTCAGTCGCTATTTTCGGTCCAACTGATTTTACTACTTTTTATTAGTGACTGTTTCAGTCGGTATTTTCGGTCCAACTGATTTTACTACTTTTTACTAGTGACTGTTTCAGTCGCTGTTTTGGGTCCAACGGATTTTACTACTTTGTGCTAGTGACTGTTTCAGTCGCTATTTTCGGTTCAACTGATTTTACTACTTTTTACTAGTGACTGTTTCAGTCGCTATTTTCGGTCCAACTGATTTTATTACTTTTTACTACTGATTGTTTCAGTCGCTATTTTCGTTCCAACTGATTTTACTACTTTTTTCTAGTGACTGTTTCAGTCGCTGTTTTGGGTCCAACGGATTTTACTACTTTTTACTAGTGACTGTTTCAGTCGCTGGTTTTGGTTCAACTGATTTTATTACTTTTTACTAGTGACTGTTTCAGTCGCTATTTTCGGTCCAACTGATTTTACTACTTTTTATTAGTGACTGTTTCAGTCGGTATTTTCGGTCCAACTGATTTTACTACTTTTTACTAGTGACTGTTTCAGTCGCTGTTTTGGGTCCAACGGATTTTACTACTTTTTGCTAGTGACTGTTTCAGTCGCTATTTTCGGTTCAACTGATTTTACTACTTTTTACTAGTGACTGTTTCAGTCGCTATTTTCGGTCCAACTGATTTTATTGCTTTTTACTACTGACTGTTTCAGTCGCTATTTTCGTTCCAGTTTATTTTACTACTTTTTACTACTTATTGTTTCAGTCGCTGTTTTAGGTTAAACTGATTTTACTACTTTTTACTAGTGACTGTTTCAGTCGCTATTTTCGGTCCAACTGATTTTATTACTTTTTACTACTGACTGTTTCAGTCGCTATTTTCGGTCCAACTGATTTTACTACTCTTTTCTAATGACTGTTTCAGTCGCTGTTTTGGGTCCAACTGATTTTACTACTTTTTACTAGTAACTGTTTCAGTCGCTGTTTTGGGTCCAACGGATTTTACTACTTTTTGCTAGTGACTGTTTCAGTCGCTATTTTCGGTTCAACTGATTTTACTACTTTTTACTTGTGACTGTTTCAGTCGATATTTTCGGTCCAACTGATTTTATTGCTTTTTATTACTGACTGTTTCAGTCGCTATTTTCGGTTCAACTGATTTTACTACTTTTAACTAGTGACTGTTCAGTCGCTATTTTCGGTCCAACTGATTTTATTACTTTTTACTACTGAATGTTTCAGTCGCTATTTTCGGTCCAACTGATTTTACTACTCTTTTCTAGTGACTGTTTCAGTCGGTATTTTCGGTCCAACTGATTTTACTACTTTTTACTGGTTACTGTTTCAGTCGCTGTTTTGGGTCCAACGGATTTTACTACGTTTTACTAGCGACGGTTTCAGCCGCTATTTTCGGTCCAACTGATTTTACTACTTTTTACTTGTGACTGTTTCAGTCGCTGTTTTGGGTCCAACTGATTTTACTACTTTTTACTAGTGACTGTTTCAATCGCTCTTTTCGGTCCAACGGATTTTACTACTTTTTATTAGTGACTGTTTCAGTCGGTATTGTCGGTCCAACTGATTTTACTACTTTTTACTAGTGACTGTTTCAGTCGCTCTTTTCGGTTCAACGTATTTTACTACTTTTATTAGTGACCGTCTCAGTCGCTGCTTTCGGTCCAACGGATTTTACTACTTTTTGCTAGTGACTGTTTCAGTCGCTATTTTCGGTCCAACTGATTTTACTACTTTTTGCTAGTGACTGTTTCAGTCGCTATTTTCGGTCCAACTGATTTTATTACTTTTTTCTAGTGACTGTTTCAGTCGCTGTTTTCGGTCCAACTGATTTTACTACGTTTTACTGGTGACTGTTTCAGTCGCTGTTTTGGGTCCAACTGATTTTACTACTTTTTACTAGTGACTGTTTCAGTCGCTGTTTTCGGTCCAACGGATTTTACTACTTTTTACTAGTTACTGTTTCAGTCGCTATTTTCGGTCCAACTGATTTTACTGCTTTTTATTAGTGACAGTCTCAGTCGCTGTTTTCGGTCCAACGGATTTTACTACTTTTTATTAGTGACTGTTTCAGTCGGTATTTTCGGTTAAACTGATTTTACTACTATTTGCTAGTGACTGTTTGTGTTGCTGGTTTCGGTCCAACTGATTTTAATATTTTTTACTAGCGACCGTTTCAGCCGCTATTTTCGGTCCAACTGATTTTACCACTTTTTACTTGTGACTGTTTCAGTCGCTGTTTTGGGTCCAACGGATTTTACTACTTTTTACTAGTTACTGTTTCAGTCGCTATTTTCGGTCCAACCGATTTTACTACTTTTTACTAGTGACTGTTTCAATCTCTCTTTTCGGTCCAACGGATTTTACTACTTTTTATTAGTGACCGTCTCAGTCGCTGTTTTCGGTCCAACGGATTTTACTACTTTTTATTAGTGACTGTTTCAGTCGGTATTTTCGGTCCAACTGATTTGACTACTTTTTGCTAGTGACTGTTTCAGTCGCTATTTTCGGTCCAACTGATTTTACTACTTTTTGCTAGTGACTGTTTCAGTCGCTATTTTCGGTCCAATTGATTTTACTACTTTTTACTAGTGACTGTTTCAGTCGCTATTTTCGGTCCAACTGACTTTATTACTTTTTACTACTGATTGTTTCAGTCGCTATTTTCGGTCCAACTGATTTTACTACTTTTTTCTAGTGACTGTTTCAGTCGCTGTTTTGGGTCCAACGGATTTTACTACTTTTTACTAGTGACTGTTTCAGTCTCTATTTTCGGTCCAACTGATTTTACTACGTTTTACTGGTGACTGTTTCAGTCGCTGTTTTGGGTCCAGCGGATTTTACTACTTTTTACTAGTGACTGTTTCAGTCGCTGTTTTCGGTCCAACGGATTTTACTACTTTTTACTAGTTACTGTTTCAGTCGCTATTTTCGGTCCAACTGACTTTACTACTTTTTACTAGTGGCTGTTTCAATCGCTCTTTTCGGTCCAACGGATTTTACTACTTTTTATTAGTAACCGTCTCAGTCGCTGTTTTCGGTCCAACGGATTTTACTACTTTTTATTAGTGACTGTTTCAGTCGGTATTTTCGGTCCAACTGATTTTACTACTTTTTACTAGTGACTGTTTCAGTCGCTGTTTTGGGTCCAACTGATTTTACTACTTTTTACTTGTGACTGTTTCAGTCGCTGTTTTCGGTCCAACTGATTTTATTACTTTTTACTACTGATTGTTTCAGTCGCTATTTTCGGTCCAACTGATTTTACTACTTTTTTCTAGTGACTGTTACAGTCGCTGTTTTGGGTCCAACTGATTTTACTACTTTTTACTAGTGACTGTTTCAGTCGCTATTTTCGGTCCAACTGTTTTTATTACTTTTTACTACTGATTGTTTCAGTCGCTATTTTCGGTCCAACTGATTTTACTACTTTTTTCTAGTGACTGTTTCAGTCGCTGTTTTGGGTCCAACGGATTTTACTACTTTTTACTAGTGACTGTTTCAGTCGCTGGTTTTGGTTCAACTGATTTTATTACTTTTCACTAGTGACTGTTTCAGTCGCTATTTTCGGTCCAACTAATTTTACTACTTTTTATTAGTGACCGTCTCAGTCGCTGTTTTCGGTCCAAGGGATTTTACTACTTTTTATTAGTGACTGTTTCAGTCGGTATTTTCGGTCCAACTGATTTTACTACTTTTTACTAGTGACCGTTTCAGTTGCTGTTTTGGGTCCAACGGATTTTATTACTTTTTGCTAGTGACTGTTTCAGTCGCTATTTTCGGTTCAACTGATTTTATTGCTTTTTACTACTGACTGTTTCAGTCGCTATTTTCGGTCCAATTGATTTTACTACTTTTTACTACTTATTGTTTCAGTCGCTGTTTTCGGTTAAACTGATTTTACTACTTTTTACTTGTGACTGTTTCAGTCGCTATTTCGGTCCAACTGATTTTATTACTTTTTACTATTGACTGTTTCAGTCGCTATTTTCGGTCCAACTGATTTTACTACTCTTTTCTAGTGACTGTTTCAGTCGCTGTTTTGGGTCCAACGGATTTTACTACTTTTTACTAGCGACTGTTTCAGTCGGTATTTTCGGTCCAACTGATTTTACTATTTCTTATTAGTGACCGTCTCAGTCGCTGTTTTCGGTCCAACGGATTTTACTACTTTTTATTAGTGACTGTTTCAGTCGGTATTTTCGGTCCAAGTGATTTTACTACTTTTTACTAGTGACTGTTTCAGTCGCTGTTTTGGGTCCAACGGATTTTACTACTTTTTGCTAGTGACTGTTTCAATCGCTATTTTCGGTTCAACTGATTTTACTACTTTTTACTAGTGATTGTTTCAGTCGCTATTTTCGGTCCAACTGATTTTATTGCTTTTTATTACTGACTGTTTCAGTCGCTATTTTGGGTCCAATTGATTTTACTACTTCTTGCTAGTGACTGTTTCAGTCGCTAATTTCCATTCCACTGATTTTACTACTTTTAACTAGTGACTGTTCAGTCGCTATTTTCGGTCCAACTGATTTTACTACTCTTTTCTAGTGACTGTTTCAGTCGGTATTTTCGGTCCAACTGATTTTACTACTTTTTACTAGTGACTGTTTCAGTCGCTGTTTTGGGTCCAACGGATTTTACTACGTTTTACTAGCGACGGTTTCAGCCGCTATTTTCGGTCCAACTGATTTTACTACTTTTTACTTGTGACTGTTTCAGTCGCTGTTTTGGGTCCAACTGATTTTACTACTTCTTGCTAGTGACTGTTTCAGTCGCTAATTTCCATTCCACTGATTTTACTACTTTTTACTAGTGACTGTTTCAATCGCTCTTTTCGGTCCAACGGATTTTACTACTTTTTATTAGTGACCGTTTCAGTCGCTGTTTTCGGTCCAACGGATTTTACTACTTTTTATTAGTGACTGTTTCAGTCGCTGTTTTGGGTCCAACGGATTTTACTACTTTTTGCTAGTGACTGTTTCAGTCGCTATTTTCGGTTCAACTGATTTTACTACTTTTTACTAGTGATTGTTTCAGTCGCTATTTTCGGTCCAACTGATTTTATTGCTTTTTATTACTGACTGTTTCAGTCGCTATTTTGGGTCCAATTGATTTTACTACTTCTTGCTAGTGACTGTTTCAGTCGCTATTTTCGGTTCAACTGATTTTACTACTTTTAACTAGTGACTGTTCAGTCGCTATTTTCGATCCAACTGATTTTACTACTCTTTTCTAGTGACTGTTTCAGTCGGTATTTTCGGTCCAACTGATTTTACTACTTTTTACTAGTGACTGTTTCAGTCGCTGTTTTGGGTCCAACGGATTTTACTACGTTTTACTAGCGACGGTTTCAGCCCCTATTTTCGGTCCAACTGATTTTACTACTTTTTACTTGTGACTGTTTCAGTCGCTGTTTTGGGTCCAACTGATTTTGCTACTTTTTACTAGTGACTGTTTCAATCGCTCTTTTCGGTCCAACGGATTTTACTACTTTTTATTAGTGACCGTCTCAGTCGCTGTTTTCGGTCCAACGGATTTTACTACTTTTTATTAGTGACTGTTTCAGTCGGTATTGTCGGTCCAACTGATTTTACTACTTTTTACTAGTGACTGTTTCAGTCGCTGTTTTGGGTCCAACGGATTTTACTACTTTTTGCTAGTGACTGTTCAGTCGCTATTTTCGGTCCAACTGATTTTATTACTTTTTACTACTGACTGTTTCAGTCGCTATTTTCGGTCCAACTGATTTTACTACTCTTTTCTAGTGACTGTTTCAGTCGCTGTTTTGGGTCCAACGGATTTTACTACTTTTTAGTAGTGACTGTTTTTATTATTTATTACTTATTATTTATATTTATTACTTTTTACTACTGACTGTTTCAGTCGCTATTTTCGGTCCAACTGATTTTACTACTTTTTACTAGTGACTGTTTCAATCTCTCTTTTCGGTCCAACGGATTTTACTACTTTTTAGTAGTGACTGTTTCAGTCGCTATTTTCGGTCCAACTGATTTTACTACTTTTTACTTGTGACTGTTTCAGTCGCTGTTTTGGGTCCAACGGATTTTACTACTTTTTACTAGTGACTGTTTCAGTCACTGGTTTCTGTTCCACTGATTTTTTACTTTTTACTAGTGACTGTTTCAGTCGCTGGTTTCGGTTCAACTGATTTTATTACTTTTTACTAGTGACTGTTTCAGTCGCTATTTTAGGTCCAACTGATTTTACTACTTTTTATTAGTGACCGTTTCAGTCGCTGTTTTCGGTCCAACGGATTTTAATACTTTTTATTAGTGACGGTTTCAGTCGGTATTTTCGGTCCAACTGATTTTACTACTTTTTGCTAGTGACTGTTTCAGTCGTTATTTTCGGTTCAACTGATTTTACTACTTTTTACTACTGACTGTTTCAGTCGCTATTTTCGGTCCAACGGATTTTACTACTTTTGCTAGTGACTGTTTCAGTCGCTATTTTCGGTTCAACTGATTTTACTACTTTTTACTAGTGACTGTTTCAGTCGCTATTTTCGGTCCAATTGATTTTATTGCTTTTTACTACTGACTGTTTCAGTCGCTATTTTCGGTCCAATTTATTTTACTACTTTTTACTACTTATTGTTTCAGTCGCTGTTTTCGGTTAAACTTATTTTACTACTTTTTGCTAGTGACTGTTTCAGTCGCTATTTTCGGTCCAACTGATTTTATTACTTTTTACTACTGACTGTTTCAGTCGCTATTTTCGGTCCAACTGATTTTACTACTCTTTTCTAGTGACTGTTTCAGTCGCTGTTTTGGGTCCAACGGATTTTACTACTTTTTGCTAGTGACTGTTTCAGTCGCTGTTTTGGGTCCAACTGATTTTACTACTTTTTACTAGTGACTGTTTCAGTCGCTATTTTCGGTCCAACTGTTTTTATTACTTTTTACTACTGATTGTTTCAGTCGCTATTTTCGGTCCAACTGATTTTACTACTTTTTTCTAGTGACTGTTTCAGTCGCTGTTTTGGGTCCAACGGATTTTACTACTTTTTACTAGTGACTGTTTCAGTCGCTGGTTTTGGTTCAACTGATTTTATTACTTTTCACTAGTGACTGTTTCAGTCGCTATTTTCGGTCCAACTAATTTTACTACTTTTTATTAGTGACCGTCTCAGTCGCTGTTTTCGGTCCAAGGGATTTTACTACTTTTTATTAGTGACTGTTTCAGTCGGTATTTTCGGTCCAACTGATTTTACTACTTTTTACTAGTGACCGTTTCAGTTGCTGTTTTGGGTCCAACGGATTTTATTACTTTTTGCTAGTGACTGTTTCAGTCGCTATTTTCGGTTCAACTGATTTTATTGCTTTTTACTACTGACTGTTTCAGTCGCTATTTTCGGTCCAATTGATTTTACTACTTTTTACTACTTATTGTTTCAGTCGCTGTTTTCGGTTAAACTGATTTTACTACTTTTTACTTGTGACTGTTTCAGTCGCTATTTTCGGTCCAACTGATTTTATTACTTTTTACTACTGACTGTTTCAGTCGCTATTTTCGGTCCAACTGATTTTACTACTCTTTTCTAGTGACTGTTTCAGTCGCTGTTTTGGGTCCAACGGATTTTACTACTTTTTACTAGCGACTGTTTCAGTCGGTATTTTCGGTCCAACTGATTTTACTATTTCTTATTAGTGACCGTCTCAGTCGCTGTTTTCGGTCCAACGGATTTTACTACTTTTTATTAGTGACTGTTTCAGTCGGTATTTTCGGTCCAAGTGATTTTACTACTTTTTACTAGTGACTGTTTCAGTCGCTGTTTTGGGTCCAACGGATTTTACTACTTTTTGCTAGTGACTGTTACAGTCGCTATTTTCGGTTCAACTGATTTTACTACTTTTTACTAGTGATTGTTTCAGTCGCTATTTTCGGTCCAACTGATTTTATTGCTTTTTATTACTGACTGTTTCAGTCGCTATTTTGGGTCCAATTGATTTTACTACTTCTTGCTAGTGACTGTTTCAGTCGCTATTTTCGGTTCCACTGATTTTACTACTTTTAACTAGTGACTGTTCAGTCGCTATTTTCGGTCCAACTGATTTTACTACTCTTTTCTAGTGACTGTTTCAGTCGGTATTTTCGGTCCAACTGATTTTACTACTTTTTACTAGTGACTGTTTCAGTCGCTGTTTTGGGTCCAACGGATTTTACTACGTTTTACTAGCGACGGTTTCAGCCGCTATTTTCGGTCCAACTGATTTTACTACTTTTTACTTGTGACTGTTTCAGTCGCTGTTTTGGGTCCAACTGATTTTACTACTTTTTACTAGTGACTGTTTCAATCGCTCTTTTCGGTCCAACGGATTTTACTACTTTTTATTAGTGACCGTCTCAGTCGCTGTTTTCGGTCCAACGGATTTTACTACTTTTTATTAGTGACTGTTTCAGTCGCTGTTTTGGGTCCAACGGATTTTACTACTTTTTGCTAGTGACTGTTTCAGTCGCTATTTTCGGTTCAACTGATTTTACTACTTTTTACTAGTGATTGTTTCAGTCGCTATTTTCGGTCCAACTGATTTTATTGCTTTTTATTACTGACTGTTTCAGTCGCTATTTTGGGTCCAATTGATTTTACTACTTCTTGCTAGTGACTGTTTCAGTCGCTATTTTCGGTTCAACTGATTTTACTACTTTTAACTAGTGACTGTTCAGTCGCTATTTTCGGTCCAACTGATTTTACTACTCTTTTCTAGTGACTGTTTCAGTCGGTATTTTCGGTCCAACTGATTTTACTACTTTTTACTAGTGACTGTTTCAGTCGCTGTTTTGGGTCCAACGGATTTTACTACGTTTTACTAGCGACGGTTTCAGCCCCTATTTTCGGTCCAACTGATTTTACTACTTTTTACTTGTGACTGTTTCAGTCGCTGTTTTGGGTCCAACTGATTTTACTACTTTTTACTAGTGACTGTTTCAATCGCTCTTTTCGGTCCAACGGATTTTACTACTTTTTATTAGTGACCGTCTCAGTCGCTGTTTTCGGTCCAACGGATTTTACTACTTTTTATTAGTGACTGTTTCAGTAGGTATTGTCGGTCCAACTGATTTTACTACTTTTTACTAGTGACTGTTTCAGTCGCTGTTTTGGGTCCAACGGATTTTACTACTTTTTGCTAGTGACTGTTCAGTCGCTATTTTCGGTCCAACTGATTTTATTACTTTTTACTACTGACTGTTTCAGTCGCTATTTTCGGTCCAACTGATTTTACTACTCTTTTCTAGTGACTGTTTCAGTCGCTGTTTTGGGTCCAACGGATTTTACTACTTTTTAGTAGTGACTGTTTTTATTATTTATTACTTATTATTTATATTTATTACTTTTTACTACTGACTGTTTCAGTCGCTATTTTCGGTCCAACTGATTTTACTACTGTTTTCTAGTGACTGTTTCAGTCGCTGTTTTGGGTCCAACGGATTTTACTACTTTTTAGTAGTGACTGTTTCAGTCGCTATTTTCGGTCCAACTGATTTTACTACTTTTTACTTGTGACTGTTTCAGTCGCTGTTTTGGGTCCAACGGATTTTACTACTTTTTACTAGTGACTGTTTCAGTCACTGGTTTCTGTTCCACTGATTTTTTACTTTTTACTAGTGACTGTTTCAGTCGCTGGTTTCGGTTCAACTGATTTTATTACTTTTTACTAGTGACTGTTTCAGTCGCTATTTTAGGTCCAACTGATTTTACTACTTTTTATTAGTGACCGTTTCAGTCGCTGTTTTCGGTCCAACGGATTTTAATACTTTTTATTAGTGACGGTTTCAGTCGGTATTTTCGGTCCAACTGATTTTACTACTTTTTGCTAGTGACTGTTTCAGTCGTTATTTTCGGTTCAACTGATTTTACTACTTTTTACTACTGACTGTTTCAGCCGCTATTTTCGGTCCAACGGATTTTACTACTTTTGCTAGTGACTGTTTCAGTCGCTATTTTCGGTTCAACTGATTTTACTACTTTTTACTAGTGACTGTTTCAGTCGCTATTTTCGGTCCAATTGATTTTATTGCTTTTTACTACTGACGGTTTCAGTCGCTATTTTCGGTCCAATTTATTTTACTACTTTTTACTACTTATTGTTTCAGTCGCTGTTTTCGGTTAAACTTATTTTACTACTTTTTGCTAGTGACTGTTTCAGTCGCTATTTTCGGTCCAACTGATTTTATTACTTTTTACTACTGACTGTTTCAGTCGCTATTTTCGGTCCAACTGATTTTACTACTCTTTTCTAGTGACTGTTTCAGTCGCTGTTTTGGGTCCAACGGATTTTACTACTTTTTGCTAGTGACTGTTTCAGTCGCTATTTTCGGTCCAACTGATTTTATTACTTTTTACTACTGACTGTTTCAGTCGCTATTTTCGGTCCAACTGATTTTACTACTCTTTTCTAGTGACTGTTTCAGTCGCTGTTTTGGGTCCAACGGATTTTACTACTTTTTGCTAGTGACTGTTTCAGTCGCTATTTTCGGTTCAACTGATTTTACTACTTTTTACTAGTGACTGCTTCAGTCGCTATTTTCGGTCCAACTGATTTTATTGCTTTTCATTACTGACTGTTTCAGTCGCTATTTTGGGTCCAATTGATTTTACTACTTCATGCTAGTGACTGTTTCAGTCGCTATTTTCAGTTCAACTGATTTTACTACTTTTAACTAGTGACTGTTCAGTCGCTATTTTCGGTCCAACTGATTTTATTACTTTTTACTACTGACTGTTTCAGTCGCTATTTTCGGTCCAACTGATTTTACTACTCTTTTCTAGTGACTGTTTCAGTCGGTATTTTCGGTCCAACTGATTTTACTACTTTTTACTGGTGACTGTTTCAGTCGCTGTTTTGGGTCCAACGGATTTTACTACGTTTTACTAGCGACGGTTTCAGCCGCTACTTTCGGTCCAACTGATTTTACTACTTTTTACTTGTGACTGTTTCAGTCGCTGTTTTGGGTCCAACTGATTTTACTACTTTTTACTAGTGACTGTTTCAATCGCTCTTTTCGGTCCAACGGATTTTACTACTTTTTATTAGTGACTGTTTCAGTCGGTATTGTCGGTCCAACTGATTTTACTACTTTTTACTAGTGACTGTTTCAGTCGCTGTTTTGGGTCCAACGGATTTTACTACTTTTTGCTAGTGACTGTTTCAGTCGCTATTTTCGGTTCAACTGATTTTACTACTTTTTACTAGTGACTGTTTCAATCGCTCTTTTCGGTCCAACGGATTTTACTACTTTTTATTAGTGACCGTCTCAGTCGCTGTTTTCGGTCCAACGAATTTTACTACTTTTTATTAGTGACTGTTTCAGTCGCTGTTTTGGGTCCAACGGATTTTACTACTTTTTGCTAGTGACTGTTTCAGTCGCTATTTTCGGTCCAACTGATTTTATTGCTTTTTATTACTGACTGTTTCAGTCGCTATTTTGGGTCCAATTGATTTTACTACTTCTTGCTAGTGACTGTTTCAGTCGCTATTTTCGGTTCAACTGATTTTACTACTTTTAACTAGTGACTGTTCAGTCGCTATTTTCGGTCCAACTGATTTTACTACTCTTTTCTAGTGACTGTTTCAGTCGGTATTTTCGGTCCAACTGATTTTACTACTTTTTACTAGTGACTGTTTCAGTCGCTGTTTTGGGTCCAACGGATTTTACTACGTTTTACTAGCGACGGTTTCAGCCCCTATTTTCGGTCCAACTGATTTTACTACTTTTTACTTGTGACTGTTTCAGTCGCTGTTTTGGGTCCAACTGATTTTACTACTTTTTACTAGTGACTGTTTCAATCGCTCTTTTCGGTCCAACGGATTTTACTACTTTTTATTAGTGACCGTCTCAGTCGCTGTTTTCGGTCCAACGGATTTTACTACTTTTTATTAGTGACTGTTTCAGTAGGTATTGTCGGTCCAACTGATTTTACTACTTTTTACTAGTGACTGTTTCAGTCGCTGTTTTGGGTCCAACGGATTTTACTACTTTTTGCTAGTGACTGTTCAGTCGCTATTTTCGGTCCAACTGATTTTATTACTTTTTACTACTGACTGTTTCAGTCGCTATTTTCGGTCCAACTGATTTTACTACTCTTTTCTAGTGACTGTTTCAGTCGCTGTTTTGGGTCCAACGGATTTTACTACTTTTTAGTAGTGACTGTTTTTATTATTTATTACTAATTATTTATATTTATTACTTTTTACTACTGACTGTTTCAGTCGCTATTTTCGGTCCAACTGATTTTACTACTGTTTTCTAGTGACTGTTTCAGTCGCTGTTTTGGGTCCAACGGATTTTACTACTTTTTAGTAGTGACTGTTTCAGTCGCTATTTTCGGTCCAACTGATTTTACTACTTTTGACTTGTGACTGTTTCAGTCGCTGTTTTGGGTCCAACGGATTTTACTACTTTTTACTAGTGACTGTTTCAGTCAATGGTTTCTGTTCCACTGATTTTTTACTTTTTACTAGTGACTGTTTCAGTCGCTGGTTTCGGTTCAACTGATTTTATTACTTTTTACTAGTGACTGTTTCAGTCGCTATTTTAGGTCCAACTGATTTTACTACTTTTTATTAGTGACCGTTTCAGTCGCTGTTTTCGGTCCAACGGATTTTAATACTTTTTATTAGTGACGGTTTCAGTCGGTATTTTCGGTCCAACTGATTTTACTACTTTTTGCTAGTGACTGTTTCAGTCGTTATTTTCGGTTCAACTGATTTTACTACTTTTTACTACTGACTGTTTCAGCCGCTATTTTCGGTCCAACGGATTTTACTACTTTTGCTAGTGACTGTTTCAGTCGCTATTTTCGGTTCAACTGATTTTACTACTTTTTACTAGTGACTGTTTCAGTCGCTATTTTCGGTCCAATTGATTTTATTGCTTTTTACTACTGACTGTTTCAGTCGCTATTTTCGGTCCAATTTATTTTACTACTTTTTACTACTTATTGTTTCAGTCGCTGTTTTCGGTTAAACTTATTTTACTACTTTTTGCTAGTGACTGTTTCAGTCGCTATTTTCGGTCCAACTGATTTTATTACTTTTTACTACTGACTGTTTCAGTCGCTATTTTCGGTCCAACTGATTTTACTACTCTTTTCTAGTGACTGTTTCAGTCGCTGTTTTGGGTCCAACGGATTTTACTACTTTTTGCTAGTGACTGTTTCAGTCGCTATTTTCGGTCCAACTGATTTTATTACTTTTTACTACTGACTGTTTCAGTCGCTATTTTCGGTCCAACTGATTTTACTACTCTTTTCTAGTGACTGTTTCAGTCGCTGTTTTGGGTCCAACGGATTTTACTACTTTTTGCTAGTGACTGTTTCAGTCGCTATTTTCGGTTCAACTGATTTTACTACTTTTTACTAGTGACTGCTTCAGTCGCTATTTTCGGTCCAACTGATTTTATTGCTTTTCATTACTGACTGTTTCAGTCGCTATTTTGGGTCCAATTGATTTTACTACTTCATGCTAGTGACTGTTTCAGTCGCTATTTTCAGTTCAACTGATTTTACTACTTTTAACTAGTGACTGTTCAGTCGCTATTTTCGGTCCAACTGATTTTATTACTTTTTACTACTGACTGTTTCAGTCGCTATTTTCGGTCCAACTGATTTTACTACTCTTTTCTAGTGACTGTTTCAGTCGCTGTTTTGGGTCCAACGGATTTTACTACTTTTTGCTAGTGACTGTTTCAGTCGCTATTTTCGGTTCAACTGATTTTACTACTCTTTTCTAGTGACTGTTTCAGTCGCTGTTTTGGGTCCAACGGATTTTACTACTTTTTGCTAGTGACTGTTTCAGTCGCTATTTTCGGTCCAACTGATTTTACTACTCTTTTCTAGTGACTGTTTCAGTCGGTATTTTCGGTCCAACTGATTTTACTACTTTTTACTGGTGACTGTTTCAGTCGCTGTTTTGGGTCCAACGGATTTTACTACGTTTTACTAGCGACGGTTTCAGCCGCTACTTTCGGTCCAACTGATTTTACTACTTTTTACTTGTGACTGTTTCAGTCGCTGTTTTGGGTCCAACTGATTTTACTACTTTTTACTAGTGACTGTTTCAATCGCTCTTTTCGGTCCAACGGATTTTACTACTTTTTATTAGTGACTGTTTCAGTCGGTATTGTCGGTCCAACTGATTTTACTACTTTTTACTAGTGACTGTTTCAGTCGCTGTTTTGGGTCCAACGGATTTTACTACTTTTTGCTAGTGACTGTTTCAGTCGCTATTTTCGGTTCAACTGATTTTACTACTTTTTACTAGTGACTGTTCAGTCGCTATTTTCGGTCCAACTGATTTTACTACTTTTTACTACTGACTGTTTCAGTCGCTATTTTCGGTCCAACTGATTTTACTACTCTTTTCTAGTGACTGTTTCAGTCGCTGTTTTGGGTCCAACGGATTTTACTACTTTTTGCTAGTGACTGTTTCAGTCGCTATTTTCGGTTCAACTGATTTTACTACTTTTTACTAGTGACTGTTCAGTCGCTATTTTCGGTCCAACTGATTTTATTACTTTTTACTACTGACTGTTTCAGTCGCTATTTTCGGTCCAACTGATTTTACTACTCTTTTCTAGCGACTGTTTCAGTCGCTGTTTTGGGTCCAACGGATTTTATTAATTTTTAGTAGTGACTGTTTCAGTCGCTATTTTCGGTCCAACTGATATTACTACTTTTTACTTGTGACTGTTTCAGTCACTGGTTTCTGTTCCACTGATTTTATTACTTTTTACTAGTGACTGTTTCAGTCGCTGCTTTCGGTTCAACTGATTTTATTACTTTTTACTAGTGACTGTTTCAGTCGCTATTTTCGGTCCAACTGATTTTACTACTTTTTATTAGTGACCGTTTCAGTCGCTGTTTTCGGTCTAACGGATTTTAATACTTTTTATTAATGACTGTTTCAGTCGGTATTTTCGGTCCAACTGATTTTACTACTTTTTGCTAGTGACTTTCAGTCGTTATTTTCGGTTCAACTGATTTTACTACTTTTTACTACTGACTGTTTCAGTCGCTATTTTCGGTCCAACGGATTTTACTACTTTTGCTAGTGACTGTTTCAGTCGCTATTTTCGGTTCAACTGATTTTACTACTTTTTACTAGTGACTGTTTCAGTCGCTATTTTCGGTCCATTTGATTTTATTGCTTTTTACTACTGACTGTTTCAGTCGCTATTTTCGGTCCAATTTATTTTACTACTTTTTACTACTTATTGTTTCAGTTGCTATTTTCGGTCCAACTGATTTTACTACTTTTTTCTAGTGACTGTTTCAGTCGCTGTTTTGGGTCCAACTGATTTTACTACGTTTTACTGGTGACTGTTTCAGTCGCTGTTTTGGGTCCAACTGATTTTACTACTTTTTACTAGTGACTGTTTCAGTCGCTGTTTTCGGTCCAACGGATTTTACTACTTTTTACTAGTTACTGTTTCAGTCGCTATTTTCGGTCCAACTGATTTTACTACTTTTTATTAGTGACAGTCTCAGTCGCTGTTTTCGGTCCAACGGATTTTACTACTTTTTATTAGTGACTGTTTCAGTCGGTATTTTCGGTCCAACTGATTTTACTACTTTTTACTTGTGACTGTTTCAGTCGCTGTTTTCGGTTAAACTGATTTTACTACTATTTGCTAGTGACTGTTTGTGTCGCTGGTTTCGGTCCAACTGATTTTAATACTTTTTACTAGCGACCGTTTCAGCCGCTATTTTCGGTCCAACTGATTTTACCACTTTTTACTTGTGACTGTTTCAGTCGCTGTTTTGGGTCCAACGGATTTTACTACTTTTTACTAGTTACTGTTTCAGTCGCTATTTTCGGTCCAACTGATTTTACTACTTTTTACTAGTGACTGTTTCAATCGCTCTTTTCGGTCCAACGGATTTTACTACTTTTTATTAGTGACCGTCTCAGTCGCTGTTTTCGGTCCAACGGATTTTACTACTTTTTATTAGTGACTGTTTCAGTCGGTATTTTCGGTCCAACTGATTTGACTACTTTTTGCTAGTGACTGTTTCAGTCGCTATTTTCGGTCCAACTGATTTTACTACTTTTTGCTAGTGACTCTTTCAGTCGCTATTTTCGGTCCAATTGATTTTACTACTTTTTACTAGTGACTGTTTCAGTCGCTATTTTCGGTCCAACTGACTTTATTACTTTTTACTACTGATTGTTTCAGTCGCTATTTTCGGTCCAACTGATTTTACTACTTTTTTCTAGTGACTGTTTCAGTCGCTGTTTTGGGTCCAACGGATTTTACTACTTTTTACTAGTGACTGTTTCAGTCTCTATTTTCGGTCCAACTGATTTGACTACTTTTTGCTAGTGACTGTTTCAGTCGCTATTTTCGGTCCAACTGATTTTACTACTTTTTGCTAGTGACTCTTTCAGTCGCTATTTTCGGTCCAATTGATTTTACTACTTTTTACTAGTGACTGTTTCAGTCGCTATTTTCGGTCCAACTGACTTTATTACTTTTTACTACTGATTGTTTCAGTCGGTATTTTCGGTCCAACTGATTTTACTACTTTTTGCTAGTGACTGTTTCAGTCGTTATTTTCGGTTCAACTGATTTTACTACTTTTTACTACTGACTGTTTCAGCCGCTATTTTCGGTCCAACGGATTTTACTACTTTTGCTAGTGACTGTTTCAGTCGCTATTTTCGGTTCAACTGATTTTACTACTTTTTACTAGTGACTGTTTCAGTCGCTATTTTCGGTCCAATTGATTTTATTGCTTTTTACTACTGACGGTTTCAGTCGCTATTTTCGGTCCAATTTATTTTACTACTTTTTACTACTTATTGTTTCAGTCGCTGTTTTCGGTTAAACTTATTTTACTACTTTTTGCTAGTGACTGTTTCAGTCGCTATTTTCGGTCCAACTGATTTTATTACTTTTTACTACTGACTGTTTCAGTCGCTATTTTCGGTCCAACTGATTTTACTACTCTTTTCTAGTGACTGTTTCAGTCGCTGTTTTGGGTCCAACGGATTTTACTACTTTTTGCTAGTGACTGTTTCAGTCGCTATTTTCGGTCCAACTGATTTTATTACTTTTTACTACTGACTGTTTCAGTCGCTATTTTCGGTCCAACTGATTTTACTACTCTTTTCTAGTGACTGTTTCAGTCGCTGTTTTGGGTCCAACGGATTTTACTACTTTTTGCTAGTGACTGTTTCAGTCGCTATTTTCGGTTCAACTGATTTTACTACTTTTTACTAGTGACTGCTTCAGTCGCTATTTTCGGTCCAACTGATTTTATTGCTTTTCATTACTGACTGTTTCAGTCGCTATTTTGGGTCCAATTGATTTACTACTTCATGCTAGTGACTGTTTCAGTCGCTATTTTCAGTTCAACTGATTTTACTACTTTTAACTAGTGACTGTTCAGTCGCTATTTTCGGTCCAACTGATTTTACTACTCTTTTCTAGTGACTGTTTCAGTCGGTATTTTCGGTCCAACTGATTTTACTACTTTTTACTGGTGACTGTTTCAGTCGCTGTTTTGGGTCCAACGGATTTTACTACGTTTTACTAGCGACGGTTTCAGCCGCTACTTTCGGTCCAACTGATTTTACTACTTTTTACTTGTGACTGTTTCAGTCGCTGTTTTGGGTCCAACTGATTTTACTACTTTTTACTAGTGACTGTTTCAATCGCTCTTTTCGGTCCAACGGATTTTACTACTTTTTATTAGTGACTGTTTCAGTCGGTATTGTCGGTCCAACTGATTTTACTACTTTTTACTAGTGACTGTTTCAGTCGCTGTTTTGGGTCCAACGGAATTTACTACTTTTTGCTAGTGACTGTTTCAGTCGCTATTTTCGGTTCAACTGATTTTACTACTTTTTACTAGTGACTGTTTCAATCGCTCTTTTCGGTCCAACGGATTTTACTACTTTTTATTAGTGACCGTCTCAGTCGCTGTTTTCGGTCCAACGGATTTTACTACTTTTTATTAGTGACTGTTTCAGTCGCTGTTTTGGGTCCAACGGATTTTACTACTTTTTGCTAGTGACTGTTTCAGTCGCTATTTTCGGTTCAACTGATTTTACTACTTTTTACTAGTGATTGTTTCAGTCGCTATTTTCGGTCCAACTGATTTTATTGCTTTTTATTACTGACTGTTTCAGTCGCTATTTTGGGTCCAATTGATTTTACTACTTCTTGCTAGTGACTGTTTCAGTCGCTATTTTCGGTTCAACTGATTTTACTACTTTTAACTAGTGACTGTTCAGTCGCTATTTTCGGTCCAACTGATTTTACTACTCTTTTCTAGTGACTGTTTCAGTCGGTATTTTCGGTCCAACTGATTTTACTACTTTTTACTAGTGACTGTTTCAGTCGCTGTTTTGGGTCCAACGGATTTTACTACGTTTTACTAGCGACGGTTTCAGCCCCTATTTTCGGTCCAACTGATTTTACTACTTTTTACTTGTGACTGTTTCAGTCGCTGTTTTGGGTCCAACTGATTTTACTACTTTTTACTAGTGACTGTTTCAATCGCTCTTTTCGGTCCAACGGATTTTACTACTTTTTATTAGTGACCGTCTCAGTCGCTGTTTTCGGTCCAACGGATTTTACTACTTTTTATTAGTGACTGTTTCAGTAGGTATTGTCGGTCCAACTGATTTTACTACTTTTTACTAGTGACTGTTTCAGTCGCTGTTTTGGGTCCAACGGATTTTACTACTTTTTGCTAGTGACTGTTCAGTCGCTATTTTCGGTCCAACTGATTTTATTACTTTTTACTACTGACTGTTTCAGTCGCTATTTTCGGTCCAACTGATTTTACTACTCTTTTCTAGTGACTGTTTCAGTCGCTGTTTTGGGTCCAACGGATTTTACTACTTTTTAGTAGTGACTGTTTTTATTATTTATTACTTATTATTTATATTTATTACTTTTTACTACTGACTGTTTCAGTCGCTATTTTCGGTCCAACTGATTTTACTACTGTTTTCTAGCGACTGTTTCAGTCGCTGTTTTCGGCCCAACTGATTTTACTACTTTTTATTAGTGACCGTTTCAGTCGCTGTTTTGGGTCCAACGGATTTTACTACTTTTTACTTGTGACTGTTTCAGTCGCTGTTTTGGGTCCAACGGATTTTACTACTTTTTACTAGTGACTGTTTCAGTCACTGGTTTCTGTTCCACTGATTTTTTACTTTTTACTAGTGACTGTTTCAGTCGCTGGTTTCGGTTCAACTGATTTTATTACTTTTTACTAGTGACTGTTTCAGTCGCTATTTTAGGTCCAACTGATTTTACTACTTTTTATTAGTGACCGTTTCAGTCGCTGTTTTCGGTCCAACGGATTTTAATACTTTTTATTAGTGACGGTTTCAGTCGGTATTTTCGGTCCAACTGATTTTACTACTTTTTGCTAGTGACTGTTTCAGTCGTTATTTTCGGTTCAACTGATTTTACTACTTTTTACTACTGACTGTTTCAGCCGCTATTTTCGGTCCAACGGATTTTACTACTTTTGCTAGTGACTGTTTCAGTCGCTATTTTCGGTTCAACTGATTTTACTACTTTTTACTAGTGACTGTTTCAGTCGCTATTTTCGGTCCAATTGATTTTATTGCTTTTTACTACTGACTGTTTCAGTCGCTATTTTCGGTCCAATTTATTTTACTACTTTTTACTACTTATTGTTTCAGTCGCTGTTTTCGGTTAAACTTATTTTACTACTTTTTGCTAGTGACTGTTTCAGTCGCTATTTTCGGTCCAACTGATTTTATTACTTTTTACTACTGACTGTTTCAGTCGCTATTTTCGGTCCAACTGATTTTACTACTCTTTTCTAGTGACTGTTTCAGTCGCTGTTTTGGGTCCAACGGATTTTACTACTTTTTGCTAGTGACTGTTTCAGTCGCTATTTTCGGTCCAACTGATTTTATTACTTTTTACTACTGACTGTTTCAGTCGCTATTTTCGGTCCAACTGATTTTACTACTCTTTTCTAGTGACTGTTTCAGTCGCTGTTTTTTGTCCAACGGATTTTACTACTTTTTGCTAGTGACTGTTTCAGTCGCTATTTTCGGTTCAACTGATTTTACTACTTTTTACTAGTGACTGCTTCAGTCGCTATTTTCGGTCCAACTGATTTTATTGCTTTTCATTACTGACTGTTTCAGTCGCTATTTTGGGTCCAATTGATTTTACTACTTCATGCTAGTGACTGTTTCAGTCGCTATTTTCAGTTCAACTGATTTTACTACTTTTAACTAGTGACTGTTCAGTCGCTATTTTCGGTCCAACTGATTTTATTACTTTTTACTACTGACTGTTTCAGTCGCTATTTTCGGTCCAACTGATTTTACTACTCTTTTCTAGTGACTGTTTCAGTCGGTATTTTCGGTCCAACTGATTTTACTACTTTTTACTGGTGACTGTTTCAGTCGCTGTTTTGGGTCCAACGGATTTTACTACGTTTTACTAGCGACGGTTTCAGCCGCTACTTTCGGTCCAACTGATTTTACTACTTTTTACTTGTGACTGTTTCAGTCGCTGTTTTGGGTCCAACTGATTTTACTACTTTTTACTAGTGACTGTTTCAATCGCTCTTTTCGGTCCAACGGATTTTACTACTTTTTATTAGTGACTGTTTCAGTCGGTATTGTCGGTCCAACTGATTTTACTACTTTTTACTAGTGACTGTTTCAGTCGCTGTTTTGGGTCCAACGGATTTTACTACTTTTTGCTAGTGACTGTTTCAGTCGCTATTTTCGGTTCAACTGATTTTACTACTTTTTACTAGTGACTGTTCAGTCGCTATTTTCGGTCCAACTGATTTTATTACTTTTTACTACTGACTGTTTCAGTCGCTATTTTCGGTCCAACTGATTTTACTACTCTTTTCTAGTGACTGTTTCAGTCGCTGTTTTGGGTCCAACGGATTTTACTACTTTTTAGTAGTGACTGTTTTTATTATTTATTACTTATTATTTATATTTATTACTTTTTACTACTGACTGTTTCAGTCGCTATTTTCGGTCCAACTGATTTTACTACTCTTTTCTAGCGACTGTTTCAGTCGCTGTTTTGGGTCCAACGGATTTTATTAATTTTTAGTAGTGACTGTTTCAGTCGCTATTTTCGGTCCAACTGATATTACTACTTTTTACTTGTGACTGTTTCAGTCACTGGTTTCTGTTCCACTGATTTTATTACTTTTTACTAGTGACTGTTTCAGTCGCTGCTTTCGGTTCAACTGATTTTATTACTTTTTACTAGTGACTGTTTCAGTCGCTATTTTCGGTCCAACTGATTTTACTACTTTTTATTAGTGACCGTTTCAGTCGCTGTTTTCGGTCCAACGGATTTTAATACTTTTTATTAGTGACTGTTTCAGTCGGTATTTTCGGTCCAACTGATTTTACTACTTTTTGCTAGTGACTTTCAGTCGTTATTTTCGGTTCAACTGATTTTACTACTTTTTACTACTGACTGTTTCAGTCGCTATTTTCGGTCCAACGGATTTTACTACTTTTGCTAGTGACTGTTTCAGTCGCTATTTTCGGTTCAACTGATTTTACTACTTTTTACTAGTGACTGTTTCAGTCGCTATTTTCGGTCCAATTGATTTTATTGCTTTTTACTACTGACTGTTTCAGTCGCTATTTTCGGTCCAATTTATTTTACTACTTTTTACTACTTATTGTTTCAGTCGCTATTTTCGGTCCAACTGATTTTACTACTTTTTTCTAGTGACTGTTTGAGTCGCTGTTTTGGGTCCAACTGATTTTACTACGTTTTACTGGTGACTGTTTCAGTCGCTGTTTTGGGTCCAACTGATTTTACTACTTTTTACTAGTGACTGTTTCAGTCGCTGTTTTCGGTCCAACGGATTTTACTACTTTTTACTAGTTACTGTTTCAGTCGCTATTTTCGGTCCAACTGATTTTACTACTTTTTATTAGTGACAGTCTCAGTCGCTGTTTTCGGTCCAACGGATTTTACTACTTTTTATTAGTGACTGTTTCAGTCGGTATTTTCGGTCCAACTGATTTTACTACTTTTTAC
The DNA here is from genome assembly GCF_030347505.1 of Rhynchophorus ferrugineus. NCBI lineage: Eukaryota > Metazoa > Arthropoda > Insecta > Coleoptera > Curculionidae > Rhynchophorus > Rhynchophorus ferrugineus. The sequence continues at coordinate 19,681,546 of NW_027472589.1, forward strand.
TTGTGACTGTTTCAGTCGCTGTTTTCGGTTAAACTGATTTTACTACTATTTGCTAGTGACTGTTTGTGTCGCTGGTTTCGGTCCAACTGATTTTAATACTTTTTACTAGCGACCGTTTCAGCCGCTATTTTCGGTCCAACTGATTTTACCACTTTTTACTTGTGACTGTTTCAGTCGCTGTTTTGGGTCCAACGGATTTTACTACTTTTTACTAGTTACTGTTTCAGTCGCTATTTTCGGTCCAACTGATTTTACTACTTTTTACTAGTGACTGTTTCAATCGCTCTTTTCGGTCCAACGGATTTTACTACTTTTTATTAGTGACCGTCTCAGTCGCTGTTTTCGGTCCAACGGATTTTACTACTTTTTATTAGTGACTGTTTCAGTCGGTATTTTCGGTCCAACTGATTTGACTACTTTTTGCTAGTGACTGTTTCAGTCGCTATTTTCGGTCCAACTGATTTTACTACTTTTTGCTAGTGACTCTTTCAGTCGCTATTTTCGGTCCAATTGATTTTACTACTTTTTACTAGTGACTGTTTCAGTCGCTATTTTCGGTCCAACTGACTTTATTACTTTTTACTACTGATTGTTTCAGTCGCTATTTTCGGTCCAACTGATTTTACTACTTTTTCTAGTGACTGTTTCAGTCGCTGTTTTGGGTCCAACGGATTTTACTACTTTTTACTAGTGACTGTTTCAGTCTCTATTTTCGGTCCAACTGATTTTACTACGTTTTACTGGTGACTGTTTCAGTCGCTGTTTTGGGTCCAACGGATTTTACTACTTTTTACTAGTGACTGTTTCAGTCGCTGTTTTCGGTCCAACGGATTTTACTACTTTTTACTAGTTACTGTTTCAGTCGCTATTTTCGGTCCAACTGACTTTACTACTTTTTACTAGTGACTGTTTCAATCGCTCTTTTCGGTCCAACGGATTTTACTACTTTTTATTAGTAACCGTCTCAGTCGCTGTTTTCGGTCCAACGGATTTTACTACTTTTTATTAGTGACTGTTTCAGTCGGTATTTTCGGTCCAACTGATTTTACTACTTTTTACTAGTGACTGTTTCAGTCGCTGTTTTGGGTCCAACTGATTTTACTACTTTTTACTTGTGACTGTTTCAGTCGCTGTTTTCGGTCCAACTGATTTTATTACTTTTTACTACTGATTGTTTCAGTCGCTATTTTCGGTCCAACTGATTTTACTACTTTGTTCTAGTGACTGTTTCAGTCGCTGTTTTGGGTCCAACTGATTTTACTACTTTTAACTAGTGACTGTTTCAGTCGCTATTTTCGGTCCAACTGTTTTTATTACTTTTTACTACTGATTGTTTCAGTCGCTATTTTCGGTATAACTGATTTTACTACTTTTTTCTAGTGACTGTTTCAGTCGCTGTTTTGGGTCCAACGGATTTTACTACTTTTTACTAGTGACTGTTTCAGTCGCTGGTTTTGGTTCAACTGATTTTATTACTTTTCACTAGTGACTGTTTCAGTTGCTATTTTCGGTCCAACTGACTTTACTACTTTTTACTAGTGACTGTTTCAATCGCTCTTTTCGGTCCAACGGATTTTACTACTTTTTATTAGTAACCGTCTCAGTCGCTGTTTTCGGTCCAACGGATTTTACTACTTTTTATTAGTGACTGTTTCAGTCGGTATTTTCGGTCCAACTGATTTTACTACTTTTTACTAGTGACTGTTTCAGTCGCTGTTTTGGGTCCAACTGATTTTACTACTTTTTACTTGTGACTGTTTCAGTCGCTGTTTTCGGTCCAACTGATTTTATTACTTTTTACTACTGATTGTTTCAGTCGCTATTTTCGGTCCAACTGATTTTACTACTTTGTTCTAGTGACTGTTTCAGTCGCTGTTTTGGGTCCAACTGATTTTACTACTTTTAACTAGTGACTGTTTCAGTCGCTATTTTCGGTCCAACTGTTTTTATTACTTTTTACTACTGATTGTTTCAGTCGCTATTTTCGGTATAACTGATTTTACTACTTTTTTCTAGTGACTGTTTCAGTCGCTGTTTTGGGTCCAACGGATTTTACTACTTTTTACTAGTGACTGTTTCAGTCGCTGGTTTTGGTTCAACTGATTTTATTACTTTTCACTAGTGACTGTTTCAGTTGCTATTTTCGGTCCAACTAATTTTACTACTTTTTATTAGTGACCGTCTCAGTCGCTGTTTTCGGTCCAAGGGATTTTACTACTTTTTATTAGTGACTGTTTCAGTCGGTATTTTCGGTCCAACTGATTTTACTACTTTTTACTAGTGACCGTTTCAGTTGCTGTTTTGGGTCCAACGGATTTTATTACTTTTTGCTAGTGACTGTTTCAGTCGCTATTTTCGGTCCAACTGATTTTACTACTTTTTGCTAGTGACTGTTTCAGTCGCTATTTTCGGTCCAACTGATTTTACTACTTTTTTCTAGTGACTGTTTCAGTCGCTGTTTTGGGTCCAACTGATTTTACTACTTTTTACTAGTGACTGTTTCAGTCGCTGTTTTCGGTCCAACGGATTTTACTACTTTTTACTAGTTACTGTTTCAGTCGCTATTTTCGGTCCAACTGATTTTACTACTTTTTATTAGTGACAGTCTCAGTCGCTGTTTTCGGTCCAACGGATTTTACTACTTTTTATTAGTGACTGTTTCAGTCGGTATTTTCGGTCCAACTGATTTTACTACTTTTTACTTGTGACTGTTTCAGTCGCTGTTTTCGGTTAAACTGATTTTACTACTATTTGCTAGTGACTGTTTGTGTCGCTGGTTTCGGTCCAACTGATTTTAATACTTTTTACTAGCGACCGTTTCAGCCGCTATTTTCGGTCCAACTGATTTTACCACTTTTTACTTGTGACTGTTTCAGTCGCTGTTTTGGGTCCAACGGATTTTACTACTTTTTACTAGTTACTGTTTCAGTCACTATTTTCGGTCCAACTGATTTTACTACTTTTTACTAGTGACTGTTTCAATCGCTCTTTTCGGTCCAACGGATTTTACTACTTTTTATTAGTGACCGTCTCAGTCGCTGTTTTCGGTCCAACGGATTTTACTACTTTTTATTAGTGACTGTTTCAGTCGGTATTTTCGGTCCAACTGATTTGACTACTTTTTGCTAGTGACTGTTTCAGTCGCTATTTTCGGTCCAACTGATTTTACTACTTTTTGCTAGTGACTCTTTCAGTCGCTATTTTCGGTCCAATTGATTTTACTACTTTTTACTAGTGACTGTTTCAGTCGCTATTTTCGGTCCAACTGATTTTATTACTTTTTACTACTGATTGTTTCAGTCGCTATTTTCGGTCCAACTGATTTTACTACTTTTTACTAGTGACCGTTTCAGTTGCTGTTTTGGGTCCAACGGATTTTATTACTTTTTGCTAGTGACTGTTTCAGTCGCTATTTTCGGTCCAACTGATTTTACTACTTTTTGCTAGTGACTGTTTCAGTCGCTATTTTCGGTCCAACTGATTTTACTACTTTTTTCTAGTGACTGTTTCAGTCGCTGTTTTGGGTCCAACTGATTTTACTACTTTTTACTAGTGACTGTTTCAGTCGCTGTTTTCGGTCCAACGGATTTTACTACTTTTTACTAGTTACTGTTTCAGTCGCTATTTTCGGTCCAACTGATTTTACTACTTTTTATTAGTGACAGTCTCAGTCGCTGTTTTCGGTCCAACGGATTTTACTACTTTTTATTAGTGACTGTTTCAGTCGGTATTTTCGGTCCAACTGATTTTACTACTTTTTACTTGTGACTGTTTCAGTCGCTGTTTTCGGTTAAACTGATTTTACTACTATTTGCTAGTGACTGTTTGTGTCGCTGGTTTCGGTCCAACTGATTTTAATACTTTTTACTAGCGACCGTTTCAGCCGCTATTTTCGGTCCAACTGATTTTACCACTTTTTACTTGTGACTGTTTCAGTCGCTGTTTTGGGTCCAACGGATTTTACTACTTTTTACTAGTTACTGTTTCAGTCACTATTTTCGGTCCAACTGATTTTACTACTTTTTACTAGTGACTGTTTCAATCGCTCTTTTCGGTCCAACGGATTTTACTACTTTTTATTAGTGACCGTCTCAGTCGCTGTTTTCGGTCCAACGGATTTTACTACTTTTTATTAGTGACTGTTTCAGTCGGTATTTTCGGTCCAACTGATTTGACTACTTTTTGCTAGTGACTGTTTCAGTCGCTATTTTCGGTCCAACTGATTTTACTACTTTTTGCTAGTGACTCTTTCAGTCGCTATTTTCGGTCCAATTGATTTTACTACTTTTTACTAGTGACTGTTTCAGTCGCTATTTTCGGTCCAACTGACTTTATTACTTTTTACTACTGATTGTTTCAGTCGCTATTTTCGGTCCAACTGATTTTACTACTTTTTACTAGTGACTGTTTCAGTCTCTATTTTCGGTCCAACTGATTTTACTACGTTTTACTGGTGACTGTTTCAGTCGCTGTTTTGGGTCCAACGGATTTTACTACTTTTTACTAGTGACTGTTTCAGTCGCTGTTTTCGGTCCAACGGATTTTACTACTTTTTACTAGTTACTGTTTCAGTCGCTATTTTCGGTCCAACTGACTTTACTACTTTTTACTAGTGACTGTTTCAATCGCTCTTTTCGGTCCAACGGATTTTACTACTTTTTATTAGTAACCGTCTCAGTCGCTGTTTTCGGTCCAACGGATTTTACTACTTTTTATTAGTGACTGTTTCAGTCGGTATTTTCGGTCCAACTGATTTTACTACTTTTTACTAGTGACTGTTTCAGTCGCTGTTTTGGGTCCAACTGATTTTACTACTTTTTACTTGTGACTGTTTCAGTCGCTGTTTTCGGTCCAACTGATTTTATTACTTTTTACTACTGATTGTTTCAGTCGCTATTTTCGGTCCAACTGATTTTACTACTTTGTTCTAGTGACTGTTTCAGTCGCTGTTTTGGGTCCAACTGATTTTACTACTTTTAACTAGTGACTGTTTCAGTCGCTATTTTCGGTCCAACTGTTTTTATTACTTTTTACTACTGATTGTTTCAGTCGCTATTTTCGGTATAACTGATTTTACTACTTTTTTCTAGTGACTGTTTCAGTCGCTGTTTTGGGTCCAACGGATTTTACTACTTTTTACTAGTGACTGTTTCAGTCGCTGGTTTTGGTTCAACTGATTTTATTACTTTTCACTAGTGACTGTTTCAGTTGCTATTTTCGGTCCAACTAATTTTACTACTTTTTATTAGTGACCGTCTCAGTCGCTGTTTTCGGTCCAAGGGATTTTACTACTTTTTATTAGTGACTGTTTCAGTCGGTATTTTCGGTCCAACTGATTTTACTACTTTTTACTAGTGACCGTTTCAGTTGCTGTTTTGGGTCCAACGGATTTTATTACTTTTTGCTAGTGACTGTTTCAGTCGCTATTTTCGGTCCAACTGATTTTACTACTTTTTGCTAGTGACTGTTTCAGTCGCTATTTTCGGTCCAACTGATTTTACTACTTTTTTCTAGTGACTGTTTCAGTCGCTGTTTTGGGTCCAACTGATTTTAATATTTTTTACTAGCGACCGTTTCAGCCGCTATTTTCGGTCCAACTGATTTTACCACTTTTTACTTGTGACTGTTTCAGTCGCTGTTTTGGGTCCAACGGATTTTACTACTTTTTACTAGTTACTGTTTCAGTCGCTATTTTCGGTCCAACCGATTTTACTACTTTTTACTAGTGACTGTTTCAATCTCTCTTTTCGGTCCAACGGATTTTACTACTTTTTATTAGTGACCGTCTCAGTCGCTGTTTTCGGTCCAACGGATTTTACTACTTTTTATTAGTGACTGTTTCAGTCGGTATTTTCGGTCCAACTGATTTGACTACTTTTTGCTAGTGACTGTTTCAGTCGCTATTTTCGGTCCAACTGATTTTACTACTTTTTGCTAGTGACTGTTTCAGTCGCTATTTTCGGTCCAATTGATTTTACTACTTTTTACTAGTGACTGTTTCAGTCGCTATTTTCGGTCCAACTGACTTTATTACTTTTTACTACTGATTGTTTCAGTCGCTATTTTCGGTCCAACTGATTTTACTACTTTTTTCTAGTGACTGTTTCAGTCGCTGTTTTGGGTCCAACGGATTTTACTACTTTTTACTAGTGACTGTTTCAGTCTCTATTTTCGGTCCAACTGATTTTACTACGTTTTACTGGTGACTGTTTCAGTCGCTGTTTTGGGTCCAGCGGATTTTACTACTTTTTACTAGTGACTGTTTCAGTCGCTGTTTTCGGTCCAACGGATTTTACTACTTTTTACTAGTTACTGTTTCAGTCGCTATCTTCGGTCCAACTGACTTTACTACTTTTTACTAGTGACTGTTTCAATCGCTCTTTTCGGTCCAACGGATTTTACTTCTTTTTATTAGTAACCGTCTCAGTCGCTGTTTTCGGTCCAACGGATTTTACTACTTTTTATTAGTGACTGTTTCAGTCGGTATTTTCGGTCCAACTGATTTTACTACTTTTTACTAGTGACTGTTTCAGTCGCTGTTTTGGGTCCAACTGATTTTACTACTTTTTACTTGTGACTGTTTCAGTCGCTGTTTTCGGTCCAACTGATTTTATTACTTTTTACTACTGATTGTTTCAGTCGCTATTTTCGGTCCAACTGATTTTACTACTTTTTTCTAGTGACTGTTACAGTCGCTGTTTTGGGTCCAACTGATTTTACTACTTTTTACTAGTGACTGTTTCAGTCGCTATTTTCGGTCCAACTGTTTTTATTACTTTTTACTACTGATTGTTTCAGTCGCTATTTTCGGTCCAACTGATTTTACTACTTTTTTCTAGTGACTGTTTCAGTCGCTGTTTTGGGTCCAACGGATTTTACTACTTTTTACTAGTGACTGTTTCAGTCGCTGGTTTTGGTTCAACTGATTTTATTACTTTTCACTAGTGACTGTTTCAGTCGCTATTTTCGGTCCAACTAATTTTACTACTTTTTATTAGTGACCGTCTCAGTCGCTGTTTTCGGTCCAAGGGATTTTACTACTTTTTATTAGTGACTGTTTCAGTCGGTATTTTCGGTCCAACTGATTTTACTACTTTTTACTAGTGACCGTTTCAGTTGCTGTTTTGGGTCCAACGGATTTTACTACTTTTTACTAGTGACTGTTTCAGTCGCTGGTTTTGGTTCAACTGATTTTATTACTTTTTATTAGTGACTGTTTAAGTCGGTATTTTCGTTCCAACTGATTTTACTACTTTTTACTAGTGACTGTTTCAGTCGCTGTTTTGGGTCCAACGGATTTTACTACTTTTGCTAGTGACTGTTTCAGTCGCTATTTTCGGTTCAACTGATTTTACTACTTTTTACTAGTGACTGTTTCAGTCGCTATTTTCGGTCCAATTTATTTTACTACTTTTTACTACTTATTGTTTCAGTCGCTGTTTTCGGTTAAACTGATTTTACTACTTTTTGCTAGTGACTGTTTCAGTCGCTATTTTCGGTCCAACTGATTTTATTACTTTTTACTACTGACTGTTTCAGTCGCTATTTTCGGTCCAACTGATTTTACTACTTTTTACTAATGACTGTTTCAGTCGCTGTTTTGGGTCCAACGGATTTTACTACTTTTTTCTAGTGACTGTTTCAGTCGCTATTTTCGGTTCAACTGATTTTACTACTTTTTACTAGTGACTGCCTCAGTCGCTATTTTCGGTCCAACTGATTTTATTGCTTTTCATTACTGACTGTTTCAGTCGCTATTTTGGGTCCAATTGATTTTACTACTTCTTGCTAGTGACTGTTTCAGTCGCTATTTTCGGTCCGACTGATTTTATTACTTTTTACTACTGACTGTTTCAGTCGCTATTTTCGGTCCAACTGATTTTACTACTTTTTACTAGTGACTGTTTCAGTCGCTGTTTTGGGTCCAACGGATTTTACTACTTTTTGCTAGTGACTGTTTCAGTCGCTATTTTCGGTTCAACTGATTTTACTACTTTTTACTAGTGACTGCTTCAGTCGCTATTTTCGGTCCAACTGATTTTATTGCTTTTCATTACTGACTGTTTCAGTCGCTATTTTGGGTCCAATTGATTTTACTACTTCTTGCTAGTGACTGTTTCAGTCGCTATTTTCGGTTCAACTGATTTTACTACTTTTAACTAGTGACTGTTCAGTCGCTATTTTCGGTCAAACTGATTTTATTACTTTTTACTACTGACTGTTTCAGTCGCTATTTTCGGTCCAACTGATTTTACTACTCTTTTCTAGTGACTGTTTCAGTCGGTATTTTCGGTCCAACTGATTTTAATACTTTTTACTGGTGACTGTTTCAGTCGCTGTTTTGTGTCCAACGGATTTTACTACGTTTTACTAGCGACGGTTTCAGCCGCTATTTTCGGTCCAACTGATTTTACTACTTTTTACTTGTGACTGTTTCAGTCGCTGTTTTGGGTCCAACTAATTTTACTACTTTTTACTAGTGACTGTTTCAATCGCTCTTTTCGGTCCAACGGATTTTACTACTTTTTATTAGTGACTGTTTCAGTCGGTATTGTCGGTCCAACTGATTTTATTACTTTTTATTACTGACTGTTTCAGTCGCCATTTTCGGTCCAAATGATTTTACTACTCATTTCTAGTGACTGTTTCAGTCGCTGTTTTGGGTCCAACGGATTTTACTACTTTTTAGTAGTGACTGTTTAAGTCGGTATTTTCGTTCCAACTGATTTTACTACTTTTTACTAGTGACTGTTTCAGTCGCTGTTTTGGGTCCAACGGATTTTACTACTTTTTACTAGTGACTGTTTCAGTCGCTGGTTTTGGTTCAACTGATTTTATTACTTTTTATTAGTGACTGTTTAAGTCGGTATTTTCGTTCCAACTGATTTTACTACTTTTTACTAGTGACTGTTTCAGTCGCTGTTTTGGGTCCAACGGATTTTACTACTTTTGCTAGTGACTGTTTCAGTCGCTATTTTCGGTTCAACTGATTTTACTACTTTTTACTAGTGACTGTTTCAGTCGCTATTTTCGGTCCAATTTATTTTACTACTTTTTACTACTTATTGTTTCAGTCGCTGTTTTCGGTTAAACTGATTTTACTACTTTTTGCTAGTGACTGTTTCAGTCGCTATTTTCGGTCCAACTGATTTTATTACTTTTTACTACTGACTGTTTCAGTCGCTATTTTCGGTCCAACTGATTTTACTACTTTTTACTAGTGACTGTTTCAGTCGCTGTTTTGGGTCCAACGGATTTTACTACTTTTTGCTAGTGACTGTTTCAGTCGCTATTTTCGGTTCAACTGATTTTACTACTTTTTACTAGTGACTGCCTCAGTCGCTATTTTCGGTCCAACTGATTTTATTGCTTTTCATTACTGACTGTTTCAGTCGCTATTTTGGGTCCAATTGATTTTACTACTTCTTGCTAGTGACTGTTTCAGTCGCTATTTTCGGTTCAACTGATTTTACTACTTTTAACTAGTGACTGTTCAGTCGCTATTTTCGGTCCAACTGATTTTATTACTTTTTACTACTGACTGTTTCAGTCGCTATTTTCGGTCCAACTGATTTTACTACTCTTTTCTAGTGACTGTTTCAGTCGGTATTTTCGGTCCAACTGATTTTAATACTTTTTACTAGCGACGGTTTCAGCCGCTATTTTCGGTCCAACTGATTTTACTACTTTTTACTTGTGACTGTTTCAGTCGCTGTTTTGGGTCCAACTAATTTTACTACTTTTTACTAGTGACTGTTTCAATCGCTCTTTTCGGTCCAACGGATATTACTACTTTTTATTAGTGACTGTTTCAGTCGGTATTGTCGGTCCAACTGATTTTACTACTTTTTACTAGTGACTGTTTCAGTCGCTGTCTTGGGTCCAACGAAATTTACTACTTTTTGCTAGTGACTGTTTCAGTCGCTATTTTCGGTTCAACTAATTTTACTACTTTTTACTAGTGACTGTTCAGTCGCTATTTTCGGTCCAACTGATTTTATTACTTTTTACTACTGACTGTTTCAGTCGCTATTTTCGGTCCAAATGATTTTACTACTCTTTTCTAGTGACTGTTTCAGTCGCTGTTTTGGGTCCAACGGATTTTACTACTTTTTAGTAGTGATTGTTTCAGTCGCTATTTTCGGTCCAACTGGTTTTACTACTTTTTACTTGTGACTGTTTCAGTCGCTGTTTTGGGTCCAACGGATTTTACTACTTTTTACTAGTGACTGTTTCAGTCGCTGGTTTTGGTTCAACTGATTTTATTACTTTTTACTAGTGACTGTTTTAGTCGCTATTTTCGGTCCAACTGATTTTACTACTTTTTATTAGTGACTGTTTAAGTCGGTATTTTCGTTCCAACTGATTTTACTACTTTTTACTAGTAACTTTTTCAGTCGCTGTTTTGGGTCCAACGGATTTTACTAATTTTGCTAGTGACTGTTTCAGTCGCTATTATCGGTTCAACTGATTTTACTACTTTTTACTAGTGACTGTTTCAGTCGCTATTTTCGGTCCAATTTATTTTACTACTTTTTACTACTTATTGTTTCAGTCGCTATTTTCGGTCCAAATGATTTTACTACTCTTTTCTAGTGACTGTTTCAGTCGCTGTTTTGGGTCCAACGGATTTTACTACTTTTTAGTAGTGACTGTTTCAGTCGCTATTTTCGGCCCAACTGGTTTTACTACTTTTTACTTGTGACTGTTTCAGTCGCTGTTTTGGGTCCAACGGATTTTACTACTTTTTACTAGTGACTGTTTCAGTCACTGGTTTCGGTTCCACTGATTTTATTACTTTTTACTAATGACTGTTTCAGTCGCTGGTTTCGGTTCAACTGATTTTATTACTTTTTACTAGTGACTGTTTCAGTCGCTATTTTCGGTCCAACTGATTTTACTACTTTTTATTAGTGACCGTTTCAGTCGCTGTTTTCGGTCCAACGGACTTTAATACTTTTTATTAGTGACTGTTTCAGTCGGTATTTTCGGTCCAACTGATTTTACTACTTTTTGCTAGTGACTGTTTCAGTCGCTATTTTCGGTTCAACTGATTTTACTACTTTTTACTACTGTCTGTTTCTGTCGCTATTTTCGGTCCAATTGATTTTACTACTTTTTACAACTGATTGTTTCAGTCGCTGTTTTCGGTTAAACTGATTTTACTACTTTTTACTAGTGACTGTTTCAGTCGCTATTTTCGGTCCAACTGATTTTACTACTTTTTACTAGTGACTGTTTCAGTCGCTGTTTTGGGTCCAACGGATTTTACTACTTTTTACTAGTGACTGTTTCAGTCGCTGGTTTTGGTTCAACTGATTTTATTACTTTTTACTAGTGACTGTTTCAGTCGCTATTTTCGGTCCAAATGATTTTACTACTCTTTTCTAGTGACTGTTTCAGTCGCTGTTTTGGGTCCAACGGATTTTACTACTTTTTAGTAGTGACTGTTTCAGTCGCTATTTTCGGTCCAACTGGTTTTACTACTTTTTACTTGTGACTGTTTCAGTCGCTGTTTTGGGTCCAACGGATTTTACTACTTTTTACTAGTGACTGTTTCAGTCGCTGGTTTTGGTTCAACTGATTTTATTACTTTTTACTAGTGACTGTTTTAGTCGCTATTTTCGGTCCAACTGATTTTACTACTTTTTATTAGTGACTGTTTAAGTCGGTATTTTCGTTCCAACTGATTTTACTACTTTTTACTAGTAACTTTTTCAGTCGCTGTTTTGGGTCCAACGGATTTTACTAATTTTGCTAGTGACTGTTTCAGTCGCTATTATCGGTTCAACTGATTTTACTACTTTTTACTAGTGACTGTTTCAGTCGCTATTTTCGGTCCAATTTATTTTACTACTTTTTACTACTTATTGTTTCAGTCGCTATTTTCGGTCCAAATGATTTTACTACTCTTTTCTAGTGACTGTTTCAGTCGCTGTTTTGGGTCCAACGGATTTTACTACTTTTTAATAGTGACTGTTTCAGTCGCTATTTTCGGTCCAACTGGTTTTACTACTTTTTACTTGTGACTGTTTCAGTCGCTGTTTTGGGTCCAACGGATTTTACTACTTTTTACTAGTGACTGTTTCAGTCACTGGTTTCGGTTCCACTGATTTTATTACTTTTTACTAGTGACTGTTTCAGTCGCTGGTTTCGGTTCAACTGATTTTATTACTTTTTACTAGTGACTGTTTCAGTCGCTATTTTCGGTCCAACTGATTTTACTACTTTTTATTAGTGACCGTTTCAGTCGCTGTTTTCGGTCCAACGGACTTTAATACTTTTTATTAGTGACTGTTTCAGTCGGTATTTTCGGTCCAACTGATTTTACTACTTTTTGCTAGTGACTGTTTCAGTCGCTATTTTCGGTTCAACTGATTTTACTACTTTTTACTACTGTCTGTTTCTGTCGCTATTTTCGGTCCAATTGATTTTACTACTTTTTACAACTGATTGTTTCAGTCGCTGTTTTCGGTTAAACTGATTTTACTACTTTTTACTAGTGACTGTTTCAGTCGCTATTTTCGGTCCAACTGATTTTACTACTTTTTACTAGTGACTGTTTCAGTCGCTGTTTTGGGTCCAACGGATTTTACTACTTTTTACTAGTGACTGTTTCAGTCGCTGGTTTTGGTTCAACTGATTTTATTACTTTTTACTAGTGACTGTTTCAGTCGCTATTTTCGGTCCAACTGATTTTACTACTTTTTATTAGTGACTGTTTCAGTCGGTATTTTCGGTCCAACTGATTTTACTACATTTTACTAGTGACTGTTTCAGTCGCTGTTTTGGGTCCAACGGATTATACTACTTTGTGCTAGTGACTGTTTCAGTCGCTATTTTCGGTTCAACTGATTTTACTACTTTTTACTAGTGACTGTTTCAGTCGCTATTTTCGGTCCAACTGATTTTATTACTTTTTACTACTGATTGTTTCAGTCGCTATTTTCGTTCCAACTGATTTTACTACTTTTTTCTAGTGACTGTTTCAGTCGCTATTTTGTGTCCAACGGATTTTACTACTTTTTACTAGTGACTGTTTCAGTCGCTGGTTTTGGTTCAACTGATTTTATTACTTTTTACTAGTGGCTGTTTCAGTCGCTATTTTCGGTCCAACTGATTTTACTACTTTTTATTAGTGACTGTTTCAGTCGGTATTTTCGGTCCAACTGATTTTACTACTTCTTACTAGTGACTGTTTCAGTCGCTGTTTTGGGTCCAACGGATTTTACTACTTTTTGCTAGTGACTGTTTCAGTCGCTATTTTCGGTTCAACTGATTTTACTACTTTTTACTAGTGACTGTTTCAGTCGCTATTTTCGGTCCAACTGATTTTATTGCTTTTTACTACTGACTGTTTCAGTCGCTATTTTCGTTCCAGTTTATTTTACTACTTTTTACTACTTATTGTTTCAGTCGCTGTTTTAGGTTAAACTGATTTTACTACTTTTTACTAGTGACTGTTTCAGTCGCTATTTTCGGTCCAACTGATTTTACTACTCTTTTCTAATGACTGTTTCAGTCGCTGTTTTGGGTCCAACTGATTTTACTACTTTTTACTAGTGACTGTTTCAGTCGCTGTTTTGGGTCCAACGGATTTTACTACTTTTTGCTAGTGACTGTTTCAGTCGCTATTTTCGGTTCAACTGATTTTACTACTTTTAACTAGTGACTGTTCAGTCGCTATTTTCGGTCCAATTGATTTTATTACTTTTTACTACTGAATGTTTCAGTCGCTATTTTCGGTCCAACTGATTTTACTACTCTTTTCTAGTGGCTGTTTCAGTCGGTATTTTCGGTCCAACTGATTTTACTACTTTTTACTGGTTACTGTTTCAGTCGCTGTTTTGGGTCCAACGGATTTTACTACGTTTTACTAGCGACGGTTTCAGCCGCTATTTTCGGTCCATCTGATTTTACTACTTTTTACTTGTGACTGTTTCAGCCGCTATTTTCGGTCCATCTGATTTTACTACTTTTTACTTGTGACTGTTTCAGTCGCTGTTTTGGGTCCAACTGATTTTACTACTTTTTACTAGTGACTGTTTCAGTCGCTATTTTCGGTCCATTTGATTTTACTACTTTTTATTAGTGACAGTCTCAGTCGCTGTTTTCGGTCCAACGGATTTTACTACTTTTTATTAGTGACTGTTTCAGTCGGTATTTTCGGTCCAACTGATTTTACTACTTTTTACTTGTGACTGTTTCAGTCGCTGTTTTCGGTTAAACTGATTTTACTACTATTTGCTACTGACTGTTTGTGTCGCTGGTTTCGGTCCAACTGATTTTAATACTTTTTACTAGCGACCGTTTCAGCCGCTATTTTCGGTCCAACTGATTTTACCACTTTTTACTTGTGACTGTTTCAGTCGCTGTTTTGGGTCCAACGGATTTTACTACTTTTTAATAGTGACTGTTTCAGTCGGTATTTTCGGTTCAACTGATTTTACTACTTTTTACGAGTGACTGTTTCAGTCGCTGTTTTGGGTCCAACTGATTTTACTACTTTTTACTTGTGACTGTTTCAGTCACTGTTTTCGGTCCAACTGATTTTATTACTTTTTACTACTGATTGTTTCAGTCGCTATTTTCGGTCCAACTGATTTTACTACTTTTTTCTAGTGACTGTTTCAGTCGCTGTTTTGGGTCCAACTGATTTTACTACTTTTTACTAGTGACTGTTTCAGTCGCTATTTTCGGCCCAACTGATTTTACTACGTTTTACTGGTGACTGTTTCAGTCGCTATTTTCGGTTCAACTGATTTTACTACTTTTTACTAGTGAGTGTTTCAGTCGCTATTTTCGGTCCAACTGATTTTATTACTTTTTACTACTGATTGTTTCAGTCGCTATTTTCGGTCCAACTGATTTTACTACTTTTTTCTAGTGACTGTTTCAGTCGCTGTTTTGGGTTCAACGGATTTTACTACTTTTTACTAGTGACTGTTTCAGTCGCTGGTTTTTATTCAACTGATTTTATTACTTTTTACTAGTGACTGTTTCAGTCGCTATTTTCGGTCCAACTAATTTTACTACTTTTTATTAGTGACCGTCTCAGTCGCTGATTTCGGTCCAAGGGATTTTACTACTTTCTATTAGTGACTGTTTCAGTCGGTATTTTCGGTCCAACTGATTTTACTACTTTTTACTGGTTACTGTTTCAGTCGCTGTTTTGGGTCCAACGGATTTTACTACGTTTTACTAGCGACGGTTTCTGCCGCTATTTTCGGTCCAACTGATTTTACTACTTTTTACTTGTGACTGTTTCAGTCGCTGTTTTGGGTCCAACTGATTTTACTACTTTTTTCTAGTGACTGTTTCAGTCGCTATTTTCGGTCCAACTGATTTTACTACTTTTTGCTAGTGACTGTTTCAGTCGCTATTTTCGGTTCAACTGATTTTACTACTTTTTACTACTGTCTGTTTCTGTCGCTATTTTCGGTCCAATTGATTTTACTACTTTTTACAACTGATTGTTTCAGTCGCTGTTTTCGGTTAAACTGATTTTACTACTTTTTACTAGTGACTGTTTCAGTCGCTATTTTCGGTCCAACTGATTTTACTACTTTTTACTAGTGACTGTTTCAGTCGCTGTTTTGGGTCCAACGGATTTTACTACTTTTTACTAGTGACTGTTTCAGTCGCTGGTTTTGGTTCAACTGATTTTATTACTTTTTACTAGTGACTGTTTCAGTCGCTATTTTCGGTCCAACTGATTTTACTACTTTTTATTAGTGACTGTTTCAGTCGGTATTTTCGGTCCAACTGATTTTACTACATTTTACTAGTGACTGTTTCAGTCGCTGTTTTGGGTCCAACGGATTTTACTACTTTGTGCTAGTGACTGTTTCAGTCGCTATTTTCGGTTCAACTGATTTTACTACTTTTTACTAGTGACTGTTTCAGTCGCTATTTTCGGTCCAACTGATTTTATTACTTTTTACTACTGATTGTTTCAGTCGCTATTTTCGTTCCAACTGATTTTACTACTTTTTTCTAGTGACTGTTTCAGTCGCTGTTTTGTGTCCAACGGATTTTACTACTTTTTACTAGTGACTGTTTCAGTCGCTGGTTTTGGTTCAACTGATTTTATTACTTTTTACTATTGGCTGTTTCAGTCGCTATTTTCGGTCCAACTGATTTTACTACTTTTTATTAGTGACTGTTTCAGTCGGTATTTTCGGTCCAACTGATTTTACTACTTCTTACTAGTGACTGTTTCAGTCGCTGTTTTGGGTCCAACGGATTTTACTACTTTTTGCTAGTGACTGTTTCAGTCGCTATTTTCGGTTCAACTGATTTTACTACTTTTTACTAGTGACTGTTTCAGTCGCTATTTTCGGTCCAACTGATTTTATTGCTTTTTACTACTGACTGTTTCAGTCGCTATTTTCGTTCCAGTTTATTTTACTACTTTTTACTACTTATTGTTTCAGTCGCTGTTTTAGGTTAAACTGATTTTACTACTTTTTACTAGTGACTGTTTCAGTCGCTATTTTCGGTCCAACTGATTTTACTACTCTTTTCTAATGACTGTTTCAGTCGCTGTTTTGGGTCCAACTGATTTTACTACTTTTTACTAGTGACTGTTTCAGTCGCTGTTTTGGGTCCAACGGATTTTACTACTTTTTGCTAGTGACTGTTTCAGTCGCTATTTTCGGTTCAACTGATTTTACTACTTTTAACTAGTGACTGTTCAGTCGCTATTTTCGGTCCAATTGATTTTATTACTTTTTACTACTGAATGTTTCAGTCGCTATTTTCGGTCCAACTGATTTTACTACTCTTTTCTAGTGGCTGTTTCAGTCGGTATTTTCGGTCCAACTGATTTTACTACTTTTTACTGGTTACTGTTTCAGTCGCTGTTTTGGGTCCAACGGATTTTACTACGTTTTACTAGCGACGGTTTCAGCCGCTATTTTCGGTCCATCTGATTTTACTACTTTTTACTTGTGACTGTTTCAGTCGCTGTTTTGGGTCCAACTGATTTTACTACTTTTTACTAGTGACTGTTTCAGTCGCTATTTTCGGTCCAACTGATTTTACTACTTTTACTAGTGACTGTTTCAGTCGCTCTTTTCGGTTCAACGTATTTTACTACTTTTTATTAGTGACCGTCTCAGTCGCTATTTTCGGTCCATTTGATTTTACTACTTTTTATTAGTGACAGTCTCAGTCGCTGTTTTCGGTCCAACGGATTTTACTACTTTTTATTAGTGACTGTTTCAGTCGGTATTTTCGGTCCAACTGATTTTACTACTTTTTACTTGTGACTGTTTCAGTCGCTGTTTTCGGTTAAACTGATTTTACTACTATTTGCTACTGACTATTTGTGTCGCTGGTTTCGGTCCAACTGATTTTAATACTTTTTACTAGCGACCGTTTCAGCCGCTATTTTCGGTCCAACTGATTTTACCACTTTTTACTTGTGACTGTTTCAGTCGCTGTTTTGGGTCCAACGGATTTTACTACTTTTTAATAGTGACTGTTTCAGTCGGTATTTTCGGTTCAACTGATTTTACTACTTTTTACGAGTGACTGTTTCAGTCGCTGTTTTGGGTCCAACTGATTTTACTACTTTTTACTTGTGACTGTTTCAGTCGCTGTTTTCGGTCCAACTGATTTTATTACTTTTTACTACTGATTGTTTCAGTCGCTATTTTCGGTCCAACTGATTTTACTACTTTTTTCTAGTGACTGTTTCAGTCGCTGTTTTGGGTCCAACTGATTTTACTACTTTTTACTAGTGACTGTTTCAGTCGCTATTTTCGGTCCAACTGATTTTACTACGTTTTACTGGTGACTGTTTCAGTCGCTATTTTCGGTCCAACTGATTTTACTACTTTTTTCTAGTGACTGTTTCAGTCGCTGTTTTGGGTTCAACGGATTTTACTACTTTTTATTAGTGACCGTCTCAGTCGCTATTTTCGGTCCAACTGATTTTACTACTTTTTATTAGTGACAGTCTCAGTCGCTGTTTTCGGTCCAACGGATTTTACTACTTTTTATTAGTGACTGTTTCAGTCGGTATTTTCGGTCCAACTGATTTTACTACTTTTTACTTGTGACTGTTTCAGTCGCTGTTTTGGGTCCAACTGATTTTACTACTTTTTACTAGTGACTGTTTCAGTCGCTATTTTCGGTCCAACTGATTTTACTACTTTTTACTAGTGACTGTTTCAGTCGCTCTTTTCGGTTCAACGTATTTTACTACTTTTTATTAGTGACCGTCTCAGTCGCTATTTTCGGTCCAACTGATTTTACTACTTTTTATTAGTGACAGTCTCAGTCGCTGTTTTCGGTCCAACGGATTTTACTACTTTTTATTAGTGACTGTTTCAGTCGGTATTTTCGGTCCAACTGATTTTACTACTTTTTACTTGTGACTGTTTCAGTCGCTGTTTTCGGTTAAACTGATTTTACTACTATTTGCTAGTGACTGTTTGTGTCGCTGGTTTCGGTCCAACTGATTTTAATACTTTTTACTAGCGACCGTTTCAGCCGCTATTTTCGGTCCAACTGATTTTACCACTTTTTACTTGTGACTGTTTCAGTCGCTGTTTTGGGTCCAGCGGATTTTACTACTTTTTATTAGTGACTGTTTCAGTCGGTATTTTCGGTTCAACTGATTTTACTACTTCTTACGAGTGACTGTTTCAGTCGCTGTTTTGGGTCCAACTGATTTTACTACTTTTTACTTGTGACTGTTTCAGTCGCTGTTTTCGGTCCAACTGATTTTATTACTTTTTACTACTGATTGTTTCAGTCGCTATTTTCGGTCCAACTGATTTTACTACTTTTTTCTAGTGACTGTTTCAGTCGCTGTTTTGGGTCCAACTGGTTTTACTACTTTTTACTAGTGACTGTTTCAGTCGCTATTTTCGGCCCAACTGATTTTACTACGTTTTACTGGTGACTGTTTCAGTCGCTATTTTCGGTTCAACTGATTTTACTACTTTTTACTAGTGACTGTTTCAGTCGCTGTTTTGGGTCCAACTGATTTTACTACTTTTTACTAGTGACTGTTTCAGTCGCTATTTTCGGCCCAACTGATTTTACTACGTTTTACTGGTGACTGTTTCAGTCGCTATTTTCGGTCCAACTGATTTTACTACTTTTTTCTAGTGACTGTTTCAGTCGCTGTTTTGGGTTCAACGGATTTTACTACTTTTTACTAGTGACTGTTTCAGTCGCTGGTTTTTATTCAACTGATTTTATTACTTTTTACTAGTGACTGTTTCAGTCGCTATTTTCGGTCCAACTAATTTTACTACTTTTTATTAGTGACCGTCTCAGTCGCTGATTTCGGTCCAAGGGATTTTACTACTTTCTATTAGTGACTGTTTCAGTCGGTATTTTCGGTCCAACTGATTTTACTACTTTTTACTGGTTACTGTTTCAGTCGCTGTTTTGGGTCCAACGGATTTTACTACGTTTTACTAGCGACGGTTTCAGCCGCTATTTTCGGTCCAACTGATTTTACTACTTTTTACTTGTGACTGTTTCAGTCGCTGTTTTGGTTCCAACTGATTTTACTACTTTTTACTAGTGACTGTTTCAGTCGCTATTTTCGGTCCAACTGATTTTACTACTTTTTACTAGTGACTGTTTCAGTCGCTCTTTTCGGTTCAACGTATTTTACTACTTTTTATTAGTGACCGTCTCAGTCGCTATTTTCGGTCCAACTGATTTTACTACTTTTTATTAGTGACAGTCTCAGTCGCTGTTTTCGGTCCAACGGATTTTACTACTTTTTATTAGTGACTGTTTCAGTCGGTATTTTCGGTCCAACTGATTTTACTACTTTTTACTTGTGACTGTTTCAGTCGCTGTTTTCGGTTAAACTGATTTTACTACTATTTGCTAGTGACTGTTTGTGTCGCTGGTTTCGGTCCAACTGATTTTAATACTTTTTACTAGCGACCGTTTCAGCCGCTATTTTCGGTCCAACTGATTTTACCACTTTTTACTTGTGACTGTTTCAGTCGCTGTTTTGGGTCCAACGGATTTTACTACTTTTTATTAGTGACTGTTTCAGTCGGTATTTTCGGTTCAACTGATTTTACTACTTCTTACGAGTGACTGTTTCAGTCGCTGTTTTGGGTCCAACTGATTTTACTACTTTTTACTTGTGACTGTTTCAGTCGCTGTTTTCGGTCCAACTGATTTTATTACTTTTTACTACTGATTGTTTCAGTCGCTATTTTCGGTCCAACTGATTTTACTACTTTTTTCTAGTGACTGTTTCAGTCGCTGTTTTGGGTCCAACTGGTTTTACTACTTTTTACTAGTGACTGTTTCAGTCGCTATTTTCGGCCCAACTGATTTTACTACGTTTTACTGGTGACTGTTTCAGTCGCTATTTTCGGTTCAACTGATTTTACTACTTTTTACTAGTGACTGTTTCAGTCGCTATTTTCGGTCCAACTGATTTTATTACTTTTTACTACTGATTGTTTCAGTCGCTATTTTCGGTCCAACTGATTTTACTACTTTTTTCTAGTGACTGTTTCAGTCGCTGTTTTGGGTTCAACGGATTTTACTACTTTTTACTAGTGACTGTTTCAGTCGCTGGTTTTTATTCAACTGATTTTATTACTTTTTACTAGTGACTGTTTCAGTCGCTATTTTCGGCCCAACTGATTTTACTACGTTTTACTGGTGACTGTTTCAGTCGCTATTTTCGGTTCAACTGATTTTACTACTTTTTACTAGTGACTGTTTCAGTCGCTATTTTCGGTCCAACTGATTTTATTACTTTTTACTACTGATTGTTTCAGTCGCTATTTTCGGTCCAACTGATTTTATTACTTTTTTCTAGTGACTGTTTCAGTCGCTGTTTTGGGTTCAACGCATTTTACTACTTTTTACTAGTGACTGTTTCAGTCGCTGGTTTTTATTCAACTGATTTTATTACTTTTTGCTAGTGACTGTTTCAGTCGCTATTTTCGGTTCAACTGATTTTACTACTTTTTACTAGTGACTGATTCAGTCGCTATTATCAGTCCAACTGATTTTATTGCTTTTTACTACTGACTGTTTCAGTCGCTATTTTCGGTCCAATTGTTTTTACTACTTTTTACTACTTATTGTTTCAGTCGCTGTTTCCGGTTAAACTGATTTTACTACTTTTTACTAGTGACTGTTTCAGTCGCTATTTTCGGTCCAACTGATTTTATTTTTTTTTACTACTGACTGTTTCAGTCGCTATTTTCGGTACAACTGATTTTACTACTCTTTTCTAGTGACTGTTTCAGTCGCTGTTTTGGGTCCAACGGATTTTACTGCTTTTTACTAGCGACTGTTTCAGTCGGTATTTTCGGTCCAACTGATTTTACTATTTTTTATTAGTGACCGTCTCAGTCGCTGTTTTCGGTCCAACGGATTTTACTACTTTTTATTAGTGACTGTTTCAGTCGGTATTTTCGGTCCAACTGATTTTACTACTTTTTACTAGTGACTGTTTCAGTCGCTGTTTTGGGTCCAACGGATTTTACTACTTTTTGCTAGTGACTGTTTCAGTCGCTATTTTCGGTCCAACTGATTTTATTGCTTTTTATTACTGACTGTTTCAATCGCTATTTGGGGTCCAATTGATTTTACTACTTCTTGCTAGTGACTGTTTCAGTCGCTATTTTCGGTTCAACTGATTTTACTACTTTTAACTAGTGACTGTTCAGTCGCTATTTTCGGTCCAACTGATTTTATTACTTTTTACTACTGACTGTTTCAGTCGCTATTTTCGGTCCAACTGATTTTACTACTTTTTACTAGTGACTGTTTCAGTCGCTGTTTTGGGTCCAACGGATTTTACTACGTTTTACTAGCGACGGTTTCAGCCGGTATTTTCGGTCCAACTGATTTTACTACTTTTTACTTGTGACTGTTTCAGTCGCTGTTTTGGGTCCAACTGATTTTATTACTTTTACTAGTGACTGATTCAATCGCTATTTTCGGTTCAACGGATTTTACTACTTTTTATTAGTGACCGTCTCAGTCGCTGTTTTCGGTCCAACGGATTTTACTACTTTTTTTTAGTGACTGTTTCAGTCGGTATTGTCGGTCCAACTGATTTTACTACTTTTTACTAATGACTGTTTCAGTCGCTGTTTTGGGTCCAACGGATTTTACTACTTTTTGCTAGTGACTGTTTCAGTCGCTATTTTCGGTTCAACTGATTTTACTACTTTTTGCTAGTGACTGTTCAGTCGCTATTTTCGGTCCAACTGATTTTATTACTTTTTACTACTGACTGTTTCAGTCGCTATTTTCGGTCCAACTGATTTTACTACTCTTTTCTAGTGACTGTTTCAGTCGCTGTTTTCGGCCCAACTGATTATACTACGTTTTACTGGTGACTGTTTCAGTCGCTATTTTCGGTTCAACTGATTTTACTACTTTTTACTAGTGACTGTTTCAGTCGCTCTTTTCGGTCCAACTGATTTTATTACTTTTTACTACTGACTGTTTCAGTCGCTATTTTCGGTCCAACTGATTTTACTACTCTTTTCTTGTGACTGTTTCAGTCGGTATTTTCGGTCCAACTGATTTTACTACTTTTTACTTGTGACTGTTTCAGTCGCTGTTTTGGGTCCAACTGTTTTTACTACTTTTTACTAGTGACTGTTTCAATCGCTCTCTTCGGTCCAACGGATGTTACTACTTTTTATTAGTGACCGTCTCAGACGCTGTTTTCGGTCCAACGGATTTTACTACTTTTTATTAGTGAGTTTCAGTCGGTATTGTCGGTCCAACTGATTTTACTACTTTTTACTAGTGACTGTTTCAGTCGCTGTTTTTCGTCCAACGGATTTTATTACTTTTTGCTAGTGACTGTTTCAGTCGCTATTTTCGATTCAACTGATTTTACTACTTTTTACTAGTGACTGTTCAGTCGCTATTTTCGGTCCAACTGATTTTATTACTTTTTACTACTGACTGTTTCAGTCGCTATTTTGGGTATAACTGATTTTACTACTCTTTTCTAGTGACTGTTTCAGTCGCTGTTTTCGGCCCAACTGATTTTACTACGTTTTACTTTTGACTGTTTCAGTCGCTATTTTCGGTTCAACTGATTTTACTACTTTTTACTAGTGACTGTTTCAGTCGCTATTTTCGGTCCAACTGATTTTATTACTTTTTACTACTGATTGTTTCAGTCGCTATTTTCGGTCCAACTGATTTTACTACTTTTTTCTAGTGACTGTTTCAGTCGCTGTTTTGGGTCCAACGGATTTTACTACTTTTTACTAGTGACTGTTTCAGTCGCTGGTTTTGGTTCAACTGATTTTATTACTTTTTACTAGTGACTGTTTTAGTCGCTATTTTCGGTCCAACTGATTTTACTACTTTTTATTAGTGACTGTTTAAGTCGGTATTTTCGGTCCAACTGATTTTACAACTTTTTACTAGTGACTGTTTCAGTCGCTGTTTTGGGTCCAACGGATTTTACTACTTTTGCTAGTGACTGTTTCAGTCGCTATTTTCGGTTCAACTGATTTTACTACTTTTTACTAGTGACTGTTTCAGTCGCTATTTTCGGTCCAATTTATTCTACTACTTTTTACTACTTATTGTTTCAGTCGCTGTTTTCGGTTAAACTGACTACTACTTTTTGCTAGTGACTGTTTCAGTCGCTATTTCCGGTCCAACTGATTTTATTACTTTTTACTACTGACTGTTTCAGTCGCTATTTTCGGTCCAACTGATTTTACTACTCTTTTCTAGTGACTGTTTCAGTCGCTGTTTTGGGTCCAACTGATTTTACTACTTTTTACTAGTGACTGTTTCAGTCGCTGTTTTGGGTCCAACGGATTTTACTACTTTTTGCTAGTGACTGTTTCAGTCGCTATTTTCGGTTCAACTGATTTTACTACTTTTTACTAGTGACTGCTTCAGTCGCTATTTTCGGTCCAACTGATTTTATTGCTTTTCATTACTGACTGTTTCAGTCGCTATTTTGGGTCCAATTGATTTTACTACTTCTTGCTAGTGACTGTTTCAGTCGCTATTTTCGGTTCAACTGATTTTACTACTTTTAACTAGTGACTGTTCAGTCGCTATTTTCGGTTAAACTGATTTTATTACTTTTTACTACTGACTGTTTCAGTCGCTATTTTCGGTCCAACTGATTTTACTACTCTTTTCTAGTGACTGTTTCAGTCGGTATTTTCGGTCCAACTGATTTTACTACTTTTTACTGGTGACTGTTTCAGTCGCTGTTTTGGGTCCAACGGATTTTACTACGTTTTACTAGCGACGGTTTCAGCCGCTATTTTCGGTCCAACTGATTTTACTACTTTTTACTTGTGACTGTTTCAGTCGCTGTTTTTGGTCCAACTGATTTTACTACTTTTTACTAGTGACTGTTTCAATCGCTCTTTTCGGTAAAACGGATTTTACTACTTTTTATTAGTGACTGTTTGAGTCGGTATTGTCGGTCCAACTGATTTTACTACTTTTTACTAGTGACTGTTTCAGTCGCTGTTTTGGGTCCAACGGATTTTACTTCTTTTTGCTAGTGACTGTTTCAGTCGCTATTTTCGGTCCAACTGATTTTATTACTTTTTACTACTGACTGTTTCAGTCGCTATTTTTGGTCCAAATGATTTTACTACTCTTTTCTAGTGACTGTTTCAGTCGCTGTTTTGGGTCCAACGGATTTTACTACTTTTTAGTAGTGACTGTTTCAGTCGCTATTTTCGGTCCAACTGGTTTTACTACTTTTTACTTGTGACTGTTTCAGTCGCTGTTTTGGGTCCAACGGATTTTACTACTTTTTACTAGTGACTGTTTCAGTCACTGGTTTCGGTTCCACTGATTTTATTACTTTTTACTAGTGACTGTTTCAGTCGCTGGTTTCGGTTCAACTGATTTTATTACTTTTTACTAGTGACTGTTTCAGTCGCTATTTTCGGTCCAACTGATTTTACTACTTTTTATTAGTGACCGTTTCAGTCGCTGATTTCGGTCCAACGGATTTTAATACTTTTTATTAGTGACTGTTTCAGTCGGTATTTTCGGTCCAACTGATTTTACTACTTTTTGCTAGTGACTGTTTCAGTCGCTATTTTCGGTTCAACTGATTTTACTACTTTTTACTACTGTCTGTTTCTGTCGCTATTTTCGGTCCAATTGATTTTACTACTTTTTACTACTGATTGTTTCAGTCGCTGTTTTCGGTTAAACTGATTTTACTACTTTTTACTAGTGACTGTTTCAGTCGCTATTTTCGGTTCAACTGATTTTACTACTTTTTACTAGTGACTGTTTCAGTCGCTGTTTTGGGTCCAACGGATTTTACTACTTTTTACTAGTGACTGTTTCAGTCGCTGGTTTTGGTTCAACTGATTTTATTACTTTTTACTAGTGACTGTTTCAGTCGCTATTTTCGGTCCAACTGATTTTACTACTTTTTATTAGTGACTGTTTCAGTCGGTATTTTCGGTCCAACTGATTTTACTACTTTTTACTAGTGACTGTTTCAGTCGCTGTTTTGGGTCCAACGGATTTTACTACTTTTTGCTAGTGACTGTTTCAGTCGCTATTTTCGGTTCAACTGATTTTACTACTTTTTACTAGTGACTGTTTCAGTCGCTATTTTCGGTCCAACTGATTTTATTACTTTTTACTACTGATTGTTTCAGTCGCTATTTTCGGTCCAACTGATTTTACTACTTTTTTCTAGTGACTGTTTCAGTCGCTGTTTTGGGTCCAACGGATTTTACTACTTTTTACTAGTGACTGTTTCAGTCGCTGGTTTTGGTTCAACTGATTTTATTACTTTTTACTAGTGACTGTTTCAGTCGCTATTTTCGGTCCAACTGATTTTACTACTTTTTATTAGTGACTGTTTCAGTCGGTATTTTCGGTCCAACTGATTTTACTACTTTTTACTAGTGACTGTTTCAGTCGCTGTTTTGGGTCCAACGGATTTTACTACTTTTTGCTAGTGACCGTTTCAGTTGCTATTTTCGGTTCAACTGATTTTACTACTTTTTACTAGTGACTGTTTCAGTCGCTATTTTCGGTACAACTGATTTTATTGCTTTTTACTACTGACTGTTTCAGTCGCTATTTTCGTTCCAGTTTATTTTACTACTTTTTACTACTTATTGTTTCAG
Organism: Rhynchophorus ferrugineus; assembly: GCF_030347505.1. NCBI lineage: Eukaryota > Metazoa > Arthropoda > Insecta > Coleoptera > Curculionidae > Rhynchophorus > Rhynchophorus ferrugineus. The sequence goes on from NW_027472589.1 coordinate 19,707,669, forward strand.
TCGCTGTTTTAGGTTAAACTGATTTTACTACTTTTTACTAGTGACTGTTTCAGTCGCTATTTTCGGTCCAACTGATTTTATTACTTTTTACTACTGACTGTTTCAGTCGCTATTTTCGGTCCAACTGATTTTACTACTCTTTTCTAATGACTGTTTCAGTCGCTGTTTTGGGTCCAACTGATTTTACTACTTTTTACTAGTGACTGTTTCAGTCGCTGTTTTGGGTCCAACGGATTTTACTACTTTTTGCTAGTGACTGTTTCAGTCGCTATTTTCGGTTCAACTGATTTTACTACTTTTTACTAGTGACTGTTTCAGTCGCTATTTTCGGTCCAACTGATTTTATTGCTTCTTATTACTGACTGTTTCAGTCGCTATTTTCGGTTCAACTGATTTTACTACCTTTAACTAGTGACTGTTCAGTCGCTATTTTCGGTCCAACTGATTTTATTACTTTTTACTACTGACTGTTTCAGTCGCTATTTTCGGTCCAACTGATTTTACTACTCTTTTCTAGTGACTGTTTCAGTCGTTATTTTCGGTCCAACTGATTTTACTACTTTTTACTGGTTACTGTTTCAGTCGCTGTTTTGGGTCCAACGGATTTTACTACGTTTTACTAGCGACGGTTTCAGCCGACATTTTCGGTCCAACTGATTTTACTACTTTTTACTTGTGACTGTTTCAGTCGCTGTTTTGGGTCCAACTGATTTTACTACTTTTTACTAGTGACTGTTTCAATCGCTCTTTTCGGTCCAACGGATTTTACTACTTTTTATTAGTGACTGTTTCAGTCGGTATTGTCGGTCCAACTGATTTTATTACTTTTTACTAGTGACTGTTTCAGTCGCTGTTTTGGGTCCAACGGATTTTACTACTTTTTGCTAGTGACTGTTTCAGTCGCTATTTTCGGTCCAACTGATTTTACTACTTTTTACTAGTGACTGTTTCAGTCGCTGTTTTGGGTCCAACGGATTTTACTACTTTTTACTAGTTACTGTTTCAGTCGCTATTTTCGGTCCAACTGATTTTACTACTTTTTACTAGTGACTGTTTCAATCGCTCTTTTCGGTCCAACGGATTTTACTACTTTTTATTAGTAACCGCCTCAGTCGCTGTTTTCGGTCCAACGGATTTTACTACTTTTTATTAGTGACTGTTTCAGTCGGTATTTTCGGTCCAACTGATTTTACTACTTTTTACTAGTGACTGTTTCAGTCGCTGTTTTGGGTCCAACTGATTTTACTACTTTTTACTTGTGACTGTTTCAGTCGCTGTTTTCGGTCCAACTGATTTTATTACTTTTTACTTCTGATTGTTTCAGTCGCTATTTTCGGTCCAAGTGATTTTACTACTTTTTTCTAGTGACTGTTTCAGTCGCTGTTTTGGGTCCAACTGATTTTACTACTTTTTACTAGTGACTGTTTCAGTCGCTATTTTCGGTTCAACTGATTTTACTACTTTTTACTAGTGACTGTTTCAGTCGCTATTTTCGATCGAACTGACTTTATTACTTTTTACTACTGATTGTTTCAGTCGCTATTTTCGGTTCAACTGATTTTACTACGTTTTTCTAGTGACTGTTTCAGTCGCTGTTTTGGGTCCAACTGATTTTACTACTTTTTACTAGTGACTGTTTCAGTCGCTATTTTCGGCCCAACTGATTTTATTACGTTTTAGTGGTGACTGTTTCAGTCGCTATTTTCGGTTCAACTGCTTTTACTACTTTTTACTAGTGACTGTTTCAGTCGCTATTTTCGGTCCAACTGATTTTATTGCTTTTTATTACTGACTGTTTCAGTCGCTATTTGCGGTTAAACTGATTTTACTACTTTTAACTAGTGACTGTTCAGTCGCTGTTTTGGGTCCAACTGATTTTACTACTTTTTACTTGTGACTGTTTCAGTCGCTGTTTTCGGTCCAACTGATTTTATTACTTTTTACTTCTGATTGTTTCAGTCGCTATTTTCGGTCCAAGTGATTTTACTACTTTTTTCTAGTGACTGTTTCAGTCGCTGTTTTGGGTCCAACTGATTTTACTACTTTTTACTTGTGACTGTTTTAGTCGCTGTTTTGGGTCCAACTGATTTTACTACTTTTTACTTGTGACTGTTTCAGTCGCTGTTTTCGGTCCAACTGATTTTATTACTTTTTACTTCTGATTGTTTCAGTCGCTATTTTCGGTCCAACTGATTTTATTGCTTTTTATTACTGACTGTTTCAGTCGCTATTTTCGGTCCAACTGATTTTACTACTTTTTACTAGTGACTGTTTCAGTCGCTGTTTTGGGTCCAACTGATTTTACTACTTTTTACTTGTGACTGTTTCAGTCGCTGTTTTCGGTCCAACTGATTTTATTACTTTTTACTTCTGATTGTTTCAGTCGCTATTTTCGGTCCAAATGATTTTACTACTTTTTTCTAGTGACTGTTTCAGTCGCTGTTTTGGGTCCAACTGATTTTACTACTTTTTACTAGTGACTGTTTCAGTCGCTATTTTCGGCCCAACTGATTTTATTACGTTTTAGTGGTGACTGTTTCAGTCGCTATTTTCGGTCCAACTGATTTTATTACTTTTTACTACTGACTGTTTCAGTCGCTATTTTCGGTCCAACTGATTTTACTACACTTTTCTAGTGACTGTTTCAGTCGGTATATTCGGTCCAACTGATTTTACTACTTTTTACTGGTTACTGTTTCAGTCGCTATTTTCGGTCCAACTGATTTTACTACTTTTTACTAGTGACTGTTTCAATCGCTCTTTTCGGTCCAACTGATTTTATTACTTTTTTCTAGTGACTGTTTCAGTCGCTGTTTTGGGTTCAACGGATTTTACTACTTTTTACTAGTGACTGTTTCAGTCGCTGGTTTTTATTCAACTGATTTTATTACTTTTTGCTAGTGACTGTTTCAGTCGCTATTTTCGGTTCAACTGATTTTACTACTTTTTACTAGTGACTGATTCAGTCGCTATTATCAGTCCAACTGATTTTATTGCTTTTTACTACTGACTGTTTCAGTCGCTATTTTCGGTCCAATTGTTTTTACTACTTTTTACTACTTATTGTTTCAGTCGCTGTTTCCGGTTAAACTGATTTTACTACTTTTTACTAGTGACTGTTTCAGTCGCTATTTTCGGTCCAACTGATTTTATTTTTTTTTACTACTGACTGTTTCAGTCGCTATTTTCGGTACAACTGATTTTACTACTCTTTTCTAGTGACTGTTTCAGTCGCTGTTTTGGGTCCAACGGATTTTACTGCTTTTTACTAGCGACTGTTTCAGTCGGTATTTTCGGTCCAACTGATTTTACTATTTTTTATTAGTGACCGTCTCAGTCGCTGTTTTCGGTCCAACGGATTTTACTACTTTTTATTAGTGACTGTTTCAGTCGGTATTTTCGGTCCAACTGATTTTACTACTTTTTACTAGTGACTGTTTCAGTCGCTGTTTTGGGTCCAACGGATTTTACTACTTTTTGCTAGTGACTGTTTCAGTCGCTATTTTCGGTCCAACTGATTTTATTGCTTTTTATTACTGACTGTTTCAATCGCTATTTGGGGTCCAATTGATTTTACTACTTCTTGCTAGTGACTGTTTCAGTCGCTATTTTCGGTTCAACTGATTTTACTACTTTTAACTAGTGACTGTTCAGTCGCTATTTTCGGTCCAACTGATTTTATTACTTTTTACTACTGACTGTTTCAGTCGCTATTTTCGGTCCAACTGATTTTACTACTTTTTACTAGTGACTGTTTCAGTCGCTGTTTTGGGTCCAACGGATTTTACTACGTTTTACTAGCGACGGTTTCAGCCGGTATTTTCGGTCCAACTGATTTTACTACTTTTTACTTGTGACTGTTTCAGTCGCTGTTTTGGGTCCAACTGATTTTATTACTTTTACTAGTGACTGATTCAATCGCTATTTTCGGTTCAACGGATTTTACTACTTTTTATTAGTGACCGTCTCAGTCGCTGTTTTCGGTCCAACGGATTTTACTACTTTTTTTTAGTGACTGTTTCAGTCGGTATTGTCGGTCCAACTGATTTTACTACTTTTTACTAATGACTGTTTCAGTCGCTGTTTTGGGTCCAACGGATTTTACTACTTTTTGCTAGTGACTGTTTCAGTCGCTATTTTCGGTTCAACTGATTTTACTACTTTTTGCTAGTGACTGTTCAGTCGCTATTTTCGGTCCAACTGATTTTATTACTTTTTACTACTGACTGTTTCAGTCGCTATTTTCGGTCCAACTGATTTTACTACTCTTTTCTAGTGACTGTTTCAGTCGCTGTTTTCGGCCCAACTGATTATACTACGTTTTACTGGTGACTGTTTCAGTCGCTATTTTCGGTTCAACTGATTTTACTACTTTTTACTAGTGACTGTTTCAGTCGCTATTTTCGGTCCAACTGATTTTATTACTTTTTACTACTGACTGTTTCAGTCGCTATTTTCGGTCCAACTGATTTTACTACTCTTTTCTTGTGACTGTTTCAGTCGGTATTTTCGGTCCAACTGATTTTACTACTTTTTACTTGTGACTGTTTCAGTCGCTGTTTTGGGTCCAACTGTTTTTACTACTTTTTACTAGTGACTGTTTCAATCGCTCTCTTCGGTCCAACGGATTTTACTACTTTTTATTAGTGACCGTCTCAGACGCTGTTTTCGGTCCAACGGATTTTACTACTTTTTATTAGTGAGTTTCAGTCGGTATTGTCGGTCCAACTGATTTTACTACTTTTTACTAGTGACTGTTTCAGTCGCTGTTTTTCGTCCAACGGATTTTATTACTTTTTGCTAGTGACTGTTTCAGTCGCTATTTTCGATTCAACTGATTTTACTACTTTTTACTAGTGACTGTTCAGTCGCTATTTTCGGTCCAACTGATTTTATTACTTTTTACTACTGACTGTTTCAGTCGCTATTTTGGGTATAACTGATTTTACTACTCTTTTCTAGTGACTGTTTCAGTCGCTGTTTTCGGCCCAACTGATTTTACTACGTTTTACTTTTGACTGTTTCAGTCGCTATTTTCGGTTCAACTGATTTTACTACTTTTTACTAGTGACTGTTTCAGTCGCTATTTTCGGTCCAACTGATTTTATTACTTTTTACTACTGATTGTTTCAGTCGCTATTTTCGGTCCAACTGATTTTACTACTTTTTTCTAGTGACTGTTTCAGTCGCTGTTTTGGGTCCAACGGATTTTACTACTTTTTACTAGTGACTGTTTCAGTCGCTGGTTTTGGTTCAACTGATTTTATTACTTTTTACTAGTGACTGTTTTAGTCGCTATTTTCGGTCCAACTGATTTTACTACTTTTTATTAGTGACTGTTTAAGTCGGTATTTTCGGTCCAACTGATTTTACAACTTTTTACTAGTGACTGTTTCAGTCGCTGTTTTGGGTCCAACGGATTTTTACTACTTTTTACTAGTGACTGTTTCAGTCGCTATTTTCGGTCCAATTTATTCTACTACTTTTTACTACTTATTGTTTCAGTCGCTGTTTTCGGTTAAACTGACTACTACTTTTTGCTAGTGACTGTTTCAGTCGCTATTTCCGGTCCAACTGATTTTATTACTTTTTACTACTGACTGTTTCAGTCGCTATTTTCGGTCCAACTGATTTTACTACTCTTTTCTAGTGACTGTTTCAGTCGCTGTTTTGGGTCCAACTGATTTTACTACTTTTTACTAGTGACTGTTTCAGTCGCTGTTTTGGGTCCAACGGATTTTACTACTTTTTGCTAGTGACTGTTTCAGTCGCTATTTTCGGTTCAACTGATTTTACTACTTTTTACTAGTGACTGCTTCAGTCGCTATTTTCGGTCCAACTGATTTTATTGCTTTTCATTACTGACTGTTTCAGTCGCTATTTTGGGTCCAATTGATTTTACTACTTCTTGCTAGTGACTGTTTCAGTCGCTATTTTCGGTTCAACTGATTTTACTACTTTTAACTAGTGACTGTTCAGTCGCTATTTTCGGTTAAACTGATTTTATTACTTTTTACTACTGACTGTTTCAGTCGCTATTTTCGGTCCAACTGATTTTACTACTCTTTTCTAGTGACTGTTTCAGTCGGTATTTTCGGTCCAACTGATTTTACTACTTTTTACTGGTGACTGTTTCAGTCGCTGTTTTGGGTCCAACGGATTTTACTACGTTTTACTAGCGACGGTTTCAGCCGCTATTTTCGGTCCAACTGATTTTACTACTTTTTACTTGTGACTGTTTCAGTCGCTGTTTTTGGTCCAACTGATTTTACTACTTTTTACTAGTGACTGTTTCAATCGCTCTTTTCGGTAAAACGGATTTTACTACTTTTTATTAGTGACTGTTTGAGTCGGTATTGTCGGTCCAACTGATTTTACTACTTTTTACTAGTGACTGTTTCAGTCGCTGTTTTGGGTCCAACGGATTTTACTTCTTTTTGCTAGTGACTGTTTCAGTCGCTATTTTCGGTCCAACTGATTTTATTACTTTTTACTACTGACTGTTTCAGTCGCTATTTTTGGTCCAAATGATTTTACTACTCTTTTCTAGTGACTGTTTCAGTCGCTGTTTTGGGTCCAACGGATTTTACTACTTTTTAGTAGTGACTGTTTCAGTCGCTATTTTCGGTCCAACTGGTTTTACTACTTTTTACTTGTGACTGTTTCAGTCGCTGTTTTGGGTCCAACGGATTTTACTACTTTTTACTAGTGACTGTTTCAGTCACTGGTTTCGGTTCCACTGATTTTATTACTTTTTACTAGTGACTGTTTCAGTCGCTGGTTTCGGTTCAACTGATTTTATTACTTTTTACTAGTGACTGTTTCAGTCGCTATTTTCGGTCCAACTGATTTTACTACTTTTTATTAGTGACCGTTTCAGTCGCTGATTTCGGTCCAACGGATTTTAATACTTTTTATTAGTGACTGTTTCAGTCGGTATTTTCGGTCCAACTGATTTTACTACTTTTTGCTAGTGACTGTTTCAGTCGCTATTTTCGGTTCAACTGATTTTACTACTTTTTACTACTGTCTGTTTCTGTCGCTATTTTCGGTCCAATTGATTTTACTACTTTTTACTACTGATTGTTTCAGTCGCTGTTTTCGGTTAAACTGATTTTACTACTTTTTACTAGTGACTGTTTCAGTCGCTATTTTCGGTTCAACTGATTTTACTACTTTTTACTAGTGACTGTTTCAGTCGCTGTTTTGGGTCCAACGGATTTTACTACTTTTTACTAGTGACTGTTTCAGTCGCTGGTTTTGGTTCAACTGATTTTATTACTTTTTACTAGTGACTGTTTCAGTCGCTATTTTCGGTCCAACTGATTTTACTACTTTTTATTAGTGACTGTTTCAGTCGGTATTTTCGGTCCAACTGATTTTACTACTTTTTACTAGTGACTGTTTCAGTCGCTGTTTTGGGTCCAACGGATTTTACTACTTTTTGCTAGTGACTGTTTCAGTCGCTATTTTCGGTTCAACTGATTTTACTACTTTTTACTAGTGACTGTTTCAGTCGCTATTTTCGGTCCAACTGATTTTATTACTTTTTACTACTGATTGTTTCAGTCGCTATTTTCGGTCCAACTGATTTTACTACTTTTTTCTAGTGACTGTTTCAGTCGCTGTTTTGGGTCCAACGGATTTTACTACTTTTTACTAGTGACTGTTTCAGTCGCTGGTTTTGGTTCAACTGATTTTATTACTTTTTACTAGTGACTGTTTCAGTCGCTATTTTCGGTCCAACTGATTTTACTACTTTTTATTAGTGACTGTTTCAGTCGGTATTTTCGGTCCAACTGATTTTACTACTTTTTACTAGTGACTGTTTCAGTCGCTGTTTTGGGTCCAACGGATTTTACTACTTTTTGCTAGTGACCGTTTCAGTTGCTATTTTCGGTTCAACTGATTTTACTACTTTTTACTAGTGACTGTTTCAGTCGCTATTTTCGGTACAACTGATTTTATTGCTTTTTACTACTGACTGTTTCAGTCGCTATTTTCGTTCCAGTTTATTTTACTACTTTTTACTACTTATTGTTTCAGTCGCTGTTTTAGGTTAAACTGATTTTACTACTTTTTACTAGTGACTGTTTCAGTCGCTATTTTCGGTCCAACTGATTTTATTACTTTTTACTACTGACTGTTTCAGTCGCTATTTTCGGTCCAACTGATTTTACTACTCTTTTCTAATGACTGTTTCAGTCGCTGTTTTGGGTCCAACTGATTTTACTACTTTTTACTAGTGACTGTTTCAGTCGCTGTTTTGGGTCCAACGGATTTTACTACTTTTTGCTAGTGACTGTTTCAGTCGCTATTTTCGGTTCAACTGATTTTACTACTTTTTACTAGTGACTGTTTCAGTCGCTATTTTCGGTCCAACTGATTTTATTGCTTCTTATTACTGACTGTTTCAGTCGCTATTTTCGGTTCAACTGATTTTACTACCTTTAACTAGTGACTGTTCAGTCGCTATTTTCGGTCCAACTGATTTTATTACTTTTTACTACTGACTGTTTCAGTCGCTATTTTCGGTCCAACTGATTTTACTACTCTTTTCTAGTGACTGTTTCAGTCGTTATTTTCGGTCCAACTGATTTTACTACTTTTTACTGGTTACTGTTTCAGTCGCTGTTTTGGGTCCAACGGATTTTACTACGTTTTACTAGCGACGGTTTCAGCCGACATTTTCGGTCCAACTGATTTTACTACTTTTTACTTGTGACTGTTTCAGTCGCTGTTTTGGGTCCAACTGATTTTACTACTTTTTACTAGTGACTGTTTCAATCGCTCTTTTCGGTCCAACGGATTTTACTACTTTTTATTAGTGACTGTTTCAGTCGGTATTGTCGGTCCAACTGATTTTATTACTTTTTACTAGTGACTGTTTCAGTCGCTGTTTTGGGTCCAACGGATTTTACTACTTTTTGCTAGTGACTGTTTCAGTCGCTATTTTCGGTCCAACTGATTTTACTACTTTTTACTAGTGACTGTTTCAGTCGCTGTTTTGGGTCCAACGGATTTTACTACTTTTTACTAGTTACTGTTTCAGTCGCTATTTTCGGTCCAACTGATTTTACTACTTTTTACTAGTGACTGTTTCAATCGCTCTTTTCGGTCCAACGGATTTTACTACTTTTTATTAGTAACCGCCTCAGTCGCTGTTTTCGGTCCAACGGATTTTACTACTTTTTATTAGTGACTGTTTCAGTCGGTATTTTCGGTCCAACTGATTTTACTACTTTTTACTAGTGACTGTTTCAGTCGCTGTTTTGGGTCCAACTGATTTTACTACTTTTTACTTGTGACTGTTTCAGTCGCTGTTTTCGGTCCAACTGATTTTATTACTTTTTACTTCTGATTGTTTCAGTCGCTATTTTCGGTCCAACTGATTTTACTACTTTTTTCTAGTGACTGTTTCAGTCGCTGTTTTGGGTCCAACTGATTTTACTACTTTTTACTAGTGACTGTTTCAGTCGCTATTTTCGGTTCAACTGATTTTACTACTTTTTACTAGTGACTGTTTCAGTCGCTATTTTCGGTCCAACTGATTTTATTACTTTTTACTACTGATTGTTTCAGTCGCTATTTTCGGTTCAACTGATTTTACTACGTTTTTCTAGTGACTGTTTCAGTCGCTGTTTTGGGTCCAACTGATTTTACTACTTTTTACTAGTGACTGTTTCAGTCGCTATTTTCGGCCCAACTGATTTTATTACGTTTTAGTGGTGACTGTTTCAGTCGCTATTTTCGGTTCAACTGCTTTTACTACTTTTTACTAGTGACTGTTTCAGTCGCTATTTTCGGTCCAACTGATTTTATTGCTTTTTATTACTGACTGTTTCAGTCGCTATTTGCGGTTAAACTGATTTTACTACTTTTAACTAGTGACTGTTCAGTCGCTGTTTTGGGTCCAACTGATTTTACTACTTTTTACTTGTGACTGTTTCAGTCGCTGTTTTCGGTCCAACTGATTTTATTACTTTTTACTTCTGATTGTTTCAGTCGCTATTTTCGGTCCAAGTGATTTTACTACTTTTTTCTAGTGACTGTTTCAGTCGCTGTTTTGGGTCCAACTGATTTTACTACTTTTTACTTGTGACTGTTTCAGTCGCTGTTTTGGGTCCAACTGATTTTACTACTTTTTACTTGTGACTGTTTCAGTCGCTGTTTTCGGTCCAACTGATTTTATTACTTTTTACTTCTGATTGTTTCAGTCGCTATTTTCGGTCCAACTGATTTTATTGCTTTTTATTACTGACTGTTTCAGTCGCTATTTTCGGTCCAACTGATTTTACTACTTTTTACTAGTGACTGTTTCAGTCGCTGTTTTGGGTCCAACTGATTTTACTACTTTTTACTTGTGACTGTTTCAGTCGCTGTTTTCGGTCCAACTGATTTTATTACTTTTTACTTCTGATTGTTTCAGTCGCTATTTTCGGTCCAAATGATTTTACTACTTTTTTCTAGTGACTGTTTCAGTCGCTGTTTTGGGTCCAACTGATTTTACTACTTTTTACTAGTGACTGTTTCAGTCGCTATTTTCGGCCCAACTGATTTTATTACGTTTTAGTGGTGACTGTTTCAGTCGCTATTTTCGGTCCAACTGATTTTATTACTTTTTACTACTGACTGTTTCAGTCGCTATTTTCGGTCCAACTGATTTTACTACACTTTTCTAGTGACTGTTTCAGTCGGTATATTCGGTCCAACTGATTTTACTACTTTTTACTGGTTACTGTTTCAGTCGCTGTTTTGGGTCCAACGGATTTTACTACGTTTTACTAGCGACGGTTTCAGCCGCTATTTTCGGTCCAACTGATTTTACTACTTTTTATTAGTGACTGTTTCAGTCGGTATTTTCGGTCCAACTGATTTGACTACTTTTTACTAGTGACTGTTTCAGTCGCTGTTTTGGGTCCAACGGATTTTACTACTTTTTGCTAGCGACTGTTTCAGTCACTATTTTCGGTTCAACTGATTTTACTACTTTTTACTAGTGACTGTTTCAGTCGCTATTTTCGGTCCAACTGATTTTATTGCTTTTTACTACTGACTGTTTCAGTCGCTATTTTCGGTCCAATTTATTTTACTACTTTTTACTACTTATTGTTTCAGTCGCTGTTTTGGGTCCAACTGATTTTACTACTTTTTACTAGTGACTGTTTCAGTCGCTGTTTTGGGTCCAACGGATTTTACTACTTTTTGCTAGTGACTGTTTCAGTCGCTATTTTCGGTTCAACTGATTTTACTACTTTTTACTAGTGACTGTTTCATTCGCTATTTTCGGTCCAACTGATTTTATTGCTTTTTATTTCTGACTGTTTCAGTCGCTATTTTCGGTTCAACTGATTTTACTACTTTTAACTAGTGACTGTTCAGTCGCTATTTTCGGTCCAACTGATTTTATTACTTTTTACTACTGACTGTTTCAGTCGCTATTTTCGGTCCAACTGATTTTACTACTCTTTTCTAGTGACTGTTTCAGTCGCTGTTTTGGGTCCAACTGATTTTACTACTTTTTACTAGTGACTGTTTCAGTCGCTATTTTGGGTCCAACGGATTTTACTACTTTTTGCTAGTGACTGTTTCAGTCGCTATTTTCGGTTCAACTGATTTTACTACTTTTTACTAGTGACTGTTTCAGTCGCTATTTTCGGTCCAACTGATTTTATTGCTTTTTATTACTGACTGTTTCAGTCGCTATTTTCGGTTCAACTGATTTTACTACTTTTAACTAGTGACTGTTCAGTCGCTATTTTCGGTCCAACTGATTTTATTACTTTTTACTACTGACTGTTTCAGTCGCTATTTTCGGTCCAACTGATTTTACTACTTTTTTCTAGTGACTGTTTCAGTCGCTGTTTTGGGTCCAACGGATTTTACTACTTTTTACTAGTGACTGTTTCAGTCGCTGGTTTTGGTTCAACTGATTTTATTACTTTTTACTAGTGACTGTTTCAGTCGCTATTTTCGGTCCAACTGATTTTACTACTTTTTATTAGTGACTGTTTCAGTCGGTATTTTCGGTCCAACTGATTTTACTACTTTTTACTAGTGACTGTTTCAGTCGCTGTTTTGGGTCCAACGGATTTTACTACTTTTTGCTAGTGACCGTTTCAGTCGCTATTTTCGGTTCAACTGATTTTACTACTTTTTACTAGTGACTGTTTCAGTCGCTATTTTCGGTACAACTGATTTTATTGCTTTTTACTACTGACTGTTTCAGTCGCTATTTTCGTTCCAGTTTATTTTACTACTTTTTACTACTTATTGTTTCAGTCGCTGTTTTAGGTTAAACTGATTTTACTACTTTTTACTAGTGACTGTTTCAGTCGCTATTTTCGGTCCAACTGATTTTATTACTTTTTACTACTGACTGTTTCAGTCGCTATTTTCGGTCCAACTGATTTTACTACTCTTTTCTAATGACTGTTTCAGTCGCTGTTTTGGGTCCAACTGATTTTACTACTTTTTACTAGTGACTGTTTCAGTCGCTGTTTTGGGTCCAACGGATTTTACTACTTTTTGCTAGTGACTGTTTCAGTCGCTATTTTCGGTTCAACTGATTTTACTACTTTTTACTAGTGACTGTTTCATTCGCTATTTTCGGTCCAACTGATTTTATTGCTTTTTATTTCTGACTGTTTCAGTCGCTATTTTCGGTTCAACTGATTTTACTACTTTTAACTAGTGACTGTTCAGTCGCTATTTTCGGTCCAACTGATTTTATTACTTTTTACTACTGACTGTTTCAGTCGCTATTTTCGGTCCAACTGATTTTACTACTCTTTTCTAGTGACTGTTTCAGTCGCTGTTTTGGGTCCAACTGATTTTACTACTTTTTACTAGTGACTGTTTCAGTCGCTGTTTTGGGTCCAACGGATTTTACTACTTTTTGCTAGTGACTGTTTCAGTCGCTATTTTCGGTTCAACTGATTTTACTACTTTTTACTAGTGACTGTTTCAGTCGCTGTTTTGGGTCCAACTGATTTTACTACTTTTTACTAGTGACTGTTTCAGTCGCTATTTTCGGCCCAACTGATTTTATTACGTTTTAGTGGTGACTGTTTCAGTCGCTATTTTCGGTCCAACTGATTTTATTACTTTTTACTACTGACTGTTTCAGTCGCTATTTTCGGTCCAACTGATTTTACTACACTTTTCTAGTGACTGTTTCAGTCGGTATATTCGGTCCAACTGATTTTACTACTTTTTACTGGTTACTGTTTCAGTCGCTGTTTTGGGTCCAACGGATTTTACTACGTTTTACTAGCGACGGTTTCAGCCGCTATTTTCGGTCCAACTGATTTTACTACTTTTTATTAGTGACTGTTTCAGTCGGTATTTTCGGTCCAACTGATTTGACTACTTTTTACTAGTGACTGTTTCAGTCGCTGTTTTGGGTCCAACGGATTTTACTACTTTTTGCTAGCGACTGTTTCAGTCACTATTTTCGGTTCAACTGATTTTACTACTTTTTACTAGTGACTGTTTCAGTCGCTATTTTCGGTCCAACTGATTTTATTGCTTTTTACTACTGACTGTTTCAGTCGCTATTTTCGGTCCAATTTATTTTACTACTTTTTACTACTTATTGTTTCAGTCGCTGTTTTGGGTCCAACTGATTTTACTACTTTTTACTAGTGACTGTTTCAGTCGCTGTTTTGGGTCCAACGGATTTTACTACTTTTTGCTAGTGACTGTTTCAGTCGCTATTTTCGGTTCAACTGATTTTACTACTTTTTACTAGTGACTGTTTCATTCGCTATTTTCGGTCCAACTGATTTTATTGCTTTTTATTTCTGACTGTTTCAGTCGCTATTTTCGGTTCAACTGATTTTACTACTTTTAACTAGTGACTGTTCAGTCGCTATTTTCGGTCCAACTGATTTTATTACTTTTTACTACTGACTGTTTCAGTCGCTATTTTCGGTCCAACTGATTTTACTACTCTTTTCTAGTGACTGTTTCAGTCGCTGTTTTGGGTCCAACTGATTTTACTACTTTTTACTAGTGACTGTTTCAGTCGCTATTTTGGGTCCAACGGATTTTACTACTTTTTGCTAGTGACTGTTTCAGTCGCTATTTTCGGTTCAACTGATTTTACTACTTTTTACTAGTGACTGTTTCAGTCGCTATTTTCGGTCCAACTGATTTTATTGCTTTTTATTACTGACTGTTTCAGTCGCTATTTTCGGTTCAACTGATTTTACTACTTTTAACTAGTGACTGTTCAGTCGCTATTTTCGGTCCAACTGATTTTATTACTTTTTACTACTGACTGTTTCAGTCGCTATTTTCGGTCCAACTGATTTTACTACTTTTTGCTAGTGACTGTTTCAGTAGGTATTTTCGGTCCAACTGATTTTACTACTTTTTACTGGTTACTGTTTCAGTCGCTGTTTTGGGTCCAACGGATTTTACTACGTTTTACTAGCGACGGTTTCAGCCGCTATTTTCGGTCCAACTGATTTTCCTACTTTTTACTTGTGACTGTTTCAGTCGCTGTTTTAGGTCCAACAGATTTTACTACTTTTTACTAGTGACTGTTTCAATCGCTCTTTTCGGTCCAACGGATTTTACTACTTTTTATTAGTGACTGTTTCAGTCGGTATTGTCGGTCCAACTGATTTTACTACTTTTTACTAATGACTGTTTCAGTCGCTGTTTTGGGTCCAACGGATTTTACTACTTTTTGCTAGTGACTGTTTCAGTCGCTGGTTTTGGTTCAACTGATTTTATTACTTTTTACTAGTGACTGTTTCAGTCGCTATTTTCGGTCCAACTGATTTTACTACTTTTTATTAGTGACTGTTTCAGTCGGTATTTTCGGTCCAACTGATTTTACTACTTTTTACTAGTGACTGTTTCAGTCGCTGTTTTGGGTCCAACGGATTTTACTACTTTTTGCTAGTGACTGTTTCAGTCGCTATTTTCGGTTCAACTGATTTTACTACTTTTTACTAGTGACTGTTTCAGTCGCTATTTTCGGTCCAACTGATTTTATTACTTTTTACTACTGATTGTTTCAGTCGCTATTTTCGGTCCAACTGATTTTACTACTTTTTTCTAGTGACTGTTTCAGTCGCTGTTTTGGGTCCAACGGATTTTACTACTTTTTACTAGTGACTGTTTCAGTCGCTGGTTTTGGTTCAACTGATTTTATTACTTTTTACTAGTGACTGTTTCAGTCGCTATTTTCGGTCCAACTGATTTTACTACTTTTTATTAGTGACTGTTTCAGTCGGTATTTTCGGTCCAACTGATTTTACTACTTTTTACTAGTGACTGTTTCAGTCGCTGTTTTGGGTCCAACGGATTTTACTACTTTTTGCTAGTGACCGTTTCAGTCGCTATTTTCGGTTCAACTGATTTTACTACTTTTTACTAGTGACTGTTTCAGTCGCTATTTTCGGTACAACTGATTTTATTGCTTTTTACTACTGACTGTTTCAGTCGCTATTTTCGTTCCAGTTTATTTTACTACTTTTTACTACTTATTGTTTCAGTCGCTGTTTTAGGTTAAACTGATTTTACTACTTTTTACTAGTGACTGTTTCAGTCGCTATTTTCGGTCCAACTGATTTTATTACTTTTTACTACTGACTGTTTCAGTCGCTATTTTCGGTCCAACTGATTTTACTACTCTTTTCTAATGACTGTTTCAGTCGCTGTTTTGGGTCCAACTGATTTTACTACTTTTTACTAGTGACTGTTTCAGTCGCTGTTTTGGGTCCAACGGATTTTACTACTTTTTGCTAGTGACTGTTTCAGTCGCTATTTTCGGTTCAACTGATTTTACTACTTTTTACTAGTGACTGTTTCAGTCGCTATTTTCGGTTCAACTGATTTTACTACTTTTTACTGGTTACTGTTTCAGTCGCTGTTTTGGGTCCAACGGATTTTACTACGTTTTACTAGCGACGGTTTCAGCCGACATTTTCGGTCCAACTGATTTTACTACTTTTTACTTGTGACTGTTTCAGTCGCTGTTTTGGGTCCAACTGATTTTACTACTTTTTACTAGTGACTGTTTCAATCGCTGTTTTCGGTCCAACGGATTTTACTACTTTTTATTAGTGACTGTTTCAGTCGGTATTTTCGGTCCAACTGATTTTACTACTTTTTACTAGTGACTGTTTCAGTCGCTGTTTTGGGTCCAACGGATTTTACTACTTTTTACTAGTTACTGTTTCAGTCGCTATTTTCGGTCCAACTGATTTTACTACTTTTTACTAGTGACTGTTTCAGTCGCTATTTTCGGTCCAACTGATTTTACTACTTTTTACTAGTGACTGTTTCAGTCGCTCTTTTCGGTCCAACGGATTTTACTACTTTTTATTAGTGACCGTCTCAGTCGCTGTTTTCGGTCCAACGGATTTTACTACTTTTTATTAGTGACTGTTTCAGTCGGTATTTTCGGTCCAACTGATTTGACTACTTTTTGCTATTGACTGTTTCAGTCGCTATTTTCGGTCCAACTGATTTTACTACTTTTTGCTAGTGACTCTTTCAGTCGCTATTTTCGGTCCAATTGATTTTACTACTTTTTACTAGTGACTGTTTCAGTCGCTATTTTCGGTCCAACTGACTTTATTACTTTTTACTACTGATTGTTTCAGTCGCTATTTTCGGTCCAACTGATTTTACTACTTTTTTCTAGTGACTGTTTCAGTCGCTGTTTTGGGTCCAACGGATTTTACTACTTTTTACTAGTGACTGTTTCAGTCTCTATTTTCGGTCCAACTGATTTTACTACGTTTTACTGGTGACTGTTTCAGTCGCTGTTTTGGGTCCAACGGATTTTACTACTTTTTACTAGTGACTGTTTCAGTCGCTGTTTTCGGTCCAACGGATTTTACTACTTTTTACTAGTTACTGTTTCAGTCGCTATTTTCGGTCCAACTGACTTTACTACTTTTTACTAGTGACTGTTTCAATCGCTCTTTTCGGTCCAACGGATTTTACTACTTTTTATTAGTAACCGTCTCAGTCGCTGTTTTCGGTCCAACGGATTTTACTACTTTTTATTAGTGACTGTTTCAGTCGGTATTTTCGGTCCAACTGATTTTACTACTTTTTACTAGTGACTGTTTCAGTCGCTGTTTTGGGTCCAACTGATTTTACTACTTTTTACTTGTGACTGTTTCAGTCGCTGTTTTCGGTCCAACTGATTTTATTACTTTTTACTACTGATTGTTTCAGTCGCTATTTTCGGTCCAACTGATTTTACTACTTTGTTCTAGTGACTGTTTCAGTCGCTGTTTTGGGTCCAACTGATTTTACTACTTTTAACTAGTGACTGTTTCAGTCGCTATTTTCGGTCCAACTGTTTTTATTACTTTTTACTACTGATTGTTTCAGTCGCTATTTTCGGTATAACTGATTTTACTACTTTTTATTAGTAACCGTCTCAGTCGCTGTTTTGGGTCCAACGGATTTTACTACTTTTTACTAGTGACTGTTTCAGTCGCTGGTTTTGGTTCAACTGATTTTATTACTTTTCACTAGTGACTGTTTCAGTTGCTATTTTCGGTCCAACTAATTTTACTACTTTTTATTAGTGACCGTCTCAGTCGCTGTTTTCGGTCCAAGGGATTTTACTACTTTTTATTAGTGACTGTTTCAGTCGGTATTTTCGGTCCAACTGATTTTACTACTTTTTACTAGTGACCGTTTCAGTTGCTGTTTTGGGTCCAACGGATTTTATTACTTTTTGCTAGTGACTGTTTCAGTCGCTATTTTCGGTCCAACTGATTTTACTACTTTTTGCTAGTGACTGTTTCAGTCGCTATTTTCGGTCCAACTGATTTTACTACTTTTTTCTAGTGACTGTTTCAGTCGCTGTTTTGGGTTCAACTGATTTTAATATTTTTTACTAGCGACCGTTTCAGCCGCTATTTTCGGTCCAACTGATTTTACCACTTTTTACTTGTGACTGTTTCAGTCGCTGTTTTGGGTCCAACGGATTTTACTACTTTTTACTAGTTACTGTTTCAGTCGCTATTTTCGGTCCAACCGATTTTACTACTTTTTACTAGTGACTGTTTCAATCTCTCTTTTCGGTCCAACGGATTTTACTACTTTTTATTAGTGACCGTCTCAGTCGCTGTTTTCGGTCCAACGGATTTTACTACTTTTTATTAGTGACTGTTTCAGTCGGTATTTTCGGTCCAACTGATTTGACTACTTTTTGCTAGTGACTGTTTCAGTCGCTATTTTCGGTCCAACTGATTTTACTACTTTTTGCTAGTGACTGTTTCAGACGCTATTTTCGGTCCAATTGATTTTACTACTTTTTACTAGTGACTGTTTCAGTCGCTATTTTCGGTCCAACTGACTTTATTACTTTTTACTACTGATTGTTTCAGTCGCTATTTTCGG
The DNA here is from genome assembly GCF_030347505.1 of Rhynchophorus ferrugineus. Classification (NCBI taxonomy): domain Eukaryota; kingdom Metazoa; phylum Arthropoda; class Insecta; order Coleoptera; family Curculionidae; genus Rhynchophorus; species Rhynchophorus ferrugineus. The sequence continues at coordinate 19,726,056 of NW_027472589.1, forward strand.
TCCAACTGATTTTACTACTTTTTTCTAGTGACTGTTTCAGTCGCTGTTTTGGGTCCAACGGATTTTACTACTTTTTACTAGTGACTGTTTCAGTCTCTATTTTCGGTCCAACTGATTTTACTACGTTTTACTGGTGACTGTTTCAGTCGCTGTTTTGGGTCCAGCGGATTTTACTACTTTTTACTAGTGACTGTTTCAGTCGCTGTTTTCGGTCCAACGGATTTTACTACTTTTTACTAGTTACTGTTTCAGTCGCTATCTTCGGTCCAACTGACTTTACTACTTTTTACTAGTGACTGTTTCAATCGCTCTTTTCGGTCCAACGGATTTTACTTCTTTTTATTAGTAACCGTCTCAGTCGCTGTTTTCGGTCCAACGGATTTTACTACTTTTTATTAGTGACTGTTTCAGTCGGTATTTTCGGTCCAACTGATTTTACTACTTTTTACTAGTGACTGTTTCAGTCGCTGTTTTGGGTCCAACTGATTTTACTACTTTTTACTTGTGACTGTTTCAGTCGCTGTTTTCGGTCCAACTGATTTTATTACTTTTTACTACTGATTGTTTCAGTCGCTATTTTCGGTCCAACTGATTTTACTACTTTTTTCTAGTGACTGTTACAGTCGCTGTTTTGGGTCCAACTGATTTTACTACTTTTTACTAGTGACTGTTTCAGTCGCTATTTTCGGTCCAACTGTTTTTATTACTTTTTACTACTGATTGTTTCAGTCGCTATTTTCGGTCCAACTGATTTTACTACTTTTTTCTAGTGACTGTTTCAGTCGCTGTTTTGGGTCCAACGGATTTTACTACTTTTTACTAGTGACTGTTTCAGTCGCTGGTTTTGGTTCAACTGATTTTATTACTTTTCACTAGTGACTGTTTCAGTCGCTATTTTCGGTCCAACTAATTTTACTACTTTTTATTAGTGACCGTCTCAGTCGCTGTTTTCGGTCCAAGGGATTTTACTACTTTTTATTAGTGACTGTTTCAGTCGGTATTTTCGGTCCAACTGATTTTACTACTTTTTACTAGTGACCGCTTCAGTTGCTGTTTTGGGTCCAACGGATTTTACTACTTTTTACTAGTGACTGTTTCAGTCGCTGGTTTTGGTTCAACTGATTTTATTACTTTTTATTAGTGACTGTTTAAGTCGGTATTTTCGTTCCAACTGATTTTACTACTTTTTACTAGTGACTGTTTCAGTCGCTGTTTTGGGTCCAACGGATTTTACTACTTTTGCTAGTGACTGTTTCAGTCGCTATTTTCGGTTCAACTGATTTTACTACTTTTTACTAGTGACTGTTTCAGTCGCTATTTTCGGTCCAATTTATTTTACTACTTTTTACTACTTATTGTTTCAGTCGCTGTTTTCGGTTAAACTGATTTTACTACTTTTTGCTAGTGACTGTTTCAGTCGCTATTTTCGGTCCAACTGATTTTATTACTTTTTACTACTGACTGTTTCAGTCGCTATTTTCGGTCCAACTGATTTTACTACTTTTTACTAATGACTGTTTCAGTCGCTGTTTTGGGTCCAACGGATTTTACTACTTTTTTCTAGTGACTGTTTCAGTCGCTATTTTCGGTTCAACTGATTTTACTACTTTTTACTAGTGACTGCCTCAGTCGCTATTTTCGGTCCAACTGATTTTATTGCTTTTCATTACTGACTGTTTCAGTCGCTATTTTGGGTCCAATTGATTTTACTACTTCTTGCTAGTGACTGTTTCAGTCGCTATTTTCGGTCCAACTGATTTTATTACTTTTTACTACTGACTGTTTCAGTCGCTATTTTCGGTCCAACTGATTTTACTACTTTTTACTAGTGACTGTTTCAGTCGCTGTTTTGGGTCCAACGGATTTTACTACTTTTTGCTAGTGACTGTTTCAGTCGCTATTTTCGGTTCAACTGATTTTACTACTTTTTACTAGTGACTGCTTCAGTCGCTATTTTCGGTCCAACTGATTTTATTGCTTTTCATTACTGACTGTTTCAGTCGCTATTTTGGGTCCAATTGATTTTACTACTTCTTGCTAGTGACTGTTTCAGTCGCTATTTTCGGTTCAACTGATTTTACTACTTTTAACTAGTGACTGTTCAGTCGCTATTTTCGGTCAAACTGATTTTATTACTTTTTACTACTGACTGTTTCAGTCGCTATTTTCGGTCCAACTGATTTTACTACTCTTTTCTAGTGACTGTTTCAGTCGGTATTTTCGGTCCAACTGATTTTAATACTTTTTACTGGTGACTGTTTCAGTCGCTGTTTTGTGTCCAACGGATTTTACTACGTTTTACTAGCGACGGTTTCAGCCGCTATTTTCGGTCCAACTGATTTTACTACTTTTTACTTGTGACTGTTTCAGTCGCTGTTTTGGGTCCAACTAATTTTACTACTTTTTACTAGTGACTGTTTCAATCGCTCTTTTCGGTCCAACGGATTTTACTACTTTTTATTAGTGACTGTTTCAGTCGGTATTGTCGGTCCAACTGATTTTATTACTTTTTACTACTGACTGTTTCAGTCGCCATTTTCGGTCCAAATGATTTTACTACTCATTTCTAGTGACTGTTTCAGTCGCTGTTTTGGGTCCAACGGATTTTACTACTTTTTAGTAGTGACTGTTTAAGTCGGTATTTTCGTTCCAACTGATTTTACTACTTTTTACTAGTGACTGTTTCAGTCGCTGTTTTGGGTCCAACGGATTTTACTACTTTTTACTAGTGACTGTTTCAGTCGCTGGTTTTGGTTCAACTGATTTTATTACTTTTTATTAGTGACTGTTTAAGTCGGTATTTTCGTTCCAACTGATTTTACTACTTTTTACTAGTGACTGTTTCAGTCGCTGTTTTGGGTCCAACGGATTTTACTACTTTTGCTAGTGACTGTTTCAGTCGCTATTTTCGGTTCAACTGATTTTACTACTTTTTACTAGTGACTGTTTCAGTCGCTATTTTCGGTCCAATTTATTTTACTACTTTTTACTACTTATTGTTTCAGTCGCTGTTTTCGGTTAAACTGATTTTACTACTTTTTGCTAGTGACTGTTTCAGTCGCTATTTTCGGTCCAACTGATTTTATTACTTTTTACTACTGACTGTTTCAGTCGCTATTTTCGGTCCAACTGATTTTACTACTTTTTACTAGTGACTGTTTCAGTCGCTGTTTTGGGTCCAACGGATTTTACTACTTTTTGCTAGTGACTGTTTCAGTCGCTATTTTCGGTTCAACTGATTTTACTACTTTTTACTAGTGACTGCCTCAGTCGCTATTTTCGGTCCAACTGATTTTATTGCTTTTCATTACTGACTGTTTCAGTCGCTATTTTGGGTCCAATTGATTTTACTACTTCTTGCTAGTGACTGTTTCAGTCGCTATTTTCGGTTCAACTGATTTTACTACTTTTAACTAGTGACTGTTCAGTCGCTATTTTCGGTCCAACTGATTTTATTACTTTTTACTACTGACTGTTTCAGTCGCTATTTTCGGTCCAACTGATTTTACTACTCTTTTCTAGTGACTGTTTCAGTCGGTATTTTCGGTCCAACTGATTTTAATACTTTTTACTAGCGACGGTTTCAGCCGCTATTTTCGGTCCAACTGATTTTACTACTTTTTACTTGTGACTGTTTCAGTCGCTGTTTTGGGTCCAACTACTTTTACTACTTTTTACTAGTGACTGTTTCAATCGCTCTTTTCGGTCCAACGGATATTACTACTTTTTATTAGTGACTGTTTCAGTCGGTATTGTCGGTCCAACTGATTTTACTACTTTTTACTAGTGACTGTTTCAGTCGCTGTCTTGGGTCCAACGAAATTTACTACTTTTTGCTAGTGACTGTTTCAGTCGCTATTTTCGGTTCAACTAATTTTACTACTTTTTACTAGTGACTGTTCAGTCGCTATTTTCGGTCCAACTGATTTTATTACTTTTTACTACTGACTGTTTCAGTCGCTATTTTCGGTCCAAATGATTTTACTACTCTTTTCTAGTGACTGTTTCAGTCGCTGTTTTGGGTCCAACGGATTTTACTACTTTTTAGTAGTGACTGTTTCAGTCGCTATTTTCGGTCCAACTGGTTTTACTACTTTTTACTTGTGACTGTTTCAGTCGCTGTTTTGGGTCCAACGGATTTTACTACTTTTTACTAGTGACTGTTTCAGTCGCTGGTTTTGGTTCAACTGATTTTATTACTTTTTACTAGTGACTGTTTTAGTCGCTATTTTCGGTCCAACTGATTTTACTACTTTTTATTAGTGACTGTTTAAGTCGGTATTTTCGTTCCAACTCATTTTACTACTTTTTACTAGTAACTTTTTCAGTCGCTGTTTTGGGTCCAACGGATTTTACTAATTTTGCTAGTGACTGTTTCAGTCGCTATTATCGGTTCAACTGATTTTACTACTTTTTACTAGTGACTGTTTCAGTCGCTATTTTCGGTCCAATTTATTTTACTACTTTTTACTACTTATTGTTTCAGTCGCTATTTTCGGTCCAAATGATTTTACTACTCTTTTCTAGTGACTGTTTCAGTCGCTGTTTTGGGTCCAACGGATTTTACTACTTTTTAGTAGTGACTGTTTCAGTCGCTATTTTCGGTCCAACTGGTTTTACTACTTTTTACTTGTGACTGTTTCAGTCGCTGTTTTGGGTCCAACGGATTTTACTACTTTTTACTAGTGACTGTTTCAGTCACTGGTTTCGGTTCCACTGATTTTATTACTTTTTACTAATGACTGTTTCAGTCGCTGGTTTCGGTTCAACTGATTTTATTACTTTTTACTAGTGACTGTTTCAGTCGCTATTTTCGGTCCAACTGATTTTACTACTTTTTATTAGTGACCGTTTCAGTCGCTGTTTTCGGTCCAACGGACTTTAATACTTTTTATTAGTGACTGTTTCAGTCGGTATTTTCGGTCCAACTGATTTTACTACCTTTTGCTAGTGACTGTTTCAGTCGCTATTTTCGGTTCAACTGATTTTACTACTTTTTACTACTGTCTGTTTCTGTCGCTATTTTCGGTCCAATTGATTTTACTACTTTTTACAACTGATTGTTTCAGTCGCTGTTTTCGGTTAAACTGATTTTACTACTTTTTACTAGTGACTGTTTCAGTCGCTATTTTCGGTCCAACTGATTTTACTACTTTTTACTAGTGACTGTTTCAGTCGCTGTTTTGGGTCCAACGGATTTTACTACTTTTTACTAGTGACTGTTTCAGTCGCTGGTTTTGGTTCAACTGATTTTATTACTTTTTACTAGTGACTGTTTCAGTCGCTATTTTCGGTCCAAATGATTTTACTACTCTTTTCTAGTGACTGTTTCAGTCGCTGTTTTGGGTCCAACGGATTTTACTACTTTTTAGTAGTGACTGTTTCAGTCGCTATTTTCGGTCCAACTGGTTTTACTACTTTTTACTTGTGACTGTTTCAGTCGCTGTTTTGGGTCCAACGGATTTTACTACTTTTTACTAGTGACTGTTTCAGTCGCTGGTTTTGGTTCAACTGATTTTATTACTTTTTACTAGTGACTGTTTTAGTCGCTATTTTCGGTCCAACTGATTTTACTACTTTTTATTAGTGACTGTTTAAGTCGGTATTTTCGTTCCAACTGATTTTACTACTTTTTACTAGTATCTTTTTCAGTCGCTGTTTTGGGTCCAACGGATTTTACTAATTTTGCTAGTGACTGTTTCAGTCGCTATTATCGGTTCAACTGATTTTACTACTTTTTACTAGTGACTGTTTCAGTCGCTATTTTCGGTCCAATTTATTTTACTACTTTTTACTACTTATTGTTTCAGTCGCTATTTTCGGTCCAAATGATTTTACTACTCTTTTCTAGTGACTGTTTCAGTCGCTGTTTTGGGTCCAACGGATTTTACTACTTTTTAGTAGTGACTGTTTCAGTCGCTATTTTCGGTCCAACTGGTTTTACTACTTTTTACTTGTGACTGTTTCAGTCGCTGTTTTGGGTCCAACGGATTTTACTACTTTTTACTAGTGACTGTTTCAGTCACTGGTTTCGGTTCCACTGATTTTATTACATTTTACTAGTGACTGTTTCAGTCGCTGGTTTCGGTTCAACTGATTTTATTACTTTTTACTAGTGACTGTTTCAGTCGCTATTTTCGGTCCAACTGATTTTACTACTTTTTATTAGTGACCGTTTCAGTCGCTGTTTTCGGTCCAACGGACTTTAATACTTTTTATTAGTGACTGTTTCAGTCGGTATTTTCGGTCCAACTGATTTTACTACTTTTTGCTAGTGACTGTTTCAGTCGCTATTTTCGGTTCAACTGATTTTACTACTTTTTACTACTGTCTGTTTCTGTCGCTATTTTCGGTCCAATTGATTTTACTACTTTTTACAACTGATTGTTTCAGTCGCTGTTTTCGGTTAAACTGATTTTACTACTTTTTACTAGTGACTGTTTCAGTCGCTATTTTCGGTCCAACTGATTTTACTACTTTTTACTAGTGACTGTTTCAGTCGCTGTTTTGGGTCCAACGGATTTTACTACTTTTTACTAGTGACTGTTTCAGTCGCTGGTTTTGGTTCAACTGATTTTATTACTTTTTACTAGTGACTGTTTCAGTCGCTATTTTCGGTCCAACTGATTTTACTACTTTTTATTAGTGACTGTTTCAGTCGGTATTTTCGGTCCAACTGATTTTACTACATTTTACTAGTGACTGTTTCAGTCGCTGTTTTGGGTCCAACGGATTATACTACTTTGTGCTATTGACTGTTTCAGTCGCTATTTTCGGTTCAACTGATTTTACTACTTTTTACTAGTGACTGTTTCAGTCGCTATTTTCGGTCCAACTGATTTTATTACTTTTTACTACTGATTGTTTCAGTCGCTATTTTCGTTCCAACTGATTTTACTACTTTTTTCTAGTGACTGTTTCAGTCGCTGTTTTGTGTCCAACGGATTTTACTACTTTTTACTAGTGACTGTTTCAGTCGCTGGTTTTGGTTCAACTGATTTTATTACTTTTTACTAGTGGCTGTTTCAATCGCTATTTTCGGTCCAACTGATTTTACTACTTTTTATTAGTGACTGTTTCAGTCGGTATTTTCGGTCCAACTGATTTTACTACTTCTTACTAGTGACTGTTTCAGTCGCTGTTTTGGGTCCAACGGATTTTACTACTTTTTGCTAGTGACTGTTTCAGTCGCTATTTTCGGTTCAACTGATTTTACTACTTTTTACTAGTGACTGTTTCAGTCGCTATTTTCGGTCCAACTGATTTTATTGCTTTTTACTACTGACTGTTTCAGTCGCTATTTTCGTTCCAGTTTATTTTACTACTTTTTACTACTTATTGTTTCAGTCGCTGTTTTAGGTTAAACTGATTTTACTACTTTTTACTAGTGACTGTTTCAGTCGCTATTTTCGGTCCAACTGATTTTACTACTCTTTTCTAATGACTGTTTCAGTCGCTGTTTTGGGTCCAACTGATTTTACTACTTTTTACTAGTGACTGTTTCAGTCGCTGTTTTGGGTCCAACGGATTTTACTACTTTTTGCTAGTGACTGTTTCAGTCGCTATTTTCGGTTCAACTGATTTTACTACTTTTAACTAGTGACTGTTCAGTCGCTATTTTCGGTCCAATTGATTTTATTACTTTTTACTACTGAATGTTTCAGTCGCTATTTTCGGTCCAACTGATTTTACTACTCTTTTCTAGTGGCTGTTTCAGTCGGTATTTTCGGTCCAACTGATTTTACTACTTTTTACTGGTTACTGTTTCAGTCGCTGTTTTGGGTCCAACGGATTTTACTACGTTTTACTAGCGACGGTTTCAGCCGCTATTTTCGGTCCATCTGATTTTACTACTTTTTACTTGTGACTGTTTCAGCCGCTATTTTCGGTCCATCTGATTTTACTACTTTTTACTTGTGACTGTTTCAGTCGCTGTTTTGGGTCCAACTGATTTTACTACTTTTTACTAGTGACTGTTTCAGTCGCTATTTTCGGTCCATTTGATTTTACTACTTTTTATTAGTGACAGTCTCAGTCGCTGTTTTCGGTCCAACGGATTTTACTACTTTTTATTAGTGACTGTTTCAGTCGGTATTTTCGGTCCAACTGATTTTACTACTTTTTACTTGTGACTGTTTCAGTCGCTGTTTTCGGTTAAACTGATTTTACTACTATTTGCTACTGACTGTTTGTGTCGCTGGTTTCGGTCCAACTGATTTTAATACTTTTTACTAGCGACCGTTTCAGCCGCTATTTTCGGTCCAACTGATTTTACCACTTTTTACTTGTGACTGTTTCAGTCGCTGTTTTGGGTCCAACGGATTTTACTACTTTTTAATAGTGACTGTTTCAGTCGGTATTTTCGGTTCAACAGATTTTACTACTTTTTACGAGTGACTGTTTCAGTCGCTGTTTTGGGTCCAACTGATTTTACTACTTTTTACTTGTGACTGTTTCAGTCGCTGTTTTCGGTCCAACTGATTTTATTACTTTTTACTACTGATTGTTTCAGTCGCTATTTTCGGTCCAACTGATTTTACTACTTTTTTCTAGTGACTGTTTCAGTCGCTGTTTTGGGTCCAACTGATTTTACTACTTTTTACTAGTGACTGTTTCAGTCGCTATTTTCGGCCCAACTGATTTTACTACGTTTTACTGGTGACTGTTTCAGTCGCTATTTTCGGTTCAACTGATTTTACTACTTTTTACTAGTGAGTGTTTCAGTCGCTATTTTCGGTCCAACTGATTTTATTACTTTTTACTACTGATTGTTTCAGTCGCTATTTTCGGTCCAACTGATTTTACTACTTTTTACTAGTGACTGTTTCAGTCGCTATTTTCGGCCCAACTGATTTTACTACGTTTTACTGGTGACTGTTTCAGTCGCTATTTTCGGTTCAACTGATTTTACTACTTTTTACTAGTGACTGTTTCAGTCGCTATTTTCGGTCCAACTGATTTTACTACTTTTTATTAGTGACCGTTTCAGTCGCTGTTTTCGGTCCAACGGACTTTAATACTTTTTATTAGTGACTGTTTCAGTCGGTATTTTCGGTCCAACTGATTTTACTACTTTTTGCTAGTGACTGTTTCAGTCGCTATTTTCGGTTCAACTGATTTTACTACTTTTTACTACTGTCTGTTTCTGTCGCTATTTTCGGTCCAATTGATTTTACTACTTTTTACAACTGATTGTTTCAGTCGCTGTTTTCGGTTAAACTGATTTTACTACTTTTTACTAGTGACTGTTTCAGTCGCTATTTTCGGTCCAACTGATTTTACTACTTTTTACTAGTGACTGTTTCAGTCGCTGTTTTGGGTCCAACGGATTTTACTACTTTTTACTAGTGACTGTTTCAGTCGCTGGTTTTGGTTCAACTGATTTTATTACTTTTTACTAGTGACTGTTTCAGTCGCTATTTTCGGTCCAACTGATTTTACTACTTTTTATTAGTGACTGTTTCAGTCGGTATTTTCGGTCCAACTGATTTTACTACATTTTACTAGTGACTGTTTCAGTCGCTGTTTTGGGTCCAACGGATTATACTACTTTGTGCTAGTGACTGTTTCAGTCGCTATTTTCGGTTCAACTGATTTTACTACTTTTTACTAGTGACTGTTTCAGTCGCTATTTTCGGTCCAACTGATTTTATTACTTTTTACTACTGATTGTTTCAGTCGCTATTTTCGTTCCAACTGATTTTACTACTTTTTTCTAGTGACTGTTTCAGTCGCTGTTTTGTGTCCAACGGATTTTACTACTTTTTACTAGTGACTGTTTCAGTCGCTGGTTTTGGTTCAACTGATTTTATTACTTTTTACTAGTGGCTGTTTCAGTCGCTATTTTCGGTCCAACTGATTTTACTACTTTTTATTAGTGACTGTTTCAGTCGGTATTTTCGGTCCAACTGATTTTACTACTTCTTACTAGTGACTGTTTCAGTCGCTGTTTTGGGTCCAACGGATTTTACTACTTTTTGCTAGTGACTGTTTCAGTCGCTATTTTCGGTTCAACTGATTTTACTACTTTTTACTAGTGACTGTTTCAGTCGCTATTTTCGGTCCAACTGATTTTATTGCTTTTTACTACTGACTGTTTCAGTCGCTATTTTCGTTCCAGTTTATTTTACTACTTTTTACTACTTATTGTTTCAGTCGCTGTTTTAGGTTAAACTGATTTTACTACTTTTTACTAGTGACTGTTTCAGTCGCTATTTTCGGTCCAACTGATTTTACTACTCTTTTCTAATGACTGTTTCAGTCGCTGTTTTGGGTCCAACTGATTTTACTACTTTTTACTAGTGACTGTTTCAGTCGCTGTTTTGGGTCCAACGGATTTTACTACTTTTTGCTAGTGACTGTTTCAGTCGCTATTTTCGGTTCAACTGATTTTACTACTTTTAACTAGTGACTGTTCAGTCGCTATTTTCGGTCCAATTGATTTTATTACTTTTTACTACTGAATGTTTCAGTCGCTATTTTCGGTCCAACTGATTTTACTACTCTTTTCTAGTGGCTGTTTCAGTCGGTATTTTCGGTCCAACTGATTTTACTACTTTTTACTGGTTACTGTTTCAGTCGCTGTTTTGGGTCCAACGGATTTTACTACGTTTTACTAGCGACGGTTTCAGCCGCTATTTTCGGTCCATCTGATTTTACTACTTTTTACTTGTGACTGTTTCAGCCGCTATTTTCGGTCCATCTGATTTTACTACTTTTTACTTGTGACTGTTTCAGTCGCTGTTTTGGGTCCAACTGATTTTACTACTTTTTACTAGTGACTGTTTCAGTCGCTATTTTCGGTCCATTTGATTTTACTACTTTTTATTAGTGACAGTCTCAGTCGCTGTTTTCGGTCCAACGGATTTTACTACTTTTTATTAGTGACTGTTTCAGTCGGTATTTTCGGTCCAACTGATTTTACTACTTTTTACTTGTGACTGTTTCAGTCGCTGTTTTCGGTTAAACTGATTTTACTACTATTTGCTACTGACTGTTTGTGTCGCTGGTTTCGGTCCAACTGATTTTAATACTTTTTACTAGCGACCGTTTCAGCCGCTATTTTCGGTCCAACTGATTTTACCACTTTTTACTTGTGACTGTTTCAGTCGCTGTTTTGGGTCCAACGGATTTTACTACTTTTTAATAGTGACTGTTTCAGTCGGTATTTTCGGTTCAACTGATTTTACTACTTTTTACGAGTGACTGTTTCAGTCGCTGTTTTGGGTCCAACTGATTTTACTACTTTTTACTTGTGACTGTTTCAGTCGCTGTTTTCGGTCCAACTGATTTTATTACTTTTTACTACTGATTGTTTCAGTCGCTATTTTCGGTCCAACTGATTTTACTACTTTTTTCTAGTGACTGTTTCAGTCGCTGTTTTGGGTCCAACTGATTTTACTACTTTTTACTAGTGACTGTTTCAGTCGCTATTTTCGGCCCAACTGATTTTACTACGTTTTACTGGTGACTGTTTCAGTCGCTATTTTCGGTTCAACTGATTTTACTACTTTTTACTAGTGAGTGTTTCAGTCGCTATTTTCGGTCCAACTGATTTTATTACTTTTTACTACTGATTGTTTCAGTCGCTATTTTCGGTCCAACTGATTTTACTACTTTTTTCTAGTGACTGTTTCAGTCGCTGTTTTGGGTTCAACGGATTTTACTACTTTTTACTAGTGACTGTTTCAGTCGCTGGTTTTTATTCAACTGATTTTATTACTTTTTACTAGTGACTGTTTCAGTCGCTATTTTCGGTCCAACTAATTTTACTACTTTTTATTAGTGACCGTCTCAGTCGCTGATTTCGGTCCAAGGGATTTTACTACTTTCTATTAGTGACTGTTTCAGTCGGTATTTTCGGTCCAACTGATTTTACTACTTTTTACTGGTTACTGTTTCAGTCGCTGTTTTGGGTCCAACGGATTTTACTACGTTTTACTAGCGACGGTTTCAGCCGCTATTTTCGGTCCAACTGATTTTACTACTTTTTACTTGTGACTGTTTCAGTCGCTGTTTTGGGTCCAACTGATTTTACTACTTTTTTCTAGTGACTGTTTCAGTCGCTATTTTCGGTCCAACTGATTTTACTACTTTTTGCTAGTGACTGTTTCAGTCGCTATTTTCGGTTCAACTGATTTTACTACTTTTTACTACTGTCTGTTTCTGTCGCTATTTTCGGTCCAATTGATTTTACTACTTTTTACAACTGATTGTTTCAGTCGCTGTTTTCGGTTAAACTGATTTTACTACTTTTTACTAGTGACTGTTTCAGTCGCTATTTTCGGTCCAACTGATTTTACTACTTTTTACTAGTGACTGTTTCAGTCGCTGTTTTGGGTCCAACGGATTTTACTACTTTTTACTAGTGACTGTTTCAGTCGCTGGTTTTGGTTCAACTGATTTTATTACTTTTTACTAGTGACTGTTTCAGTCGCTATTTTCGGTCCAACTGATTTTACTACTTTTTATTAGTGACTGTTTCAGTCGGTATTTTCGGTCCAACTGATTTTACTACATTTTACTAGTGACTGTTTCAGTCGCTGTTTTGGGTCGAACGGATTTTACTACTTTGTGCTAGTGACTGTTTCAGTCGCTATTTTCGGTTCAACTGATTTTACTACTTTTTACTAGTGACTGTTTCAGTCGCTATTTTCGGTCCAACTGATTTTATTACTTTTTACTACTGATTGTTTCAGTCGCTATTTTCGTTCCAACTGATTTTACTACTTTTTTCTAGTGACTGTTTCAGTCGCTGTTTTGTGTCCAACGGATTTTACTACTTTTTACTAGTGACTGTTTCAGTCGCTGGTTTTGGTTCAACTGATTTTATTACTTTTTACTATTGGCTGTTTCAGTCGCTATTTTCGGTCCAACTGATTTTACTACTTTTTATTAGTGACTGTTTCAGTCGGTATTTTCGGTCCAACTGATTTTACTACTTCTTACTAGTGACTGTTTCAGTCGCTGTTTTGGGTCCAACGGATTTTACTACTTTTTGCTAGTGACTGTTTCAGTCGCTATTTTCGGTTCAACTGATTTTACTACTTTTTACTAGTGACTGTTTCAGTCGCTATTTTCGGTCCAACTGATTTTATTGCTTTTTACTACTGACTGTTTCAGTCGCTATTTTCGTTCCAGTTTATTTTACTACTTTTTACTACTTATTGTTTCAGTCGCTGTTTTAGGTTAAACTGATTTTACTACTTTTTACTAGTGACTGTTTCAGTCGCTATTTTCGGTCCAACTGATTTTACTACTCTTTTCTAATGACTGTTTCAGTCGCTGTTTTGGGTCCAACTGATTTTACTACTTTTTACTAGTGACTGTTTCAGTCGCTGTTTTGGGTCCAACGGATTTTACTACTTTTTGCTAGTGACTGTTTCAGTCGCTATTTTCGGTTCAACTGATTTTACTACTTTTAACTAGTGACTGTTCAGTCGCTATTTTCGGTCCAATTGATTTTATTACTTTTTACTACTGAATGTTTCAGTCGCTATTTTCGGTCCAACTGATTTTACTACTCTTTTCTAGTGGCTGTTTCAGTCGGTATTTTCGGTCCAACTGATTTTACTACTTTTTACTGGTTACTGTTTCAGTCGCTGTTTTGGGTCCAACGGATTTTACTACGTTTTACTAGCGACGGTTTCAGCCGCTATTTTCGGTCCATCTGATTTTACTACTTTTTACTTGTGACTGTTTCAGTCGCTGTTTTGGGTCCAACTGATTTTACTACTTTTTACTTGTGACTGTTTCAGTCGATATTTTCGGTCCAACTGATTTGACTACTTTTTACTAGTGACTGTTTCAGTCGCTCTTTTCGGTTCAACGTATTTTACTACTTTTTATTAGTGACCGTCTCAGTCGCTATTTTCGGTCCATTTGATTTTACTACTTTTTATTAGTGACAGTCTCAGTCGCTGTTTTCGGTCCAACGGATTTTACTACTTTTTATTAGTGACTGTTTCAGTCGGTATTTTCGGTCCAACTGATTTTACTACTTTTTACTTGTGACTGTTTCAGTCGCTGTTTTCGGTTAAACTGATTTTACTACTATTTGCTACTGACTATTTGTGTCGCTGGTTTCGGTCCAACTGATTTTAATACTTTTTACTAGCGACCGTTTCAGCCGCTATTTTCGGTCCAACTGATTTTACCACTTTTTACTTGTGACTGTTTCAGTCGCTGTTTTGGGTCCAACGGATTTTACTACTTTTTAATAGTGACTGTTTCAGTCGGTATTTTCGGTTCAACTGATTTTACTACTTTTTACGAGTGACTGTTTCAGTCGCTGTTTTGGGTCCAACTGATTTTACTACTTTTTACTTGTGACTGTTTCAGTCGCTGTTTTCGGTCCAACTGATTTTATTACTTTTTACTACTGATTGTTTCAGTCGCTATTTTCGGTCCAACTGATTTTACTACTTTTTTCTAGTGACTGTTTCAGTCGCTGTTTTGGGTCCAACTGATTTTACTACTTTTTACTAGTGACTGTTTCAGTCGCTATTTTCGGCCCAACTGATTTTACTACGTTTTACTGGTGACTGTTTCAGTCGCTATTTTCGGTTCAACTGATTTTACTACTTTTTACTAGTGACTGTTTCAGTCGCTATTTTCGGTCCAACTGATTTTATTACTTTTTACTACTGATTGTTTCAGTCGCTATTTTCGGTCCAACTGATTTTACTACTTTTTTCTAGTGACTGTTTCAGTCGCTGTTTTGGGTTCAACGGATTTTACTACTTTTTACTAGTGACTGTTTCAGTCGCTGGTTTTTATTCAACTGATTTTATTACTTTTTACTAGTGACTGTTTCAGTCGCTATTTTCGGTCCAACTAATTTTACTACTTTTTATTAGTGACCGTCTCAGTCGCTGATTTCGGTCCAAGGGATTTTACTACTTTCTATTAGTGACTGTTTCAGTCGGTATTTTCGGTCCAACTGATTTTACTACTTTTTACTGGTTACTGTTTCAGTCGCTGTTTTGGGTCCAACGGATTTTACTACGTTTTACTAGCGACGGTTTCAGCCGCTATTTTCGGTCCAACTGATTTTACTACTTTTTACTTGTGACTGTTTCAGTCGCTGTTTTGGTTCCAACTGATTTTACTACTTTTTACTAGTGACTGTTTCAGTAGCTATTTTCGGTCCAACTGATTTTACTACTTTTTACTAGTGACTGTTTCAGTCGCTCTTTTCGGTTCAACGTATTTTACTACTTTTTATTAGTGACCGTCTCAGTCGCTATTTTCGGTCCAACTGATTTTACTACTTTTTATTAGTGACAGTCTCAGTCGCTGTTTTCGGTCCAACGGATTTTACTACTTTTTATTAGTGACTGTTTCAGTCGGTATTTTCGGTCCAACTGATTTTACTACTTTTTACTTGTGACTGTTTCAGTCGCTGTTTTCGGTTAAACTGATTTTACTACTATTTGCTAGTGACTGTTTGTGTCGCTGGTTTCGGTCCAACTGATTTTAATACTTTTTACTAGCGACCGTTTCAGCCGCTATTTTCGGTCCAACTGATTTTACCACTTTTTACTTGTGACTGTTTCAGTCGCTGTTTTGGGTCCAACGGATTTTACTACTTTTTATTAGTGACTGTTTCAGTCGGTATTTTCGGTTCAACTGATTTTACTACTTCTTACGAGTGACTGTTTCAGTCGCTGTTTTGGGTCCAACTGATTTTACTACTTTTTACTTGTGACTGTTTCAGTCGCTGTTTTCGGTCCAACTGATTTTATTACTTTTTACTACTGATTGTTTCAGTCGCTATTTTCGGTCCAACTGATTTTACTACTTTTTTCTAGTGACTGTTTCAGTCGCTGTTTTGGGTCCAACTGGTTTTACTACTTTTTACTAGTGACTGTTTCAGTCGCTATTTTCGGCCCAACTGATTTTACTACGTTTTACTGGTGACTGTTTCAGTCGCTATTTTCGGTTCAACTGATTTTACTACTTTTTACTAGTGACTGTTTCAGTCGCTATTTTCGGTCCAACTGATTTTATTACTTTTTACTACTGATTGTTTCAGTCGCTATTTTCGGTCCAACTGATTTTACTACTTTTTTCTAGTGACTGTTTCAGTCGCTGTTTTGGGTTCAACGGATTTTACTACTTTTTACTAGTGACTGTTTCAGTCGCTGGTTTTTATTCAACTGATTTTATTACTTTTTACTAGTGACTGTTTCAGTCGCTATTTTCGGCCCAACTGATTTTACTACGTTTTACTGGTGACTGTTTCAGTCGCTATTTTCGGTTCAACTGATTTTACTACTTTTTACTAGTGACTGTTTCAGTCGCTATTTTCGGTCCAACTGATTTTATTACTTTTTACTACTGATTGTTTCAGTCGCTATTTTCGGTCCAACTGATTTTATTACTTTTTTCTAGTGACTGTTTCAGTCGCTGTTTTGGGTTCAACGGATTTTACTACTTTTTACTAGTGACTGTTTCAGTCGCTGGTTTTTATTCAACTGATTTTATTACTTTTTGCTAGTGACTGTTTCAGTCGCTATTTTCGGTTCAACTGATTTTACTACTTTTTACTAGTGACTGATTCAGTCGCTATTATCAGTCCAACTGATTTTATTGCTTTTTACTACTGACTGTTTCAGTCGCTATTTTCGGTCCAATTGTTTTTACTACTTTTTACTACTTATTGTTTCAGTCGCTGTTTCCGGTTAAACTGATTTTACTACTTTTTACTAGTGACTGTTTCAGTCGCTATTTTCGGTCCAACTGATTTTATTTTTTTTTACTACTGACTGTTTCAGTCGCTATTTTCGGTACAACTGATTTTACTACTCTTTTCTAGTGACTGTTTCAGTCGCTGTTTTGGGTCCAACGGATTTTACTGCTTTTTACTAGCGACTGTTTCAGTCGGTATTTTCGGTCCAACTGATTTTACTATTTTTTATTAGTGACCGTCTCAGTCGCTGTTTTCGGTCCAACGGATTTTACTACTTTTTATTAGTGACTGTTTCAGTCGGTATTTTCGGTCCAACTGATTTTACTACTTTTTACTTGTGACTGTTTCAGTCGCTGTTTTGGGTCCAACTGTTTTTACTACTTTTTGCTAGTGACTGTTTCAGTCGCTATTTTCGGTCCAACTGATTTTATTGCTTTTTATTACTGACTGTTTCAATCGCTATTTGGGGTCCAATTGATTTTACTACTTCTTGCTAGTGACTGTTTCAGTCGCTATTTTCGGTTCAAGGTTCGTCCATCGATCGATGGACGAACCTGATTTTACTACTTTTTGCTAGTGACTGTTTCAGTCGCTATTTTCGGTCCAACTGATTTTATTACTTTTTACTACTGACTGTTTCAGTCGCTATTTTCGGTCCAACTGATTTTACTACTTTTTACTAGTGACTGTTTCAGTCGCTGTTTTGGGTCCAACGGATTTTACTACGTTTTACTAGCGACGGTTTCAGCCGGTATTTTCGGTCCAACTGATTTTACTACTTTTTACTTGTGACTGTTTCAGTCGCTGTTTTGGGTCCAACTGATTTTATTACTTTTACTAGTGACTGATTCAATCGCTATTTTCGGTTCAACGGATTTTACTACTTTTTATTAGTGACCGTCTCAGTCGCTGTTTTCGGTCCAACGGATTTTACTACTTTTTTTTAGTGACTGTTTCAGTCGGTATTGTCGGTCCAACTGATTTTACTACTTTTTACTAATGACTGTTTCAGTCGCTGTTTTGGGTCCAACGGATTTTACTACTTTTTGCTAGTGACTGTTTCAGTCGCTATTTTCGGTTCAACTGATTTTACTACTTTTTGCTAGTGACTGTTCAGTCGCTATTTTCGGTCCAACTGATTTTATTACTTTTTACTACTGACTGTTTCAGTCGCTATTTTCGGTCCAACTGATTTTACTACTCTTTTCTAGTGACTGTTTCAGTCGCTGTTTTCGGCCCAACTGATTATACTACGTTTTACTGGTGACTGTTTCAGTCGCTATTTTCGGTTCAACTGATTTTACTACTTTTTACTAGTGACTGTTTCAGTCGCTATTTTCGGTCCAACTGATTTTATTACTTTTTACTACTGACTGTTTCAGTCGCTATTTTCGGTCCAACTGATTTTACTACTCTTTTCTTGTGACTGTTTCAGTCGGTATTTTCGGTCCAACTGATTTTACTACTTTTTACTAGTGACTGTTTCAGTCGCTGTTTTGAGTCCAACGGATTTTACTACGTTTTACTAGCGACGGTTTCAGCCGCTATTTTCGGTCCAACTGATTTTACTACTTTTTACTTGTGACTGTTTCAGTCGCTGTTTTGGGTCCAACTGTTTTTACTACTTTTTACTAGTGACTGTTTCAATCGCTCTCTTCGGTCCAACGGATGTTACTACTTTTTATTAGTGACCGTCTCAGACGCTGTTTTCGGTCCAACGGATTTTACTACTTTTTATTAGTGAGTTTCAGTCGGTATTGTCGGTCCAACTGATTTTACTACTTTTTACTAGTGACTGTTTCAGTCGCTGTTTTTCGTCCAACGGATTTTATTACTTTTTGCTAGTGACTGTTTCAGTCGCTATTTTCGATTCAACTGATTTTACTACTTTTTACTAGTGACTGTTCAGTCGCTATTTTCGGTCCAACTGATTTTATTACTTTTTACTACTGACTGTTTCAGTCGCTATTTTGGGTATAACTGATTTTACTACTCTTTTCTAGTGACTGTTTCAGTCGCTGTTTTCGGCCCAACTGATTTTACTACGTTTTACTTTTGACTGTTTCAGTCGCTATTTTCGGTTCAACTGATTTTACTACTTTTTACTAGTGACTGTTTCAGTCGCTATTTTCGGTCCAACTGATTTTATTACTTTTTACTACTGATTGTTTCAGTCGCTATTTTCGGTCCAACTGATTTTACTACTTTTTTCTAGTGACTGTTTCAGTCGCTGTTTTGGGTCCAACGGATTTTACTACTTTTTACTAGTGACTGTTTCAGTCGCTGGTTTTGTTTCAACTGATTTTATTACTTTTTACTAGTGACTGTTTTAGTCGCTATTTTCGGTCCAACTGATTTTACTACTTTTTATTAGTGACTGTTTAAGTCGGTATTTTCGGTCCAACTGATTTTACAACTTTTTACTAGTGACTGTTTCAGTCGCTGTTTTGGGTCCAACGGATTTTTACTACTTTTTACTAGTGACTGTTTCAGTCGCTATTTTCGGTCCAATTTATTCTACTACTTTTTACTACTTATTGTTTCAGTCGCTGTTTTCGGTTAAACAGATTCTACTACTTTTTGCTAGTGACTGTTTCAGTCGCTATTTCCGGTCCAACTGATTTTATTACTTTTTACTACTGACTGTTTCAGTCGCTATTTTCGGTCCAACTGATTTTACTACTCTTTTCTAGTGACTGTTTCAGTCGCTGTTTTGGGTCCAACTGATTTTACTACTTTTTACTAGTGACTGTTTCAGTCGCTGTTTTGGGTCCAACGGATTTTACTACTTTTTGCTAGTGACTGTTTCAGTCGCTATTTTCGGTTCAACTGATTTTACTACTTTTTACTAGTGACTGCTTCAGTCGCTATTTTCGGTCCAACTGATTTTATTGCTTTTCATTACTGACTGTTTCAGTCGCTATTTTGGGTCCAATTGATTTTACTACTTCTTGCTAGTGACTGTTTCAGTCGCTATTTTCGGTTCAACTGATTTTACTACTTTTAACTAGTGACTGTTCAGTCGCTATTTTCGGTTCAACTGATTTTATTACTTTTTACTACTGACTGTTTCAGTCGCTATTTTCGGTCCAACTGATTTTACTACTCTTTTCTAGTGACTGTTTCAGTCGGTATTTTCGGTCCAACTGATTTTACTACTTTTTACTGGTGACTGTTTCAGTCGCTGTTTTGGGTCCAACGGATTTTACTACGTTTTACTAGCGACGGTTTCAGCCGCTATTTTCGGTCCAACTGATTTTACTACTTTTTACTTGTGACTGTTTCAGTCGCTGTTTTGGGTCCAACTGATTTTACTACTTTTTACTAGTGACTGTTTCAATCGCTATTTTCGGTAAAACTGATTTTACTACTTTTTATTAGTGACTGTTTCAGTCGGTATTTTCGGTCCAACTGATTTTACTACTTTTTACTAGTGACTGTTTCAGTCGCTGTTTTGGGTCCAACGGATTTTACTTCTTTTTGCTAGTGACTGTTCAGTCGCTATTTTCGGTCCAACTGATTTTATTACTTTTTACTACTGACTGTTTCAGTCGCTATTTTCGGTCCAACTGATTTTACTACTCTTTTCTAGTGACTGTTTCAGTCGCTGTTTTGGGTCCAACGGATTTTACTACTTTTTAGTAGTGACTGTTTCAGTCGCTATTTTCGGTCCAACTGGTTTTACTACTTTTTACTTGTGACTGTTTCAGTCGCTGTTTTGGGTCCAACGGATTTTACTACTTTTTACTAGTGACTGTTTCAGTCACTGGTTTCGGTTCCACTGATTTTATTACTTTTTACTAGTGACTGTTTCAGTCGCTGGTTTCGGTTCAACTGATTTTATTACTTTTTACTAGTGACTGTTTCAGTCGCTATTTTCGGTCCAACTGATTTTACTACTTTTTATTAGTGACCGTTTCAGTCGCTGATTTCGGTCCAACGGATTTTAATACTTTTTATTAGTGACTGTTTCAGTCGGTATTTTCGGTCCAACTGATTTTACTACTTTTTGCTAGTGACTGTTTCAGTCGCTATTTTCGGTTCAACTGATTTTACTACTTTTTACTACTGTCTGTTTCTGTCGCTATTTTCGGTCCAATTGATTTTACTACTTTTTACTACTGATTGTTTCAGTCGCTGTTTTCGGTTAAACTGATTTTACTACTTTTTACTAGTGACTGTTTCAGTCGCTATTTTCGGTTCAACTGATTTTACTACTTTTTACTAGTGACTGTTTCAGTCGCTGTTTTGGGTCCAACGGATTTTACTACTTTTTACTAGTGACTGTTTCAGTCGCTGGTTTTGGTTCAACTGATTTTATTACTTTTTACTAGTGACTGTTTCAGTCGCTATTTTCGGTCCAACTGATTTTACTACTTTTTATTAGTGACTGTTTCAGTCGGTATTTTCGGTCCAACTGATTTTACTACTTTTTACTAGTGACTGTTTCAGTCGCTGTTTTGGGTCCAACGGATTTTACTACTTTTTGCTAGTGACTGTTTCAGTCGCTATTTTCGGTTCAACTGATTTTACTACTTTTTACTAGTGACTGTTTCAGTCGCTATTTTCGGTCCAACTGATTTTATTACTTTTTACTACTGATTGTTTCAGTCGCTATTTTCGGTCCAACTGATTTTACTACTTTTTTCTAGTGACTGTTTCAGTCGCTGTTTTGGGTCCAACGGATTTTACTACTTTTTACTAGTGACTGTTTCAGTCGCTGGTTTTGGTTCAACTGATTTTATTACTTTTTACTAGTGACTGTTTCAGTCGCTATTTTCGGTCCAACTGATTTTACTACTTTTTATTAGTGACTGTTTCAGTCGGTATTTTCGGTCCAACTGATTTTACTACTTTTTACTAGTGACTGTTTCAGTCGCTGTTTTGGGTCCAACGGATTTTACTACTTTTTGCTAGTGACGGTTTCAGTCGCTATTTTCGGTTCAACTGATTTTACTACTTTTTACTAGTGACTGTTTCAGTCGCTATTTTCGGTACAACTGATTTTATTGCTTTTTACTACTGACTGTTTCAGTCGCTATTTTCGGTCCAGTTTATTTTACTACTTTTTACTACTTATTGTTTCAGTCGCTGTTTTAGGTTAAACTGATTTTACTACTTTTTACTAGTGACTGTTTCAGTCGCTATTTTCGGTCCAACTGATTTTATTACTTTTTACTACTGACTGTTTCAGTCGCTATTTTCGGTCCAACTGATTTTACTACTCTTTTCTAATGACTGTTTCAGTCGCTGTTTTGGGTCCAACTGATTTTACTACTTTTTACTAGTGACTGTTTCAGTCGCTGTTTTGGGTCCAACGGATTTTACTACTTTTTGCTAGTGACTGTTTCAGTCGCTATTTTCGGTTCAACTGATTTTACTACTTTTTACTAGTGACTGTTTCAGTCGCTGTTTTGGGTCCAACTGATTTTACTACTTTTTACTAGTGACTGTTTCAGTCGCTATTTTCGGTCCAACTGATTTTACTACTTTTTACTAGTGACTGTTTCAGTCGCTGTTTTGGGTCCAACGGATTTTACTACTTTTTACTAGTGACTGTTTCAGTCGCTGTTTTCGGTTCAACTGATTTTACTACTTTTTACTAGTGACTGTTTCAGTCGCTGTTTTCGGTTCAACTGATTTTACTACTTTTTACTAGTGACTGTTTCAGTCGCTATTTTCGGTCCAACTGATTTTACTACTTTTTATTAGTGACTGTTTCAGTCGCTGTTTTCGGTCCAACTGATTTTACTACTTTTTATTAGTGACTGTTTCAGTCGGTATTTTCGGTCCAACTGATTTTACTACTTTTTGCTAGTGACTGTTTCAGTCGCTATTTTCGGTTCAACTGATTTTACTACTTTTTACTACTGACTGTTTCAGTCGCTATTTTCGGTCCAACTGATTTTACTACTTTTTACTACTGACTGTTTCAGTCGCTGTTTTCGGTCCAACTGATTTTACTACTTTTTACTAGTGACTGTTTCAGTCGCTATTTTCGGTTCAACTGATTTTACTACTTTTTACTAGTGACTGTTTCAGTCGCTGTTTTGGGTCCAACGGATTTTACTACTTTTTACTAGTGACTGTTTCAGTCGCTGGTTTCGGTTCAACTGATTTTATTACTTTTTACTAGTGACTGTTTCAGTCGCTATTTTCGGTCCAACTGATTTTACTACTTTTTATTAGTGACTGTTTCAGTCGGTATTTTCGGTCCAACTGATTTTACTACTTTTTACTAGTGACTGTTTCAGTCGCTGTTTTCGGTCCAACGGATTTTACTACTTTTTGCTAGTGACTGTTTCAGTCGCTATTTTCGGTTCAACTGATTTTACTACTTTTTACTAGTGACTGTTTCAGTCGCTATTTTCGGTCCAACTGATTTTATTACTTTTTACTACTGATTGTTTCAGTCGCTATTTTCGGTCCAACTGATTTTACTACTTTTTTCTAGTGACTGTTTCAGTCGCTGTTTTGGGTCCAACGGATTTTACTACTTTTTACTAGTGACTGTTTCAGTCGCTGTTTTCGGTCCAACTGATTTTACTACTTTTTACTAGTGACTGTTTCAGTCGCTATTTTCGGTCCAACTGATTTTACTACTTTTTACTAGTGACTGTTTCAGTCGCTATTTTCGGTCCAACTGATTTTACTACTTTTTACTAGTGACTGTTTCAGTCGCTGTTTTGGGTCCAACGGATTTTACTACTTTTTGCTAGTGACTGTTTCAGTCGCTATTTTCGGTTCAACTGATTTTACTACTTTTTACTAGTGACTGTTTCAGTCGCTATTTTCGGTCCAACTGATTTTATTACTTTTTACTACTGACTGTTTCAGTCGCTATTTTCGGTCCAACTGATTTTACTACTTTTTACTAGTTACTGTTTCAGTCGCTGTTTTAGGTTCAACTGATTTTACTACTTTTTACTAGTGACTGTTTCAGTCGCTATTTTCGGTCCAACTGATTTTATTACTTTTTACTACTGACTGTTTCAGTCGCTATTTTCGGTCCAACTGATTTTACTACTTTTTTCTAGTGACTGTTTCAGTCGCTGTTTTGGGTCCAACTGATTTTACTACTTTTTACTAGTGACTGTTTCAGTCGCTGTTTTGGGTCCAACGGATTTTACTACTTTTTGCTAGTGACTGTTTCAGTCGCTATTTTCGGTTCAACTGATTTTACTACTTTTTACTAGTGACTGTTTCAGTCGCTATTTTCGGTCCAACTGATTTTATTGCTTTTTATTACTGACTGTTTCAGTCGCTATTTTCGGTTCAACTGATTTTACTACTTTTTACTAGTGACTGTTTCAGTCGCTATTTTCGGTCCAACTGATTTTATTACTTTTTACTACTGACTGTTTCAGTCGCTATTTTCGGTCCAACTGATTTTACTACTTTTTTCTAGTGACTGTTTCAGTCGCTATTTTCGGTCCAACTGATTTTACTACTTTTTACTGGTTACTGTTTCAGTCGCTGTTTTCGGTCCAACGGATTTTACTACGTTTTACTAGTGACTGTTTCAGTCGCTATTTTCGGTCCAACTGATTTTACTACTTTTTACTTGTGACTGTTTCAGTCGCTGTTTTGGGTCCAACTGATTTTACTACTTTTTACTAGTGACTGTTTCAATCGCTCTTTTCGGTCCAACGGATTTTACTACTTTTTATTAGTGACTGTTTCAGTCGGTATTTTCGGTCCAACTGATTTTATTACTTTTTACTACTGACTGTTTCAGTCGCTATTTTCGGTCCAACTGATTTTACTACTCTTTTCTAGTGACTGTTTCAGTCGGTATTTTCGGTCCAACTGATTTTACTACTTTTTACTAGTGACTGTTTCAGTCGCTGTTTTGGGTCCAACGGATTTTACTACGTTTTACTAGCGACGGTTTCAGCCGCTATTTTCGGTCCAACTGATTTTACTACTTTTTACTTGTGACTGTTTCAGTCGCTGTTTTGGGTCCAACTGATTTTACTACTTTTTACTAGTGACTGTTTCAATCGCTCTTTTCGGTCAAACGGATTTTACTACTTTTTATTAGTGACTGTTTCAGTCGGTATTGTCGGTCCAACTGATTTTACTACTTTTTACTAGTGACTGTTTCAGTCGCTATTTTCGGTTCAACTGATTTTACTACTTTTTACTAGTGACTGTTTCAGTCGCTATTTTCGGTCCAACTGATTTTATTACTTTTTACTACTGACTGTTTCAGTCGCTATTTTCGGTCCAACTGATTTTACTACTTTTTACTAGTGACTGTTTCAGTCGCTGTTTTGGGTCCAACGGATTTTACTACTTTTTACTAGTGACTGTTTCAGTCGCTATTTTCGGTCCAACTGATTTTACTACTTTTTACTTGTGACTGTTTCAGTCGCTGTTTTGGGTCCAACGGATTTTACTACTTTTTACTAGTGACTGTTTCAGTCGCTGTTTTCGGTTCAACTGATTTTACTACTTTTTACTAGTGACTGTTTCAGTCGCTGGTTTCGGTTCAACTGATTTTATTACTTTTTACTAGTGACTGTTTCAGTCGCTATTTTCGGTCCAACTGATTTTACTACTTTTTATTAGTGACCGTTTCAGTCGCTGTTTTCGGTCCAACGGATTTTAATACTTTTTATTAGTGACTGTTTCAGTCGGTATTTTCGGTCCAACTGATTTTACTACTTTTTGCTAGTGACTGTTTCAGTCGCTATTTTCGGTTCAACTGATTTTACTACTTTTTACTACTGTCTGTTTCTGTCGCTATTTTCGGTCCAATTGATTTTACTACTTTTTACTACTGATTGTTTCAGTCGCTGTTTTCGGTTAAACTGATTTTACTACTTTTTACTAGTGACTGTTTCAGTCGCTATTTTCGGTTCAACTGATTTTACTACTTTTTACTAGTGACTGTTTCAGTCGCTGTTTTGGGTCCAACGGATTTTACTACTTTTTACTAGTGACTGTTTCAGTCGCTGGTTTTGGTTCAACTGATTTTATTACTTTTTACTAGTGACTGTTTCAGTCGCTATTTTCGGTCCAACTGATTTTACTACTTTTTATTAGTGACTGTTTCAGTCGGTATTTTCGGTCCAACTGATTTTACTACTTTTTACTAGTGACTGTTTCAGTCGCTGTTTTGGGTCCAACGGATTTTACTACTTTTTGCTAGTGACTGTTTCAGTCGCTATTTTCGGTTCAACTGATTTTACTACTTTTTACTAGTGACTGTTTCAGTCGCTATTTTCGGTCCAACTGATTTTATTACTTTTTACTACTGATTGTTTCAGTCGCTATTTTCGGTCCAACTGATTTTACTACTTTTTTCTAGTGACTGTTTCAGTCGCTGTTTTGGGTCCAACGGATTTTACTACTTTTTACTAGTGACTGTTTCAGTCGCTGGTTTTGGTTCAACTGATTTTATTACTTTTTACTAGTGACTGTTTCAGTCGCTATTTTCGGTCCAACTGATTTTACTACTTTTTATTAGTGACTGTTTCAGTCGGTATTTTCGGTCCAACTGATTTTACTACTTTTTACTAGTGACTGTTTCAGTCGCTGTTTTGGGTCCAACGGATTTTACTACTTTTTGCTAGTGACCGTTTCAGTCGCTATTTTCGGTTCAACTGATTTTACTACTTTTTACTAGTGACTGTTTCAGTCGCTATTTTCGGTCCAACTGATTTTATTGCTTTTTACTACTGACTGTTTCAGTCGCTATTTTCGTTCCAGTTTATTTTACTACTTTTTACTACTTATTGTTTCAGTCGCTGTTTTAGGTTAAACTGATTTTACTACTTTTTACTAGTGACTGTTTCAGTCGCTATTTTCGGTCCAACTGATTTTATTACTTTTTACTACTGACTGTTTCAGTCGCTATTTTCGGTCCAACTGATTTTACTACTCTTTTCTAATGACTGTTTCAGTCGCTGTTTTGGGTCCAACTGATTTTATTGCTTTTTATTACTGACTGTTTCAGTCGCTATTTTGGGTCCAACGGATTTTACTACTTTTTGCTAGTGACTGTTTCAGTCGCTATTTTCGGTTCAACTGATTTTACTACATTTTACTAGTGACTGTTTCAGTCGCTATTTTCGGTCCAACTGATTTTATTGCTTTTTATTACTGACTGTTTCAGTCGCTATTTTCGGTTCAACTGATTTTACTACCTTTAACTAGTGACTGTTCAGTCGCTATTTTCGGTCCAACTGATTTTATTACTTTTTACTACTGACTGTTTCAGTCGCTATTTTCGGTCCAACTGATTTTACTACTCTTTTCTAGTGACTGTTTCAGTCGTTATTTTCGGTCCAACTGATTTTACTACTTTTTACTGGTTACTGTTTCAGTCGCTGTTTTGGGTCCAACGGATTTTACTACGTTTTACTAGCGACGATTTCAGCCGACATTTTCGGTCCAACTGATTTTACTACTTTTTACTTGTGACTGTTTCAGTCGCTGTTTTGGGTCCAACTGATTTTACTACTTTTTACTAGTGACTGTTTCAATCGCTCTTTTCGGTCCAACGGATTTTACTACTTTTTATTAGTGACTGTTTCAGTCGGTATTGTCGGTCCAACTGATTTTATTACTTTTTACTAGTGACTGTTTCAGTCGCTGTTTTGGGTCCAACGGATTTTACTACTTTTTGCTAGTGACTGTTTCAGTCGCTATTTTCGGTTCAACTGATTTTACTACTTTTTACTAGTGACTGTTTCAATCGCTCTTTTCGGTCCAACGGATTTTACTACTTTTTATTAGTAACCGTCTCAGTCGCTGATTTCGGTCCAACGGATTTTACTACTTTTTATTAGTGACTGTTTCAGTCGGTATTTTCGGTCCAACTGATTTTACTACTTTTTACTAGTGACTGTTTCAGTCGCTGTTTTGGGTCCAACGGATTTTACTACTTTTTACTAGTTACTGTTTCAGTCGCTATTTTCGGTCCAACTGATTTTACTACTTTTTACTAGTGACTGTTTCAATCGCTCTTTTCGGTCCAACGGATTTTACTACTTTTTATTAGTAACCGCCTCAGTCGCTGTTTTCGGTCCAACGGATTTTACTACTTTTTATTAGTGACTGTTTCAGTCGGTATTTTCGGTCCAACTGATTTTACTACTTTTTACTAGTGACTGTTTCAGTCGCTGTTTTGGGTCCAACTGATTTTACTACTTTTTACTTGTGACTGTTTCAGTCGCTGTTTTCGGTCCAACTGATTTTATTACTTTTTACTTCTGATTGTTTCAGTCGCTATTTTCGGTCCAAGTGATTTTACTACTTTTTTCTAGTGACTGTTTCAGTCGCTGTTTTGGGTCCAACTGATTTTACTACTTTTTACTAGTGACTGTTTCAGTCGCTATTTTCGGTTCAACTGATTTTACTACTTTTTACTAGTGACTGTTTCAGTCGCTATTTTCGGTCCAACTGATTTTATTACTTTTTACTACTGATTGTTTCAGTCGCTATTTTCGGTTCAACTGATTTTACTACGTTTTTCTAGTGACTGTTTCAGTCGCTGTTTTGGGTCCAACTGATTTTACTACTTTTTACTAGTGACTGTTTCAGTCGCTATTTTCGGCCCAACTGATTTTATTACGTTTTAGTGGTGACTGTTTCAGTCGCTATTTTCGGTTCAACTGCTTTTACTACTTTTTACTAGTGACTGTTTCAGTCGCTATTTTCGGTCCAACTGATTTTATTGCTTTTTATTACTGACTGTTTCAGTCGCTATTTGCGGTTAAACTGATTTTACTACTTTTAACTAGTGACTGTTCAGTCGCTGTTTTGGGTCCAACTGATTTTACTACTTTTTACTTGTGACTGTTTCAGTCGCTGTTTTCGGTCCAACTGATTTTATTACTTTTTACTTCTGATTGTTTCAGTCGCTATTTTCGGTCCAAGTGATTTTACTACTTTTTTCTAGTGACTGTTTCAGTCGCTGTTTTGGGTCCAACTGATTTTACTACTTTTTACTTGTGACTGTTTCAGTCGCTGTTTTGGGTCCAACTGATTTTACTACTTTTTACTAGTGACTGTTTCAGTCGCTATTTTCGGTCCAACTGATTTTATTACTTTTTACTTCTGATTGTTTCAGTCGCTATTTTCGGTCCAACTGATTTTATTGCTTTTTATTACTGACTGTTTCAGTCGCTATTTTCGGTCCAACTGATTTTACTACTTTTTACTAGTGACTGTTTCAGTCGCTGTTTTGGGTCCAACTGATTTTACTACTTTTTACTTGTGACTGTTTCAGTCGCTGTTTTCGGTCCAACTGATTTTATTACTTTTTACTTCTGATTGTTTCAGTCGCTATTTTCGGTCCAAATGATTTTACTACTTTTTTCTAGTGACTGTTTCAGTCGCTGTTTTGGGTCCAACTGATTTTACTACTTTTTACTAGTGACTGTTTCAGTCGCTATTTTCGGCCCAACTGATTTTATTACGTTTTAGTGGTGACTGTTTCAGTCGCTATTTTCGGTCCAACTGATTTTATTACTTTTTACTACTGACTGTTTCAGTCGCTATTTTCGGTCCAACTGATTTTACTACACTTTTCTAGTGACTGTTTCAGTCGGTATATTCGGTCCAACTGATTTTACTACTTTTTACTGGTTACTGTTTCAGTCGCTGTTTTGGGTCCAACGGATTTTACTACGTTTTACAAGCGACGGTTTCAGCCGCTATTTTCGGTCCAACTGATTTTACTACTTTTTATTAGTGACTGTTTCAGTCGGTATTTTCGGTCCAACTGATTTGACTACTTTTTACTAGTGACTGTTTCAGTCGCTGTTTTGGGTCCAACGGATTTTACTACTTTTTGCTAGCGACTGTTTCAGTCACTATTTTCGGTTCAACTGATTTTACTACTTTTTACTAGTGACTGTTTCAGTCGCTATTTTCGGTCCAACTGATTTTATTGCTTTTTACTACTGACTGTTTCAGTCGCTATTTTCGGTCCAATTTATTTTACTACTTTTTACTACTTATTGTTTCAGTCGCTGTTTTGGGTCCAACTGATTTTACTACTTTTTACTAGTGACTGTTTCAGTCGCTGTTTTGGGTCCAACGGATTTTACTACTTTTTGCTAGTGACTGTTTCAGTCGCTATTTTCGGTTCAACTGATTTTACTACTTTTAACTAGTGACTGTTTCAGTCGCTATTTTCGGTCCAACTGATTTTATTACTTTTTATTACTGACTGTTTCAGTCGCTATTTTCGGTCCAACTGATTTTACTACTCTTTTCTAGTGACTGTTTCAGTCGCTGTTTTGGGTCCAACTGATTTTACTACTTTTTACTAGTGACTGTTTCAGTCGCTATTTTGGGTCCAACGGATTTTACTACTTTTTGCTAGTGACTGTTTCAGTCGCTATTTTCGGTTCAACTGATTTTACTACTTTTTACTAGTGACTGTTTCAGTCGCTATTTTCGGTCCAACTGATTTTATTGCTTTTTATTACTGACTGTTTCAGTCGCTATTTTCGGTTCAACTGATTTTACTACTTTTTACTAGTGACTGTTTCAGTCGCTATTTTCGGTCCAACTGATTTTATTACTTTTTACTACTGACTGTTTCAGTCGCTATTTTCGGTCCAACTGATTTTACTACTCTTTTCTAGTGACTGTTTCAGTCGGTATTTTCGGTCCAACTGATTTTACTACTTTTTACTGGTTACTGTTTCAGTCGCTGTTTTGGGTCCAACGGATTTTACTACGTTTTACTAGCGACGGTTTCAGCCGCTATTTTCGGTCCAACTGATTTTCCTACTTTTTACTTGTGACTGTTTCAGTCGCTGTTTTAGGTCCAACAGATTTTACTACTTTTTACTAGTGACTGTTTCAATCGCTCTTTTCGGTCCAACGGATTTTACTACTTTTTATTAGTGACTGTTTCAGTCGGTATTGTCGGTCCAACTGATTTTACTACTTTTTACTAATGACTGTTTCAGTCGCTGTTTTGGGTCCAACGGATTTTACTACTTTTTGCTAGTGACTGTTTCAGTCGCTGGTTTTGGTTCAACTGATTTTATTACTTTTTACTAGTGACTGTTTCAGTCGCTATTTTCGGTCCAACTGATTTTACTACTTTTTATTAGTGACTGTTTCAGTCGGTATTTTCGGTCCAACTGATTTTACTACTTTTTACTAGTGACTGTTTCAGTCGCTGTTTTGGGTCCAACGGATTTTACTACTTTTTGCTAGTGACTGTTTCAGTCGCTATTTTCGGTTCAACTGATTTTACTACTTTTTACTAGTGACTGTTTCAGTCGCTATTTTCGGTCCAGTTTATTTTACTACTTTTTACTACTTATTGTTTCAGTCGCTGTTTTAGGTTAAACTGATTTTACTACTTTTTACTAGTGACTGTTTCAGTCGCTGTTTTGGGTCCAACGGATTTTACTACTTTTTACTAGTGACTGTTTCAGTCGCTGGTTTTGGTTCAACTGATTTTATTACTTTTTACTAGTGACTGTTTCAGTCGCTATTTTCGGTCCAACTGATTTTACTACTTTTTATTAGTGACTGTTTCAGTCGGTATTTTCGGTCCAACTGATTTTACTACTTTTTACTAGTGACTGTTTCAGTCGCTGTTTTGGGTCCAACGGATTTTACTACTTTTTGCTAGTGACCGTTTCAGTCGCTATTTTCGGTTCAACTGATTTTACTACTTTTTACTAGTGACTGTTTCAGTCGCTATTTTCGGTACAACTGATTTTATTGCTTTTTACTACTGACTGTTTCAGTCGCTATTTTCGTTCCAGTTTATTTTACTACTTTTTACTACTTATTGTTTCAGTCGCTGTTTTAGGTTAAACTGATTTTACTACTTTTTACTAGTGACTGTTTCAGTCGCTATTTTCGGTCCAACTGATTTTATTACTTTTTACTACTGACTGTTTCAGTCGCTATTTTCGGTCCAACTGATTTTACTACTCTTTTCTAATGACTGTTTCAGTCGCTGTTTTGGGTCCAACTGATTTTACTACTTTTTACTAGTGACTGTTTCAGTCGCTGTTTTGGGTCCAACGGATTTTACTACTTTTTGCTAGTGACTGTTTCAGTCGCTATTTTCGGTTCAACTGATTTTACTACTTTTTACTAGTGACTGTTTCAGTCGCTATTTTCGGTTCAACTGATTTTACTACTTTTTACTGGTTACTGTTTCAGTCGCTGTTTTGGGTCCAACGGATTTTACTACGTTTTACTAGCGACGGTTTCAGCCGACATTTTCGGTCCAACTGATTTTACTACTTTTTACTTGTGACTGTTTCAGTCGCTGTTTTGGGTCCAACTGATTTTACTACTTTTTACTAGTGACTGTTTCAATCGCTCTTTTCGGTCCAACGGATTTTACTACTTTTTATTAGTGACTGTTTCAGTCGGTATTGTCGGTCCAACTGATTTTATTACTTTTTACTAGTGACTGTTTCAGTCGCTGTTTTGGGTCCAACGGATTTTACTACTTTTTACTAGTTACTGTTTCAGTCGCTATTTTCGGTCCAACTGATTTTACTACTTTTTACTAGTGACTGTTTCAATCGCTCTTTTCGGTCCAACGGATTTTACTACTTTTTATTAGTAACCGCCTCAGTCGCTGTTTTCGGTCCAACGGATTTTACTACTTTTTATTAGTGACTGTTTCAGTCGGTATTTTCGGTCCAACTGATTTTACTACTTTTTACTAGTGACTGTTTCAGTCGCTGTTTTGTGTCCAACTGATTTTACTACTTTTTACTTGTGACTGTTTCAGTCGCTGTTTTCGGTCCAACTGATTTTATTACTTTTTACTTCTGATTGTTTCAGTCGCTATTTTCGGTCCAAGTGATTTTACTACTTTTTTCTAGTGACTGTTTCAGTCGCTGTTTTGGGTCCAACTGATTTTACTACTTTTTACTAGTGACTGTTTCAGTCGCTATTTTCGGTTCAACTGATTTTACTACTTTTTACTAGTGACTGTTTCAGTCGCTATTTTCGGTCCAACTGATTTTATTACTTTTTACTACTGATTGTTTCAGTCGCTATTTTCGGTTCAACTGATTTTACTACGTTTTTCTAGTGACTGTTTCAGTCGCTGTTTTGGGTCCAACTGATTTTACTACTTTTTACTAGTGACTGTTTCAGTCGCTATTTTCGGTCCAACTGATTTTATTGCTTTTTATTACTGACTGTTTCAGTCGCTATTTTCGGTTCAACTGATTTTACTACTTTTAACTAGTGACTGTTCAGTCGCTATTTTCGGTCCAACTGATTTTATTACTTTTTACTACTGACTGTTTCAGTCGCTATTTTCGGTCCAACTGATTTTACTACTCTTTTCTAGTGACTGTTTCAGTCGGTATTTTCGGTCCAACTGATTTTACTACTTTTTACTGGTTACTGTTTCAGTCGCTGTTTTGGGTCCAACGGATTTTACTACGTTTTACTAGCGACGGTTTCAGCCGCTATTTTCGGTCCAACTGATTTTCCTACTTTTTACTTGTGACTGTTTCAGTCGCTGTTTTGGGTCCAACAGATTTTACTACTTTTTACTAGTGACTGTTTCAATCGCTCTTTTCGGTCCAACGGATTTTACTACTTTTTACTAGTGACTGTTTCAGTCGCTGGTTTTGGTTCAACTGATTTTATTACTTTTTACTAGTGACTGTTTCAGTCGCTATTTTCGGTCCAACTGATTTTACTACTTTTTATTAGTGACTGTTTCAGTCGGTATTTTCGGTCCAACTGATTTTACTACTTTTTACTAGTGACTGTTTCAGTCGCTGTTTTGGGTCCAACGGATTTTACTACTTTTTGCTAGTGACTGTTTCAGTCGCTATTTTCGGTTCAACTGATTTTACTACTTTTTACTAGTGACTGTTTCAGTCGCTATTTTCGGTCCAACTGATTTTATTACTTTTTACTACTGATTGTTTCAGTCGCTATTTTCGGTCCAACTGATTTTACTACTTTTTTCTAGTGACTGTTTCAGTCGCTGTTTTGGGTCCAACGGATTTTACTACTTTTTACTAGTGACTGTTTCAGTCGCTGGTTTTGGTTCAACTGATTTTATTACTTTTTACTAGTGACTGTTTCAGTCGCTATTTTCGGTCCAACTGATTTTACTACTTTTTATTAGTGACTGTTTCAGTCGGTATTTTCGGTCCAACTGATTTTACTACTTTTTACTAGTGACTGTTTCAGTCGCTGTTTTGGGTCCAACGGATTTTACTACTTTTTGCTAGTGACCGTTTCAGTCGCTATTTTCGGTTCAACTGATTTTACTACTTTTTACTAGTGACTGTTTCAGTCGCTATTTTCGGTACAACTGATTTTATTGCTTTTTACTACTGACTGTTTCAGTCGCTATTTTCGTTCCAGTTTATTTTACTACTTTTTACTACTTATTGTTTCAGTCGCTGTTTTAGGTTAAACTGATTTTACTACTTTTTACTAGTGACTGTTTCAGTCGCTATTTTCGGTCCAACTGATTTTATTACTTTTTACTACTGACTGTTTCAGTCGCTATTTTCGGTCCAACTGATTTTACTACTCTTTTCTAATGACTGTTTCAGTCGCTGTTTTGGGTCCAACTGATTTTACTACTTTTTATTAGTGACCGTCTCAGTCGCTGTTTTGGGTCCAACGGATTTTACTACTTTTTGCTAGTGACTGTTTCAGTCGCTATTTTCGGTTCAACTGATTTTACTACTTTTTACTAGTGACTGTTTCAGTCGCTATTTTCGGTCCAACTGATTTTATTGCTTCTTATTACTGACTGTTTCAGTCGCTATTTTCGGTTCAACTGATTTTACTACCTTTAACTAGTGACTGTTCAGTCGCTATTTTCGGTCCAACTGATTTTATTACTTTTTACTACTGACTGTTTCAGTCGCTATTTTCGGTCCAACTGATTTTACTACTCTTTTCTAGTGACTGTTTCAGTCGTTATTTTCGGTCCAACTGATTTTACTACTTTTTACTGGTTACTGTTTCAGTCGCTGTTTTGGGTCCAACGGATTTTACTACGTTTTACTAGCGACGGTTTCAGCCGACATTTTCGGTCCAACTGATTTTACTACTTTTTACTTGTGACTGTTTCAGTCGCTGTTTTGGGTCCAACTGATTTTACTACTTTTTACTAGTGACTGTTTCAATCGCTCTTTTCGGTCCAACGGATTTTACTACTTTTTATTAGTGACTGTTTCAGTCGGTATTGTCGGTCCAACTGATTTTATTACTTTTTACTAGTGACTGTTTCAGTCGCTGTTTTGGGTCCAACGGATTTTACTACTTTTTGCTAGTGACTGTTTCAGTCGCTATTTTCGGTTCAACTGATTTTACTACTTTTTACTAGTGACTGTTTCAATCGCTCTTTTCGGTCCAACGGATTTTACTACTTTTTATTAGTAACCGTCTCAGTCGCTGATTTCGGTCCAACGGATTTTACTACTTTTTATTAGTGACTGTTTCAGTCGGTATTTTCGGTCCAACTGATTTTACTACTTTTTACTAGTGACTGTTTCAGTCGCTGTTTTGGGTCCAACGGATTTTACTACTTTTTACTAGTTACTGTTTCAGTCGCTATTTTCGGTCCAACTGATTTTACTACTTTTTACTAGTGACTGTTTCAATCGCTCTTTTCGGTCCAACGGATTTTACTACTTTTTATTAGTAACCGCCTCAGTCGCTGTTTTCGGTCCAACGGATTTTACTACTTTTTATTAGTGACTGTTTCAGTCGGTATTTTCGGTCCAACTGATTTTACTACTTTTTACTAGTGACTGTTTCAGTCGCTGTTTTGGGTCCAACTGATTTTACTACTTTTTACTTGTGACTGTTTCAGTCGCTGTTTTCGGTCCAACTGATTTTATTACTTTTTACTTCTGATTGTTTCAGTCGCTATTTTCGGTCCAAGTGATTTTACTACTTTTTTCTAGTGACTGTTTCAGTCGCTGTTTTGGGTCCAACTGATTTTACTACTTTTTACTAGTGACTGTTTCAGTCGCTATTTTCGGTTCAACTGATTTTACTACTTTTTACTAGTGACTGTTTCAGTCGCTATTTTCGGTCCAACTGATTTTATTACTTTTTACTACTGATTGTTTCAGTCGCTATTTTCGGTTCAACTGATTTTACTACGTTTTTCTAGTGACTGTTTCAGTCGCTGTTTTGGGTCCAACTGATTTTACTACTTTTTACTAGTGACTGTTTCAGTCGCTATTTTCGGCCCAACTGATTTTATTACGTTTTAGTGGTGACTGTTTCAGTCGCTATTTTCGGTTCAACTGCTTTTACTACTTTTTACTAGTGACTGTTTCAGTCGCTATTTTCGGTCCAACTGATTTTATTGCTTTTTATTACTGACTGTTTCAGTCGCTATTTGCGGTTAAACTGATTTTACTACTTTTAACTAGTGACTGTTCAGTCGCTGTTTTGGGTCCAACTGATTTTACTACTTTTTACTTGTGACTGTTTCAGTCGCTGTTTTCGGTCCAACTGATTTTATTACTTTTTACTTCTGATTGTTTCAGTCGCTATTTTCGGTCCAAGTGATTTTACTACTTTTTTCTAGTGACTGTTTCAGTCGCTGTTTTGGGTCCAACTGATTTTACTACTTTTTACTTGTGACTGTTTCAGTCGCTGTTTTGGGTCCAACTGATTTTACTACTTTTTACTTGTGACTGTTTCAGTCGCTGTTTTCGGTCCAACTGATTTTATTACTTTTTACTTCTGATTGTTTCAGTCGCTATTTTCGGTCCAACTGATTTTATTGCTTTTTATTACTGACTGTTTCAGTCGCTATTTTCGGTCCAACTGATTTTACTACTTTTTACTAGTGACTGTTTCAGTCGCTGTTTTGGGTCCAACTGATTTTACTACTTTTTACTTGTGACTGTTTCAGTCGCTGTTTTCGGTCCAACTGATTTTATTACTTTTTACTTCTGATTGTTTCAGTCGCTATTTTCGGTCCAAATGATTTTACTACTTTTTTCTAGTGACTGTTTCAGTCGCTGTTTTGGGTCCAACTGATTTTACTACTTTTTACTAGTGACTGTTTCAGTCGCTATTTTCGGCCCAACTGATTTTATTACGTTTTAGTGGTGACTGTTTCAGTCGCTATTTTCGGTCCAACTGATTTTATTACTTTTTACTACTGACTGTTTCAGTCGCTATTTTCGGTCCAACTGATTTTACTACACTTTTCTAGTGACTGTTTCAGTCGGTATATTCGGTCCAACTGATTTTACTACTTTTTACTGGTTACTGTTTCAGTCGCTGTTTTGGGTCCAACGGATTTTACTACGTTTTACAAGCGACGGTTTCAGCCGCTATTTTCGGTCCAACTGATTTTACTACTTTTTATTAGTGACTGTTTCAGTCGGTATTTTCGGTCCAACTGATTTGACTACTTTTTACTAGTGACTGTTTCAGTCGCTGTTTTGGGTCCAACGGATTTTACTACTTTTTGCTAGCGACTGTTTCAGTCACTATTTTCGGTTCAACTGATTTTACTACTTTTTACTAGTGACTGTTTCAGTCGCTATTTTCGGTCCAACTGATTTTATTGCTTTTTACTACTGACTGTTTCAGTCGCTATTTTCGGTCCAATTTATTTTACTACTTTTTACTACTTATTGTTTCAGTCGCTGTTTTGGGTCCAACTGATTTTACTACTTTTTACTAGTGACTGTTTCAGTCGCTGTTTTGGGTCCAACGGATTTTACTACTTTTTGCTAGTGACTGTTTCAGTCGCTATTTTCGGTTCAACTGATTTTACTACTTTTTACTAGTGACTGTTTCATTCGCTATTTTCGGTCCAACTGATTTTATTGCTTTTTATTTCTGACTGTTTCAGTCGCTATTTTCGGTTCAACTGATTTTACTACTTTTAACTAGTGACTGTTCAGTCGCTATTTTCGGTCCAACTGATTTTATTACTTTTTATTACTGACTGTTTCAGTCGCTATTTTCGGTCCAACTGATTTTACTACTCTTTTCTAGTGACTGTTTCAGTCGCTGTTTT
Organism: Rhynchophorus ferrugineus; assembly: GCF_030347505.1. Classification (NCBI taxonomy): domain Eukaryota; kingdom Metazoa; phylum Arthropoda; class Insecta; order Coleoptera; family Curculionidae; genus Rhynchophorus; species Rhynchophorus ferrugineus. The sequence continues at coordinate 19,763,741 of NW_027472589.1, forward strand.
GGGTCCAACTGATTTTACTACTTTTTACTAGTGACTGTTTCAGTCGCTATTTTGGGTCCAACGGATTTTACTACTTTTTGCTAGTGACTGTTTCAGTCGCTATTTTCGGTTCAACTGATTTTACTACTTTTTACTAGTGACTGTTTCAGTCGCTATTTTCGGTCCAACTGATTTTATTGCTTTTTATTACTGACTGTTTCAGTCGCTATTTTCGGTTCAACTGATTTTACTACTTTTAACTAGTGACTGTTCAGTCGCTATTTTCGGTCCAACTGATTTTATTACTTTTTACTACTGACTGTTTCAGTCGCTATTTTCGGTCCAACTGATTTTACTACTCTTTTCTAGTGACTGTTTCAGTCGGTATTTTCGGTCCAACTGATTTTACTACTTTTTACTGGTTACTGTTTCAGTCGCTGTTTTGGGTCCAACGGATTTTACTACGTTTTACTAGCGACGGTTTCAGCCGCTATTTTCGGTCCAACTGATTTTCCTACTTTTTACTTGTGACTGTTTCAGTCGCTGTTTTAGGTCCAACAGATTTTACTACTTTTTACTAGTGACTGTTTCAATCGCTCTTTTCGGTCCAACGGATTTTACTACTTTTTATTAGTGACTGTTTCAGTCGGTATTGTCGGTCCAACTGATTTTACTACTTTTTACTAATGACTGTTTCAGTCGCTGTTTTGGGTCCAACGGATTTTACTACTTTTTGCTAGTGACTGTTTCAGTCGCTGGTTTTGGTTCAACTGATTTTATTACTTTTTACTAGTGACTGTTTCAGTCGCTATTTTCGGTCCAACTGATTTTACTACTTTTTATTAGTGACTGTTTCAGTCGGTATTTTCGGTCCAACTGATTTTACTACTTTTTACTAGTGACTGTTTCAGTCGCTGTTTTGGGTCCAACGGATTTTACTACTTTTTGCTAGTGACTGTTTCAGTCGCTATTTTCGGTTCAACTGATTTTACTACTTTTTACTAGTGACTGTTTCAGTCGCTATTTTCGGTCCAACTGATTTTATTACTTTTTACTACTGATTGTTTCAGTCGCTATTTTCGGTCCAACTGATTTTACTACTTTTTTCTAGTGACTGTTTCAGTCGCTGTTTTGGGTCCAACGGATTTTACTACTTTTTACTAGTGACTGTTTCAGTCGCTGGTTTTGGTTCAACTGATTTTATTACTTTTTACTAGTGACTGTTTCAGTCGCTATTTTCGGTCCAACTGATTTTACTACTTTTTATTAGTGACTGTTTCAGTCGGTATTTTCGGTCCAACTGATTTTACTACTTTTTACTAGTGACTGTTTCAGTCGCTGTTTTGGGTCCAACGGATTTTACTACTTTTTGCTAGTGACCGTTTCAGTCGCTATTTTCGGTTCAACTGATTTTACTACTTTTTACTAGTGACTGTTTCAGTCGCTATTTTCGGTACAACTGATTTTATTGCTTTTTACTACTGACTGTTTCAGTCGCTATTTTCGTTCCAGTTTATTTTACTACTTTTTACTACTTATTGTTTCAGTCGCTGTTTTAGGTTAAACTGATTTTACTACTTTTTACTAGTGACTGTTTCAGTCGCTATTTTCGGTCCAACTGATTTTATTACTTTTTACTACTGACTGTTTCAGTCGCTATTTTCGGTCCAACTGATTTTACTACTCTTTTCTAATGACTGTTTCAGTCGCTGTTTTGGGTCCAACTGATTTTACTACTTTTTACTAGTGACTGTTTCAGCCGCTGTTTTGGGTCCAACGGATTTTACTACTTTTTGCTAGTGACTGTTTCAGTCGCTATTTTCGGTTCAACTGATTTTACTACTTTTTACTAGTGACTGTTTCAGTCGCTATTTTCGGTTCAACTGATTTTACTACTTTTTACTGGTTACTGTTTCAGTCGCTGTTTTGGGTCCAACGGATTTTACTACGTTTTACTAGCGACGGTTTCAGCCGACATTTTCGGTCCAACTGATTTTACTACTTTTTACTTGTGACTGTTTCAGTCGCTGTTTTGGGTCCAACTGATTTTACTACTTTTTACTAGTGACTGTTTCAATCGCTCTTTTCGGTCCAACGGATTTTACTACTTTTTATTAGTGACTGTTTCAGTCGGTATTGTCGGTCCAACTGATTTTATTACTTTTTACTAGTGACTGTTTCAGTCGCTGTTTTGGGTCCAACGGATTTTACTACTTTTTACTAGTTACTGTTTCAGTCGCTATTTTCGGTCCAACTGATTTTACTACTTTTTACTAGTGACTGTTTCAATCGCTCTTTTCGGTCCAACGGATTTTACTACTTTTTATTAGTAACCGCCTCAGTCGCTGTTTTCGGTCCAACGGATTTTACTACTTTTTATTAGTGACTGTTTCAGTCGGTATTTTCGGTCCAACTGATTTTACTACTTTTTACTAGTGACTGTTTCAGTCGCTGTTTTGTGTCCAACTGATTTTACTACTTTTTACTTGTGACTGTTTCAGTCGCTGTTTTCGGTCCAACTGATTTTATTACTTTTTACTTCTGATTGTTTCAGTCGCTATTTTCGGTCCAAGTGATTTTACTACTTTTTTCTAGTGACTGTTTCAGTCGCTGTTTTGGGTCCAACTGATTTTACTACTTTTTACTAGTGACTGTTTCAGTCGCTATTTTCGGTTCAACTGATTTTACTACTTTTTACTAGTGACTGTTTCAGTCGCTATTTTCGGTCCAACTGATTTTATTACTTTTTACTACTGATTGTTTCAGTCGCTATTTTCGGTTCAACTGATTTTACTACGTTTTTCTAGTGACTGTTTCAGTCGCTGTTTTGGGTCCAACTGATTTTACTACTTTTTACTAGTGACTGTTTCAGTCGCTATTTTCGGTCCAACTGATTTTATTGCTTTTTATTACTGACTGTTTCAGTCGCTATTTTCGGTTCAACTGATTTTACTACTTTTAACTAGTGACTGTTCAGTCGCTATTTTCGGTCCAACTGATTTTATTACTTTTTACTACTGACTGTTTCAGTCGCTATTTTCGGTCCAACTGATTTTACTACTCTTTTCTAGTGACTGTTTCAGTCGGTATTTTCGGTCCAACTGATTTTACTACTTTTTACTGGTTACTGTTTCAGTCGCTGTTTTGGGTCCAACGGATTTTACTACGTTTTACTAGCGACGGTTTCAGCCGCTATTTTCGGTCCAACTGATTTTCCTACTTTTTACTTGTGACTGTTTCAGTCGCTGTTTTAGGTCCAACAGATTTTACTACTTTTTACTAGTGACTGTTTCAATCGCTCTTTTCGGTCCAACGGATTTTACTACTTTTTATTAGTGACTGTTTCAGTCGGTATTGTCGGTCCAACTGATTTTACTACTTTTTACTAATGACTGTTTCAGTCGCTGTTTTGGGTCCAACGGATTTTACTACTTTTTGCTAGTGACTGTTTCAGTCGCTGGTTTTGGTTCAACTGATTTTATTACTTTTTACTAGTGACTGTTTCAGTCGCTATTTTCGGTCCAACTGATTTTACTACTTTTTATTAGTGACTGTTTCAGTCGGTATTTTCGGTCCAACTGATTTTACTACTTTTTACTAGTGACTGTTTCAGTCGCTGTTTTGGGTCCAACGGATTTTACTACTTTTTGCTAGTGACTGTTTCAGTCGCTATTTTCGGTTCAACTGATTTTACTACTTTTTACTAGTGACTGTTTCAGTCGCTATTTTCGGTCCAACTGATTTTATTACTTTTTACTACTGATTGTTTCAGTCGCTATTTTCGGTCCAACTGATTCTACTACTTTTTTCTAGTGACTGTTTCAGTCGCTGTTTGGGGTCCAACGGATTTTACTACTTTTTACTAGTGACTGTTTCAGTCGCTGGTTTTGGTTCAACTGATTTTATTACTTTTTACTAGTGACTGTTTCAGTCGCTATTTTCGGTCCAACTGATTTTACTACTTTTTATTAGTGACTGTTTCAGTCGGTATTTTCGGTCCAACTGATTTTACTACTTTTTACTAGTGACTGTTTCAGTCGCTGTTTTGGGTCCAGTTTATTTTACTACTTTTTACTACTTATTGTTTCAGTCGCTGTTTTAGGTTAAACTGATTTTACTACTTTTTACTAGTGACTGTTTCAGTCGCTATTTTCGGTCCAACTGATTTTATTACTTTTTACTACTGACTGTTTCAGTCGCTATTTTCGGTCCAACTGATTTTACTACTCTTTTCTAATGACTGTTTCAGTCGCTGTTTTGGGTCCAACTGATTTTACTACTTTTTACTAGTGACTGTTTCAGTCGCTGTTTTGGGTCCAACGGATTTTACTACTTTTTGCTAGTGACTGTTTCAGTCGCTATTTTCGGTTCAACTGATTTTACTACTTTTTACTAGTGACTGTTTCAGTCGCTATTTTCGGTCCAACTGATTTTATTGCTTCTTATTACTGATTGTTTCAGTCGCTATTTTCGGTTCAACTGATTTTACTACCTTTAACTAGTGACTGTTCAGTCGCTATTTTCGGTCCAACTGATTTTATTACTTTTTACTACTGACTGTTTCAGTCGCTATTTTCGGTCCAACTGATTTTACTACTCTTTTCTAGTGACTGTTTCAGTCGTTATTTTCGGTCCAACTGATTTTACTACTTTTTACTGGTTACTGTTTCAGTCGCTGTTTTGGGTCCAACGGATTTTACTACGTTTTACTAGCGACGGTTTCAGCCGACATTTTCGGTCCAACTGATTTTACTACTTTTTACTTGTGACTGTTTCAGTCGCTGTTTTGGGTCCAACTGATTTTACTACTTTTTACTAGTGACTGTTTCAATCGCTCTTTTCGGTCCAACGGATTTTACTACTTTTTATTAGTGACTGTTTCAGTCGGTATTGTCGGTCCAACTGATTTTATTACTTTTTACTAGTGACTGTTTCAGTCGCTGTTTTGGGTCCAACGGATTTTACTACTTTTTACTAGTTACTGTTTCAGTCGCTATTTTCGGTCCAACTGATTTTACTACTTTTTACTAGTGACTGTTTCAATCGCTCTTTTCGGTCCAACGGATTTTACTACTTTTTATTAGTAACCGCCTCAGTCGCTGTTTTCGGTCCAACGGATTTTACTACTTTTTATTAGTGACTGTTTCAGTCGGTATTTTCGGTCCAACTGATTTTACTACTTTTTACTAGTGACTGTTTCAGTCGCTGTTTTATGTCCAACTGATTTTACTACTTTTTACTTGTGACTGTTTCAGTCGCTGTTTTCGGTCCAACTGATTTTATTACTTTTTACTTCTGATTGTTTCAGTCGCTATTTTCGGTCCAAGTGATTTTACTACTTTTTTCTAGTGACTGTTTCAGTCGCTGTTTTGGGTCCAACTGATTTTACTACTTTTTACTAGTGACTGTTTCAGTCGCTATTTTCGGTTCAACTGATTTTACTACTTTTTACTAGTGACTGTTTCAGTCGCTATTTTCGGTCCAACTGATTTTATTACTTTTTACTACTGATTGTTTCAGTCGCTATTTTCGGTTCAACTGATTTTACTACGTTTTTCTAGTGACTGTTTCAGTCGCTGTTTTGGGTCCAACTGATTTTACTACTTTTTACTAGTGACTGTTTCAGTCGCTATTTTCGGCCCAACTGATTTTATTACGTTTTAGTGGTGACTGTTTCAGTCGCTATTTTCGGTTCAACTGCTTTTACTACTTTTTACTAGTGACTGTTTCAGTCGCTATTTTCGGTCCAACTGATTTTATTGCTTTTTATTACTGACTGTTTCAGTCGCTATTTGCGGTTAAACTGATTTTACTACTTTTAACTAGTGACTGTTCAGTCGCTGTTTTGGGTCCAACTGATTTTACTACTTTTTACTTGTGACTGTTTCAGTCGCTGTTTTCGGTCCAACTGATTTTATTACTTTTTACTTCTGATTGTTTCAGTCGCTATTTTCGGTCCAAGTGATTTTACTACTTTTTTCTAGTGACTGTTTCAGTCGCTGTTTTGGGTCCAACTGATTTTACTACTTTTTACTTGTGACTGTTCCAGTCGCTGTTTTGGGTCCAACTGATTTTACTACTTTTTACTTGTGACTGTTTCAGTCGCTGTTTTCGGTCCAACTGATTTTATTACTTTTTACTTCTGATTGTTTCAGTCGCTATTTTCGGTCCAACTGATTTTATTGCTTTTTATTACTGACTGTTTCAGTCGCTATTTTCGGTCCAACTGATTTTACTACTTTTTACTAGTGACTGTTTTGGGTCCAACTGATTTTACTACTTTTTACTTGTGACTGTTTCAGTCGCTGTTTTCGGTCCAACTGATTTTATTACTTTTTACTTCTGATTGTTTCAGTCGCTATTTTCGGTCCAAATGATTTTACTACTTTTTTCTAGTGACTGTTTCAGTCGCTGTTTTGGGTCCAACTGATTTTACTACTTTTTACTAGTGACTGTTTCAGTCGCTATTTTCGGCCCAACTGATTTTATTACGTTTTAGTGGTGACTGTTTCAGTCGCTATTTTCGGTCCAACTGATTTTATTACTTTTTACTACTGACTGTTTCAGTCGCTATTTTCGGTCCAACTGATTTTACTACACTTTTCTAGTGACTGTTTCAGTCGGTATTTTCGGTCCAACTGATTTTACTACTTTTTACTGGTTACTGTTTCAGTCGCTGTTTTGGGTCCAACGGATTTTACTACGTTTTACTAGCGACGGTTTCAGCCGCTATTTTCGGTCCAACTGATTTTACTACTTTTTATTAGTGACTGTTTCAGTCGGTATTTTCGGTCCAACTGATTTGACTACTTTTTACTAGTGACTGTTTCAGTCGCTGTTTTGGGTCCAACGGATTTTACTACTTTTTGCTAGCGACTGTTTCAGTCACTATTTTCGGTTCAACTGATTTTACTACTTTTTACTAGTGACTGTTTCAGTCGCTATTTTCGGTCCAACTGATTTTATTGCTTTTTACTACTGACTGTTTCAGTCGCTATTATCGGTCCAATTTATTTTACTACTTTTTACTACTTATTGTTTCAGTCGCTGTTTTGGGTCCAACTGATTTTACTACTTTTTACTAGTGACTGTTTCAGTCGCTGTTTTGGGTCCAACGGATTTTACTACTTTTTGCTAGTGACTGTTTCAGTCGCTATTTTCGGTTCAACTGATTTTACTACTTTTTACTAGTGACTGTTTCATTCGCTATTTTCGGTCCAACTGATTTTATTGCTTTTTATTTCTGACTGTTTCAGTCGCTATTTTCGGTTCAACTGATTTTACTACTTTTAACTAGTGACTGTTCAGTCGCTATTTTCGGTCCAACTGATTTTATTACTTTTTACTACTGACTGTTTCAGTCGCTATTTTCGGTCCAACTGATTTTACTACTCTTTTCTAGTGACTGTTTCAGTCGCTGTTTTGGGTCCAACTGATTTTACTACTTTTTACTAGTGACTGTTTCAGTCGCTGTTTTGGGTCCAACGGATTTTACTACTTTTTGCTAGTGACTGTTTCAGTCGCTATTTTCGGTTCAACTGATTTTACTACTTTTTACTAGTGACTGTTTCAGTCGCTATTTTCGGTCCAACTGATTTTATTGCTTTTTATTACTGACTGTTTCAGTCGCTATTTTCGGTTCAACTGATTTTACTACTTTTAACTAGTGACTGTTCAGTCGCTATTTTCGGTCCAACTGATTTTATTACTTTTTACTACTGACTGTTTCAGTCGCTATTTTCGGTCCAACTGATTTTACTACTCTTTTCTAGTGACTGTTTCAGTCGGTATTTTCGGTCCAACTGATTTTACTACTTTTTACTGGTTACTGTTTCAGTCGCTGTTTTGGGTCCAACGGATTTTACTACGTTTTACTAGCGACGGTTTCAGCCGCTATTTTCGGTCCAACTGATTTTACTACTTTTTACTTGTGACTGTTTCAGTCGCTGTTTTAGGTCCAACAGATTTTACTACTTTTTACTAGTGACTGTTTCAATCGCTCTTTTCGGTCCAACGGATTTTACTACTTTTTATTAGTGACTGTTTCAGTCGGTATTGTCGGTCCAACTGATTTTACTACTTTTTACTAATGACTGTTTCAGTCGCTGTTTTGGGTCCAACGGATTTTACTACTTTTTGCTAGTGACTGTTTCAGTCGCTATTTTCGGTTCAACTGATTTTACTACTTTTTACTAGTGACTGTTTCAATCGCTCTTTTCGGTCCAACGGATTTTATTACTTTTTATTAGTAACCGTCTCAGTCGCTGTTTTCGGTCCAACGGATTTTACTACTTTTTATTAGTGACTGTTTCAGTCGGTATTTTCGGTCCAACTGATTTTACTACTTTTTACTAGTGACTGTTTCAGTCGCTGTTTTGGGTCCAACGGATTTTACTACTTTTTACTAGTTAGTGTTTCAGTCGCTATTTTCGGTCCAACTGATTTTACTACTTTTTACTAGTGACTGTTTCAATCGCTCTTTTCGGTCCAACGGATTTTACTACTTTTTATTAATAACCGTCTCAGTCGCTGTTTTCGGTCCAACGGATTTTACTACTTTTTATTAGTGACTGTTTCAGTCGGTATTTTCGGTCCAACTGATTTTACTACTTTTTACTAGTGACTGTTTCAGTCGCTGTTTTGGGTCCAACTGATTTTACTACTTTTTAATTGTGACTGTTACAGTCGCTGTTTTCGGTCCAACTGATTTTATTACTTTTTACTTCTGATTGTTTCAGTCGCTATTTTCGGTCCAAGTGATTTTACTACTATTTTCTAGTGACTGTTTCAGTCGCTGTTTTGGGTCCAACTGATTTTACTTCTTTTTACTAGTGACTGTTTCAGTCGGTATTTTCGGTTCAACTGATTTTACTACTTTTTACGAGTGACTTTCAGTCGCTGTTTTGGGTCCAACTGATTTTACTACTTTTTACTTGTGACTGTTTCAGTCGCTGTTTTCGGTCCAACTGATTTTATTACTTTTTACTACTGATTGTTTCAGTCGCTATTTTCGGTCCAACTGATTTTAGTACTTTTTTCTAGTGACTGTTTCAGTCGCTGTTTTGGGTCCAACTGATTTTACTACTTTTTACTAGTGACTGTTTCAGTCGCTATTTTCGGCCCAACTGATTTTACTACGTTTTACTGGTGACTGTTTCAGTCGCTATTTTCGGTTCAACTGATTTTACTACTTTTTACTAGTGACTGTTTCAGTCGCTATTTTCGGTCCAACTGATTTTATTACTTTTTACTACTGATTGTTTCAGTCGCTATTTTCGGTCCAACTGATTTTACTACTTTTTTCTAGTGACTGTTTCAGTCGCTGTTTTGGGTTCAACGGATTTTACTACTTTTTACTAGTGACTGTTTCAGTCGCTGGTTTTTATTCAACTGATTTTATTACTTTTTACTAGTGACTGTTTCAGTCGCTATTTTCGGTCCAACTAATTTTACTACTTTTTATTAGTGACCGTCTCAGTCGCTGTTTTCGGTCCAACGGATTTTACTACTTTTTATTAGTGACTGTTTCAGTCGGTATTTTCGGTCCAACTGATTTTACTACTTTTTACTAGTGACTGTTTCAGTCGCTGTTTTGGGTCCAACGGATTTTACTACTTTTTGCTAGTGACTGTTTCAGTCGCTATTTTCGGTTCAACTGATTTTACTACTTTTAACTAGTGACTGTTCAGTCGCTATTTTCGGTCCAACTGATTTTACTACTCTTTTCTAGTGACTGTTTCAGTCGGTATTTTCGGTCCAACTGATTTTACTACTTTTTACTAGTGACTGTTTCAGTCGCTGTTTTGGGTCCAACGGATTTTACTACGTTTTACTAGCGACGGTTTCAGCCCCTATTTTCGGTCCAACTGATTTTACTACTTTTTACTTGTGACTGTTTCAGTCGCTGTTTTGGGTCCAACTGATTTTACTACTTTTTACTAGTGACTGTTTCAATCGCTCTTTTCGGTCCAACGGATTTTACTACTTTTTATTAGTGACCGTCTCAGTCGCTGTTTTCGGTCCAACGGATTTTACTACTTTTTATTAGTGACTGTTTCAGTCGGTATTGTCGGTCCAACTGATTTTACTACTTTTTACTAGTGACTGTTTCAGTCGCTGTTTTGGGTCCAACGGATTTTACTACTTTTTGCTAGTGACTGTTCAGTCGCTATTTTCGGTCCAACTGATTTTATTACTTTTTACTACTGACTGTTTCAGTCGCTATTTTCGGTCCAACTGATTTTACTACTCTTTTCTAGTGACTGTTTCAGTCGCTGTTTTGGGTCCAACGGATTTTACTACTTTTTAGTAGTGACTGTTTCAGTCGCTATTTTCGGTCCAACTGATTTTACTACTTTTTACTTGTGACTGTTTCAGTCGCTGTTTTGGGTCCAACGGATTTTACTACTTTTTACTAGTGACTGTTTCAGTCACTGGTTTCTGTTCCACTGATTTTTTACTTTTTACTAGTGACTGTTTCAGTCGCTGGTTTCGGTTCAACTGATTTTATTACTTTTTACTAGTGACTGTTTCAGTCGCTATTTTAGGTCCAACTGATTTTACTACTTTTTATTAGTGACCGTTTCAGTCGCTGTTTTCGGTCCAACGGATTTTAATACTTTTTATTAGTGACGGTTTCAGTCGGTATTTTCGGTCCAACTGATTTTACTACTTTTTGCTAGTGACTGTTTCAGTCGTTATTTTCGGTTCAACTGATTTTACTACTTTTTACTACTGACTGTTTCAGTCGCTATTTTCGGTCCAACGGATTTTACTACTTTTGCTAGTGACTGTTTCAGTCGCTATTTTCGGTTCAACTGATTTTACTACTTTTTACTAGTGACTGTTTCAGTCGCTATTTTCGGTCCAATTGATTTTATTGCTTTTTACTACTGACTGTTTCAGTCGCTATTTTCGGTCCAATTTATTTTACTACTTTTTACTACTTATTGTTTCAGTCGCTGTTTTCGGTTAAACTTATTTTACTACTTTTTGCTAGTGACTGTTTCAGTCGCTATTTTCGGTCCAACTGATTTTATTACTTTTTACTACTGACTGTTTCAGTCGCTATTTTCGGTCCAACTGATTTTACTACTCTTTTCTAGTGACTGTTTCAGTCGCTGTTTTGGGTCCAACGGATTTTACTACTTTTTGCTAGTGACTGTTTCAGTCGCTATTTTCGGTCCAACTGATTTTATTACTTTTTACTACTGACTGTTTCAGTCGCTATTTTCGGTCCAACTGATTTTACTACTCTTTTCTAGTGACTGTTTCAGTCGCTGTTTTGGGTCCAACGGATTTTACTACTTTTTGCTAGTGACTGTTTCAGTCGCTATTTTCGGTTCAACTGATTTTACTACTTTTTACTAGTGACTGCTTCAGTCGCTATTTTCGGTCCAACTGATTTTATTGCTTTTCATTACTGACTGTTTCAGTCGCTATTTTGGGTCCAATTGATTTTACTACTTCATGCTAGTGACTGTTTCAGTCGCTATTTTCAGTTCAACTGATTTTACTACTTTTAACTAGTGACTGTTCAGTCGCTATTTTCGGTCCAACTGATTTTATTACTTTTTACTACTGACTGTTTCAGTCGCTATTTTCGGTCCAACTGATTTTACTACTCTTTTCTAGTGACTGTTTCAGTCGGTATTTTCGGTCCAACTGATTTTACTACTTTTTACTGGTGACTGTTTCAGTCGCTGTTTTGGGTCCAACGGATTTTACTACGTTTTACTAGCGACGGTTTCAGCCGCTACTTTCGGTCCAACTGATTTTACTACTTTTTACTTGTGCCTGTTTCAGTCGCTGTTTTGGGTCCAACTGATTTTACTACTTTTTACTAGTGACTGTTTCAATCGCTCTTTTCGGTCCAACGGATTTTACTACTTTTTATTAGTGACTGTTTCAGTCGGTATTGTCGGTCCAACTGATTTTACTACTTTTTACTAGTGACTGTTTCAGTCGCTGTTTTGGGTCCAACGGATTTTACTACTTTTTGCTAGTGACTGTTTCAGTCGCTATTTTCGGTTCAACTGATTTTACTACTTTTTACTAGTGACTGTTCAGTCGCTATTTTCGGTCCAACTGATTTTATTACTTTTTACTACTGACTGTTTCAGTCGCTATTTTCGGTCCAACTGATTTTACTACTCTTTTCTAGTGACTGTTCAGTCGCTGTTTTGGGTCCAACGGATTTTACTACTTTTTAGTAGTGACTGTTTTTATTATTTATTACTTATTATTTATATTTATTACTTTTTACTACTGACTGTTTCAGTCGCTATTTTCGGTCCAACTGATTTTACTACTCTTTTCTAGCGACTGTTTCAGTCGCTGTTTTGGGTCCAACGGATTTTATTAATTTTTAGTAGTGACTGTTTCAGTCGCTATTTTCGGTCCAACTGATATTACTACTTTTTACTTGTGACTGTTTCAGTCACTGGTTTCTGTTCCACTGATTTTATTACTTTTTACTAGTGACTGTTTCAGTCGCTGCTTTCGGTTCAACTGATTTTATTACTTTTTACTAGTGACTGTTTCAGTCGCTATTTTCGGTCCAACTGATTTTACTACTTTTTATTAGTGACCGTTTCAGTCGCTGTTTTCGGTCCAACGGATTTTAATACTTTTTATTAGTGACTGTTTCAGTCGCTATTTTCGGTCCAACGGATTTTACTACTTTTGCTAGTGACTGTTTCAGTCGCTATTTTCGGTTCAACTGATTTTACTACTTTTTACTAGTGACTGTTTCAGTCGCTATTTTCGGTCCAATTGATTTTATTGCTTTTTACTACTGACTGTTTCAGTCGCTATTTTCGGTCCAATTTATTTTACTACTTTTTACTACTTATTGTTTCAGTCGCTATTTTCGGTCCAACTGATTTTACTACTTTTTTCTAGTGACTGTTTCAGTCGCTGTTTTGGGTCCAACTGATTTTACTACGTTTTACTGGTGACTGTTTCAGTCGCTGTTTTGGGTCCAACTGATTTTACTACTTTTTACTAGTGACTGTTTCAGTCGCTGTTTTCGGTCCAACGGATTTTACTACTTTTTACTAGTTACTGTTTCAGTCGCTATTTTCGGTCCAACTGATTTTACTACTTTTTATTAGTGACAGTCTCAGTCGCTGTTTTCGGTCCAACGGATTTTACTACTTTTTATTAGTGACTGTTTCAGTCGGTATTTTCGGTCCAACTGATTTTACTACTTTTTACTTGTGACTGTTTCAGTCGCTGTTTTCGGTTAAACTGATTTTACTACTATTTGCTAGTGACTGTTTGTGTCGCTGGTTTCGGTCCAACTGATATTACTACTTTTTACTTGTGACTGTTTCAGTCACTGGTTTCTGTTCCACTGATTTTATTACTTTTTACTAGTGACTGTTTCAGTCGCTGCTTTCGGTTCAACTGATTTTATTACTTTTTACTAGTGACTGTTTCAGTAGCTATTTTCGGTCCAACTGATTTTACTACTTTTTATTAGTGACCGTTTCAGTCGCTGTTTTCGGTCCAACGGATTTTACTACTTTTTATTAGTGACTGTTTCAGTCGCTATTTTCGGTCCAACGGATTTTACTACTTTTGCTAGTGACTGTTTCAGTCGCTATTTTCGGTTCAACTGATTTTACTACTTTTTACTAGTGACTGTTTCAGTCGCTATTTTCGGTCCAATTGATTTTATTGCTTTTTACTACTGACTGTTTCAGTCGCTATTTTCGGTCCAATTTATTTTACTACTTTTTACTACTTATTGTTTCAGTCGCTATTTTCGGTCCAACTGATTTTACTACTTTTTTCTAGTGACTGTTTCAGTCGCTGTTTTGGGTCCAACTGATTTTACTACGTTTTACTGGTGACTGTTTCAGTCGCTGTTTTGGGTCCAACTGATTTTACTACTTTTTACTAGTGACTGTTTCAGTCGCTGTTTTCGGTCCAACGGATTTTACTACTTTTTACTAGTTACTGTTTCAGTCGCTATTTTCGGTCCAACTGATTTTACTACTTTTTATTAGTGACAGTCTCAGTCGCTGTTTTCGGTCCAACGGATTTTACTACTTTTTATTAGTGACTGTTTCAGTCGGTATTTTCGGTCCAACTGATTTTACTACTTTTTACTTGTGACTGTTTCAGTCGCTGTTTTCGGTTAAACTGATTTTACTACTATTTGCTAGTGACTGTTTGTGTCGCTGGTTTCGGTCCAACTGATTTTAATACTTTTTACTAGCGACCGTTTCAGCCGCTATTTTCGGTCCAACTGATTTTACCACTTTTTACTTGTGACTGTTTCAGTCGGTATTTTCGGTCCAACTGATTTTACTACTTTTTACTAGTGACTGTTTCAATCGCTCTTTTCGGTCCAACGGATTTTACTACTTTTTATTAGTGACCGTCTCAGTCGCTGTTTTCGGTCCAACGGATTTTACTACTTTTTATTAGTGACTGTTTCAGTCGGTATTTTCGGTTCAACTGATTTGACTACTTTTTGCTAGTGACTGTTTCAGTCGCTATTTTCGGTCCAACTGATTTTACTACTTTTTGCTAGTGACTCTTTCAGTCGCTATTTTCGGTCCAATTGATTTTACTACTTTTTACTAGTGACTGTTTCAGTCGCTATTTTCGGTCCAACTGACTTTATTACTTTTTACTACTGATTGTTTCAGTCGCTATTTTCGGTCCAACTGATTTTACTACTTTTTTCTAGTGACTGTTTCAGTCGCTGTTTTGGGTCCAACGGATTTTACTACTTTTTACTAGTGACTGATTCAGTCTCTATTTTCGGTCCAACTGATTTTACTACGTTTTACTGGTGACTGTTTCAGTCGCTGTTTTGGGTCCAACGGATTTTACTACTTTTTACTAGTGACTGTTTCAGTCGCTGTTTTCGGTCCAACGGATTTTACTACTTTTTACTAGTTACTGTTTCAGTCGCTATTTTCGGTCCAACTGACTTTACTACTTTTTACTAGTGACTGTTTCAATCGCTCTTTTCGGTCCAACGGATTTTACTACTTTTTATTAGTAACCGTCTCAGTCGCTGTTTTCGGTCCAACGGATTTTACTACTTTTTATTAGTGACTGTTTCAGTCGGTATTTTCGGTCCAACTGATTTTACTACTTTTTACTTGTGAGTGTTTCAGTCGCTGTTTTCGGTCCAACTGATTTTATTACTTTTTACTACTGATTGTTTCAGTCGCTATTTTCGGTCCAACTGATTTTACTACTTTTTTCTAGTGACTGTTTCAGTCGCTGTTTTGGGTCCAACTGATTTTACTACTTTTAACTAGTGACTGTTTCAGTCGCTATTTTCGGTCCAACTGTTTTTATTACTTTTTACTACTGATTGTTTCAGTCGCTATTTTCGGTATAACTGATTTTACTACTTTTTTCTAGTGACTGTTTCAGTCGCTGTTTTGGGTCCAACGGATTTTACTACTTTTTACTAGTGACTGTTTCAGTCGCTGGTTTTGGTTCAACTGATTTTATTACTTTTCACTAGTGACTGTTTCAGTTGCTATTTTCGGTCCAACTAATTTTACTACTTTTTATTAGTGACCGTCTCAGTCGCTGTTTTCGGTCCAAGGGATTTTACTACTTTTTATTAGTGATTGTTTCAGTCGGTATTTTCGGTCCAACTGATTTTACTACTTTTTACTAGTGACCGTTTCAGTTGCTGTTTTGGGTCCAACGGATTTTATTACTTTTTGCTAGTGACTGTTTCAGTCGCTATTTTCGGTCCAACTGATTTTACTACTTTTTGCTAGTGACTGTTTCAGTCGCTATTTTCGGTCCAACTGATTTTACTACTTTTTTCTAGTGACTGTTTCAGTCGCTGTTTTGGGTCCAACTGATTTTACTACGTTTTACTGGTGACTGTTTCAGTCGCTGTTTTGGGTCCAACTGATTTTACTACTTTTTACTAGTGACTGTTTCAGTCGCTGTTTTCGGTCCAACGGATTTTACTACTTTTTACTAGTTACTGTTTCAGTCGCTATTTTCGGTCCAACTGATTTTACTGCTTTTTATTAGTGACAGTCTCAGTCGCTGTTTTCGGTCCAACGGATTTTACTACTTTTTATTAGTGACTGTTTCAGTCGGTATTTTCGGTTAAACTGATTTTACTACTATTTGCTAGTGACTGTTTGTGTCGCTGGTTTCGGTCCAACTGATTTTAATATTTTTTACTAGCGACCGTTTCAGCCGCTATTTTCGGTCCAACTGATTTTACCACTTTTTACTTGTGACTGTTTCAGTCGCTGTTTTGGGTCCAACGGATTTTACTACTTTTTACTAGTTACTGTTTCAGTCGCTATTTTCGGTCCAACCGATTTTACTACTTTTTACTAGTGACTGTTTCAATCTCTCTTTTCGGTCCAACGGATTTTACTACTTTTTATTAGTGACCGTCTCAGTCGCTGTTTTCGGTCCAACGGATTTTACTACTTTTTATTAGTGACTGTTTCAGTCGGTATTTTCGGTCCAACTGATTTGACTACTTTTTGCTAGTGACTGTTTCAGTCGCTATTTTCGGTCCAACTGATTTTACTACTTTTTGCTAGTGACTGTTTCAGTCGCTATTTTCGGTCCAATTGATTTTACTACTTTTTACTAGTGACTGTTTCAGTCGCTATTTTCGGTCCAACTGACTTTATTACTTTTTACTACTGATTGTTTCAGTCGCTATTTTCGGTCCAACTGATTTTACTACTTTTTTCTAGTGACTGTTTCAGTCGCTGTTTTGGGTCCAACGGATTTTACTACTTTTTACTAGTGACTGTTTCAGTCTCTATTTTCGGTCCAACTGATTTTACTACGTTTTACTGGTGACTGTTTCAGTCGCTGTTTTGGGTCCAGCGGATTTTACTACTTTTTACTAGTGACTGTTTCAGTCGCTGTTTTCGGTCCAACGGATTTTACTACTTTTTACTAGTTACTGTTTCAGTCGCTATTTTCGGTCCAACTGACTTTACTACTTTTTACTAGTGACTGTTTCAATCGCTCTTTTCGGTCCAACGGATTTTACTACTTTTTATTAGTAACCGTCTCAGTCGCTGTTTTCGGTCCAACGGATTTTACTACTTTTTATTAGTGACTGTTTCAGTCGGTATTTTCGGTCCAACTGATTTTACTACTTTTTACTAGTGACTGTTTCAGTCGCTGTTTTGGGTCCAACTGATTTTACTACTTTTTACTTGTGACTGTTTCAGTCGCTGTTTTCGGTCCAACTGATTTTATTACTTTTTACTACTGATTGTTTCAGTCGCTATTTTCGGTCCAACTGATTTTACTACTTTTTTCTAGTGACTGTTACAGTCGCTGTTTTGGGTCCAACTGATTTTACTACTTTTTACTAGTGACTGTTTCAGTCGCTATTTTCGGTCCAACTGTTTTTATTACTTTTTACTACTGATTGTTTCAGTCGCTATTTTCGGTCCAACTGATTTTACTACTTTTTTCTAGTGACTGTTTCAGTCGCTGTTTTGGGTCCAACGGATTTTACTACTTTTTACTAGTGACTGTTTCAGTCGCTGGTTTTGGTTCAACTGATTTTATTACTTTTCACTAGTGACTGTTTCAGTCGCTATTTTCGGTCCAACTAATTTTACTACTTTTTATTAGTGACCGTCTCAGTCGCTGTTTTCGGTCCAACTGATTTTACTACTTTTTACTAGTGACTGTTTCAGTCGCTATTTTCGGTCCAACTGTTTTTATTACTTTTTACTACTGATTGTTTCAGTCGGTATTTTCGGTCCAACTGATTTTACTACTTTTTACTAGTGACCGTTTCAGTTGCTGTTTTGGGTCCAACGGATTTTATTACTTTTTGCTAGTGACTGTTTCAGTCGCTATTTTCGGTTCAACTGATTTTATTGCTTTTTACTACTGATTGTTTCAGTCGCTATTTTCGGTCCAATTGATTTTACTACTTTTTACTACTTATTGTTTCAGTCGCTGTTTTCGGTTAAACTGACTTTACTACTTTTTACTTGTGACTGTTTCAGTCGCTATTTTCGGCCCAACTGATTTTATTACTTTTTACTACTGACTGTTTCAGTCGCTATTTTCGGTCCAACTGATTTTACTACTCTTTTCTAGTGACTGTTTCAGTCGCTGTTTTGGGTCCAACGGATTTTACTACTTTTTACTAGCGACTGTTTCAGTCGGTATTTTCGGTCCAACTGATTTTACTATTTCTTATTAGTGACCGTCTCAGTCGCTGTTTTCGGTCCAACGGATTTTACTACTTTTTATTAGTGACTGTTTCAGTCCGTATTTTCGGTCCAAGTGATTTTACTACTTTTTACTAGTGACTGTTTCAGTCGCTGTTTTGGGTCCAACGGATTTTACTACTTTTTGCTAGTGACTGTTTCAGTCGCTATTTTCGGTTCAACTGATTTTACTACTTTTTACTAGTGATTGTTTCAGTCGCTATTTTCGGTCCAACTGATTTTATTGCTTTTTATTACTGACTGTTTCAGTCGCTATTTTGGGTCCAATTGATTTTACTACTTCTTGCTAGTGACTGTTTCAGTCGCTATTTTCGGTTCCACTGATTTTACTACTTTTAACTAGTGACTGTTCAGTCGCTATTTTCGGTCCAACTGATTTTACTACTCTTTTCTAGTGACTGTTTCAGTCGGTATTTTCGGTCCAACTGATTTTACTACTTTTTACTAGTGACTGTTTCAGTCGCTGTTTTGGGTCCAACGGATTTTACTACGTTTTACTAGCGACGGTTTCAGCCGCTATTTTCGGTCCAACTGATTTTACTACTTTTTACTTGTGACTGTTTCAGTCGCTGTTTTGGGTCCAACTGATTTTACTACTTTTTACTAGTGACTGTTTCAATCGCCCTTTTCGGTAAAACGGATTTTACTACTTTTTATTAGTGACCGTCTCAGTCGCTGTTTTCGGTCCAACGGATTTTACTACTTTTTATTAGTGACTGTTTCAGTCGCTGTTTTGGGTCCAACGGATTTTACTACTTTTTGCTAGTGACTGTTTCAGTCGCTATTTTCGGTTCAACTGATTTTACTACTTTTTACTAGTGATTGTTTCAGTCGCTATTTTCGGTCCAACTGATTTTATTGCTTTTTATTACTGACTGTTTCAGTCGCTATTTTGGGTCCAATTGATTTTACTACTTCTTGCTAGTGACTGTTTCAGTCGCTATTTTCGGTTCAACTGATTTTACTACTTTTAACTAGTGACTGTTCAGTCGCTATTTTCGGTCCAACTGATTTTACTACTCTTTTCTAGTGACTGTTTCAGTCGGTATTTTCGGTCCAACTGATTTTACTACTTTTTACTAGTGACTGTTTCAGTCGCTGTTTTGGGTCCAACGGATTTTACTACGTTTTACTAGCGACGGTTTCAGCCCCTATTTTCGGTCCAACTGATTTTACTACTTTTTACTTGTGACTGTTTCAGTCGCTGTTTTGGGTCCAACTGATTTTACTACTTTTTACTAGTGACTGTTTCAATCGCTCTTTTCGGTCCAACGGATTTTACTACTTTTTATTAGTGACCGTCTCAGTCGCTGTTTTCGGTCCAACGGATTTTACTACTTTTTATTAGTGACTGTTTCAGTCGGTATTGTCGGTCCAACTGATTTTACTACTTTTTACTAGTGACTGTTTCAGTCGCTGTTTTGGGTCCAACGGATTTTACTACTTTTTGCTAGTGACTGTTCAGTCGCTATTTTCGGTCCAACTGATTTTATTACTTTTTACTACTGACTGTTTCAGTCGCTATTTTCGGTCCAACTGATTTTACTACTCTTTTCTAGTGACTGTTTCAGTCGCTGTTTTGGGTCCAACGGATTTTACTACTTTTTAGTAGTGACTGTTTTTATTATTTATTACTTATTATTTATATTTATTACTTTTTACTACTGACTGTTTCAGTCGCTATTTTCGGTCCAACTGATTTTACTACTGTTTTCTAGTGACTGTTTCAGTCGCTGTTTTGGGTCCAACGGATTTTACTACTTTTTAGTAGTGACTGTTTCAGTCGCTATTGTCGGTCCAACTGATTTTACTACTTTTTACTAATGACTGTTTCAGTCGCTGTTTTGGGTCCAACGGATTTTACTACTTTTTACTAGTGACTGTTTCAGTCACTGGTTTCTGTTCCACTGATTTTTTACTTTTTACTAGTGACTGTTTCAGTCGCTGGTTTCGGTTCAACTGATTTTATTACTTTTTACTAGTGACTGTTTCAGTCGCTATTTTCGGTCCAACTGATTTTATTACTTTTTACTACTGACTGTTTCAGTCGCTATTTTCGGTCCAACTGATTTTACTACTCTTTTCTAGTGACTGTTTCAGTCGCTGTTTTGGGTCCAACGGATTTTACTACTTTTTGCTAGTGACTGTTTCAGTCGCTATTTTCGGTTCAACTGATTTTACTACTTTTTACTAGTGACTGTTTCAGTCGCTATTTTCGGTCCAATTGATTTTATTGCTTTTTACTACTGAATGTTTCAGTCGCTATTTTCGGTCCAATTTATTTTACTACTTTTTACTACTTATTGTTTCAGTCGCTGTTTTCGGTTAAACTTATTTTACTACTTTTTGCTAGTGACTGTTTCAGTCGCTATTTTCGGTCCAACTGATTTTATTACTTTTTACTACTGACTGTTTCAGTCGCTATTTTCGGTCCAACTGATTTTACTACTCTTTTCTAGTGACTGTTTCAGTCGCTGTTTTGGGTCCAACGGATTTTACTACTTTTTGCTAGTGACTGTTTCAGTCGCTATTTTCGGTCCAACTGATTTTATTACTTTTTACTACTGACTGTTTCAGTCGCTATTTTCGGTCCAACTGATTTTACTACTCTTTTCTAGTGACTGTTTCAGTCGCTGTTTTGGGTCCAACGGATTTTACTACTTTTTGCTAGTGACTGTTTCAGTCGCTATTTTCGGTTCAACTGATTTTACTACTTTTTACTAGTGACTGCTTCAGTCGCTATTTTCGGTCCAACTGATTTTATTGCTTTTCATTACTGACTGTTTCAGTCGCTATTTTGGGTCCAATTGATTTTACTACTTCATGCTAGTGACTGTTTCAGTCGCTATTTTCAGTTCAACTGATTTTACTACTTTTAACTAGTGACTGTTCAGTCGCTATTTTCGGTCCAACTGATTTTATTACTTTTTACTACTGACTGTTTCAGTCGCTATTTTCGGTCCAACTGATTTTAATACTCTTTTCTAGTGACTGTTTCAGTCGGTATTTTCGGTCCAACTGATTTTACTACTTTTTACTGGTGACTGTTTCAGTCGCTGTTTTGGGTCCAACGGATTTTACTACGTTTTACTAGCGACGGTTTCAGCCGCTACTTTCGGTCCAACTGATTTTACTACTTTTTACTTGTGACTGTTTCAGTCGCTGTTTTGGGTCCAACTGATTTTACTACTTTTTACTAGTGACTGTTTCAATCGCTCTTTTCGGTCCAACTGATTTTATTACTTTTTTCTAGTGACTGTTTCAGTCGCTGTTTTGGGTCCAACGGATTTTACTACTTTTTAGTAGTGACTGTTTTTATTATTTATTACTTATTATTTATATTTATTACTTTTTACTACTGACTGTTTCAGTCGCTATTTTCGGTCCAACTGATTTTACTACTCTTTTCTAGCGACTGTTTCAGTCGCTGTTTTGGGTCCAACGGATTTTATTAATTTTTAGTAGTGACTGTTTCAGTCGCTATTTTCGGTCCAACTGATATTACTTCTTTTTACTTGTGACTGTTTCAGTCACTGGTTTCTGTTCCACTGATTTTATTACTTTTTACTAGTGACTGTTTCAGTCGCTGCTTTCGGTTCAACTGATTTTATTACTTTTTACTAGTGACTGTTTCAGTCGCTATTTTCGGTCCAACTGATTTTACTACTTTTTATTAGTGACCGTTTCAGTCGCTGTTTTCGGTTCAACTGATTTTACTACTTTTTACTACTGACTGTTTCAGTCGCTATTTTCGGTCCAACGGATTTTACTACTTTTGCTAGTGACTGTTTCAGTCGCTATTTTCGGTTCAACTGATTTTACTACTTTTTACTAGTGACTGTTTCAGTCGCTATTTTCGGTCCAATTGATTTTATTGCTTTTTACTACTGACTGTTTCAGTCGCTATTTTCGGTCCAATTTATTTTACTACTTTTTACTACTTATTGTTTCAGTCGCTATTTTCGGTCCAACTGATTTTACTACTTTTTTCTAGTGACTGTTTCAGTCGCTGTTTTGGGTCCAACTGATTTTACTACGTTTTACTGGTGACTGTTTCAGTCGCTGTTTTGGGTCCAACTGATTTTACTACTTTTTACTAGTGACTGTTTCAGTCGCTGTTTTCGGTCCAACGGATTTTACTACTTTTTACTAGTTACTGTTTCAGTCGCTATTTTCGGTCCAACTGATTTTACTACTTTTTATTAGTGACTGTTTCAGTCGGTATTTTCGGTCCAACTGATTTAACTACTTTTTACTTGTGACTGTTTCAGTCGCTGTTTTCGGTTAAACTGATTTTACTACTATTTGCTAGTGACTGTTTGTGTCGCTGGTTTCGGTCCAACTGATTTTAATACTTTTTACTAGCGACCGTTTCAGCCGCTATTTTCGGTCCAACTGATTTTACCACTTTTTACTTGTGACTGTTTCAGTCGCTGTTTTGGGTCCAACGGATTTTACTACTTTTTACTAGTTACTGTTTCAGTCGCTATTTTCGGTCCAACTGATTTTACTACTTTTTACTAGTGACTGTTTCAATCGCTCTTTTCGGTCCAACGGATTTTACTACTTTTTATTAGTGACCGTCTCAGTCGCTGTTTTCGGTCCAACGGATTTTACTACTTTTTATTAGTGACTGTTTCAGTCGGTATTTTCGGTCCAACTGATTTGACTACTTTTTGCTAGTGACTGTTTCAGTCGCTATTTTCGGTCCAACTGATTTTACTACTTTTTGCTAGTGACTGTTTCAGTCGCTATTTTCGGTCCAATTGATTTTACTACTTTTTACTAGTGACTGTTTCAGTCGCTATTTTCGGTCCAACTGACTTTATTACTTTTTACTACTGATTGTTTCAGTCGCTATTTTCGGTCCAACTGATTTTACTACTTTTTTCTAGTGACTGTTTCAGTCGGTGTTTTGGGTCCAACGGATTTTACTACTTTTTACTAGTGACTGTTTCAGTCTCTATTTTCGGTCCAACTGATTTTACTACGTTTTACTGGTGACTGTTTCAGTCGCTGTTTTGGGTCCAACGGATTTTACTACTTTTTACTAGTGACTGTTTCAGTCGCTGTTTTCGGTCCAACGGATTTTACTACTTTTTACTAGTTACTGTTTCAGTCGCTATTTTCGGTCCAACTGACTTTACTACTTTTTACTAGTGACTGTTTCAATCGCTCTTTTCGGTCCAACGGATTTTACTACTTTTTATTAGTAACCGTCTCAGTCGCTGTTTTCGGTCCAACGGATTTTACTACTTTTTATTAGTGACTGTTTCAGTCGGTATTTTCGGTCCAACTGATTTTACTACTTTTTACTAGTGACTGTTTCAGTCGCTGTTTTGGGTCCAACTGATTTTACTACTTTTTACTTGTGACTGTTTCAGTCGCTGTTTTCGGTCCAACTGATTTTATTACTTTTTACTACTGATTGTTTCAGTCGCTATTTTCGGTCCAACTGATTTTACTACTTTTTTCTAGTGACTGTTTCAGTCGCTGTTTTGGGTCCAACTGATTTTACTACTTTTAACTAGTGATTGTTTCAGTCGCTATTTTCGGTCCAACTGTTTTTATTACTTTTTACTACTGATTGTTTCAGTCGCTATTTTCGGTATAACTGATTTTACTACTTTTTTCTAGTGACTGTTTCAGTCGCTGTTTTGGGTCCAACGGATTTTACTACTTTTTACTAGTGACTGTTTCAGTCGCTGGTTTTGGTTCAACTGATTTTATTACTTTTCACTAGTGACTGTTTCAGTTGCTATTTTCGGTCCAACTAATTTTACTACTTTTTATTAGTGACCGTCTCAGTCGCTGTTTTCGGTCCAAGGGATTTTACTACTTTTTATTAGTGACTGTTTCAGTCGGTATTTTCGGTCCAACTGATTTTACTACTTTTTACTAGTGACCGTTTCAGTTGCTGTTTTGGGTCCAACGGATTTTATTACTTTTTGCTTGTGACTGTTTCAGTCGCTATTTTCGGTTCAACTGATTTTATTGCTTTTTACTACTGATTGTTTCAGTCGCTATTTTCGGTCCAACTGATTTTACTACTCTTTTCTAGTGACTGTTTCAGTCGCTGTTTTGGGTCCAACGGATTTTACTACTTTTTACTAGTTACTGTTTCAGTCGCTATTTTCGGTCCAACTGATTTTACTACTTTTTACTAGTGACTGTTTCAATCGCTCTTTTCGGTCCAACGGATTTTACTACTTTTTATTAGTGACCGTCTCAGTCGCTGTTTTCGGTCCAACGGATTTTACTACTTTTTATTAGTGACTGTTTCAGTCGCTGTTTTGGGTCAAACGGATTTTACTACTTTTTGCTAGTGACTGTTTCAGTCGCTATTTTCGGTCCAACTGATTTTACTACTTTTTGCTAGTGATTGTTTCAGTCGCTATTTTCGGTCCAACTGATATTACTACTCTTTTCTAGTGACTGTTTCAGTCGCTATTTTCGGTCCAACTGACTTTATTACTTTTTACTACTGATTGTTTCAGTCGCTATTTTCGGTCCAACTGATTTTACTACTTTTTTCTAGTGACTGTTTCAGTCGGTGTTTTGGGTCCAACGGATTTTACTACTTTTTACTAGTGACTGTTTCAGTCTCTATTTTCGGTCCAACTGATTTTACTACGTTTTACTGGTGTCTGTTTCAGTCGCTGTTTTGGGTCCAACGGATTTTACTACTTTTTACTAGTGACTGTTTCAGTCGCTGTTTTCGGTCCAACGGATTTTACTACTTTTTACTAGTTACTGTTTCAGTCGCTATTTTCGGTCCAACTGACTTTACTACTTTTTACTAGTGACTGTTTCAATCGCTCTTTTCGGTCCAACGGATTTTACTACTTTTTATTAGTAACCGTCTCAGTCGCTGTTTTCGGTCCAACGGATTTTACTACTTTTTATTAGTTACTGTTTCAGTCGGTATTTTCGGTTCAACTGATTTTACTACTTTTTACTAGTGACCGTTTCAGTTGCTGTTTTGGGTCCAACGGATTTTATTACTTTTTGCTACTGACTGTTTCAGTCGCTATTTTCGGTCCAACTGATTATATTGCTTTTTATTACTGACTGTTTCAGTCGCTATTTTGGGTCCAATTGATTTTACTACTTCTTGCTAGTGACTATTTCAGTCGCTATTTTCGGTTCAACTGATTTTACTACTTTTAACTAGTGACTGTTCAGTCGCTATTATCGGTCCAACTGATTTTACTACTCTTTTCTAGTGACTGTTTCAGTCGGTATTTTCGGTCCAACTGATTTTACTACTTTTTACTAGTGACTGTTTCAGTCGCTGTTTTGGGTCCAACGGATTTTACTACGTTTTACTAGCGACGGTTTCAGCCGCTATTTTCGGTCCAACTGATTTTACTACTTTTTACTTGTGACTGTTTCAGTCGCTGTTTTGGTTCCAACTGATTTTACTACTTTTTACTAGTAACTGTTTCAATCGCTCTTTTCGGTCCAACGGATTTTACTACTTTTTATTAGTGACCGTTTCAGTCGCTCTTTTCGGTCCAACGGATTTTACTACTTTTTATTAGTGACTGTTTCAGTCGGTATTGTCGGTCCAACTGATTTTACTACTTTTTACTAGTGACTGTTTCAGTCGCTGTTTTGGGTCCAACGGATTTTACTACTTTTTGCTAGTGACTGTTCAGTCGCTATTTTCGGTCCAACTGATTTTATTACTTTTTACTACTGACTGTTTCAGTCGCTATTTTCGGTCCAACTGATTTTACTACTCTTTTCTAGTGACTGTTTCAGTCGCTGTTTTGGGTCCAACGGATTTTACTACTTTTTAGTAGTGACTGTTTTTATTATTTATTACTTATTATTTATATTTATTACTTTTTACTACTGACTGTTTCAGTCGCTATTTTCGGTCCAACTGATTTTACTACTCTTTTCTAGTGACTGTTTCAGTCGCTGTTTTGGGTCCAACGGATTTTACTACTTTTTAGTAGTGACTGTTTTTATTATTTATTACTTATTATTTATATTTATTACTTTTTACTACTGACTGTTTCAGTCGCTATTTTCGGTCCAACTGATTTTACTACTCTTTTCTAGTGACTGTTTCAGTCGCTGTTTTGGGTCCAACGGATTTTACTACTTTTTACTAGTGACTGTTTCAGTCACTGGTTTCTGTTCCACTGATTTTATTACTTTTTACTAGTGACTGTTTCAGTCGCTGGTTTCGGTTCAACTGAATTTATTACTTTTTACTAGTGACTGTTTCAGTCGCTATTTTAGGTCCAACTGATTTTACTACTTTTTATTAGTGACCGTTTCAGTCGCTGTTTTCGGTCCAACGGATTTTAATACTTTTTATTAGTGACTGTTTCAGTCGGTATTTTCGGTCCAACTGATTTTACTACTTTTTGCTAGTGACTGTTTCAGTCGTTATTTTCGGTTCAACTGATTTTACTACTTTTTACTACTGACTGTTTCAGTCGCTATTTTCGGTCCAACGGATTTTACTACTTTTGCTAGTGACTGTTTCAGTCGCTATTTTCGGTTCAACTGATTTTACTACTTTTTACTAGTGACTGTTTCAGTCGCTATTTTCGGTCCAATTGATTTTATTGCTTTTTACTACTGACTGTTTCAGTCGCTATTTTCGGTCCAATTTATTTTACTACTTTTTACTACTTATTGTTTCAGTCGCTGTTTTCGGTTAAACTTATTTTACTACTTTTTGCTAGTGACTGTTTCAGTCGCTATTTTCGGTCCAACTGATTTTATTACTTTTTACTACTGACTGTTTCAGTCGCTATTTTCGGTCCAACTGATTTTACTACTCTTTTCTAGTGACTGTTTCAGTAGCTGTTTTGGGTCCAACGGATTTTACTACTTTTTGCTAGTGACTGTTTCAGTCGCTATTTTCGGTCCAACTGATTTTATTACTTTTTACTACTGACTGTTTCAGTCGCTATTTTCGGTCCAACTGATTTTACTACTCCTTTCTAGTGACTGTTTCAGTCGCTGTTTTGGGTCCAACGGATTTTACTACTTTTTGCTAGTGACTGTTTCAGTCGCTATTTTCGGTTCAACTGATTTTACTACTTTTTACTTGTGACTGTTTCAGTCGCTGTTTTGGGTCCAACTGATTTTACTACTTTTTACTAGTGACTGTTTCAATCGCTCTTTTCGGTCCAACGGATTTTACTACTTTTTATTAGTGACTGTTTCAGTCGGTATTGTCGGTCCAACTGATTTTACTACTTTTTACTAGTGACTGTTTCAGTCGCTGTTTTGGGTCCAACGGATTTTACTACTTTTTGCTAGTGACTGTTTCAGTCGCTATTTTCGGTTCAACTGATTTTACTACTTTTTACTAGTGACTGTTCAGTCGCTATTTTCGGTCCAACTGATTTTATTACTTTTTACTACTGACTGTTTCAGTCGCTATTTTCGGTCCAACTGATTTTACTACTCTTTTCTAGTGACTGTTTCAGTCGCTGTTTTGGGTCCAACGGATTTTACTACTTTTTAGTAGTGACTGTTTTTATTATTTATTACTTATTATTTATATTTATTACTTTTTACTACTGACTGTTTCAGTCGCTATTTTCGGTCCAACTGATTTTACTACTCTTTTCTAGCGACTGTTTCAGTCGCTGTTTTGGGTCCAACGGATTTTATTACTTTTTAGTAGTGACTGTTTCAGTCGCTATTTTCGGTCCAACTGATATTACTACTTTTTACTTGTGACTGTTTCAGTCGCTGTTTTGGGTCCAACGGATTTTACTACTTTTTACTAGTGACTGTTTCAGTCACTGGTTTCTGTTCCACTGATTTTATTACTTTTTACTAGTGACTGTTTCAGTCGCTGCTTTGGGTTCAACTGATTTTACTACTTTTTACTAGTGACTGTTTCAGTCGCTATTTTCGGCCCAACTGATTTTACTACTTTTTATTAGTGACCGTTTCAGTCGCTGTTTTCGGTCCAACGGATTTTAATACTTTTTATTAGTGACTGTTTCAGTCGGTATTTTCGGTCCAACTGATTTTACTACTTTTTGCTAGTGACTGTTTCAGTCGTTATTTTCGGTTCAACTGATTTTACTACTTTTTACTACTGACTGTTTCAGTCGCTAATTTCGGTCCAACGGATTTTACTACTTTTGCTAGTGACTGTTTCAGTCGCTATTTTCGGTTCAACTGATTTTACTACTTTTTACTAGTGACTGTTTCAGTCGCTATTTTCGGTCCAATTGATTTTATTGCTTTTTACTACTGACTGTCTCAGTCGCTATTTTCGGTCCAATTTATTTTACTACTTTTTACTACTTATTGTTTCAGTCGCTGCTTTCGGTTAAATTTATTTTACTACTTTTTGCTAGTGACTGTTTCAGTCGCTATTTTCGGTCCAACTGATTTTATTACTTTTTACTACTGACTGTTTCAGTCGCTATTTTCGATCCAACTGATTTTACTACTCTTTTCTAGTGACTGTTTCAGTCGCTGTTTTGGGTCCAACGGATTTTACTACTTTTTACTAGTGACTGTTTCAGTCTCTATTTTCGGTCCAACTGATTTTACTACGTTTTACTGGTGACTGTTCCAGTCGCTGTTTTGGGTCCAACGGATTTTACTACTTTTTACTAGTGACTGTTTCAGTCGCTGTTTTCGGTTCAACGGATTTTACTACTTTTTACTAGTTCCTGTTTCAGTCGCTATTTTCGGTCCAACGGATTTTACTACTTTTTATTAGTAACCGTCTCAGTCGCTGTTTTCGGTCCAACGGATTTTACTACTTTTTACTAGTGACTGTTTCAATCGCTCTTTTCGTTCCAACGGATTTTACTACTTTTTATTAGTGACCGTCTCAGTCGCTGTTTTCGGTCCAACGGATTTTACTACTTTTTATTAGTGACTGTTTCAGTCGGTATTGTCGGTCCAACTGATTTTACTACTTTTTACTAGTGACTGTTTCAGCCGCTGTTTTGGGTCCAACGGATTTTACTACTTTTTCTAGTGACTGTTTCAGTCGCTATTTTCGGTTCAACTGATTTTACTACTTTTTACTAGTGACTGTTCAGTCGCTATTTTCGGTCCAACTGATTTTATTACTTTTTACTACTGACTGTTTCAGTCGCTATTTTCGGTCCAACTGATTTTACTACTCTTTTCTAGTGACTGTTTCAGTCGCTGTTTTCGGCCCAACTGATTTTACTACGTTTTACTGGTGACTGTTTCAGTCGCTATTTTCGGTTCAACTGATTTTACTACTTTTTACTAGTGACTGTTTCAGTCGCTATTTTCGTTACAACTGATTTTATTACTTTTTACTACTGACTGTTTCAGTCGCTATTTTCGGTCCAACTGATTTTACTACTTTTCATTAGTGACTGTTTTAGTCGCTGTTTTCGGTCCAACTGATTTTACTACTTTTTACTAGTGACTGTTTCAGTCGCTATTTTCGGTCCAACTGATTTTACTACTTTTCATTAGTGACTGTTTTAGTCTCTGTTTTCGGTCCAACTGATTTTACTACTTTTTTCTAGTGACTGTTTCAGTCGCTGGTTTCGGTCCAACTGATTATACTACTTTTTATTTGTGACTGTTTCAGTCGCTAGTAAAAAGTAGTAAAAAAGTAGTTGTTTTGGGTCCAACGGATTTTACTTCTTTTTACTAGTGACTGTTTCACTCGCTGTTTTCGGTCCAACGAATTTTATTACTTTTTACTATTGACTGTTTCAGTCGTTGTTTTCGGTTAAACTGATTTTACTACTATTTGCTAGTGATTGTTTGAGTCGCTGGTTTCGGTTCAACTGATTTTATTACTTTTTACTAGCGACGGTTTCAGCCGCTATTTTCGGTCCAACTGATTTTACCACTTTTTACTTGTGACTGTTTCAGTCGTTGTTTTGGGTCCAACGGATTTTACTACTTTTTACTAGTTACTGTTTCAGTCGCTATTTTCGGTCCAACTGATTTTACTACTTTTTACTAGTGACTGTTTCAGTCGCTCTTTTCGGTTCAACGGATTTTACTACTTTTTATTAGTGACCGTCTCAGTCGCTGTTTTCGGTCCAACGGATTTTACTACTTTTCGCTAGTGACTGTTTCAGTCGCTATTTTCGTTCCAACTGATTTTACTACTTTTTGCTAGTGACTGTTTCAGTCGCTATTTTCGGTCCAACTGGTTTTACTACTTTTTACTAGTGAATGTTTCAGTCGCTAGTAAAAAGTAATAAAAAAGTAGTTGTTTTGGGTCCAACGGATTTCACTTCTTTTTACTAGTGACTGTTTCACTCTCTGTTTTCGGTCCAACGAATTTTATTACTTTTTACTAGTGACTGTTTCAGTCGCTATTTTCGGTCCAACTGACTTTATTACTTTTTACTACCGATTGTTTCAGTCGCTATTTTCGGTCCAACTGATTTTACTACTTTTTTCTAGTGACTGTTTCAGTCGCTGTTTTGGGTCCAACGGATTTTACTACTTTTTACTAGTGACTGTTTCAGTCTCTATTTTCGGTCCAACTGATTTTACTACGTTTTACTGGTGACTGTTTCAGTCGCTGTTTTGGGTCCAACGGATTTTACTACTTTTTACTAGTGACTGTTTCAGTCGCTGTTTTCGGTCCAACGGATTTTACTACTTTTTACTAGTTACTTTTTCAGTCGCTATTTTCGGTCCAACTGATTTTACTACATTTTACTTGTGACTGTTTCAGTCGCTGTTTTGGGTCCAACGGATTTTACTACTTTTTACTAGTTACTGTTTCAGTCGCTATTTTCGGTCCAACTGATTTTACTACTTTTTACTAGTGACTGTTTCAATCGCTCTTTTCGGCCCAACGGATTTTACTACTTTTTATTAGTGACCGTCTCAGTCGCTGTTTTCGGTCCAACGGATTTTACTACTTTTTATTAGTGACTGTTTCAGTCGGTATTTTCGGTCCAACTGATTTTACTACTTTTTACTAGTGACTGTTTCAGTCGCTATTTTCGGTCCAACTGATTTTACTACTTTTTGCTAGTGACTGTTTCAGTCGCTATTTTCGGTCCAATTGATTTTACTACTTTTTACTAGTGACTGTTTCAGTCGCTATTTTCGGTCCAACTGACTTTATTACTTTTTACTACTGATTGTTTCAGTCGCTATTTTCGGTCCAACTGATTTTACTACTTTTTTCCAGTGACTGTTTCAGTCGCTGTTTTGGGTCCAACGGATTTTACTACTTTTTACTAGTGACTGTTTCAGTCTCTATTTTCGGTCCTACTGATTTTACTACGTTTTACTGGTGACTGTTTCAGTCGCTGTTTTGAGTCCAACGGATTTTACTACTTTTTACTAGTGACTGTTTCAGTCGCTGTTTTGGGTCCAACGGATTTTACTACGTTTTAATAGCGACGGTTTCAGCCGCTATTTTCGGTCCAACTGATTTTACTACTTTTTACTTGTGACTGTTTCAGTCGCTGTTTTGGGTCCAACTGATTTTACTACTTTTTACTAGTGACTGTTTCAGTCGCTGTTTTGGGTCCAACGGATTTTACTACTTTTTGCTAGTGACTGTTTCAGTCGCTATTTTCGGTTCAACTGATTTTACTACTTTTTACTAGTGACTGTTCAGTCGCTATTTTCGGTCCAACTGATTTTATTACTTTTTACTACTGACTGTTTCAGTCGCTATTTTCGGTCCAACTGATTTTACTACTTTTTTCTAGTGACTGTTTCAGTCGCTGTTTTCGGCCCAACTGATTTTACTACGTTTTACTGGTGACTGTTTCAGTCGCTATTTTCGGTTCAACTGATTTTACTACTTTTTACTAGTGACTGTTTCAGTCGCTATTTTCGGTCCAACTGATTTTACTACTTTTTGCTAGTGACTGTTTCAGTCGCTGTTTTCGGCCCAACTGATTTTACTACGTTTTACTGGTGACTGTTTCAGTCGCTATTTTCGGTTCAACTGATTTTACTACTTTTTACTAGTGACTGTTTCAGTCGCTATTTTCGGTCCAACTGATTTTATTACTTTTTACTACTGATTGTTTCAGTCGCTATTTTCGGTCCAACTGATTTTACTACTTTTTTCTAGTGACTGTTTCAGTCGCTGTTTTGGGTCCAACGGATTTTACTACTTTTTACTAGTGACTGTTCCAGTCGCTGGTTTTGGTTCAACTGATTTTATTACTTTTTACTAGTGACTGTTTCAGTCGCTATTTTCGGTCCAACTGATTTTACTACTTTTTATTAGTGACTGTTTAAGTCGGTATTTTCGGTCCAACTGATTTTACTACTTTTTACTAGTGACTGTTTCAGTCGCTGTTTTGGGTCCAACGGATTTTACTACTTTTGCTAGTGACTGTTTCAGTCGCTATTTTCGGTTCAACTGATTTTACTACTTTTTACTAGTGACTGTTTCAGTCGCTATTTTCGGTCCAACTGATTTTATTGCTTTTTACTACTGACTGTTTCAGTCGCTATTTTCGGTCCAATTTATTTTACTACTTTTTACTACTTATTGTTTCAGTCGCTGTTTTCGGTTAAACTGATTTTACTACTTTTTGCTAGTGACTGTTTCAGTCGCTATTTTAGGTCCAACTGATTTTATTACTTTTTACTACTGACTGTTTCAGTCGCTATTTTCGGTCCAACTGATTTTACTACTCTTTTCTAGTGACTGTTTCAGTCGGTATTTTCGGTCCAACTGATTTTACTACTTTTTACTAGTGACTGTTTCAGTCGCTGTTTTGGGTCCAACGGATTTTACTACTTTTTACTAGTGACTGTTTCAGTCGCTGGTTTTGGTTCAACTGATTTTATTACTTTTCACTAGTGACTGTTTCAGTCGCTATTTTCGGTCCAACTAATTTTACTACTTTTTATTAGTGACCGTCTCAGTCGCTGTTTTCGGTCCAACTGATTTTACTACTTTTTACTAGTGACTGTTTCAGTCGCTATTTTCGGTCCAACTGTTTTTATTACTTTTTACTACTGATTGTTTCAGTCGGTATTTTCGGTCCAACTGATTTTACTACTTTTTACTAGTGACCGTTTCAGTTGCTGTTTTGGGTCCAACGGATTTTATTACTTTTTGCTAGTGACTGTTTCAGTCGCTATTTTCGGTTCAACTGATTTTATTGCTTTTTACTACTGACTGTTTCAGTCGCTATTTTCGTTCCAATTGATTTTACTACTTTTTACTACTTATTGTTTCAGTCGCTGTTTTCGGTTAAACTGATTTTACTACTTTTTACTTGTGACTGTTTCAGTCGCTATTTTCGGCCCAACTGATTTTATTACTTTTTACTACTGACTGTTTCAGTCGCTATTTTCGGTCCAACTGATTTTACTACTCTTTTCTAGTGACTGTTTCAGTCGCTGTTTTGGGTCCAACGGATTTTACTACTTTTTACTAGCGACTGTTTCAGTCGGTATTTTCGGTCCAACTGATTTTACTATTTCTTATTAGTGACCGTCTCAGTCGCTGTTTTCGGTCCAACGGATTTTACTACTTTTTATTAGTGACTGTTTCAGTCGGTATTTTCGGTCCAAGTGATTTTACTACTTTTTACTAGTGACTGTTTCAGTCGCTGTTTTGGGTCCAACGGATTTTACTACTTTTTGCTAGTGACTGTTTCAGTCGCTATTTTCGGTTCAACTGATTTTACTACTTTTTACTAGTGATTGTTTCAGTCGCTATTTTCGGTCCAACTGATTTTATTGCTTTTTATTACTGACTGTTTCAGTCGCTATTTTGGGTCCAATTGATTTTACTACTTCTTGCTAGTGACTGTTTCAGTCGCTATTTTCGGTTCCACTGATTTTACTACTTTTAACTAGTGACTGTTCAGTCGCTATTTTCGGTCCAACTGATTTTACTACTCTTTTCTAGTGACTGTTTCAGTCGGTATTTTCGGTCCAACTGATTTTACTACTTTTTACTAGTGACTGTTTCAGTCGCTGTTTTGGGTCCAACGGATTTTACTACGTTTTACTAGCGACGGTTTCAGCCGCTATTTTCGGTCCAACTGATTTTACTACTTTTTACTTGTGACTGTTTCAGTCGCTGTTTTGGGTCCAACTGATTTTACTACTTTTTACTAGTGACTGTTTCAATCGCTCTTTTCGGTAAAACGGATTTTACTACTTTTTATTAGTGACCGTCTCAGTCGCTGTTTTCGGTCCAACGGATTTTACTACTTTTTATTAGTGACTGTTTCAGTCGCTGTTTTGGGTCCAACGGATTTTACTACTTTTTGCTAGTGACTGTTTCAGTCGCTATTTTCGGTTCAACTGATTTTACTACTTTTTACTAGTGATTGTTTCAGTCGCTATTTTCGGTCCAACTGATTTTATTGCTTTTTATTACTGACTGTTTCAGTCGCTATTTTGGGTCCAATTGATTTTACTACTTCTTGCTAGTGACTGTTTCAGTCGCTATTTTCGGTTCAACTGATTTTACTACTTTTAACTAGTGACTGTTCAGTCACTATTTTCGGTCCAACTGATTTTACTACTCTTTTCTAGTGACTGTTTCAGTCGGTATTTTCGGTCCAACTGATTTTACTACTTTTTACTAGTGACTGTTTCAGTCGCTGTTTTGGGTCCAACGGATTTTACTACGTTTTACTAGCGACGGTTTCAGCCCCTAATTTCGGTCCAACTGATTTTACTACTTTTTACTTGTGACTGTTTCAGTCGCTGTTTTGGGTCCAACTGATTTTACTACTTTTTACTAGTGACTGTTTCAATCGCTCTTTTCGGTCCAACGGATTTTACTACTTTTTATTAGTGACCGTCTCAGTCGCTGTTTTCGGTCCAACGGATTTTACTACTTTTTATTAGTGACTGTTTCAGTCGGTATTGTCGGTCCAACTGATTTTACTACTTTTTACTAGTGACTGTTTCAGTCGCTGTTTTGGGTCCAACGGATTTTACTACTTTTTGCTAGTGACTGTTCAGTCGCTATTTTCGGTCCAACTGATTTTATTACTTTTTACTACTGACTGTTTCAGTCGCTATTTTCGGTCCAACTGATTTTACTACTCTTTTCTAGTGACTGTTTCAGTCGCTGTTTTGGGTCCAACGGATTTTACTACTTTTTAGTAGTGACTGTTTTTATTATTTATTACTTATTATTTATATTTATTACTTTTTACTACTGACTGTTTCAGTCGCTATTTTCGGTCCAACTGATTTTACTACTGTTTTCTAGTGACTGTTTCAGTCGCTGTTTTGGGTCCAACGGATTTTACTACTTTTTAGTAGTGACTGTTTCAGTCGCTATTTTCGGTCCAACTGATTTTACTACTTTTTACTTGTGACTGTTTCAGTCGCTGTTTTGGGTCCAACGGATTTTACTACTTTTTACTAGTGACTGTTTCAGTCACTGGTTTCTGTTCCACTGATTTTTTACTTTTTACTAGTGACTGTTTCAGTCGCTGGTTTCGGTTCAACTGATTTTATTACTTTTTACTAGTGACTGTTTCAGTCGCTATTTTAGGTCCAACTGATTTTACTACTTTTTATTAGTGACCGTTTCAGTCGCTGTTTTCGGTCCAACGGATTTTAATACTTTTTATTAGTGACGGTTTCAGTCGGTATTTTCGGTCCAACTGATTTTACTACTTTTTGCTAATGACTGTTTCAGTCGTTATTTTCGGTTCAACTGATTTTACTACTTTTTACTACTGACTGTTTCAGTCGCTATTTTCGGTCCAACGGATTTTACTACTTTTGCTAGTGACTGTTTCAGTCGCTATTTTCGGTTCAACTGATTTTACTACTTTTTACTAGTGACTGTTTCAGTCGCTATTTTCGGTCCAATTGATTTTATTGCTTTTTACTACTGAATGTTTCAGTCGCTATTTTCGGTCCAATTTATTTTACTACTTTTTACTACTTATTGTTTCAGTCGCTGTTTTCGGTTAAACTTATTTTACTACTTTTTGCTAGTGACTGTTTCAGTCGCTATTTTCGGTCCAACTGATTTTATTACTTTTTACTACTGACTGTTTCAGTCGCTATTTTCGGTCCAACTGATTTTACTACTCTTTTCTAGTGACTGTTTCAGTCGCTGTTTTGGGTCCAACGGATTTTACTACTTTTTGCTAGTGACTGTTTCAGTCGCTATTTTCGGTCCAACTGATTTTATTACTTTTTACTACTGACTGTTTCAGTCGCTATTTTCGGTCCAACTGATTTTACTACTCTTTTCTAGTGACTGTTTCAGTCGCTGTTTTGGGTCCAACGGATTTTACTACTTTTTGCTAGTGACTGTTTCAGTCGCTATTTTCGGTTCAACTGATTTTACTACTTTTTACTAGTGACTGCTTCAGTCGCTATTTTCGGTCCAACTGATTTTATTGCTTTTCATTACTGACTGTTTCAGTCGCTATTTTGGGTCCAATTGATTTTACTACTTCATGCTAGTGACTGTTTCAGTCGCTATTTTCAGTTCAACTGATTTTACTACTTTTAACTAGTGACTGTTCAGTCGCTATTTTCGGTCCAACTGATTTTATTACTTTTTACTACTGACTGTTTCAGTCGCTATTTTCGGTCCAACTGATTTTAATACTCTTTTCTAGTGACTGTTTCAGTCGGTATTTTCGGTCCAACTGATTTTACTACTTTTTACTGGTGACTGTTTCAGTCGCTGTTTTGGGTCCAACGGATTTTACTACGTTTTACTAGCGACGGTTTCAGCCGCTACTTTCGGTCCAACTGATTTTACTACTTTTTACTTGTGACTGTTTCAGTCGCTGTTTTGGGTCCAACTGATTTTACTACTTTTTACTAGTGACTGTTTCAATCGCTCTTTTCGGTCCAACGGATTTTACTACTTTTTATTAGTGACTGTTTCAGTCGGTATTGTCGGTCCAACTGATTTTACTACTTTTTACTAGTGACTGTTTCAGTCGCTGTTTTGGGTCCAACGGATTTTATTACTTTTTGCTAGTGACTGTTTCAGTCGCTATTTTCGGTTCAACTGATTTTACTACTTTTTACTAGTGACTGTTCAGTCGCTATTTTCGGTCCAACTGATTTTATTACTTTTTACTACTGACTGTTTCAGTCGCTATTTTCGGTCCAACTGATTTTACTACTCTTTTCTAGTGACTGTTTCAGTCGCTGTTTTGGGTCCAACGGATTTTACTACTTTTTAGTAGTGACTGTTTTTATTATTTATTACTTATTATTTATATTTATTACTTTTTACTACTGACTGTTTCAGTCGCTATTTTCGGTCCAACTGATTTTACTACTCTTTTCTAGCGACTGTTTCAGTCGCTGTTTTGGGTCCAACGGATTTTATTAATTTTTAGTAGTGACTGTTTCAGTCGCTATTTTCGGTCCAACTGATATTACTACTTTTTACTTGTGACTGTTTCAGTCACTGGTTTCTGTTCCACTGATTTTATTACTTTTTACTAGTGACTGTTTCAGTCGCTGCTTTCGGTTCAACTGATTTTATTACTTTTTACTAGTGACTGTTTCAGTCGCTATTTTCGGTCCAACTGATTTTACTACTTTTTATTAGTGACCGTTTCAGTCGCTGTTTTCGGTTCAACTGATTTTACTACTTTTTACTACTGACTGTTTCAGTCGCTATTTTCGGTCCAACGGATTTTACTACTTTTGCTAGTGACTGTTACAGTCGCTATTTTCGGTTCAACTGATTTTACTACTTTTTACTAGTGACTGTTTCAGTCGCTATTTTCGGTCCAATTGATTTTATTGCTTTTTACTACTGACTGTTTCAGTCGCTATTTTCGGTCCAATTTATTTTACTACTTTTTACTACTTATTGTTTCAGTCGCTATTTTCGGTCCAACTGATTTTACTACTTTTTTCTAGTGACTGTTTCAGTCGCTGTTTTGGGTCCAACTGATTTTACTACGTTTTACTGGTGACTGTTTCAGTCGCTGTTTTGGGTCCAACTGATTTTACTACTTTTTACTAGTGACTGTTTCAGTCGCTGTTTTCGGTCCAACGGATTTTACTACTTTTTACTAGTTACTGTTTCAGTCGCTATTTTCGGTCCAACTGATTTTACTACTTTTTATTAGTGACAGTCTCAGTCGCTGTTTTCGGTCCAACGGATTTTACTACTTTTTATTAGTGACTGTTTCAGTCGGTATTTTCGGTCCAACTGATTTTACTACTTTTTACTTGTGACTGTTTCAGTCGCTGTTTTCGGTTAAACTGATTTTACTACTATTTGCTAGTGACTGTTTGTGTCGCTGGTTTCGGTCCAACTGATTTTAATACTTTTTACTAGCGACCGTTTCAGCCGCTATTTTCGGTCCAACTGATTTTACCACTTTTTACTTGTGACTGTTTCAGTCGCTGTTTTGGGTCCAACGGATTTTACTACTTTTTACTAGTTACTGTTTCAGTCGCTATTTTCGGTCCAACTGATTTTACTACTTTTTACTAGTGACTGTTTCAATCGCTCTTTTCGGTCCAACGGATTTTACTACTTTTTATTAGTGACCGTCTCAGTCGCTGTTTTCGGTCCAACGGATTTTACTACTTTTTATTAGTGACTGTTTCAGTCGGTATTTTCGGTCCAACTGATTTGACTACTTTTTGCTAGTGACTGTTTCAGTCGCTATTTTCGGTCCAACTGATTTTACTACTTTTTGCTAGTGACTGTTTCAGTCGCTATTTTCGGTCCAATTGATTTTACTACTTTTTACTAGTGACTGTTTCAGTCGCTATTTTCGGTCCAACTGACTTTATTACTTTTTACTACTGATTGTTTCAGTCGCTATTTTCGGTCCAACTGATTTTACTACTTTTTTCTAGTGACTGTTTCAGTCGCTGTTTTGGGTCCAACGGATTTTACTACTTTTTACTAGTGACTGTTTCAGTCTCTATTTTCGGTCCAACTGATTTTACTACGTTTTACTGGTGACTGTTTCAGTCGCTGTTTTGGGTCCAACGGATTTTACTACTTTTTACTAGTGACTGTTTCAGTCGCTGTTTTCGGTCCAACGGATTTTACTACTTCTTACTAGTTACTGTTTCAGTCGCTATTTTCGGTCCAACTGACTTTACTACTTTTTACTAGTGACTGTTTCAATCGCTCTTTTCGGTCCAACGGATTTTACTACTTTTTATTAGTAACCGTCTCAGTCGCTGTTTTCGGTCCAACGGATTTTACTACTTTTTATTAGTGACTGTTTCAGTCGGTATTTTCGGTCCAACTGATTTTACTACTTTTTACTAGTGACTGTTTCAGTCGCTGTTTTGGGTCCAACTGATTTTACTACTTTTTACTTGTGACTGTTTCAGTCGCTGTTTTCGGTCCAACTGATTTTATTACTTTTTACTACTGATTATTTCAGTCGCTATTTTCGGTCCAACTGATTTTACTACTTTTTTCTAGTGACTGTTTCAGTCGCTGTTTTGGGTCCAACTGATTTTACTACTTTTAACTAGTGACTGTTTCAGTCGCTATTTTCGGTCCAACTGTTTTTATTACTTTTTACTACTGATTGTTTCAGTCGCTATTTTCGGTATAACTGATTTTACTACTTTTTTCTAGTGACTGTTTCAGTCGCTGTTTTGGGTCCAACGGATTTTACTACTTTTTACTAGTGACTGTTTCAGTCGCTGGTTTTGGTTCAACTGATTTTATTACTTTTCACTAGTGACTGTTTCAGTTGCTATTTTCGGTCCAACTAATTTTACTACTTTTTATTAGTGACCGTCTCAGTCGCTGTTTTCGGTCCAAGGGATTTTACTACTTTTTATTAGTGACTGTTTCAGTCGGTATTTTCGGTCCAACTGATTTTACTACTTTTTACTAGTGACCGTTTCAGTTGCTGTTTTGGGTCCAACGGATTTTATTACTTTTAGCTAGTGACTGTTTCAGTCGCTATTTTCGGTTCAACTGATTTTATTGCTTTTTACTACTGATTGTTTCAGTCGCTATTTTCGGTCCAACTGATTTTACTACTCTTTTCTAGTGACTGTTTCAGTCGCTGTTTTGGGTCCAACGGATTTTACTACTTTTTACTAGCGACTGTTTCAGTCGGTATTTTCGGTCCAACTGATTTTACTATTTCTTATTAGTGACCGTCTCAGTCGCTGTTTTCGGTCCAACGGATTTTACTACTTTTTATTAGTGACTGTTTCAGTCGGTATTTTCGGTCCAACTGATTTTACTACTTTTTACTAGTGACTGTTTCAGTCGCTGTTTTGGGTCCAACGGATTTTACTACTTTTTGCTAGTGACTGTTTCAGTCGCTATTTTCGGTTCAACTGATTTTACTACTTTTTACTAGTGACTGTTTCAGTCGCTATTTTCGGTCCAACTGATTTTACTACTTTTTACTTGTGACTGTTTCAGTCGCTGTTTTCGGTTAAACTGATTTTACTACTATTTGCTAGTGACTGTTTGTGTCGCTGGTTTCGGTCCAACTGATTTTAATACTTTTTACTAGCGACCGTTTCAGCCGCTATTTTCGGTCCAACTGATTTTACCACTTTTTACTTGTGACTGTTTCAGTCGCTGTTTTGGGTCCAACGGATTTTACTACTTTTTACTAGTTACTGTTTCAGTCGCTATTTTCGGTCCAACTGATTTTACTACTTTTTACTAGTGACTGTTTCAATCGCTCTTTTCGGTCCAACGGATTTTACTACTTTTTATTAGTGACCGTCTCAGTCGCTGTTTTCGGTCCAACGGATTTTACTACTTTTTATTAGTGACTGTTTCAGTCGGTATTTTCGGTCCAACTGATTTGACTACTTTTTGCTAGTGACTGTTTCAGTCGCTATTTTCGGTCCAACTGATTTTACTACTTTTTGCTAGTGACTGTTTCAGTCGCTATTTTCGGTCCAATTGATTTTACTACTTTTTACTAGTGACTGTTTCAGTCGCTATTTTCGGTCCAACTGACTTTATTACTTTTTACTACTGATTGTTTCAGTCGCTATTTTCGGTCCAACTGATTTTACTACTTTTTTCTAGTGACTGTTTCAGTCGCTGTTTTGGGTCCAACGGATTTTACTACTTTTTACTAGTGACTGTTTCAGTCTCTATTTTCGGTCCAACTGATTTTACTACGTTTTACTGGTGACTGTTTCAGTCGCTGTTTTGGGTCCAACGGATTTTACTACTTTTTACTAGTGACTGTTTCAGTCGCTGTTTTCGGTCCAACGGATTTTACTACTTTTTACTAGTTACTGTTTCAGTCGCTATTTTCGGTCCAACTGACTTTACTACTTTTTACTAGTGACTGTTTCAATCGCTCTTTTCGGTCCAACGGATTTTACTACTTTTTATTAGTAACCGTCTCAGTCGCTGTTTTCGGTCCAACGGATTTTACTACTTTTTATTAGTGACTGTTTCAGTCGGTATTTTCGGTCCAACTGATTTTACTACTTTTTACTAG
The DNA here is from genome assembly GCF_030347505.1 of Rhynchophorus ferrugineus. Taxonomy (NCBI): domain Eukaryota; kingdom Metazoa; phylum Arthropoda; class Insecta; order Coleoptera; family Curculionidae; genus Rhynchophorus; species Rhynchophorus ferrugineus. The sequence continues at coordinate 19,805,322 of NW_027472589.1, forward strand.
TGACTGTTTCAGTCGCTGTTTTGGGTCCAACTGATTTTACTACTTTTTACTTGTGACTGTTTCAGTCGCTGTTTTCGGTCCAACTGATTTTATTACTTTTTACTACTGATTGTTTCAGTCGCTATTTTCGGTCCAACTGATTTTACTACTTTTTTCTAGTGACTGTTTCAGTCGCTGTTTTGGGTCCAACTGATTTTACTACTTTTAACTAGTGACTGTTTCAGTCGCTATTTTCGGTCCAACTGTTTTTATTACTTTTTACTACTGATTGTTTCAGTCGCTATTTTCGGTATAACTGATTTTACTACTTTTTTCTAGTGACTGTTTCAGTCGCTGTTTTGGGTCCAACGGATTTTACTACTTTTTACTAGTGACTGTTTCAGTCGCTGGTTTTGGTTCAACTGATTTTATTACTTTTCACTAGTGACTGTTTCAGTTGCTATTTTCGGTCCAACTAATTTTACTACTTTTTATTAGTGACCGTCTCAGTCGCTGTTTTCGGTCCAAGGGATTTTACTACTTTTTATTAGTGATTGTTTCAGTCGGTATTTTCGGTCCAACTGATTTTACTACTTTTTACTAGTGACCGTTTCAGTTGCTGTTTTGGGTCCAACGGATTTTATTACTTTTTGCTAGTGACTGTTTCAGTCGCTATTTTCGGTTCAACTGATTTTATTGCTTTTTACTACTGATTGTTTCAGTCGCTATTTTCGGTCCAACTGATTTTACTACTCTTTTCTAGTGACTGTTTCAGTCGCTGTTTTGGGTCCAACGGATTTTACTACTTTTTACTAGCGACTGTTTCAGTCGGTATTTTCGGTCCAACTGATTTTACTATTTCTTATTAGTGACCGTCTCAGTCGCTGTTTTCGGTCCAACGGATTTTACTACTTTTTATTAGTGACTGTTTCAGTCGGTATTTTCGGTCCAATTGATTTTACTACTTTTTACTAGTGACTGTTTCAGTCGCTGTTTTGGGTCCAACGGATTTTACTACTTTTTGCTAGTGACTGTTTCAGTCGCTATTTTCGGTTCAACTGATTTTACTACTTTTTACTAGTGATTGTTTCAGTCGCTATTTTCGGTCCAACTGATATTACTACTCTTTTCTAGTGACTGTTTCAGTCGGTATTTTCGGTCCAACTGATTTTACTACTCTTTTCTAGTGACTGTTTCAGTCGGTATTTTCGGTCCAACTGATTTTACTACTTTTTACTAGTGACTGTTTCAGTCGCTGTTTTGGGTCCAACTGATTTTACTACTTTTTACTAGTGACTGTTTCAGTCGCTATTTTCGGTCAAACTGTTTTTATTACTTTTTACTACTGATTGTTTCAGTCGCTATTTTCGGTCCATCTGATTTTACTACTTTTTTCTAGTGACTGTTTCAGTCGCTGTTTTGGGTCCAACGGATTTTACTACTTTTTACTAGTGACTGTTTCAGTCGCTGGTTTTGGTTCAACTGATTTTATTACTTTTCACTAGTGACTGTTTCAGTCGCTATTTTCGGTCCAACTAATTTTACTACTTTTTATTAGTGACCGTCTCAGTCGCTGTTTTCGGTCCAAGGGATTTTACTACTTTTTATTAGTGACTGTTTCAGTCGGTATTTTCGGTCCAACTGATTTTACTACTTTTTACTAGTGACCGTTTCAGTTGCTGTTTTGGGTCCAACGGATTTTATTACTTTTTGCTACTGACTGTTTCAGTCGCTATTTTCGGTCCAACTGATTATATTGCTTTTTATTACTGACTGTTTCAGTCGCTATTTTGGGTCCAATTGATTTTACTACTTCTTGCTAGTGACTATTTCAGTCGCTATTTTCGGTTCAACTGATTTTACTACTTTTAACTAGTGACTGTTCAGTCGCTATTATCGGTCCAACTGATTTTACTACTCTTTTCTAGTGACTGTTTCAGTCGGTATTTTCGGTCCAACTGATTTTACTACTTTTTACTAGTGACTGTTTCAGTCGCTGTTTTGGGTCCAACGGATTTTACTACGTTTTACTAGCGACGGTTTCAGCCGCTATTTTCGGTCCAACTGATTTTACTACTTTTTACTTGTGACTGTTTCAGTCGCTGTTTTGGTTCCAACTGATTTTACTACTTTTTACTAGTAACTGTTTCAATCGCTCTTTTCGGTCCAACGGATTTTACTACTTTTTATTAGTGACCGTTTCAGTCGCTGTTTTCGGTCCAACGGATTTTACTACTTTTTATTAGTGACTGTTTCAGTCGGTATTGTCGGTCCAACTGATTTTACTACTTTTTACTAGTGACTGTTTCAGTCGCTGTTTTGGGTCCAACGGATTTTACTACTTTTTGCTAGTGACTGTTCAGTCGCTATTTTCGGTCCAACTGATTTTATTACTTTTTACTACTGACTGTTTCAGTCGCTATTTTCGGTCCAACTGATTTTACTACTCTTTTCTAGTGACTGTTTCAGTCGCTGTTTTGGGTCCAACGGATTTTACTACTTTTTAGTAGTGACTGTTTTTATTATTTATTACTTATTATTTATATTTATTACTTTTTACTACTGACTGTTTCAGTCGCTATTTTCGGTCCAACTGATTTTACTACTCTTTTCTAGTGACTGTTTCAGTCGCTGTTTTGGGTCCAACGGATTTTACTACTTTTTAGTAGTGACTGTTTTTATTATTTATTACTTATTATTTATATTTATTACTTTTTACTACTGACTGTTTCAGTCGCTATTTTCGGTCCAACTGATTTTACTACTCTTTTCTAGTGACTGTTTCAGTCGCTGTTTTGGGTCCAACGGATTTTACTACTTTTTACTAGTGACTGTTTCAGTCACTGGTTTCTGTTCCACTGATTTTATTACTTTTTACTAGTGACTGTTTCAGTCGCTGGTTTCGGTTCAACTGAATTTATTACTTTTTACTAGTGACTGTTTCAGTCGCTATTTTAGGTCCAACTGATTTTACTACTTTTTATTAGTGACCGTTTCAGTCGCTGTTTTCGGTCCAACGGATTTTAATACTTTTTATTAGTGACTGTTTCAGTCGGTATTTTCGGTCCAACTGATTTTACTACTTTTTGCTAGTGACTGTTTCAGTCGTTATTTTCGGTTCAACTGATTTTACTACTTTTTACTACTGACTGTTTCAGTCGCTATTTTCGGTCCAACGGATTTTACTACTTTTGCTAGTGACTGTTTCAGTCGCTATTTTCGGTTCAACTGATTTTACTACTTTTTACTAGTGACTGTTTCAGTCGCTATTTTCGGTCCAATTGATTTTATTGCTTTTTACTACTGACTGTTTCAGTCGCTATTTTCGGTCCAATTTATTTTACCACTTTTTACTACTTATTGTTTCAGTCGCTGTTTTCGGTTAAACTTATTTTACTACTTTTTGCTAGTGACTGTTTCAGTCGCTATTTTCGGTCCAACTGATTTTATTACTTTTTACTACTGACTGTTTCAGTCGCTATTTTCGGTCCAACTGATTTTACTACTCTTTTCTAGTGACTGTTTCAGTCGCTGTTTTGGGTCCAACGGATTTTACTACTTTTTGCTAGTGACTGTTTCAGTCGCTATTTTCGGTCCAACTGATTTTATTACTTTTTACTACTGACTGTTTCAGTCGCTATTTTCGGTCCAACTGATTTTACTACTCCTTTCTAGTGACTGTTTCAGTCGCTGTTTTGGGTCCAACGGATTTTACTACTTTTTGCTAGTGACTGTTTCAGTCGCTATTTTCGGTTCAACTGATTTTACTACTTTTTACTTGTGACTGTTTCAGTCGCTGTTTTGGGTCCAACTGATTTTACTACTTTTTACTAGTGACTGTTTCAATCGCTCTTTTCGGTCCAACGGATTTTACTACTTTTTATTAGTGACTGTTTCAGTCGGTATTGTCGGTCCAACTGATTTTACTACTTTTTACTAGTGACTGTTTCAGTCGCTGTTTTGGGTCCAACGGATTTTACTACTTTTTGCTAGTGACTGTTTCAGTCGCTATTTTCGGTTCAACTGATTTTACTACTTTTTACTAGTGACTGTTCAGTCGCTATTTTCGGTCCAACTGATTTTATTACTTTTTACTACTGACTGTTTCAGTCGCTATTTTCGGTCCAACTGATTTTACTACTCTTTTCTAGTGACTGTTTCAGTCGCTGTTTTGGGTCCAACGGATTTTACTACTTTTTAGTAGTGACTGTTTTTATTATTTATTACTTATTATTTATATTTATTACTTTTTACTACTGACTGTTTCAGTCGCTATTTTCGGTCCAACTGATTTTACTACTCTTTTCTAGCGACTGTTTCAGTCGCTGTTTTGGGTCCAACGGATTTTATTACTTTTTAGTAGTGACTGTTTCAGTCGCTATTTTCGGTCCAACTGATATTACTACTTTTTACTTGTGACTGTTTCAGTCGCTGTTTTGGGTCCAACGGATTTTACTACTTTTTACTAGTGACTGTTTCAGTCACTGGTTTCTGTTCCACTGATTTTATTACTTTTTACTAGTGACTGTTTCAGTCGCTGCTTTGGGTTCAACTGATTTTATTACTTTTTACTAGTGACTGTTTCAGTCGCTATTTTCGGCCCAACTGATTTTACTACTTTTTATTAGTGACCGTTTCAGTCGCTGTTTTCGGTCCAACGGATTTTAATACTTTTTATTAGTGACTGTTTCAGTCGGTATTTTCGGTCCAACTGATTTTACTACTTTTTGCTAGTGACTGTTTCAGTCGTTATTTTCGGTTCAACTGATTTTACTACTTTTTACTACTGACTGTTTCAGTCGCTAATTTCGGTCCAACGGATTTTACTACTTTTGCTAGTGACTGTTTCAGTCGCTATTTTCGGTTCAACTGATTTTACTACTTTTTACTAGTGACGTTTCAGTCGCTATTTTCGGTCCAATTGATTTTATTGCTTTTTACTACTGACTGTCTCAGTCGCTATTTTCGGTCCAATTTATTTTACTACTTTTTACTACTTATTGTTTCAGTCGCTGCTTTCGGTTAAATTTATTTTACTACTTTTTGCTAGTGACTGTTTCAGTCGCTATTTTCGGTCCAACTGATTTTATTACTTTTTACTACTGACTGTTTCAGTCGCTATTTTCGATCCAACTGATTTTACTACTCTTTTCTAGTGACTGTTTCAGTCGCTGTTTTGGGTCCAACGGATTTTACTACTTTTTACTAGTGACTGTTTCAGTCTCTATTTTCGGTCCAACTGATTTTACTACGTTTTACTGGTGACTGTTCCAGTCGCTGTTTTGGGTCCAACGGATTTTACTACTTTTTACTAGTGACTGTTTCAGTCGCTGTTTTCGGTTCAACGGATTTTACTACTTTTTACTAGTTCCTGTTTCAGTCGCTATTTTCGGTCCAACGGATTTTACTACTTTTTATTAGTAACCGTCTCAGTCGCTGTTTTCGGTCCAACGGATTTTACTACTTTTTACTAGTGACTGTTTCAATCGCTCTTTTCGTTCCAACGGATTTTACTACTTTTTATTAGTGACCGTCTCAGTCGCTGTTTTCGGTCCAACGGATTTTACTACTTTTTATTAGTGACTGTTTCAGTCGGTATTGTCGGTCCAACTGATTTTACTACTTTTTACTAGTGACTGTTTCAGCCGCTGTTTTGGGTCCAACGGATTTTACTACTTTTTCTAGTGACTGTTTCAGTCGCTATTTTCGGTTCAACTGATTTTACTACTTTTTACTAGTGACTGTTCAGTCGCTATTTTCGGTCCAACTGATTTTATTACTTTTTACTACTGACTGTTTCAGTCGCTATTTTCGGTCCAACTGATTTTACTACTCTTTTCTAGTGACTGTTTCAGTCGCTGTTTTCGGCCCAACTGATTTTACTACGTTTTACTGGTGACTGTTTCAGTCGCTATTTTCGGTTCAACTGATTTTACTACTTTTTACTAGTGACTGTTTCAGTCGCTATTTTCGTTACAACTGATTTTATTACTTTTTACTACTGACTGTTTCAGTCGCTATTTTCGGTCCAACTGATTTTACTACTTTTCATTAGTGACTGTTTTAGTCGCTGTTTTCGGTCCAACTGATTTTACTACTTTTTACTAGTGACTGTTTCAGTCGCTATTTTCGGTCCAACTGATTTTACTACTTTTCATTAGTGACTGTTTTAGTCTCTGTTTTCGGTCCAACTGATTTTACTACTTTTTTCTAGTGACTGTTTCAGTCGCTGGTTTCGGTCCAACTGATTATACTACTTTTTATTTGTGACTGTTTCAGTCGCTAGTAAAAAGTAGTAAAAAAGTAGTTGTTTTGGGTCCAACGGATTTTACTTCTTTTTACTAGTGACTGTTTCACTCGCTGTTTTCGGTCCAACGAATTTTATTACTTTTTACTATTGACTGTTTCAGTCGTTGTTTTCGGTTAAACTGATTTTACTACTATTTGCTAGTGATTGTTTGAGTCGCTGGTTTCGGTTCAACTGATTTTATTACTTTTTACTAGCGACGGTTTCAGCCGCTATTTTCGGTCCAACTGATTTTACCACTTTTTACTTGTGACTGTTTCAGTCGTTGTTTTGGGTCCAACGGATTTTACTACTTTTTACTAGTTACTGTTTCAGTCGCTATTTTCGGTCCAACTGATTTTACTACTTTTTACTAGTGACTGTTTCAGTCGCTCTTTTCGGTTCAACGGATTTTACTACTTTTTATTAGTGACCGTCTCAGTCGCTGTTTTCGGTCCAACGGATTTTACTACTTTTTGCTAGTGACTGTTTCAGTCGCTATTTTCGTTCCAACTGATTTTACTACTTTTTGCTAGTGACTGTTTCAGTCGCTATTTTCGGTCCAACTGGTTTTACTACTTTTTACTAGTGAATGTTTCAGTCGCTAGTAAAAAGTAATAAAAAAGTAGTTGTTTTGGGTCCAACGGATTTCACTTCTTTTTACTAGTGACTGTTTCACTCTCTGTTTTCGGTCCAACGAATTTTATTACTTTTTACTAGTGACTGTTTCAGTCGCTATTTTCGGTCCAACTGACTTTATTACTTTTTACTACCGATTGTTTCAGTCGCTATTTTCGGTCCAACTGATTTTACTACTTTTTTCTAGTGACTGTTTCAGTCGCTGTTTTGGGTCCAACGGATTTTACTACTTTTTACTAGTGACTGTTTCAGTCTCTATTTTCGGTCCAACTGATTTTACTACGTTTTACTGGTGACTGTTTCAGTCGCTGTTTTGGGTCCAACGGATTTTACTACTTTTTACTAGTGACTGTTTCAGTCGCTGTTTTCGGTCCAACGGATTTTACTACTTTTTACTAGTTACTTTTTCAGTCGCTATTTTCGGTCCAACTGATTTTACTACATTTTACTTGTGACTGTTTCAGTCGCTGTTTTGGGTCCAACGGATTTTACTACTTTTTACTAGTTACTGTTTCAGTCGCTATTTTCGGTCCAACTGATTTTACTACTTTTTACTAGTGACTGTTTCAATCGCTCTTTTCGGCCCAACGGATTTTACTACTTTTTATTAGTGACCGTCTCAGTCGCTGTTTTCGGTCCAACGGATTTTACTACTTTTTATTAGTGACTGTTTCAGTCGGTATTTTCGGTCCAACTGATTTTACTACTTTTTGCTAGTGACTGTTTCAGTCGCTATTTTCGGTCCAACTGATTTTACTACTTTTTGCTAGTGACTGTTTCAGTCGCTATTTTCGGTCCAATTGATTTTACTACTTTTTACTAGTGACTGTTTCAGTCGCTATTTTCGGTCCAACTGACTTTATTACTTTTTACTACTGATTGTTTCAGTCGCTATTTTCGGTCCAACTGATTTTACTACTTTTTTCCAGTGACTGTTTCAGTCGCTGTTTTGGGTCCAACGGATTTTACTACTTTTTACTAGTGACTGTTTCAGTTTCTATTTTCGGTCCTACTGATTTTACTACGTTTTACTGGTGACTGTTTCAGTCGCTGTTTTGAGTCCAACGGATTTTACTACTTTTTACTAGTGACTGTTTCAGTCGCTGTTTTGGGTCCAACGGATTTTACTACGTTTTACTAGCGACCGTTTCAGCCCCTATTTTCGGTCCAACTGATTTTACTACTTTTTACTTGTGACTGTTTCAGTCGCTGTTTTGGGTCCAACTGATTTTACTACTTTTTACTAGTGACTGTTTCAGTCGCTGTTTTGGGTCCAACGGATTTTACTACTTTTTGCTAGTGACTGTTTCAGTCGCTATTTTCGGTTCAACTGATTTTACTACTTTTTACTAGTGACTGTTCAGTCGCTATTTTCGGTCCAACTGATTTTATTACCTTTTACTACTGACTGTTTCAGTCGCTATTTTCGGTCCAACTGATTTTACTACTATTTTCTAGTGACTGTTTCAGTCGCTGTTTTCGGCCCAACTGATTTTACTACGTTTTACTGGTGACTGTTTCAGTCGCTATTTTCGGTTCAACTGATTTTACTACTTTTTACTAGTGACTGTTTCAGTCGCTATTTTCGGTCCAACTGATTTTACTACTTTTTTCTAGTGACTGTTTCAGTCGCTGTTTTCGGCCCAACTGATTTTACTACGTTTTACTGGTGACTGTTTCAGTCGCTATTTTCGGTTCAACTGATTTTACTACTTTTTACTAGTGACTGTTTCAGTCGCTATTTTCGGTCCAACTGATTTTATTACTTTTTACTACTCATTGTTTCAGTCGCTATTTTCGGTCCAACTGATTTTACTACTTTTTTCTAGTGACTGTTTCAGTCGCTGTTTTGGGTCCAACGGATTTTACTACTTTTTACTAGTGACTGTTCCAGTCGCTGGTTTTGGTTCAACTGATTTTATTACTTTTTACTAGTGACTGTTTCAGTCGCTATTTTCGGTCCAACTGATTTTACTACTTTTTATTAGTGACTGTTTAAGTCGGTATTTTCGGTCCAACTGATTTTACTACTTTTTACTAGTGACTGTTTCAGTCGCTGTTTTGGGTCCAACGGATTTTACTACTTTTGCTAGTGACTGTTTCAGTCGCTATTTTCGGTTCAACTGATTTTACTACTTTTTACTAGTGACTGTTTCAGTCGCTATTTTCGGTCCAACTGATTTTATTGCTTTTTACTACTGACTGTTTCAGTCGCTATTTTCGGTCCAATTTATTTTGCTACTTTTTACTACTTATTGTTTCAGTCGCTGTTTTCGGTTAAACTGATTTTACTACTTTTTGCTAGTGACTGTTTCAGTCGCTATTTTAGGTCCAACTGATTTTATTACTTTTTACTACTGACTGTTTCAGTCGCTATTTTCGGTCCAACTGATTTTACTACTCTTTTCTAGTGACTGTTTCAGTCGCTGTTTTGGGTCCAACGGATTTTACTACTTTTTGCTAGTGACTGTTTCAGTCGCTATTTTCGGTTCAACTGATTTTACTACTTTTTACTAGTGACTGCTTCAGCCGCTATTTTCGGTCCAACTGATTTTATTGCTTTTCATTACTGACTGTTTCAGTCGCTATTTTGATTCCAATTGATTTTACTACTTCTTGCTAGTGACTGTTTCAGTCGCTATTTTCGGTTCAACTGATTTTACTAGTTTTAACTAGTGACTGTTCAGTCGCTATTTTCGGTCCAACTGATTTTATTACTTTTTACTACTGACTGTTTCAGTCGCTATTTTCGGTCCAACTGATTTTACTACTCTTTTCTAGCGACCGTTTCAGTCGATATTTTCGGTCCAACTGATTTTACTACTTTTTACTGGTGACTGTTTCAGTCGCTGTTTTGGGTCCAACGGATTTTACTACGTTTTACTAGCGACGGTTTCAGCCGCTATTTTCGGTCCAACTGATTTTACTACTTTTTACTAGTGACTGTTTCAATCGCTCTTTTCGGTCCAACGGATTTTACTACTTTTTATTAGTGACTGTTTCAGTCGGTATTGTCGGTCCAACTGATTTTACTACTTTTTACTAGTGACTGTTTCAGTCGCTGTTTTGGGTCCAACGGATTTTACTACTTTTTGCTAGTGACTGTTTCAGTCGCTATTTTCGGTTCAACTGATTTTACTACTTTTTACTAGTGACTGTTCAGTCGCTATTTTCGGCCCAACTGATTTTATTACTTTTTACTACTGACTGTTTCAGTCGCTATTTTCGGTCCAACTGATTTTACTACTCTTTTCTAGTGACTGTTTCAGTCGCTGTTTTGGGTCCAACGGATTTTACTACTTTTTAGTAGTGACTGTTTCAGTCGCTATTTTCGGTCCAACTAATTTTACTACTTTTTACTTGTGACTGTTTCAGTCGCTGTTTTGGGTCCAACGGATTTTACTACTTTTTACTAGTGACTGTTTCAGTCACTGGTTTCGGTTCCACTGATTTTATTACTTTTTACTAGTGACTGTTTCAGTCGCTGGTTTCGGTTCAACTGATTTTATTACTTTTTACTAGTGACTGTTTCAGTCGCTATTTTCGGTCCAACTGATTTTACTACTTTTTATTAGTGACCGTTTCAGTCGCTGTTTTCGGTCCAACGGATTTTAATATTTTTATTAGTGACTGTTTCAGTCGGTATTTTCGGTCCAACTGATTTTACTACTTTTTGCTAGCGACTGTTTCAGTCGCTATTTTCGGTTCAACTGATTTTACTACTTTTTACTACTGTCTGTTTCAGTCGCTATTTTCGGTCCAATTGATTTTACTACTTTTTACTACTGATTGTTTCAGTTGCTGTTTTCGGTTAAACTGATTTTACTACTTTTTACTAGTGACTGTTTCAGTCGCTATTTTCGGTTCAACTGATTTTACTACTTTTTACTAGTGACTGTTTCAGTCGCTATTTTCGGTCCAACTGATTTTATTACTTTTTACTACTGATTGTTTCAGTCGCTATTTTCGGTCCAACTGATTTTACTACTTTTTTCTAGTGACTGTTTCAGTCGCTGTTTTGGGTCCAACGGATTTTACTACTTTTTACTAGTGACTGTTTCAGTCGCTGGTTTTGGTTCAACTGATTTTATTACTTTTTACTAGTGACTGTTTCAGTCGCTATTTTCGGTCCAACTGATTTTACTACTTTTTATTAGTGACTGTTTCAGTCGGTATTTTCGGTCCAACTGATTTTACTACTTTTTACTAGTGACTGTTTCAGTCGCTGTTTTGGGTCCAACGGATTTTACTACCTTTTGCTAGTGACTGTTTCAGTCGCTATTTTCGGTTCAACTGATTTTACTACTTTTTACTAGTGACTGTTTCAGTCGCTATTTTAGGTCCAACTGATTTTATTGCTTTTTACTACTGACCGTTTCAGTCGCTATTTTCGGTCCAATTTATTTTACTACTTTTTACTACTTATTGTTTCAGTCGCTGTTTTCGGTTAAACTGATTTTACTGCTTTTTGCTAGTGACTGTTTCAGTCGCTATTTTCGGTCCAACTGATTTTATTACTTTTTACTACTGACTGTTTCAGTCGCTATTTTCGGTCCAACTGATTTTACTACTCTTTTCTAGTGACTGTTTCAGTCGCTGTTTTGGGTCCAACTGATTTTACTACTTTTTACTAGTGACTGTTTCAGTCGCTGTTTTGGGTCCAACGGATTTTACTACTTTTTGCTAGTGACTGTTTCAGTCGCTATTTTCGGTTCAACTGATTTTACTACTTTTTACTAGTGACTGTTTCAGTCACTATTTTCGGTCCAACTGATTTTATTGCTTTTTATTACTGACTGTTTCAGTCGCTATTTTCGGTTCAACTGATTTTACTACTTTTAACTAGTGACTGTTCAGTCGCTATTTTCGGTCCAACTGATTTTATTACTTTTTACTACTGACTGTTTCAGTCGCTATTTTCGGTCCAACTGATTTTACTACTCTTTTCTAGTGACTGTTTCAGTCGGTATTTTCGGTCCAACTGATTTTACTACTTTTTACTGGTTACTGTTTCAGTCGCTGTTTTGGGTCCAACGGATTTTACTACGTTTTACTAGCGACGGTTTCAGCCGCTATTTTCGGCCCAACTGATTTTACTACTTTTTACTTGTGACTGTTTCAATCGCTCTTTTCGGTCCAACGGATTTTACTACTTTTTATTAGTGACTGTTTCAGTCGGTATTGTCGGTCCAACTGATTTTACTACTTTTTACTAGTGACTGTTTCAGTCGCTGTTTTGGGTCCAACGGATTTTACTACATTTTGCTAGTGACTGTTTCAGTCGCTATTTTCGGTTCAACTGATTTTACTACTTTTTACTAGTGACTGTTCAGTCGCTATTTTCGTTCCAACTGATTTTACTACTCTTTTCTAGTGACTGTTTCATTCGCTGTTTTGGGTCCAACGGATTTTACTACTTTTTAGTAGTGACTGTTTCAGTCGCTATTTTCGGTCCAACTGATTTTACTACTTTTTACTTGTGACTATTTCAGTCGTTGTTTTGGGTCCAACGGATTTTACTACCTTTTACTAGTGACTATTTCAGTCACTGGTTTTGGTTCAACTGATTTTATTACTTTTTACTAGTGACTGTTTCAGTCGCTGGTTTCGGTTCAACTGATTTTATTACTTTTTACTAGTGACTGTTTCAGCGGCTATTTTCGGTCCAACTGATTTTACTACTTTTTATCAGTGACCGTTTCAGTCGCTGTTTTCGGTCCAACGGATTTTAATACTTTTTATTAGTGACTGTTTCAGTCGGTATTTTCGGTCCAACTGATTTTACTACTTTTTGCTAGTGACTATTTCAGTCGCTATTTTCGGTTCAACTGATTTTAATACTTTTCACTACTGCCTGTTTCAGTCGCTATTTTCGGTCCAATTGATTTTACTACTTTTTACTACTGATTGTTTCAGTCGCTGTTTTCGGTTAAACTGATTTTACTACTTTTTACTAGTGACTGTTTCAGTCGCTATTTTCGGTCCAACTGATTTTATTGCTTTTTACTAGTGACTGTTTCAGTCGCTATTTTCGGTCCAACTGATTTTACTATTTTTTATTAGTGACCGTCTCAGTCGCTGTTTTCGGTCCAACGGATTTTACTACTTTTTATTAGTGACTGTTTCAGTCGGTATTTTCGGTCCAACTGATTTTACTACTTTTTATTAGTGACTGTTTCAGTCGCTATTTTCGGTCCAACTGATTTTATTGCTTTTTATTACTGACTGTTTCAGTCGCTATTTTGGGTCCAATTGATTTTAATACTTCTTGCTAGTGACTGTTTCAGTCGCTATTTTCGGTTCAACTGATTTTACTACTTTTAACTAGTGACTGTTCAGTCGCTATTTTCGGTCCAACTGATTTTATTGCTTTTTATTACTGACTGTTTCAGTCGCTATTTTGGGTCCAATTGATTTTAATACTTCTTGCTAGTGACTGTTTCAGTCGCTATTTTCGGTTCAACTGATTTTACTAATTTTAACTAGTGTCTGTTCAGTCGCTATTTTCGGTCCAACTGATTTTATTACTTTTTACTACTGACTGTTTCAGTCGCTATTTTCGGTCCAACTGATTTTACTACTCTTTTCTAGTGACCGTTTCAGTCGGTATTTTCGGTCCAACTGATTTTACTACTTTTTACTAGTGACTGTTTCAGTCGCTGTTTTGGGTCCAACGGATTTTACTACGTTTTACTAGCGACGGTTTCAGCCGCTATTTTCGGTCCAACTGATTTTACTACTTTTTACTTGTGACTGTTTCAGTCGCTGTTTTGGGTCCAACTGATTTTACTACTTTTTACTAGTGACTGTTTCAATCGCTCTTTTCGGTCCAACGGATTTTACTACTTTTTATTAGTGACCGTCTCAGTCGCTGTTTTCGGTCCAACGGATTTTACTACTTTTTATTAGTGACTGTTTCAGTCGGTATTGTCGGTCCAACTGATTTTACTACTTTTTACTAGTGACTGTTTCAGTCGCTGTTTTGGGTCCAACGGATTTTTCTACTTTTTGCTAGTGACTGTTTCAGTCGCTATTTTCGGTTCAACTGATTTTACTACTTTTTACTAGTGACTGTTCAGTCGCTATTTTCGGTCCAACTGATTTTATTACTTTTTACTACTGACTGTTTCAGTCGCTATTTTCGGTCCAACTGATTTTACTACTCTTTTCTAGTGACTGTTTCAATCGCCGTTTTCGGCCCAACTGATTTTACTACGTTTTACTGGTGACTGTTTCAGTCGCTGTTTTGGGTCCAACGGATTTTACTACTTTTTTCTAGTGACTGTTTCAGTCGCTGTTTTGGGTCCAACGGATTTTACTACTTTTTACTAGTGACTGTTTCAGTCGCTGGTTTTGGTTCAACTGATTTTATTACTTTTTACTAGTGACTGTTTCAGTCGCTATTTTCGGTCCAACTGATTTTACTACTTTTTATTAGTGACTGTTTCAGTCGGTATTTTCGGTCCAACTGATTTTACTACTTTTTACTAGTGACTGTTTCAGTCGCTGTTTTGGGTCCAACGGATTTTACTACCTTTTGCTAGTGACTGTTTCAGTCGCTATTTTCGGTTCAACTGATTTTACTACTTTTTACTAGTGACTGTTTCAGTCGCTATTTTAGGTCCAACTGATTTTATTGCTTTTTACTACTGACCGTTTCAGTCGCTATTTTCGGTCCAATTTATTTTACTACTTTTTACTACTTATTGTTTCAGTCGCTGTTTTCGGTTAAACTGATTTTACTGCTTTTTGCTAGTGACTGTTTCAGTCGCTATTTTCGGTCCAACTGATTTTATTACTTTTTACTACTGACTGTTTCAGTCGCTATTTTCGGTCCAACTGATTTTACTACTCTTTTCTAGTGACTGTTTCAGTCGCTGTTTTGGGTCCAACTGATTTTACTACTTTTTACTAGTGACTGTTTCAGTCGCTGTTTTGGGTCCAACGGATTTTACTACTTTTTGCTAGTGACTGTTTCAGTCGCTATTTTCGGTTCAACTGATTTTACTACTTTTTACTAGTGACTGTTTCAGTCACTATTTTCGGTCCAACTGATTTTATTGCTTTTTATTACTGACTGTTTCAGTCGCTATTTTCGGTTCAACTGATTTTACTACTTTTAACTAGTGACTGTTCAGTCGCTATTTTCGGTCCAACTGATTTTATTACTTTTTACTACTGACTGTTTCAGTCGCTATTTTCGGTCCAACTGATTTTACTACTCTTTTCTAGTGACTGTTTCAGTCGGTATTTTCGGTCCAACTGATTTTACTACTTTTTACTGGTTACTGTTTCAGTCGCTGTTTTGGGTCCAACGGATTTTACTACGTTTTACTAGCGACGGTTTCAGCCGCTATTTTCGGCCCAACTGATTTTACTACTTTTTACTTGTGACTGTTTCAATCGCTCTTTTCGGTCCAACGGATTTTACTACTTTTTATTAGTGACTGTTTCAGTCGGTATTGTCGGTCCAACTGATTTTACTACTTTTTACTAGTGACTGTTTCAGTCGCTGTTTTGGGTCCAACGGATTTTACTACATTTTGCTAGTGACTGTTTCAGTCGCTATTTTCGGTTCAACTGATTTTACTACTTTTTACTAGTGACTGTTCAGTCGCTATTTTCGTTCCAACTGATTTTACTACTCTTTTCTAGTGACTGTTTCATTCGCTGTTTTGGGTCCAACGGATTTTACTACTTTTTAGTAGTGACTGTTTCAGTCGCTATTTTCGGTCCAACTGATTTTACTACTTTTTACTTGTGACTATTTCAGTCGTTGTTTTGGGTCCAACGGATTTTACTACCTTTTACTAGTGACTATTTCAGTCACTGGTTTTGGTTCAACTGATTTTATTACTTTTTACTAGTGACTGTTTCAGTCGCTGGTTTCGGTTCAACTGATTTTATTACTTTTTACTAGTGACTGTTTCAGCGGCTATTTTCGGTCCAACTGATTTTACTACTTTTTATCAGTGACCGTTTCAGTCGCTGTTTTCGGTCCAACGGATTTTAATACTTTTTATTAGTGACTGTTTCAGTCGGTATTTTCGGTCCAACTGATTTTACTACTTTTTGCTAGTGACTATTTCAGTCGCTATTTTCGGTTCAACTGATTTTAATACTTTTCACTACTGCCTGTTTCAGTCGCTATTTTCGGTCCAATTGATTTTACTACTTTTTACTACTGATTGTTTCAGTCGCTGTTTTCGGTTAAACTGATTTTACTACTTTTTACTAGTGACTGTTTCAGTCGCTATTTTCGGTCCAACTGATTTTATTGCTTTTTACTAGTGACTGTTTCAGTCGCTATTTTCGGTCCAACTGATTTTACTATTTTTTATTAGTGACCGTCTCAGTCGCTGTTTTCGGTCCAACGGATTTTACTACTTTTTATTAGTGACTGTTTCAGTCGGTATTTTCGGTCCAACTGATTTTACTACTTTTTATTAGTGACTGTTTCAGTCGCTATTTTCGGTCCAACTGATTTTATTGCTTTTTATTACTGACTGTTTCAGTCGCTATTTTGGGTCCAATTGATTTTAATACTTCTTGCTAGTGACTGTTTCAGTCGCTATTTTCGGTTCAACTGATTTTACTACTTTTAACTAGTGACTGTTCAGTCGCTATTTTCGGTCCAACTGATTTTATTGCTTTTTATTACTGACTGTTTCAGTCGCTATTTTGGGTCCAATTGATTTTAATACTTCTTGCTAGTGACTGTTTCAGTCGCTATTTTCGGTTCAACTGATTTTACTAATTTTAACTAGTGTCTGTTCAGTCGCTATTTTCGGTCCAACTGATTTTATTACTTTTTACTACTGACTGTTTCAGTCGCTATTTTCGGTCCAACTGATTTTACTACTCTTTTCTAGTGACCGTTTCAGTCGGTATTTTCGGTCCAACTGATTTTACTACTTTTTACTAGTGACTGTTTCAGTCGCTGTTTTGGGTCCAACGGATTTTACTACGTTTTACTAGCGACGGTTTCAGCCGCTATTTTCGGTCCAACTGATTTTACTACTTTTTACTTGTGACTGTTTCAGTCGCTGTTTTGGGTCCAACTGATTTTACTACTTTTTACTAGTGACTGTTTCAATCGCTCTTTTCGGTCCAACGGATTTTACTACTTTTTATTAGTGACCGTCTCAGTCGCTGTTTTCGGTCCAACGGATTTTACTACTTTTTATTAGTGACTGTTTCAGTCGGTATTGTCGGTCCAACTGATTTTACTACTTTTTACTAGTGACTGTTTCAGTCGCTGTTTTGGGTCCAACGGATTTTTCTACTTTTTGCTAGTGACTGTTTCAGTCGCTATTTTCGGTTCAACTGATTTTACTACTTTTTACTAGTGACTGTTCAGTCGCTATTTTCGGTCCAACTGATTTTATTACTTTTTACTACTGACTGTTTCAGTCGCTATTTTCGGTCCAACTGATTTTACTACTCTTTTCTAGTGACTGTTTCAATCGCCGTTTTCGGCCCAACTGATTTTACTACGTTTTACTGGTGACTGTTTCAGTCGCTATTTTCGGTTCAACTGATTTTACTACTTTTTACTAGTGACTGTTTCAGTCGCTATTTTCGTTACAACTGATTTTATTACTTTTTACTACTGACTGTTTCAGTCGCTATTTTCGGTCCAACTGATTTTACTACTCTTTTCTAGTGACTGTTTCAGTCGGTATTTTCGGCCCAACTGATTTTACTACGTTTTACTGGTGACTGTTTCAGTCGCTATTTTCGGTTCAACTGATTTTACTACTTTTTACTAGTGACTGTTTCAGTAGCTATTTTCGTTACAACTGATTTTATTACTTTTTACTACTGACTGTTTCAGTCGCTATTTTCGGTCCAACTGATTTTACTACTCTTTTCTAGTGACTGTTTCAGTCGCCGTTTTCGGCCCAACTGATTTTACTACGTTTTACTGGTGACTGTTTCAGTCGCTATTTTCGGTTCAACTGATTTTACTACTTTTTACTAGTGACTGTTTCAGTCGCTATTTTCGTTACAACTGATTTTATTACTTTTTACTACTGACTGTTTCAGTCGCTATTTTCGGTCCAACTGATTTTACTACTCTTTTCTAGTGACTGTTTCAGTCGCTATTTTCGGTTCAACTGATTTTACTACTTTTTACTAGTGACTGTTTCAGTCGCTATTTTCGTTACAACTGATTTTATTACTTTTTACTACTGACTGTTTCAGTCGCTATTTTCGGTCCAACTGATTTTACTACTCTTTTCTAGTGACTGTTTCAGTCGGTATTTTCGGTCCAACTGATTTTACTACTTTTTTCTAGTGACTGTTTCAGTCGCTGGTTTCGGTCCAACTGATTATACTAGTTTTTACTAGTGACTGTTTCAGTCGCTATTTTGGGTCCAACGGATTTTACTTCTTTTTACTAGTGACTGTTTCACTCGCTGTTTTCGGTCCAACTGATTTTACTACTTTTTTCTAGTGACTGTTTCAGTCGCTGGTTTCGGTCCAACTGATTATACTAGTTTTTACTAGTGACTGTTTCAGTCGCTGTTTTCGGTCCAACGGATTTTACTACTTTTTACTAGTTACTGTTTCAGTCGCTATTTTCGGTCCAACTGATTTTACTACATTTTATTTGTGACTGTTTCAGTCGCTGTTTTGGGTCCAACGGATTTTACTACTTTTTACTAGTTACTGTTTCAGTCGCTATTTTCGGTCCAACTGATTTTACTACTTTTTACTAGTGACTGTTTCAATCGCTCTTTTCGGCCCAACGGATTTTACTACTTTTTATTAGTGACCGTCTCAGTCGCTGTTTTCGGTCCAACGGATTTTACTACTTTTTATTAGTGACTGTTTCAGTCGGTATTTTCGGTCCAACTGATTTTACTACTTTTTGCTAGTGACTGTTTCAGTCGCTATTTTCGGTCCAACTGATTTTACTACTTTTTGCTAGTGACTGTTTCAGTCGCTATTTTCGGTCCAATTGATTTTACTACTTTTTACTAGTGACTGTTTCAGTCGCTATTTTCGGTCCAACTGACTTTATTTTTTTTACTACTGATTGTTTCAGTCGCTATTTTCGGTCCAACTGATTTTACTACTTTTTTCCAGTGACCGTTTCAGTCGCTGTTTTGGGTCCAACGGATTTTACTACTTTTTACTAGTGACTGTTTCAGTCTCTATTTTCGGTCCAACTGATTTTACTACGTTTTACTGGTGACTGTTTCAGTCGCTGTTTTGAGTCCAACGGATTTTACTACTTTTTACTAGTGACTGTTTCAGTCGCTGTTTTGGGTCCAACGGATTTTACTACGTTTTACTAGCGACGGTTTCAGCCGCTATTTTCGGTCCAACTGATTTTACTACTTTTTACTTGTGACTGTTTCAGTCGCTGTTTTGGGTCCAACTGATTTTACTACTTTTTACTAGTGACTGTTTCAGTCGCTGTTTTGGGTCCAACGGATTTTACTACTTTTTGCTAGTGACTGTTTCAGTCGCTATTTTCGGTTCAACTGATTTTACTACTTTTTACTAGTGACTGTTCAGTCGCTATTTTCGGTCCAACTGATTTTATTACTTTTTACTACTGACTGTTTCAGTCGCTATTTTCGGTCCAACTGACTTTATTACTTTTTACTACTGATTGTTTCAGTCGCTATTTTCGGTCCAACTGATTTTACTACTTTTTTCCAGTGACTGTTTCAGTCGCTGTTTTGGGTCCAACGGATTTTACTACTTTTTACTAGTGACTGTTTCAGTCTCTATTTTCGGTCCAACTGATTTTACTACGTTTTACTGGTGACTGTTTCAGTCGCTGTTTTGAGTCCAACGGATTTTACTACTTTTTGCTAGTGACTGTTTCAGTCGCTATTTTCGGTTCAACTGATTTTACTACTTTTTACTAGTGACTGTTCAGTCGCTATTTTCGGTCCAACTGATTTTATTACTTTTTACTACTGACTGTTTCAGTCGGTATTTTCGGTCCAACTGATTTTACTACTTTTTGCTAGTGACTGTTTCAGTCGCTATTTTCGGTCCAACTGATTTTACTACTTTTTGCTAGTGACTGTTTCAGTCGCTATTTTCGGTCCAATTGATTTTACTACTTTTTACTAGTGACTGTTTCAGTCGCTATTTTCGGTCCAACTGACTTTATTACTTTTTACTACTGATTGTTTCAGTCGCTATTTTCGGTCCAACTGATTTTACTACTTTTTTCCAGTGACTGTTTCAGTCGCTGTTTTGGGTCCAACGGATTTTACTACTTTTTACTAGTGACTGTTTCAGTCTCTATTTTCGGTCCAACTGATTTTACTACGTTTTACTGGTGACTGTTTCAGTCGCTGTTTTGAGTCCAACGGATTTTACTACTTTTTACTAGTGACTGTTTCAGTCGCTGTTTTGGGTCCAACGGATTTTACTACGTTTTACTAGCGACGGTTTCAGCCGCTATTTTCGGTCCAACTGATTTTACTACTTTTTACTTGTGACTGTTTCAGTCGCTGTTTTGGGTCCAACTGATTTTACTACTTTTTACTAGTGACTGTTTCAGTCGCTGTTTTGGGTCCAACGGATTTTACTACTTTTTGCTAGTGACTGTTTCAGTCGCTATTTTCGGTTCAACTGATTTTACTACTTTTTACTAGTGACTGTTCAGTCGCTATTTTCGGTCCAACTGATTTTATTACTTTTTACTACTGACTGTTTCAGTCGCTATTTTCGGTCCAACTGACTTTATTACTTTTTACTACTGATTGTTTCAGTCGCTATTTTCGGTCCAACTGATTTTACTACTTTTTTCCAGTGACTGTTTCAGTCGCTGTTTTGGGTCCAACGGATTTTACTACTTTTTACTAGTGACTGTTTCAGTCTCTATTTTCGGTCCAACTGATTTTACTACGTTTTACTGGTGACTGTTTCAGTCGCTGTTTTGGGTCCAACGGATTTTACTACTTTTTGCTAGTGACTGTTTCAGTCGCTATTTTCGGTTCAACTGATTTTACTACTTTTTACTAGTGACTGTTCAGTCGCTATTTTCGGTCCAACTGATTTTATTACTTTTTACTACTGACTGTTTCAGTCGGTATTTTCGGTCCAACTGATTTTACTACATTTTGCTAGTGACTGTTTCAGTCGCTAATTTCGGTCCAACTGATTTTACTACTTTTTGCTAGTGACTGTTTCAGTCGCTATTTTCGGTCCAATTGATTTTACTACTTTTTACTAGTGACTGTTTCAGTCGCTATTTTCGGTCCAACTGATTTTACTACTTTTTTCTAGTGACTGTTTCAGTCGCTGTTTTCGGCCCAACTGATTTTACTACGTTTTACTGGTGACTGTTTCAGTCGCTATTTTCGGTTCAACTGATTTTACTACTTTTTACTAGTGACTGTTTCAGTCGCTATTTTCGGTCCAACTGATTTTACTACTTTTTTCTAGTGACTGTTTCAGTCGCTGTTTTCGGCCCAACTGATTTTACTACGTTTTACTGGTGACTGTTTCAGTCGCTATTTTCGGTTCAACTGATTTTACTACTTTTTACTAGTGACTGTTTCAGTCGCTATTTTCGGTCCAACTGATTTTATTACTTTTTACTACTGATTGTTTCAGTCGCTATTTTCGGTCCAACTGATTTTACTACTTTTTTCTAGTGACTGTTTCAGTCGCTGTTTTGGGTCCAACTGATTTTACTACTTTTTACTAGTGACTGTTTCAGTCGCTGTTTTGGGTCCAACGGATTTTACTACTTTTGCTAGTGACTGTTTCAGTCGCTATTTTCGGTTCAACTGATTTTACCACTTTTTACTAGTGACTGTTTCAGTCGCTATTTTCGGTCCAACTGATTTTATTGCTTTTTACTACTGACTGTTTCAGTCGCTATTTTCGGTCCAATTTATTTTACTACTTTTTACTACTTATTGTTTCAGTCGCTGTTTTCGGTTAAACTGATTTTACTACTTTTTGCTAGTGACTGTTTCAGTCGCTATTTTCGGTCCAACTGATTTTATTACTTTTTACTACTGACTGTTTCAGTCGCTATTTTCGGTCCAACTGATTTTACTACTCTTTTCTAGTGACTGTTTCAGTCGCTGTTTTGGGTCCAACGGATTTTACTACTTTTTGCTAGTGACTGTTTCAGTCGCTATTTTCGGTTCAACTGATTTTACTACTTTTTACTAGTGACTGCTTCAGCCGCTATTTTCGGTCCAACTGATTTTATTGCTTTTCATTACTGACTGTTTCAGTCGCTATTTTGATTCCAATTGATTTTACTACTTCTTGCTAGTGACTGTTTCAGTCGCTATTTTCGGTTCAACTGATTTTACTAGTTTTAACTAGTGACTGTTCAGTCGCTATTTTCGGTCCAACTGATTTTATTACTTTTTACTACTGACTGTTTCAGTCGCTATTTTCGGTCCAACTGATTTTACTACTCTTTTCTAGTGACTGTTTCAGTCGATATTTTCGGTCCAACTGATTTTACTACTTTTTACTGGTGACTGTTTCAGTCGCTGTTTTGGGTCCAACGGATTTTACTACGTTTTACTAGCGACGGTTTCAGCCGCTATTTTCGGTCCAACTGATTTTACTACTTTTTACTAGTGACTGTTTCAATCGCTCTTTTCGGTCCAACGGATTTTACTACTTTTTATTAGTGACTGTTTCAGTCGGTATTGTCGGTCCAACTGATTTTACTACTTTTTACTAGTGACTGTTTCAGTCGCTGTTTTGGGTCCAACGGATTTTACTACTTTTTGCTAGTGACTGTTTCAGTCGCTATTTTCGGTTCAAATGATTTTACTACTTTTTACTAGTGACTGTTCAGTCGCTATTTTCGGCCCAACTGATTTTATTACTTTTTACTACTGACTGTTTCAGTCGCTATTTTCGGTCCAACTGATTTTACTACTCTTTTCTAGTGACTGTTTCAGTCGCTGTTTTGGGTCCAACGGATTTTACTACTTTTTAGTAGTGACTGTTTCAGTCGCTATTTTCGGTCCAACTAATTTTACTACTTTTTACTTGTGACTGTTTCAGTCGCTGTTTTGGGTCCAACGGATTTTACTACTTTTTACTAGTGACTGTTTCAGTCACTGGTCTCGGTTCCACTGGTTTTATTACTTTTTACTAGTGACTGTTTCAGTCGCTGGTTTCGGTTCAACTGATTTTATTACTTTTTACTAGTGACTGTTTCAGTCGCTATTTTCGGTCCAACTGATTTTACTACTTTTTATTAGTGACCGTTTCAGTCGCTGTTTTCGGTCCAACGGATTTTAATATTTTTATTAGTGACTGTTTCAGTCGGTATTTTCGGTCCAACTGATTTTACTACTTTTTGCTAGCGACTGTTTCAGTCGCTATTCTCGGTTCAACTGATTTTACTACTTTTTACTACTGTCTGTTTCAGTCGCTATTTTCGGTCCAATTGATTTTACTACTTTTTACTACTGATTGTTTCAGTTGCTGTTTTCGGTTAAACTGATTTTACTACTTTTTACTAGTGACTGTTTCAGTCGCTATTTTCGGTTCAACTGATTTTACTACTTTTTACTAGTGACTGTTTCAGTCGCTATTTTCGGTCCAACTGATTTTATTACTTTTTACTACTGATTGTTTCAGTCGCTATTTTCGGTCCAACTGATTTTACTACTTTTTTCTAGTGACTGTTTCAGTCGCTGTTTTGGGTCCAACGGATTTTACTACTTTTTACTAGTGACTGTTTCAGTCGCTGGTTTTGGTTCAACTGATTTTATTACTTTTTACTAGTGACTGTTTCAGTCGCTATTTTCGGTCCAACTGATTTTACTACTTTTTATTAGTGACTGTTTCAGTCGGTATTTTCGGTCCAACTGATTTTACTACTTTTTACTAGTGACTGTTTCAGTCGCTGTTTTGGGTCCAACGGATTTTACTACCTTTTGCTAGTGACTGTTTCAGTCGCTATTTTCGGTTCAACTGATTTTACTACTTTTTACTAGTGACTGTTTCAGTCGCTATTTTAGGTCCAACTGATTTTATTGCTTTTTACTACTGACCGTTTCAGTCGCTATTTTCGGTCCAATTTATTTTACTACTTTTTACTACTTATTGTTTCAGTCGCTGTTTTCGGTTAAACTGATTTTACTGCTTTTTGCTAGTGACTGTTTCAGTCGCTATTTTCGGTCCAACTGATTTTATTACTTTTTACTACTGACTGTTTCAGTCGCTATTTTCGGTCCAACTGATTTTACTACTCTTTTCTAGTGACTGTTTCAGTCGCTGTTTTGGGTCCAACTGATTTTACTACTTTTTACTAGTGACTGTTTCAGTCGCTGTTTTGGGTCCAACGGATTTTACTACTTTTTGCTAGTGACTGTTTCAGTCGCTATTTTCGGTTCAACTGATTTTAACTACTTTTTACTAGTGACTGTTTCAGTCACTATTTTCGGTCCAACTGATTTTATTGCTTTTTATTACTGACTGTTTCAGTCGCTATTTTCGGTTCAACTGATTTTACTACTTTTAACTAGTGACTGTTCAGTCGCTATTTTCGGTCCAACTGATTTTATTACTTTTTACTACTGACTGTTTCAGTCGCTATTTTCGGTCCAACTGATTTTACTACTCTTTTCTAGTGACTGTTTCAGTCGGTATTTTCGGTCCAACTGATTTTACTACTTTTTACTGGTTACTGTTTCAGTCGCTGTTTTGGGTCCAACGGATTTTACTACGTTTTACTAGCGACGGTTTCAGCCGCTATTTTCGGCCCAACTGATTTTACTACTTTTTACTTGTGACTGTTTCAATCGCTCTTTTCGGTCCAACGGATTTTACTACTTTTTATTAGTGACTGTTTCAGTCGGTATTGTCGGTCCAACTGATTTTACTACTTTTTACTAGTGACTGTTTCAGTCGCTGTTTTGGGTCCAACGGATTTTACTACATTTTGCTAGTGACTGTTTCAGTCGCTATTTTCGGTTCAACTGATTTTACTACTTTTTACTAGTGACTGTTCAGTCGCTATTTTCGTTCCAACTGATTTTACTACACTTTTCTAGTGACTGTTTCATTCGCTGTTTTGGGTCCAACGGATTTTACTACTTTTTAGTAGTGACTGTTTCAGTCGCTATTTTCGGTCCAACTGATTTTACTACTTTTTACTTGTGACTATTTCAGTCGTTGTTTTGGGTCCAACGGATTTTACTACCTTTTACTAGTGACTATTTCAGTCACTGGTTTTGGTTCAACTGATTTTATTACTTTTTACTAGTGACTGTTTCAGTCGCTGGTTTCGGTTCAACTGATTTTATTACTTTTTACTAGTGACTGTTTCAGCGGCTATTTTCGGTCCAACTGATTTTACTACTTTTTATCAGTGACCGTTTCAGTCGCTGTTTTCGGTCCAACGGATTTTAATACTTTTTATTAGTGACTGTTTCAGTCGGTATTTTCGGTCCAACTGATTTTACTACTTTTTGCTAGTGACTATTTCAGTCGCTATTTTCGGTTCAACTGATTTTAATACTTATTACTACTGTCTGTTTCAGTCGCTATTTTCGTTCCAATTGATTTTACTACTTTTTACTACTGATTGTTTCAGTCGCTGTTTTCGGTTAAACTGATTTTACTACTTTTTACTAGTGACTGTTTCAGTCGCTATTTTCGGTCCAACTGATTTTATTACTTTTTACTAGTGACTGTTTCAGTCGCTATTTTCGGTCCAACTGATTTTACTATTTTTTATTAGTGACCGTCTCAGTCGCTGTTTTCGGTCCAACGGATTTTACTACTTTTTATTAGTGACTGTTTCAGTCGGTATTTTCGGTCCAACTGATTTTACTACTTTTTATTAGTGACTGTTTCAGTCGCTATTTTCGGTCCAACTGATTTTATTGCTTTTTATTACTGACTGTTTCAGTCGCTATTTTGTGTCCAATTGATTTTAATACTTCTTGCTAGTGACTGTTTCAGTCGCTATTTTCGGTTCAACTGATTTTACTACTTTTAACTAGTGACTGTTCAGTCGCTATTTTCGGTCCAACTGATTTTATTACTTTTTACTACTGACTGTTTCAGTCGCTATTTTCGGTCCAACTGATTATACTACTCTTTTCTAGTGACCGTTTCAGTCGCTATTTTCGGTCCAACTGATTTTACTACTTTTTACTAGCGACGGTTTCAGCCGCTATTTTCGGTCCAACTGATTTTATTACTTTTTATTAGTGACTGTTTCAGTCGGTATTTTCGGTCCAACTGATTTTACTACTTTTTATTAGTGACTGTTTCAGTCGCTATTTTCGGTCCAACTGATTTTATTGCTTTTTATTACTGACTGTTTCAGTCGCTATATTGGGTCCAATTGATTTTAATACTTCTTGCTAGTGACTGTTTCAGTCGCTATTTTCGGTTCAACTGATTTTACTACTTTTAACTAGTGACTGTTCAGTCGCTATTTTCGGTCCAACTGATTTTATTGCTTTTTATTACTGACTGTTTCAGTCGCTATTTTGGGTCCAATTGATTTTAATACTTCTTGCTAGTGACTGTTTCAGTCGCTATTTTCGGTTCAACTGATTTTACTAATTTTAACTAGTGACTGTTCAGTCGCTATTTTCGGTCCAACTGATTTTATTACTTTTTACTACTGACTGTTTCAGTCGCTATTTTCGGTCCAACTGATTTTACTACTCTTTTCTAGTGACCGTTTCAGTCGGTATTTTCGGTCCAACTGATTTTACTACTTTTTACTAGTGACTGTTTCAGTCGCTGTTTTGGGTCCAACGGATTTTACTACGTTTTACTAGCGACGGTTTCAGCCGCTATTTTCGGTCCAACTGATTTTACTACTTTTTACTTGTGACTGTTTCAGTCGCTGTTTTGGGTCCAACTGATTTTACTACTTTTTACTAGTGACTGTTTCAATCGCTCTTTTCGGTCCAACGGATTTTACTACTTTTTATTAGTGACCGTCTCAGTCGCTGTTTTCGGTCCAACGGATTTTACTACTTTTTATTAGTGACTGTTTCAGTCGGTATTGTCGGTCCAACTGATTTTACTACTTTTTACTAGTGACTGTTTCAGTCGCTGTTTTGGGTCCAACGGATTTTACTACTTTTTGCTAGTGACTGTTTCAGTCGCTATTTTCGGTTCAACTGATTTTACTACTTTTACTAGTGACTGTTCAGTCGCTATTTTCGGTCCAACTGAATTTATTACTTTTTACTACTGACTGTTTCAGTCGCTATTTTCGGTCCAACTGATTTTACTACTCTTTTCTAGTGACTGTTTCAATCGCCGTTTTCGGCAGAACTGATTTTACTACGTTTTACTGGTGACTGTTTCAGTCGCTATTTTCGGTTCAACTGATTTTACTACTTTTTACTAGTGACTGTTTCAGTCGCTATTTTCGTTACAACTGATTTTATTACTTTTTACTACTGACTGTTTCAGTCGCTATTTTCGGTCCAACTGATTTTACTACTCTTTTCTAGTGACTGTTTCAGTCGGTATTTTCGGCCCAACTGATTTTACTACGTTTTACTGGTGACTGTTTCAGTCGCTATTTTCGGTTCAACTGATTTTACTACTTTTTACTAGTGACTGTTTCAGTCGCTATTTTCGTTACAACTGATTTTATTACTTTTTACTACTGACTGTTTCAGTCGCTATTTTCGGTCCAACTGATTTTACTACTCTTTTCTAGTGACTGTTTCAGTCGCCGTTTTCGGCCCAACTGATTTTACTACGTTTTACTGGTGACTGTTTCAGTCGCTATTTTCGGTTCAACTGATTTTACTACTTTTTACTAGTGACTGTTTCAGTCGCTATTTTCGTTACAACTGATTTTATTACTTTTTACTACTGACTGTTTCAGTCGCTATTTTCGGTCCAACTGATTTTACTACTCTTTTCTAGTGACTGTTTCAGTCGCTATTTTCGGTTCAACTGATTTTACTACTTTTTACTAGTGACTGTTTCAGTCGCTATTTTCGTTACAACTGATTTTATTACTTTTTACTACTGACTGTTTCAGTCGCTATTTTCGGTCCAACTGATTATACTAGTTTTTACTAGTGACTGATTCAGTCGCTAGTAAAAAGTAGTAAAAAAGTAGTTGTTTTGGGTCCAACGGATTTTACTTCTTTTTACTAGTGACTGTTTCACTCGCTGTTTTCGGTCCAACTGATTTTACTACTTTTTTCTAGTGACTGTTTCAGTCGCTGGTTTCGGTCCAACTGATTATACTAGTTTTTACTAGTGACTGTTTCAGTCGCTGTTTTCGGTCCAACGGATTTTACTACTTTTTACTAGTTACTGTTTCAGTCGCTATTTTCGGTCCAACTGATTTTACTACATTTTATTTGTGACTGTTTCAGTCGCTGTTTTGGGTCCAACGGATTTTACTACTTTTTACTAGTTACTGTTTCAGTCGCTATTTTCGGTCCAACTGATTTTACTACTTTTTACTAGTGACTGTTTCAATCGCTCTTTTCGGCCCAACGGATTTTACTACTTTTTATTAGTGACCGTCTCAGTCGCTGTTTTCGGTCCAACGGATTTTACTACTTTTTATTAGTGACTGTTTCAGTCGGTATTTTCGGTCCAACTGATTTTACTACTTTTTGCTAGTGACTGTTTCAGTCGCTATTTTCGGTCCAACTGATTTTACTACTTTTTGCTAGTGACTGTTTCAGTCGCTATTTTCGGTCCAATTGATTTTACTACTTTTTACTAGTGACTGTTTAAGTCGCTATTTTCGGTCCAACTGACTTTATTACTTTTTACTACTGATTGTTTCAGTCGCTATTTTCGGTCCAACTGATTTTACTACTTTTTTCCAGTGACTGTTTCAGTCGCTGTTTTGGGTCCAACGGATTTTACTACTTTTTACTAGTGACTGTTTCAGTCTCTATTTTCGGTCCAACTGATTTTACTACGTTTTACTGGTGACTGTTTCAGTCGCTGTTTTGAGTCCAACGGATTTTACTACTTTTTACTAGTGACTGTTTCAGTCGCTGTTTTGGGTCCAACGGATTTTACTACGTTTTACTAGCGACGGTTTCAGCCGCTATTTTCGGTCCAACTGATTTTACTACTTTTTACTTGTGACTGTTTCAGTCGCTGTTTTGGGTCCAACTGATTTTACTACTTTTTACTAGTGACTGTTTCAGTCGCTGTTTTGGGTCCAACGGATTTTACTACTTTTTGCTAGTGACTGTTTCAGTCGCTATTTTCGGTTCAACTGATTTTACTACTTTTTACTAGTGACTGTTCAGTCGCTATTTTCGGTCCAACTGATTTTATTACTTTTTACTACTGACTGTTTCAGTCGCTATTTTCGGTCCAACTGATTTTACTACTTTTTTCTAGTAACTGTTTCAGTCGCTGTTTTCGGCCCAACTGATTTTACTACGTTTTACTGGTTACTGTTTCAGTCGCTATTTTCGGTTCAACTGATTTTACTACTTTTTACTAGTGACTGTTTCAGTCGCTATTTTCGGTCCAACTGATTTTACTACTTTTTTCTAGTGACTGTTTCAGTCGCTGTTTTCGGCCCAACTGATTTTACTACGTTTTACTGGTGACTGTTTCAGTCGCTATTTTCGGTTCAACTGATTTTACTACTTTTTACTAGTGACTGTTTCAGTCGCTATTTTCGGTCCAACTGATTTTATTACTTTTTACTACTGATTGTTTCAGTCGCTATTTTCGGTCCAACTGATTTTACTACTTTTTTCTAGTGACTGTTTCAGTCGCTGTTTTGGGTCCAACGGATTTTACTACTTTTTACTAGTGACTGTTTCAGTCGCTGGTTTTGGTTCAACTGATTTTATTACTTTTTACTAGTGACTGTTTCAGTCGCTATTTTCGGTCCAACTGATTTTACTACTTTTTATTAGTGACTGTTTAAGTCGGTATTTTCGGTCCAACTGATTTTACTACTTTTTACTAGTGACTGTTTCAGTCGCTGTTTTGGGTCCAACGGATTTTACTACTTTTGCTAGTGACTGTTTCAGTCGCTATTTTCGGTTCAACTGATTTTACTACTTTTTACTAGTGACTGTTTCAGTCGCTATTTTCGGTCCAACTGATTTTATTGCTTTTTACTACTGACTGTTTCAGTCGCTATTTTCGGTCCAATTTATTTTACTACTTTTTACTACTTATTGTTTCAGTCGCTGTTTTCGGTTAAACTGATTTTACTACTTTTTGCTAGTGACTGTTTCAGTCGCTATTTTCGGTCCAACTGGTTTTATTACTTTTTACTACTGACTGTTTCAGTCGCTATTTTCGGTCCAACTGATTTTACTACTCTTTTCTAGTGACTGTTTCAGTCGCTGTTTTCGGCCCAACTGATTTTACTACGTTTTACTGGTGACTGTTTCAGTCGCTATTTTCGGTTAAACTGATTTTACTACTTTTTACTAGTGACTGTTTCAGTCGCTATTTTCGGTCCAACTGATTTTATTACTTTTTACTACTGATTGTTTCAGTCGCTATTTTCGGTCCAACTGATTTTACTACTTTTTTCTAGTGACTGTTTCAGTCGCTGTTTTGGGTCCAACGGATTTTACTACTTTTTACTAGTGACTGTTTCAGTCGCTGGTTTTGGTTCAACTGATTTTATTACTTTTTACTAGTGACTGTTTCAGTCGCTATTTTCGGTCCAACTGATTTTACTACTTTTTATTAGTGACTGTTTAAGTCGGTATTTTCGGTCCAACTGATTTTACTACTTTTTACTAGTGACTGTTTCAGTCGCTGTTTTGGGTCCAACGGATTTTACTACTTTTGCTAGTGACTGTTTCAGTCGCTATTTTCGGTTCAACTGATTTTACTACTTTTTACTAGTGACTGTTTCAGTCGCTATTTTCGGTCCAACTGATTTTATTGCTTTTTACTACTGACTGTTTCAGTCGCTATTTTCGGTCCAATTTATTTTACTACTTTTTACTACTTATTGTTTCAGTCGCTGTTTTCGGTTAAACTGATTTTACTACTTTTTGCTAGTGACTGTTTCAGTCGCTATTTTCGGTCCAACTGATTTTATTACTTTTTACTACTGACTGTTTCAGTCGCTATTTTCGGTCCAACGGATTTTACTACTTTTTGCTAGTGACTGTTTCAGTCGCTATTTTCGGTTCAACTGATTTTACTACTTTTTACTAGTGACTGCTTCAGCCGCTATTTTCGGTCCAACTGATTTTATTGCTTTTCATTACTGACTGTTTCAGTCGCTATTTTGATTCCAATTGATTTTACTACTTCTTGCTAGTGACTGTTTCAGTCGCTATTTTCGGTTCAACTGATTTTACTAGTTTTAACTAGTGACTGTTCAGTCGCTATTTTCGGTCCAACTGATTTTATTACTTTTTACTACTGACTGTTTCAGTCGCTATTTTCGGTCCAACTGATTTTACTACTCTTTTCTAGTGACTGTTTCAGTCGATATTTTCGGTCCAACTGATTTTACTACTTTTTACTGGTGACTGTTTCAGTCGCTGTTTTGGGTCCAACGGATTTTACTACGTTTTACTAGCGACGGTTTCAGCCGCTATTTTCGGTCCAACTGATTTTACTACTTTTTACTAGTGACTGTTTCAATCGCTCTTTTCGGTCCAACGGATTTTACTACTTTTTATTAGTGACTGTTTCAGTCGGTATTGTCGGTCCAACTGATTTTACTACTTTTTACTAGTGACTGTTTCAGTCGCTGTTTTGGGTCCAACGGATTTTACTACTTTTTGCTAGTGACTGTTTCAGTCGCTATTTTCGGTTCAACTGATTTTACTACTTTTTACTGGTGACTGTTCAGTCGCTATTTTCGGCCCAACTGATTTTATTACTTTTTACTACTGACTGTTTCAGTCGCTATTTTCGGTCCAACTGATTTTACTACTCTTTTCTAGTGACTGTTTCAGTCGCTGTTTTGGGTCCAACGGATTTTACTACTTTGTAGTAGTGACTGTTTTTATTATTTATTACTTATTATTTATATTTATTACTTTTTACTACTGACTGTTTCAGTCGCTATTTTCGGTCCAACTGATTTTACTACTCTTTTCTAGTGACTGTTTCAGTCGCTGTTTTGGGTCCAACGGATTTTACTACTTTTTAGTAGTGACTGTTTCAGTCGCTATTTTCGGTCCAACTAATTTTACTACTTTTTACTTGTGACTGTTTCAGTCGCTGTTTTGGGTCCAACGGATTTTACTACTTTTTACTAGTGACTGTTTCAGTCACTGGTTTCGGTTCCACTGATTTTATTACTTTTTACTAGTGACTGTTTCAGTCGCTGGTTTCGGTTCAACTGATTTTATTACTTTTTACTAGTGACTGTTTCAGTCGCTATTTTCGGTCCAACTGATTTTACTACTTTTTATTAGTGACCGTTTCAGTCGCTGTTTTCGGTCCAACGGATTTTAATACTTTTTATTAGTGACTGTTTCAGTCGGTATTTTCGGTCCAACTGATTTTACTACTTTTTGCTAGCGACTGTTTCTGTCGCTATTTTCGGTTCAACTGATTTTACTACTTTTTACTACTGTCTGTTTCAGTCGCTATTTTCGGTCCAATTGGTTTTACTACTTTTTACTACTGATTGTTTCAGTTGCTGTTTTCGGTTAAACTGATTTTACTACTTTTTACTAGTGACTGTTTCAGTCGCTATTTTCGGTTCAACTGATTTTACTACTTTTTACTACTGTCTGTTTCAGTCGCTATTTTCGGTCCAATTGATTTTACTACTTTTTACTACTGATTGTTTCAGTTGCTGTTTTCGGTTAAACTGATTTTACTACTTTTTACTAGTGACTGTTTCAGTCGCTATTTTCGGTTCAACTGATTTTACTACTTTTTACTAGTGACTGTTTCAGTCGCTATTTTCGGTCCAACTGATTTTATTACTTTTTACTACTTATTGTTTCAGTCACTGTTTTCGGTTAAACTGATTTTACTGCTTTTTGCTAGTGACTGTTTCAGTCGCTATTTTCGGTCCAACTGATTTTACTACTTTTTTCTAGTGACTGTTTCAGTCGCTGTTTTGGGTCCAACGGATTTTACTACTTTTTACTAGTGACTGTTTCAGTCGCTGGTTTTGGTTCAACTGATTTTATTACTTTTTACTAGTGACTGTTTCAGTCGCTATTTTCGGTCCAACTGATTTTACTACTTTTTATTAGTGACTGTTTCAGTCGGTATTTTCGGTCCAACTGATTTTACTACTTTTTACTAGTGACTGTTTCAGTCGCTGTTTTGGGTCCAACGGATTTTACTACCTTTTGCTAGTGACTGTTTCAGTCGCTATTTTCGGTTCAACTGATTTTACTACTTTTTACTAGTGACTGTTTCAGTCGCTATTTTAGGTCCAACTGATTTTATTGCTTTTTACTACTGACCGTTTCAGTCGCTATTTTCGGTCCAATTTATTTTACTACTTTTTACTACTTATTGTTTCAGTCGCTGTTTTCGGTTAAACTGATTTTACTGCTTTTTGCTAGTGACTGTTTCAGTCGCTATTTTCGGTCCAACTGATTTTATTACTTTTTACTACTGACTGTTTCAGTCGCTATTTTCGGTCCAACTGATTTTACTACTCTTTTCTAGTGACTGTTTCAGTCGCTGTTTTGGGTCCAACTGATTTTACTACTTTTTACTAGTGACTGTTTCAGTCGCTGTTTTGGGTCCAACGGATTTTACTACTTTTTGCTAGTGACTGTTTCAGTTGCTATTTTCGGTTCAACTGATTTTACTACTTTTTACTAGTGACTGCTTCAGTCACTATTTTCGGTCCAACTGATTTTATTGCTTTTTATTACTGACTGTTTCAGTCGCTATTTTCGGTTCAACTGATTTTACTACTTTTAACTAGTGACTGTTCAGTCGCTATTTTCGGTCCAACTGATTTTATTACTTTTTACTACTGACTGTTTCAGTCGCTATTTTCGGTCCAACTGATTTTACTACTCTTTTCTAGTGACTGTTTCAGTCGGTATTTTCGGTCCAACTGATTTTACTACTTTTTACTGGTTACTGTTTCAGTCGCTGTTTTGGGTCCAACGGATTTTACTACGTTTTACTAGCGACGGTTTCAGCCGCTATTTTCGGCCCAACTGATTTTACTACTTTTTACTTGTGACTGTTTCAATCGCTCTTTTCGGTCCAACGGATTTTACTACTTTTTATTAGTGACTGTTTCAGTCGGTATTGTCGGTCCAACTGATTTTACTACTTTTTACTAGTGACTGTTTCAGTCGCTGTTTTGGGTCCAACGGATTTTACTACATTTTGCTAGTGACTGTTTCAGTCGCTATTTTCGGTTCAACTGATTTTACTACTTTTTACTAGTGACTGTTCAGTCGCTATTTTCGTTCCAACTGATTTTACTACTCTTTTCTAGTGACTGTTTCATTCGCTGTTTTGGGTCCAACGGATTTTACTACTTTTTAGTAGTGACTGTTTCAGTCGCTATTTTCGGTCCAACTGATTTTACTACTTTTTACTTGTGACTATTTCAGTCGTTGTTTTGGGTCCAACGGATTTTACTACCTTTTACTAGTGACTATTTCAGTCACTGGTTTTGGTTCAACTGATTTTATTACTTTTTACTAGTGACTGTTTCAGTCGCTGGCTTCGGTTCAACTGATTTTATTACTTTTTACTAGTGACTGTTTCAGCGGCTATTTTCGGTCCAACTGATTTTACTACTTTTTATCAGTGACCGTTTCAGTCGCTGTTTTCGGTCCAACGGATTTTAATACTTTTTATTAGTGACTGTTTCAGTCGGTATTTTCGGTCCAACTGATTTTACTACTTTTTGCTAGTGACTATTTCAGTCGCTATTTTCGGTTCAACTGATTTTAATACTTTTCACTACTGTCTGTTTCAGTCGCTATTTTCGGTCCAATTGATTTTACTACTTTTTACTACTGATTGTTTCAGTCGCTGTTTTCGGTTAAACTGATTTTACTACTTTTTACTAGTGACTGTTTCAGTCGCTATTTTCGGTCCAACTGATTTTATTGCTTTTTACTAGTGACTGTTTCAGTCGCTATTTTCGGTCCAACTGATTTTACTATTTTTTATTAGTGACCGTCTCAGTCGCTGTTTTCGGTCCAACGGATTTTACTACTTTTTATTAGTGACTGTTTCAGTCGGTATTTTCGGTCCAACTGATTTTACTACTTTTTATTAGTGACTGTTTCAGTCGCTATTTTCGGTCCAACTGATTTTATTGCTTTTTATTACTGACTGTTTCAGTCGCTATTTTGGGTCCAATTGATTTTAATACTTCTTGCTAGTGACTGTTTCAGTCGCTATTTTCGGTTCAACTGATTTTACTACTTTTAACTAGTGACTGTTCAGTCGCTATTTTCGGTCCAACTGATTTTATTACTTTTTACTACTGACTGTTTCAGTCGCTATTTTCGGTCCAACTGATTTTACTACTCTTTTCTAGTGACCGTTTCAGTCGCTATTTTCGGTCCAACTGATTTTACTACTTTTTACTAGCGACGGTTTCAGCCGCTATTTTCGGTCCAACTGATTTTATTACTTTTTATTAGTGACTGTTTCAGTCGGTATTTTCGGTCCAACTGATTTTACTACTTTTTATTAGTGACTGTTTCAGTCGCTATTTTCGGTCCAACTGATTTTATTACTTTTTATTACTGACTGTTTCAGTCGCTATTTTGGGTCCAATTGATTTTAATACTTCTTGCTAGTGACTGTTTCAGTCGCTATTTTCGGTTCAACTGATTTTACTACTTTTAACTAGTGACTGTTCAGTCGCTATTTTCGGTCCAACTGATTTTATTGCTTTTTATTACTGACTGTTTCAGTCGCTATTTTGGGTCCAATTGATTTTAATACTTCTTGCTAGTGACTGTTTCAGTCGCTATTTTCGGTTCAACTGATTTTACTAATTTTAACTAGTGACTGTTCAGTCGCTATTTTCGGTCCAACTGATTTTATTACTTTTTACTACTGACTGTTTCAGTCGCTATTTTCGGTCCAACTGATTTTACTACTCTTTTCTAGTGACCGTTTCAGTCGGTATTTTCGGTCCAACTGATTTTACTACTTTTTACTAGTGACTGTTTCAGTCGCTGTTTTGGGTCCAACGGATTTTACTACGTTTTACTAGCGACGGTTTCAGCCGCTATTTTCGGTCCAACTGATTTTACTACTTTTTACTTGTGACTGTTTCAGTCGCTGTTTTGGGTCCAACTGATTTTACTACTTTTTACTAGTGACTGTTTCAATCGCTCTTTTCGGTCCAACGGATTTTACTACTTTTTATTAGTGACCGTCTCAGTCGCTGTTTTCGGTCCAACGGATTTTACTACTTTTTATTAGTGACTGTTTCAGTCGGTATTGTCGGTCCAACTGATTTTACTACTTTTTACTAGTGACTGTTTCAGTCGCTGTTTTGGGTCCAACGGATTTTTCTACTTTTTGCTAGTGACTGTTTCAGTCGCTATTT
Organism: Rhynchophorus ferrugineus; assembly: GCF_030347505.1. Classification (NCBI taxonomy): domain Eukaryota; kingdom Metazoa; phylum Arthropoda; class Insecta; order Coleoptera; family Curculionidae; genus Rhynchophorus; species Rhynchophorus ferrugineus. The sequence continues at coordinate 19,841,675 of NW_027472589.1, forward strand.
TCGGTTCAACTGATTTTACTACTTTTTACTAGTGACTGTTCAGTCGCTATTTTCGGTCCAACTGATTTTATTACTTTTTACTACTGACTGTTTCAGTCGCTATTTTCGGTCCAACTGATTTTACTACTCTTTTCTAGTGACTGTTTCAATCGCCGTTTTCGGCCCAACTGATTTTACTACGTTTTACTGGTGACTGTTTCAGTCGCTATTTTCGGTTCAACTGATTTTACTACTTTTTACTAGTGACTGTTTCAGTCGCTATTTTCGTTACAACTGATTTTATTACTTTTTACTACTGACTGTTTCAGTCGCTATTTTCGGTCCAACTGATTTTACTACTCTTTTCTAGTGACTGTTTCAGTCGGTATTTTCGGCCCAACTGATTTTACTACGTTTTACTGGTGACTGTTTCAGTCGCTATTTTCGGTTCAACTGATTTTACTACTTTTTACTAGTGACTGTTTCAGTCGCTATTTTCGGTCCAACTGATTTTACTACTCTTTTCTAGTGACTGTTTCAGTCGCCGTTTTCGGCCCAACTGATTTTACTACGTTTTACTGGTGACTGTTTCAGTCGCTATTTTCGGTTCAACTGATTTTACTACTTTTTACTAGTGACTGTTTCAGTCGCTATTTTCGTTACAACTGATTTTATTACTTTTTACTACTGACTGTTTCAGTCGCTATTTTCGGTCCAACTGATTTTACTACTCTTTTCTAGTGACTGTTTCAGTCGCTATTTTCGGCCCAACTGATTTTACTACGTTTTACTGGTGACTGTTTCAGTCGCTATTTTCGGTTCAACTGATTTTATTACTTTTTACTACTGACTGTTTCAGTCGCTATTTTCGGTCCAACTGATTTTACTACTCTTTTCTAGTGACTGTTTCAGTCGCCGTTTTCGGCCCAACTGATTTTACTACGTTTTACTGGTGACTGTTTCAGTCGCTATTTTCGGTTCAACTGATTTTACTACTTTTTACTAGTGACTGTTTCAGTCGCTATTTTCGTTACAACTGATTTTATTACTTTTTACTACTGACTGTTTCAGTCGCTATTTTCGGTCCAACTGATTTTACTACTCTTTTCTAGTGACTGTTTCAGTCGCTATTTTCGGTTCAACTGATTTTACTACTTTTTACTAGTGACTGTTTCAGTCGCTATTTTCGTTACAACTGATTTTATTACTTTTTACTACTGACTGTTTCAGTCGCTATTTTCGGTCCAACTGATTTTACTACTCTTTTCTAGTGACTGTTTCAGTCGGTATTTTCGGTCCAACTGATTTTACTACTTTTTTCTAGTGACTGTTTCAGTCGCTGGTTTCGGTCCAACTGATTATACTAGTTTTTACTAGTGACTGTTTCAGTCGCTAGTAAAAAGTAGTAAAAAAGTAGTTGTTTTGGGTCCAACGGATTTTACTTCTTTTTACTAGTGACTGTTTCACTCGCTGTTTTCGGTCCAACTGATTTTACTACTTTTTTCTAGTGACTGTTTCAGTCGCTGGTTTCGGTCCAACTGATTATACTAGTTTTTACTAGTGACTGTTTCAGTCGCTGTTTTCGGTCCAACGGATTTTACTACTTTTTACTAGTTACTGTTTCAGTCGCTATTTTCGGTCCAACTGATTTTACTACATTTTATTTGTGACTGTTTCAGTCGCTGTTTTGGGTCCAACGGATTTTACTACTTTTTACTAGTTACTGTTTCAGTCGCTATTTTCGGTCCAACTGATTTTACTACTTTTTACTAGTGACTGTTTCAATCGCTCTTTTCGGCCCAACGGATTTTACTACTTTTTATTAGTGACCGTCTCAGTCGCTGTTTTCGGTCCAACGGATTTTACTACTTTTTATTAGTGACTGTTTCAGTCGGTATTTTCGGTCCAACTGATTTTACTACTTTTTGCTAGTGACTGTTTCAGTCGCTATTTTCGGTCCAACTGATTTTACTACTTTTTGCTAGTGACTGTTTCAGTCGCTATTTTCGGTCCAATTGATTTTACTACTTTTTACTAGTGACTGTTTCAGTCGCTATTTTCGGTCCAACTGACTTTATTACTTTTTACTACTGATTGTTTCAGTCGCTATTTTCGGTCCAACTGATTTTACTACTTTTTTCCAGTGACTGTTTCAGTCGCTGTTTTGGGTCCAACGGATTTTACTACTTTTTACTAGTGACTGTTTCAGTCTCTATTTTCGGTCCAACTGATTTTACTACGTTTTACTGGTGACTGTTTCAGTCGCTGTTTTGAGTCCAACGGATTTTACTACTTTTTACTAGTGACTGTTTCAGTCGCTGTTTTGGGTCCAACGGATTTTACTACGTTTTACTAGCGACGGTTTCAGCCGCTATTTTCGGTCCAACTGATTTTACTACTTTTTACTTGTGACTGTTTCAGTCGCTGTTTTGGGTCCAACTGATTTTACTACTTTTTACTAGTGACTGTTTCAGTCGCTGTTTTGGGTCCAACGGATTTTACTACTTTTTGCTAGTGACTGTTTCAGTCGCTATTTTCGGTTCAACTGATTTTACTACTTTTTACTAGTGACTGTTCAGTCGCTATTTTCGGTCCAACTGATTTTATTACTTTTTACTACTGACTGTTTCAGTCGCTATTTTCGGTCCAACTGACTTTATTACTTTTTACTACTGATTGTTTCAGTCGCTATTTTCGGTCCAACTGATTTTACTACTTTTTTCCAGTGACTGTTTCAGTCGCTGTTTTGGGTCCAACGGATTTTACTACTTTTTACTAGTGACTGTTTCAGTCTCTATTTTCGGTCCAACTGATTTTACTACGTTTTACTGGTGACTGTTTCAGTCGCTGTTTTGAGTCCAACGGATTTTACTACTTTTTGCTAGTGACTGTTTCAGTCGCTATTTTCGGTTCAACTGATTTTACTACTTTTTACTAGTGACTGTTCAGTCGCTATTTTCGGTCCAACTGATTTTATTACTTTTTACTACTGACTGTTTCAGTCGGTATTTTCGGTCCAACTGATTTTACTACTTTTTGCTAGTGACTGTTTCAGTCGCTATTTTCGGTCCAACTGATTTTACTACTTTTTGCTAGTGACTGTTTCAGTCGCTATTTTCGGTCCAATTGATTTTACTACTTTTTACTAGTGACTGTTTCAGTCGCTATTTTCGGTCCAACTGACTTTATTACTTTTTACTACTGATTGTTTCAGTCGCTATTTTCGGTCCAACTGATTTTACTACTTTTTTCCAGTGACTGTTTCAGTCGCTGTTTTGGGTCCAACGGATTTTACTACTTTTTACTAGTGACTGTTTCAGTCTCTATTTTCGGTCCAACTGATTTTACTACGTTTTACTGGTGACTGTTTCAGTCGCTGTTTTGAGTCCAACGGATTTTACTACTTTTTACTAGTGACTGTTTCAGTCGCTGTTTTGGGTCCAACGGATTTTACTACGTTTTACTAGCGACGGTTTCAGCCGCTATTTTCGGTCCAACTGATTTTACTACTTTTTACTTGTGACTGTTTCAGTCGCTGTTTTGGGTCCAACTGATTTTACTACTTTTTACTAGTGACTGTTTCAGTCGCTGTTTTGGGTCCAACGGATTTTACTACTTTTTGCTAGTGACTGTTTCAGTCGCTATTTTCGGTTCAACTGATTTTACTACTTTTTACTAGTGACTGTTCAGTCGCTATTTTCGGTCCAACTGATTTTATTACTTTTTACTACTGACTGTTTCAGTCGCTATTTTCGGTCCAACTGATTTTACTACTTTTTTCTAGTGACTGTTTCAGTCGCTGTTTTCGGCCCAACTGATTTTACTACGTTTTACTGGTGACTGTTTCAGTCGCTATTTTCGGTTCAACTGATTTTACTACTTTTTACTAGTGACTGTTTCAGTCGCTATTTTCGGTCCAACTGATTTTACTACTTTTTTCTAGTGACTGTTCCAGTCGCTGTTTTCGGCCCAACTGATTTTACTACGTTTTACTGGTGACTGTTTCAGTCGCTATTTTCGGTTCAACTGATTTTACTACTTTTTACTAGTGACTGTTTCAGTCGCTATTTTCGGTCCAACTGATTTTATTACTTTTTACTACTGATTGTTTCAGTCGCTATTTTCGGTCCAACTGATTTTACTACTTTTTTCTAGTGACTGTTTCAGTCGCTGTTTTGGGTCCAACGGATTTTACTACTTTTTACTAGTGACTGTTCCAGTCGCTGGTTTTGGTTCAACTGATTTTATTACTTTTTACTAGTGACTGTTTCAGTCGCTATTTTCGGTCCAACTGATTTTACTACTTTTTATTAGTGACTGTTTAAGTCGGTATTTTCGGTCCAACTGATTTTACTACTTTTTACTAGTGACTGTTTCAGTCGCTGTTTTGGGTCCAACGGATTTTACTACTTTTGCTAGTGACTGTTTCAGTCGCTATTTTCGGTTCAACTGATTTTACTACTTTTTACTAGTGACTGTTTCAGTCGCTATTTTCGGTCCAACTGATTTTATTGCTTTTTACTACTGACTGTTTCAGTCGCTATTTTCGGTCCAATTTATTTTACTACTTTTTACTACTTATTGTTTCAGTCCCTGTTTTCGGTTAAACTGATTTTACTACTTTTTGCTAGTGACTGTTTCAGTCGCTATTTTCGGTCCAACTGATTTTATTACTTTTTACTACTGACTGTTTCAGTCGCTATTTTCGGTCCAACTGATTTTACTACTCTTTTCTAGTGACTGTTTCAGTCGCTGTTTTGGGTCCAACGGATTTTACTACTTTTTGCTAGTGACTGTTTCAGTCGCTATTTTCGGTCCAACTGATTTTACTACTTTTTACTAGTGACTGCTTCAGCCGCTATTTTCGGTCCAACTGATTTTATTGCTTTTCATTACTGACTGTTTCAGTCGCTATTTTGATTCCAATTGATTTTACTACTTCTTGCTAGTGACTGTTTCAGTCGCTATTTTCGGTTCAACTGATTTTACTAGTTTTAACTAGTGACTGTTCAGTCGCTATTTTCGGTCCAACTGATTTTATTACTTTTTACTACTGACTGTTTCAGTCGCTATTTTCGGTCCAACTGATTTTACTACTCTTTTCTAGTGACTGTTTCAGTCGATATTTTCGGTCCAACTGATTTTACTACTTTTTACTGGTGACTGTTTCAGTCGCTGTTTTGGGTCCAACGGATTTTACTACGTTTTACTAGCGACGGTTTCAGCCGCTATTTTCGGTCCAACTGATTTTACTACTTTTTACTAGTGACTGTTTCAGTCGCTGTTTTGGGTCCAACGGATTTTACTACTTTTTGCTAGTGACTGTTTCAGTCGCTATTTTCGGTTCAACTGATTTTACTACTTTTTACTAGTGACTGTTCAGTCGCTATTTTCGGCCCAACTGATTTTATTACTTTTTACTACTGACTGTTTCAGTCGCTATTTTCGGTCCAACTGATTTTACTACTCTTTTCTAGTGACTGTTTCAGTCGCTGTTTTGGGTCCAACGGATTTTACTACTTTTTAGTAGTGACTGTTTCAGTCGCTATTTTCGGTCCAACTAATTTTACTACTTTTTACTTGTGACTGTTTCAGTCGCTGTTTTGGGTCCAACGGATTTTACTACTTTTTACTAGTGACTGTTTCAGTCACTGGTTTCGGTTCCACTGATTTTATTACTTTTTACTAGTGACTGTTTCAGTCGCTGGTTTCGGTTCAACTGATTTTATTACTTTTTACTAGTGACTGTTTCAGTCGCTATTTTCGGTCCAACTGATTTTACTACTTTTTATTAGTGACCGTTTCAGTCGCTGTTTTCGGTCCAACGGATTTTAATATTTTTATTAGTGACTGTTTCAGTCGGTATTTTCGGTCCAACTGATTTTACTACTTTTTGCTAGCGACTGTTTCAGTCGCTATTTTCGGTTCAACTGATTTTACTACTTTTTACTACTGTCTGTTTCAGTCGCTATTTTCGGTCCAATTGATTTTACTACTTTTTACTACTGATTGTTTCAGTTGCTGTTTTCGGTTAAACTGATTTTACTACTTTTTGCTAGTGACTGTTTCAGTCGCTATTTTCGGTTCAACTGATTTTAACTACTTTTTACTAGTGACTGTTTCAGTCACTATTTTCGGTCCAACTGATTTTATTGCTTTTTATTACTGACTGTTTCAGTCGCTATTTTCGGTTCAACTGATTTTACTACTTTTAACTAGTGACTGTTCAGTCGCTATTTTCGGTCCAACTGATTTTATTACTTTTTACTACTGACTGTTTCAGTCGCTATTTTCGGTCCAACTGATTTTACTACTCTTTTCTAGTGACTGTTTCAGTCGGTATTTTCGGTCCAACTGATTTTACTACTTTTTACTGGTTACTGTTTCAGTCGCTGTTTTGGGTCCAACGGATTTTACTACGTTTTACTAGCGACGGTTTCAGCCGCTATTTTCGGCCCAACTGATTTTACTACTTTTTACTTGTGACTGTTTCAATCGCTCTTTTCGGTCCAACAGATTTTACTACTTTTTATTAGTGACTGTTTCAGTCGGTATTGTCGGTCCAACTGATTTTACTACTTTTTACTAGTGACTGTTTCAGTCGCTGTTTTGGGTCCAACGGATTTTACTACATTTTGCTAGTGACTGTTTCAGTCGCTATTTTCGGTTCAACTGATTTTACTACTTTTTACTAGTGACTGTTCAGTCGCTATTTTCGTTCCAACTGATTTTACTACACTTTTCTAGTGACTGTTTCATTCGCTGTTTTGGGTCCAACGGATTTTACTACTTTTTAGTAGTGACTGTTTCAGTCGCTATTTTCGGTCCAACTGATTTTACTACTTCTTACTTGTGACTATTTCAGTCGTTGTTTTGGGTCCAACGGATTTTACTACCTTTTACTAGTGACTATTTCAGTCACTGGTTTTGGTTCAACTGATTTTATTACTTTTTACTAGTGACTGTTTCAGTCGCTGGTTTCGGTTCAACTGATTTTATTACTTTTTACTAGTGACTGTTTCAGCGGCTATTTTCGGTCCAACTGATTTTACTACTTTTTATCAGTGACCGTTTCAGTCGCTGTTTTCGGTCCAACGGATTTTAATACTTTTTATTAGTGACTGTTTCAGTCGGTATTTTCGGTCCAACTGATTTTACTACTTTTTGCTAGTGACTATTTCAGTCGCTATTTTCGGTTCAACTGATTTTAATACTTATTACTACTGTCTGTTTCAGTCGCTATTTTCGTTCCAATTGATTTTACTACTTTTTACTACTGATTGTTTCAGTCGCTGTTTTCGGTTAAACTGATTTTACTACTTTTTACTAGTGACTGTTTCAGTCGCTATTTTCGGTCCAACTGATTTTATTACTTTTTACTAGTGACTGTTTCAGTCGCTATTTTCGGTCCAACTGATTTTACTATTTTTTATTAGTGACCGTCTCAGTCGCTGTTTTCGGTCCAACGGATTTTACTACTTTTTATTAGTGACTGTTTCAGTCGGTATTTTCGGTCCAACTGATTTTACTACTTTTTATTAGTGACTGTTTCAGTCGCTATTTTCGGTCCAACTGATTTTATTGCTTTTTATTACTGACTGTTTCAGTCGCTATTTTGTGTCCAATTGATTTTAATACTTCTTGCTAGTGACTGTTTCAGTCGCTATTTTCGGTTCAACTGATTTTACTACTTTTAACTAGTGACTGTTCAGTCGCTATTTTCGGTCCAACTGATTTTATTACTTTTTACTACTGACTGTTTCAGTCGCTATTTTCGGTCCAACTGATTATACTACTCTTTTCTAGTGACCGTTTCAGTCGCTATTTTCGGTCCAACTGATTTTACTACTTTTTACTAGCGACGGTTTCAGCCGCTATTTTCGGTCCAACTGATTTTATTACTTTTTATTAGTGACTGTTTCAGTCGGTATTTTCGGTCCAACTGATTTTACTACTTTTTATTAGTGACTGTTTCAGTCGCTATTTTCGGTCCAACTGATTTTATTGCTTTTTATTACTGACTGTTTCAGTCGCTATATTGGGTCCAATTGATTTTAATACTTCTTGCTAGTGACTGTTTCAGTCGCTATTTTCGGTTCAACTGATTTTACTACTTTTAACTAGTGACTGTTCAGTCGCTATTTTCGGTCCAACTGATTTTATTGCTTTTTATTACTGACTGTTTCAGTCGCTATTTTGGGTCCAATTGATTTTAATACTTCTTGCTAGTGACTGTTTCAGTCGCTATTTTCGGTTCAACTGATTTTACTAATTTTAACTAGTGACTGTTCAGTCGCTATTTTCGGTCCAACTGATTTTATTACTTTTTACTACTGACTGTTTCAGTCGCTATTTTCGGTCCAACTGATTTTACTACTCTTTTCTAGTGACCGTTTCAGTCGGTATTTTCGGTCCAACTGATTTTACTACTTTTTACTAGTGACTGTTTCAGTCGCTGTTTTGGGTCCAACGGATTTTACTACGTTTTACTAGCGACGGTTTCAGCCGCTATTTTCGGTCCAACTGATTTTACTACTTTTTACTTGTGACTGTTTCAGTCGCTGTTTTGGGTCCAACTGATTTTACTACTTTTTACTAGTGACTGTTTCAATCGCTCTTTTCGGTCCAACGGATTTTACTACTTTTTATTAGTGACCGTCTCAGTCGCTGTTTTCGGTCCAACGGATTTTACTACTTTTTATTAGTGACTGTTTCAGTCGGTATTGTCGGTCCAACTGATTTTACTACTTTTTACTAGTGACTGTTTCAGTCGCTGTTTTGGGTCCAACGGATTTTACTACTTTTTGCTAGTGACTGTTTCAGTCGCTATTTTCGGTTCAACTGATTTTACTACTTTTACTAGTGACTGTTCAGTCGCTATTTTCGGTCCAACTGAATTTATTACTTTTTACTACTGACTGTTTCAGTCGCTATTTTCGGTCCAACTGATTTTACTACTCTTTTCTAGTGACTGTTTCAATCGCCGTTTTCGGCAGAACTGATTTTACTACGTTTTACTGGTGACTGTTTCAGTCGCTATTTTCGGTTCAACTGATTTTACTACTTTTTACTAGTGACTGTTTCAGTCGCTATTTTCGTTACAACTGATTTTATTACTTTTTACTACTGACTGTTTCAGTCGCTATTTTCGGTCCAACTGATTTTACTACTCTTTTCTAGTGACTGTTTCAGTCGGTATTTTCGGCCCAACTGATTTTACTACGTTTTACTGGTGACTGTTTCAGTCGCTATTTTCGGTTCAACTGATTTTACTACTTTTTACTAGTGACTGTTTCAGTCGCTATTTTCGTTACAACTGATTTTATTACTTTTTACTACTGACTGTTTCAGTCGCTATTTTCGGTCCAACTGATTTTACTACTCTTTTCTAGTGACTGTTTCAGTCGCCGTTTTCGGCCCAACTGATTTTACTACGTTTTACTGGTGACTGTTTCAGTCGCTATTTTCGGTTCAACTGATTTTACTACTTTTTAGTAGTGACTGTTTCAGTCGCTATTTTCGTTACAACTGATTTTATTACTTTTTACTACTGACTGTTTCAGTCGCTATTTTCGGTCCAACTGATTTTACTACTCTTTTCTAGTGACTGTTTCAGTCGCTATTTTCGGTTCAACTGATTTTACTACTTTTTACTAGTGACTGTTTCAGTCGCTATTTTCGTTACAACTGGTTTTATTACTTTTTACTACTGACTGTTTCAGTCGCTATTTTCGGTCCAACTGATTTTACTACTCTTTTCTAGTGACTGTTTCAGTCGGTATTTTCGGTCCAACTGATTTTACTACTTTTTTCTAGTGACTGTTTCAGTCGCTGGTTCCGGTCCAACTGATTATACTAGTTTTTACTAGTGACTGTTTCAGTCGCTAGTAAAAAGTAGTAAAAAAGTAGTTGTTTTGGGTCCAACGGATTTTACTTCTTTTTACTAGTGACTGTTTCACTCGCTGTTTTCGGTCCAACTGATTTTACTACTTTTTTCTAGTGACTGTTTCAGTCGCTGGTTTCGGTCCAACTGATTATACTAGTTTTTACTAGTGACTGTTTCAGTCGCTGTTTTCGGTCCAACGGATTTTACTACTTTTTACTAGTTACTGTTTCAGTCGCTATTTTCGGTCCAACTGATTTTACTACATTTTATTTGTGACTGTTTCAGTCGCTGTTTTGGGTCCAACGGATTTTACTACTTTTTACTAGTTACTGTTTCAGTCGCTATTTTCGGTCCAACTGATTTTACTACTTTTTACTAGTGACTGTTTCAATCGCTCTTTTCGGCCCAACGGATTTTACTACTTTTTATTAGTGACCGTCTCAGTCGCTGTTTTCGGTCCAACGGATTTTACTACTTTTTATTAGTGACTGTTTCAGTCGGTATTTTCGGTCCAACTGATTTTACTACTTTTTGCTAGTGACTGTTTCAGTCGCTATTTTCGGTCCAACTGATTTTACTACTTTTTGCTAGTGACTGTTTCAGTCGCTATTTTCGGTCCAATTGATTTTACTACTTTTTACTAGTGACTGTTTAAGTCGCTATTTTCGGTCCAACTGACTTTATTACTTTTTACTACTGATTGTTTCAGTCGCTATTTTCGGTCCAACTGATTTTACTACTTTTTTCCAGTGACTGTTTCAGTCGCTGTTTTGGGTCCAACGGATTTTACTACTTTTTACTAGTGACTGTTTCAGTCTCTATTTTCGGTCCAACTGATTTTACTACGTTTTACTGGTGACTGTTTCAGTCGCTGTTTTGAGTCCAACGGATTTTACTACTTTTTACTAGTGACTGTTTCAGTCGCTGTTTTGGGTCCAACGGATTTTACTACGTTTTACTAGCGACGGTTTCAGCCGCTATTTTCGGTCCAACTGATTTTACTACTTTTTACTTGTGACTGTTTCAGTCGCTGTTTTGGGTCCAACTGATTTTACTACTTTTTACTAGTGACTGTTTCAGTCGCTGTTTTGGGTCCAACGGATTTTACTACTTTTTGCTAGTGACTGTTTCAGTCGCTATTTTCGGTTCAACTGATTTTACTACTTTTTACTAGTGACTGTTCAGTCGCTATTTTCGGTCCAACTGATTTTATTACTTTTTACTACTGACTGTTTCAGTCGCTATTTTCGGTCCAACTGATTTTACTACTTTTTTCTAGTAACTGTTTCAGTCGCTGTTTTCGGCCCAACTGATTTTACTACGTTTTACTGGTTACTGTTTCAGTCGCTATTTTCGGTTCAACTGATTTTACTACTTTTTACTAGTGACTGTTTCAGTCGCTATTTTCGGTCCAACTGATTTTACTACTTTTTTCTAGTGACTGTTTCAGTCGCTGTTTTCGGCCCAACTGATTTTACTACGTTTTACTGGTGACTGTTTCAGTCGCTATTTTCGGTTCAACTGATTTTACTACTTTTTACTAGTGACTGTTTCAGTCGCTATTTTCGGTCCAACTGATTTTATTACTTTTTACTACTGATTGTTTCAGTCGCTATTTTCGGTCCAACTGATTTTACTACTTTTTTCTAGTGACTGTTTCAGTCGCTGTTTTGGGTCCAACGGATTTTACTACTTTTTACTAGTGACTGTTTCAGTCGCTGGTTTTGGTTCAACTGATTTTATTACTTTTTACTAGTGACTGTTTCAGTCGCTATTTTCGGTCCAACTGATTTTACTACTTTTTATTAGTGACTGTTTAAGTCGGTATTTTCGGTCCAACTGATTTTACTACTTTTTACTAGTGACTGTTTCAGTCGCTGTTTTGGGTCCAACGGATTTTACTACTTTTGCTAGTGACTGTTTCAGTCGCTATTTTCGGTTCAACTGATTTTACTACTTTTTACTAGTGACTGTTTCAGTCGCTATTTTCGGTCCAACTGATTTTATTGCTTTTTACTACTGACTGTTTCAGTCGCTATTTTCGGTCCAATTTATTTTACTACTTTTTACTACTTATTGTTTCAGTCGCTGTTTTCGGTTAAACTGATTTTACTACTTTTTGCTAGTGACTGTTTCAGTCGCTATTTTCGGTCCAACTGGTTTTATTACTTTTTACTACTGACTGTTTCAGTCGCTATTTTCGGTCCAACTGATTTTACTACTCTTTTCTAGTGACTGTTTCAGTCGCTGTTTTCGGCCCAACTGATTTTACTACGTTTTACTGGTGACTGTTTCAGTCGCTATTTTCGGTTAAACTGATTTTACTACTTTTTACTAGTGACTGTTTCAGTCGCTATTTTCGGTCCAACTGATTTTATTACTTTTTACTACTGATTGTTTCAGTCGCTATTTTCGGTCCAACTGATTTTACTACTTTTTTCTAGTGACTGTTTCAGTCGCTGTTTTGGGTCCAACGGATTTTACTACTTTTTACTAGTGACTGTTTCAGTCGCTGGTTTTGGTTCAACTGATTTTATTACTTTTTACTAGTGACTGTTTCAGTCGCTATTTTCGGTCCAACTGATTTTACTACTTTTTATTAGTGACTGTTTAAGTCGGTATTTTCGGTCCAACTGATTTTACTACTTTTTACTAGTGACTGTTTCAGTCGCTGTTTTGGGTCCAACGGATTTTACTACTTTTGCTAGTGACTGTTTCAGTCGCTATTTTCGGTTCAACTGATTTTACTACTTTTTACTAGTGACTGTTTCAGTCGCTATTTTCGGTCCAACTGATTTTATTGCTTTTTACTACTGACTGTTTCAGTCGCTATTTTCGGTCCAATTTATTTTACTACTTTTTACTACTTATTGTTTCAGTCGCTGTTTTCGGTTAAACTGATTTTACTACTTTTTGCTAGTGACTGTTTCAGTCGCTATTTTCGGTCCAACTGATTTTATTACTTTTTACTACTGACTGTTTCAGTCGCTATTTTCGGTCCAACGGATTTTACTACTTTTCGCTAGTGACTGTTTCAGTCGCTATTTTCGGTTCAACTGATTTTACTACTTTTTACTAGTGACTGCTTCAGCCGCTATTTTCGGTCCAACTGATTTTATTGCTTTTCATTACTGACTGTTTCAGTCGCTATTTTGATTCCAATTGATTTTACTACTTCTTGCTAGTGACTGTTTCAGTCGCTATTTTCGGTTCAACTGATTTTACTAGTTTTAACTAGTGACTGTTCAGTCGCTATTTTCGGTCCAACTGATTTTATTACTTTTTACTACTGACTGTTTCAGTCGCTATTTTCGGTCCAACTGATTTTACTACTCTTTTCTAGTGACTGTTTCAGTCGATATTTTCGGTCCAACTGATTTTACTACTTTTTACTGGTGACTGTTTCAGTCGCTGTTTTGGGTCCAACGGATTTTACTACGTTTTACTAGCGACGGTTTCAGCCGCTATTTTCGGTCCAACTGATTTTACTACTTTTTACTAGTGACTGTTTCAATCGCTCTTTTCGGTCCAACGGATTTTACTACTTTTTATTAGTGACTGTTTCAGTCGGTATTGTCGGTCCAACTGATTTTACTACTTTTTACTAGTGACTGTTTCAGTCGCTGTTTTGGGTCCAACGGATTTTACTACTTTTTGCTAGTGACTGTTTCAGTCGCTATTTTCGGTTCAACTGATTTTACTACTTTTTACTGGTGACTGTTCAGTCGCTATTTTCGGCCCAACTGATTTTATTACTTTTTACTACTGACTGTTTCAGTCGCTATTTTCGGTCCAACTGATTTTACTACTCTTTTCTAGTGACTGTTTCAGTCGCTGTTTTGGGTCCAACGGATTTTACTACTTTGTAGTAGTGACTGTTTTTATTATTTATTACTTATTATTTATATTTATTACTTTTTACTACTGACTGTTTCAGTCGCTATTTTCGGTCCAACTGATTTTACTACTCTTTTCTAGTGACTGTTTCAGTCGCTGTTTTGGGTCCAACGGATTTTACTACTTTTTAGTAGTGACTGTTTCAGTCGCTATTTTCGGTCCAACTAATTTTACTACTTTTTACTTGTGACTGTTTCAGTCGCTGTTTTGGGTCCAACGGATTTTACTACTTTTTACTAGTGACTGTTTCAGTCACTGGTTTCGGTTCCACTGATTTTATTACTTTTTACTAGTGACTGTTTCAGTCGCTGGTTTCGGTTCAACTGATTTTATTACTTTTTACTAGTGACTGTTTCAGTCGCTATTTTCGGTCCAACTGATTTTACTACTTTTTATTAGTGACCGTTTCAGTCGCTGTTTTCGGTCCAACGGATTTTAATACTTTTTATTAGTGACTGTTTCAGTCGGTATTTTCGGTCCAACTGATTTTACTACTTTTTGCTAGCGACTGTTTCTGTCGCTATTTTCGGTTCAACTGATTTTACTACTTTTTACTACTGTCTGTTTCAGTCGCTATTTTCGGTCCAATTGGTTTTACTACTTTTTACTACTGATTGTTTCAGTTGCTGTTTTCGGTTAAACTGATTTTACTACTTTTTACTAGTGACTGTTTCAGTCGCTATTTTCGGTTCAACTGATTTTACTACTTTTTACTACTGTCTGTTTCAGTCGCTATTTTCGGTCCAATTGATTTTACTACTTTTTACTACTGATTGTTTCAGTTGCTGTTTTCGGTTAAACTGATTTTACTACTTTTTACTAGTGACTGTTTCAGTCGCTATTTTCGGTTCAACTGATTTTACTACTTTTTACTAGTGACTGTTTCAGTCGCTATTTTCGGTCCAACTGATTTTATTACTTTTTACTACTGATTGTTTCAGTCGCTATTTTCGGTCCAACTGATTTTACTACTTTTTTCTAGTGACTGTTTCAGTCGCTGTTTTGGGTCCAACGGATTTTACTACTTTTTACTAGTGACTGTTTCAGTCGCTGGTTTTGGTTCAACTGATTTTATTACTTTTTACTAGTGACTGTTTCAGTCGCTATTTTCGGTCCAACTGATTTTACTACTTTTTATTAGTGACTGTTTCAGTCGGTATTTTCGGTCCAACTGATTTTACTACTTTTTACTAGTGACTGTTTCAGTCGCTGTTTTGGGTCCAACGGATTTTACTACCTTTTGCTAGTGACTGTTTCAGTCGCTATTTTCGGTTCAACTGATTTTACTACTTTTTACTAGTGACTGTTTCAGTCGCTATTTTAGGTCCAACTGATTTTATTGCTTTTTACTACTGACCGTTTCAGTCGCTATTTTCGGTCCAATTTATTTTACTACTTTTTACTACTTATTGTTTCAGTCGCTGTTTTCGGTTAAACTGATTTTACTGCTTTTTGCTAGTGACTGTTTCAGTCGCTATTTTCGGTCCAACTGATTTTATTACTTTTTACTACTGACTGTTTCAGTCGCTATTTTCGGTCCAACTGATTTTACTACTCTTTTCTAGTGACTGTTTCAGTCGCTGTTTTGGGTCCAACTGATTTTACTACTTTTTACTAGTGACTGTTTCAGTCGCTGGTTTGGGTCCAACGGATTTTACTACTTTTTGCTAGTGACTGTTTCAGTTGCTATTTTCGGTTCAACTGATTTTACTACTTTTTACTAGTGACTGCTTCAGTCACTATTTTCGGTCCAACTGATTTTATTGCTTTTTATTACTGACTGTTTCAGTCGCTATTTTCGGTTCAACTGATTTTACTACTTTTAACTAGTGACTGTTCAGTCGCTATTTTCGGTCCAACTGATTTTATTACTTTTTACTACTGACTGTTTCAGTCGCTATTTTCGGTCCAACTGATTTTACTACTCTTTTCTAGTGACTGTTTCAGTCGGTATTTTCGGTCCAACTGATTTTACTACTTTTTACTGGTTACTGTTTCAGTCGCTGTTTTGGGTCCAACGGATTTTACTACGTTTTACTAGCGACGGTTTCAGCCGCTATTTTCGGCCCAACTGATTTTACTACTTTTTACTTGTGACTGTTTCAATCGCTCTTTTCGGTCCAACGGATTTTACTACTTTTTATTAGTGACTGTTTCAGTCGGTATTGTCGGTCCAACTGATTTTACTACTTTTTACTAGTGACTGTTTCAGTCGCTGTTTTGGGTCCAACGGATTTTACTACATTTTGCTAGTGACTGTTTCAGTCGCTATTTTCGGTTCAACTGATTTTACTACTTTTTACTAGTGACTGTTCAGTCGCTATTTTCGTTCCAACTGATTTTACTACTCTTTTCTAGTGACTGTTTCATTCGCTGTTTTGGGTCCAACGGATTTTACTACTTTTTAGTAGTGACTGTTTCAGTCGCTATTTTCGGTCCAACTGATTTTACTACTTTTTACTTGTGACTATTTCAGTCGTTGTTTTGGGTCCAACGGATTTTACTACCTTTTACTAGTGACTATTTCAGTCACTGGTTTTGGTTCAACTGATTTTATTACTTTTTACTAGTGACTGTTTCAGTCGCTGGCTTCGGTTCAACTGATTTTATTACTTTTTACTAGTGACTGTTTCAGCGGCTATTTTCGGTCCAACTGATTTTACTACTTTTTATCAGTGACCGTTTCAGTCGCTGTTTTCGGTCCAACGGATTTTAATACTTTTTATTAGTGACTGTTTCAGTCGGTATTTTCGGTCCAACTGATTTTACTACTTTTTGCTAGTGACTATTTCAGTCGCTATTTTCGGTTCAACTGATTTTAATACTTTTCACTACTGTCTGTTTCAGTCGCTATTTTCGGTCCAATTGATTTTACTACTTTTTACTACTGATTGTTTCAGTCGCTGTTTTCGGTTAAACTGATTTTACTACTTTTTACTAGTGACTGTTTCAGTCGCTATTTTCGGTCCAACTGATTTTATTGCTTTTTACTAGTGACTGTTTCAGTCGCTATTTTCGGTCCAACTGATTTTACTATTTTTTATTAGTGACCGTCTCAGTCGCTGTTTTCGGTCCAACGGATTTTACTACTTTTTATTAGTGACTGTTTCAGTCGGTATTTTCGGTCCAACTGATTTTACTACTTTTTATTAGTGACTGTTTCAGTCGCTATTTTCGGTCCAACTGATTTTATTGCTTTTTATTACTGACTGTTTCAGTCGCTATTTTGGGTCCAATTGATTTTAATACTTCTTGCTAGTGACTGTTTCAGTCGCTATTTTCGGTTCAACTGATTTTACTACTTTTAACTAGTGACTGTTCAGTCGCTATTTTCGGTCCAACTGATTTTATTACTTTTTACTACTGACTGTTTCAGTCGCTATTTTCGGTCCAACTGATTTTACTACTCTTTTCTAGTGACCGTTTCAGTCGCTATTTTCGGTCCAACTGATTTTACTACTTTTTACTAGCGACGGTTTCAGCCGCTATTTTCGGTCCAACTGATTTTATTACTTTTTATTAGTGACTGTTTCAGTCGGTATTTTCGGTCCAACTGATTTTACTACTTTTTATTAGTGACTGTTTCAGTCGCTATTTTCGGTCCAACTGATTTTATTACTTTTTATTACTGACTGTTTCAGTCGCTATTTTGGGTCCAATTGATTTTAATACTTCTTGCTAGTGACTGTTTCAGTCGCTATTTTCGGTTCAACTGATTTTACTACTTTTAACTAGTGACTGTTCAGTCGCTATTTT
Organism: Rhynchophorus ferrugineus; assembly: GCF_030347505.1. Classification (NCBI taxonomy): domain Eukaryota; kingdom Metazoa; phylum Arthropoda; class Insecta; order Coleoptera; family Curculionidae; genus Rhynchophorus; species Rhynchophorus ferrugineus. The sequence continues at coordinate 19,859,193 of NW_027472589.1, forward strand.
CGGTCCAACTGATTTTATTGCTTTTTATTACTGACTGTTTCAGTCGCTATTTTGGGTCCAATTGATTTTAATACTTCTTGCTAGTGACTGTTTCAGTCGCTATTTTCGGTTCAACTGATTTTACTAATTTTAACTAGTGACTGTTCAGTCGCTATTTTCGGTCCAACTGATTTTATTACTTTTTACTACTGACTGTTTCAGTCGCTATTTTCGGTCCAACTGATTTTACTACTCTTTTCTAGTGACCGTTTCAGTCGGTATTTTCGGTCCAACTGATTTTACTACTTTTTACTAGTGACTGTTTCAGTCGCTGTTTTGGGTCCAACGGATTTTACTACGTTTTACTAGCGACGGTTTCAGCCGCTATTTTCGGTCCAACTGATTTTACTACTTTTTACTTGTGACTGTTTCAGTCGCTGTTTTGGGTCCAACTGATTTTACTACTTTTTACTAGTGACTGTTTCAATCGCTCTTTTCGGTCCAACGGATTTTACTACTTTTTATTAGTGACCGTCTCAGTCGCTGTTTTCGGTCCAACGGATTTTACTACTTTTTATTAGTGACTGTTTCAGTCGGTATTGTCGGTCCAACTGATTTTACTACTTTTTACTAGTGACTGTTTCAGTCGCTGTTTTGGGTCCAACGGATTTTTCTACTTTTTGCTAGTGACTGTTTCAGTCGCTATTTTCGGTTCAACTGATTTTACTACTTTTTACTAGTGACTGTTCAGTCGCTATTTTCGGTCCAACTGATTTTATTACTTTTTACTACTGACTGTTTCAGTCGCTATTTTCGGTCCAACTGATTTTACTACTCTTTTCTAGTGACTGTTTCAATCGCCGTTTTCGGCCCAACTGATTTTACTACGTTTTACTGGTGACTGTTTCAGTCGCTATTTTCGGTTCAACTGATTTTACTACTTTTTACTAGTGACTGTTTCAGTCGCTATTTTCGTTACAACTGATTTTATTACTTTTTACTACTGACTGTTTCAGTCGCTATTTTCGGTCCAACTGATTTTACTACTCTTTTCTAGTGACTGTTTCAGTCGGTATTTTCGGCCCAACTGATTTTACTACGTTTTACTGGTGACTGTTTCAGTCGCTATTTTCGGTTCAACTGATTTTACTACTTTTTACTAGTGACTGTTTCAGTCGCTATTTTCGGTCCAACTGATTTTACTACTCTTTTCTAGTGACTGTTTCAGTCGCCGTTTTCGGCCCAACTGATTTTACTACGTTTTACTGGTGACTGTTTCAGTCGCTATTTTCGGTTCAACTGATTTTACTACTTTTTACTAGTGACTGTTTCAGTCGCTATTTTCGTTACAACTGATTTTATTACTTTTTACTACTGACTGTTTCAGTCGCTATTTTCGGTCCAACTGATTTTACTACTCTTTTCTAGTGACTGTTTCAGTCGCTATTTTCGGCCCAACTGATTTTACTACGTTTTACTGGTGACTGTTTCAGTCGCTATTTTCGGTTCAACTGATTTTATTACTTTTTACTACTGACTGTTTCAGTCGCTATTTTCGGTCCAACTGATTTTACTACTCTTTTCTAGTGACTGTTTCAGTCGCCGTTTTCGGCCCAACTGATTTTACTACGTTTTACTGGTGACTGTTTCAGTCGCTATTTTCGGTTCAACTGATTTTACTACTTTTTACTAGTGACTGTTTCAGTCGCTATTTTCGTTACAACTGATTTTATTACTTTTTACTACTGACTGTTTCAGTCGCTATTTTCGGTCCAACTGATTTTACTACTCTTTTCTAGTGACTGTTTCAGTCGCTATTTTCGGTTCAACTGATTTTACTACTTTTTACTAGTGACTGTTTCAGTCGCTATTTTCGTTACAACTGATTTTATTACTTTTTACTACTGACTGTTTCAGTCGCTATTTTCGGTCCAACTGATTTTACTACTCTTTTCTAGTGACTGTTTCAGTCGGTATTTTCGGTCCAACTGATTTTACTACTTTTTTCTAGTGACTGTTTCAGTCGCTGGTTTCGGTCCAACTGATTATACTAGTTTTTACTAGTGACTGTTTCAGTCGCTAGTAAAAAGTAGTAAAAAAGTAGTTGTTTTGGGTCCAACGGATTTTACTTCTTTTTACTAGTGACTGTTTCACTCGCTGTTTTCGGTCCAACTGATTTTACTACTTTTTTCTAGTGACTGTTTCAGTCGCTGGTTTCGGTCCAACTGATTATACTAGTTTTTACTAGTGACTGTTTCAGTCGCTGTTTTCGGTCCAACGGATTTTACTACTTTTTACTAGTTACTGTTTCAGTCGCTATTTTCGGTCCAACTGATTTTACTACATTTTATTTGTGACTGTTTCAGTCGCTGTTTTGGGTCCAACGGATTTTACTACTTTTTACTAGTTACTGTTTCAGTCGCTATTTTCGGTCCAACTGATTTTACTACTTTTTACTAGTGACTGTTTCAATCGCTCTTTTCGGCCCAACGGATTTTACTACTTTTTATTAGTGACCGTCTCAGTCGCTGTTTTCGGTCCAACGGATTTTACTACTTTTTATTAGTGACTGTTTCAGTCGGTATTTTCGGTCCAACTGATTTTACTACTTTTTGCTAGTGACTGTTTCAGTCGCTATTTTCGGTCCAACTGATTTTACTACTTTTTGCTAGTGACTGTTTCAGTCGCTATTTTCGGTCCAATTGATTTTACTACTTTTTACTAGTGACTGTTTCAGTCGCTATTTTCGGTCCAACTGACTTTATTACTTTTTACTACTGATTGTTTCAGTCGCTATTTTCGGTCCAACTGATTTTACTACTTTTTTCCAGTGACTGTTTCAGTCGCTGTTTTGGGTCCAACGGATTTTACTACTTTTTACTAGTGACTGTTTCAGTCTCTATTTTCGGTCCAACTGATTTTACTACGTTTTACTGGTGACTGTTTCAGTCGCTGTTTTGAGTCCAACGGATTTTACTACTTTTTACTAGTGACTGTTTCAGTCGCTGTTTTGGGTCCAACGGATTTTACTACGTTTTACTAGCGACGGTTTCAGCCGCTATTTTCGGTCCAACTGATTTTACTACTTTTTACTTGTGACTGTTTCAGTCGCTGTTTTGGGTCCAACTGATTTTACTACTTTTTACTAGTGACTGTTTCAGTCGCTGTTTTGGGTCCAACGGATTTTACTACTTTTTGCTAGTGACTGTTTCAGTCGCTATTTTCGGTTCAACTGATTTTACTACTTTTTACTAGTGACTGTTCAGTCGCTATTTTCGGTCCAACTGATTTTATTACTTTTTACTACTGACTGTTTCAGTCGCTATTTT